>NC_086449.1:399299167-399954792 GCF_028390025.1 Pseudophryne corroboree
TGTCCTGTGCTCCTCCCAGCTTGTCCACACTGCTGCTGACAGCACTGACAGCACTCAGCTACTGTCCCACCCTCCTCCCAGCTCTTCATCACCATTGCTGCCGGGAGAGAGGAGCCTGGCAGGCGGGACGCCCATCAGAGGTAGTGCCCTGCAGCCCGCTCCCCCGTCCCCCCATCTCATGTTCTCAATCTGACTTTTTTTAAGTCGTATTGAGATTGTCGGAAAGAAGCACGCGGATTGGCTGCCATTCCGCTAGTCCACGTCCTTTCCAAAAAGTCGGAATTCCCAACTTGTCAGAATATTCTTGGGTCTATTGAATAGGTTGGAAGCCCTTCCGACCTAAAATAGTCGAAAACTGCCGTCTTTCCGACAGACGGCAGCCTTCGACTGCAATATAATACACCCCTTATAGTTTGGAAGGAGGTGTCCAAACTTACATCTATATTTCAGAATATAAACAAAACTGTCAAATATATGTTCAATACATGAAATCCAGACAATATTTTTGCACTAAAGGAACAATTTATTCCTAGAACGGGCACTGCATCATGGTTTGTTTCAGGAATAAATTGTTCCTTTAGTGCACTTTTTTTCTGATAACTTTGAATCAGGCCATTATAGTGACTAGTGAAAATAGTAAGACACTGGGATGTATTAAACCTTGGAGAAAGATGAAGTAGAAAGAGGTAAAGTACTAACTAGTCAGCTCCTAAATTATTTTTTATTGTAGGCTGTAAAATGACCATTAGAAGCTAATTGGCTTGTACTTTATCTTTGTCCACTTTATCTGTCTCCAAGGTTTGATACATTTCCCCAGGTGATATGTTACTGCTACAGCTGGAAAGAAGAAAACTTTAAAAAGCTATTTTTCGAGCAATGGCAAAGGATTCTAAACAATATGATAAACAAATCTTGAAATGCTTTTTGAAAGGAAAATCTGAAAGTAAAACTCAAAGGCATCAGGTATACCCAGAAGAAGAAACACACAGCTTGCAGTAATCTGTAAATGATTGCTGAAAAAGTCTAGAGGCTTCCAGCTTGATCTATGTTTGTTCCAAAGGCAAGCCAAGGAGGACGATGTTAATAAAGTGAGATTTAACTGAGAGCTGTGTTTGGAATTAAGTGGGCTACAAAAAGGTCAAATGTGATCAGTTGGTGCAGATTACAAGGGCTTTGAAAGGAATTGTGAAGAATTGAAGCTAGAGTTGTGAAACATTATACTAGAGAAGTAATTTTAGGGGTGAGAAGAGCACTAGGCAAGTACGAGTCAGGTTGAGAGAGAACACTGTTGGCACTGGGTCAGTGTTAAACTGCAACAGTTATGAATCTTGGTTAAAGCATTGTATTCAGAATAATTACTAAACAGAAACACAGAAACCTCACAGCAAACCTAAATAGCCTTTTACATGTATATTTGTACATATAAATTCTGTGTTTTCTTACAAGTATGAAGTGTAGGGCATCGTTTAAAAAGAACAGATAAAATGTGCAACTAATCCTGTTTTTCTTATAGGAGCACTGTCCACTTACGCTTTGATATTATTTTTAACAGAGTAACTATATCATTTCAACTTTCACTTTTTTCTTCTGAAATGCTATTAGTTATAGTTTGACTCTCATTTGTGTAATAAATAACTTGAGAGTAAGGGACTATTATTATTATTATTATTAAATTTTATTTACACTGTGCCACAAGTGGTTCGCACTGCTATATATAGGGCAGACATTAGAACAATACAGGGTAGACAAAACTTAACATTACAGTAGCTGAAAAACTAAAAGAGAGCACAGGTAACAATCAGCACCACGATTATTAGTACACAATACAGCTGAGTTGTAAGGAAGCAAAGGAGTAATTGACACTCTACTAAGGGCAGGCAGCCATTGGAAGAGATGAACAGTTATGAGCGATAGGAGATGCAGGTATAAATGGTTGATCACTGGTAGAGATGTGCACTGGAAATTTTTCGGGTTTTGTGTTTTGGTTTTGGATTAGGTTCCGCGGCCGTGTTTTGGATTCGGAAGCGTTTTGGCAAAACCTGCCTGAAATTTTTTTGTCGGATTCGGGTGTGTTTTGGATTCGGGTGTTTTTTTTTTTTTTTTTAAACGCTTAAAAACAGCATAAATCATAGAATTTGGGGGTAATTTTGATCCCATAGTATTATTAACCTCAATAACCATAATTTCCACTCATTTCCAGTCTATTCTGAACACCTCACACCTCAAAATATTATTTTTAGTCCTAAAATTTGCACCGAGGTCGCTGGATGACTAAGCTAAGCGACCCAAGTGGGCGGCACAAACACCTGGCCCATCTAGGAGTGGCACTGCAGTGTCAGACAGGATGGCACTTAAAAAAATTAGCCCCAAACATCACATGATGCAAAGATAAATAAAAAAAGAGGTGCAAGATGGAATTGTCCTTGGGCCCTCCCACCCACCCTTATGTTGTATAAACAGGACATGCACACTTTAACAAACCCATCATTTAAGCGACAGGGTCTGCCACATGACTGTGGCTGAAATGACTGGTTGGTTTGGGCCCCCACCAAAAAAGAAGCAATCAATCTCTCCTTGCACAAACTGGCTCTATAGAGGCAAGATGTTCACCTCCTCCTCATCATCTGATTCATCACCCCTTTCACTGTGTACATCTCCCTCCTCACAGATGCTTAATACCTAACTGCATAGCAAATTAACTTGGCGCAGTCGCAGTGCGAACATTGCGCATGCGCAGTTAGCGGAAAATCGCTGCGATGCGAAGAAAATTACCGAGCGAACAACTCGGAATGACCACCCATATGCAGTGACAGTAGACAACATGTCAGTAATCGTTGGCAGGTCCTTCAGTCTGGACCAGATGTCAGCACTCACTTCAGACTGCCCTGCATCACCGCCAGTGGGTGGGCTCGGAATTCTTAACCTTTTCCTTGCAGCCCCAGTTGCGGGAGAATGTGAAGGAGGAGCTGTTGACGGGTCACGTTCCACTTGAGTTGACAAGTGTCTCACCAGCAGGTCTTTGACCCTCTGCAGACTTGTGTCTGCCGGAAAGAGAGATACAATGTTGGCTTTCAACCTAGGATCAAGCACGGTGGCCAAAATGTAGTGCTCTGATTTCAATAGATTGACCACCCGTGAATCCTGGTTAAGCAAATTAAGGGCTCCATCCACAAGTCTCACATGCCTAGTGGAATTGCTCCATTTTAGCTCCTCCTTCAATCTCTCCAGCTACTTCTGCAAAAGCCTGATGAGGGGAATGACCTGACTCAGGCTGGCAGTGTCTGAACTGACTTCACGTGTGGCAAGTTCAAATGGTTGCAGAACCTTGCACAACATTGAAATAATTCTCCACTGCGCTTGAGTCAGGTGCATTCCCCCTCCTTTGCCTATATCGTAGGCAGATGTATAGGCTTGAATGGCCTTTTGCTGCTCCTCCATCCTCTGAAGCATATAGAGGGTTGAATTTCACCTCGTTACCACCTCTTGCTTCAGCTGATGGTGTGGCAGGTTCAGGAGTGTTTGCTGGTGCTCCAGTCTTCGGCACGCAGTGGCTGAATGCTAAAAGTGGCCCGCAAATCTTCAGGCCACCAACAGCATCTCTTGCACGCCCCTGTCATTTTTTTAATAATTCTGCACCACCAAATTCAATGTATGTGCAAAACATGGGATGTGCTGGAATTTGCCCACATGTAATGCACGCACAATATTGGTGGCGTTGTCCGATGTCACAAATCCCCAGGAGAGTCCAATTGGGGTCAGCCATTCTGCGATGATGTTCCTCAGTTTCCGTAAGAGGTTGTCAGCTGTGTGCCTCTTATGGAAAGCGGTGATACAAAGCGTAGCCTGCCTAGGAACAAGTTGGTGTTTGCGAGATGCTGCTACTGGTGCTGCTGCTGCTGTTCTTGCTGCGAGAGGCAATACATCTTCCCAGTGGGCTGTCACAGTCATATAGTCCTGAGTCTGCCCTGCTCCACTTGTCCACATGTCCGTGGTTTAGTGGACATTGGGTACAACTGCATTTTTTAGGACACTGGTAAGTCTTTTTCTGACGTCAATGGAAAATTATCGGTATCGCCTGCCTAGAGAAGTGGAACTTAGATGGTATTTGGTACCAGGGCCACACTACCTCAAGAAATTCTCTAATTGCCTGTGAACTAACCGCGGATACCGGATGCACGTCTAACACCAACACAGCTGAGTTATCTGCTTTGCAACAGGATGACTGCTGTGATATTTCATCTTCCTCGCAAAGGACTGTTGGACAGTCAATTGCTTACTGGAAGTAGTACAAGTGGTCTTCCGACTTCCCCTCTGGGATGATGATCGACTACCAGCAGCAACAACAGCAGAGCCAGGAGCAGTAGGCATTATACTCAAGGATCGATCGGAGGAATCCCAGGCAGTAGAGGACTCGTCAGACTTGCCAGTGATATGGCCTGCAGGACTATTGGCTTTCCTGTCTAAGGAGGAAATTTACAAAGAGGGAGTTGGTGGTGTGGTTTGCAGGAGCTTGGATACAAAAGGAAGGGATTTAGTTGTCAGTGGACTGCTTCCGCTGTCACCCAAAGTTTTTGAACTTGTCAATGACTTCTGATGAATGTGCTCCAGGTGACATATAAGGGAGGATGTTCCTAGGTGGTTAAAGTCCTTATCCCTACTTATTACAGCTTGACAAAGGCAACACACGGCTTGACACCTGTTGTCTGCATTTCTGTTAAAATAATTCCACACCGAAGAGGTGATTTTTTTTGTAATTTGACCATGCATGTCAATGGCCATATTCATCCCATGGACAACAGGTGTCTTCCCAGGTGCCTGACTTAAACAAACCACCTCACCATCAGAATCCTCCATGTCAATTTCCTCCTCAGCACCAGCAACACCCATATCCTCATCCTGGTGTACTTCAACAGTGACATCTTCAATTTGACTATCAGGAACTGGACTGTGGGTGCTCCTTCCAGCACTTGCAGGGGGTGTGCAAATGGTGGAAGGTGCCACCTCTTCCCGTCCAGTGTTGGGAAGGTCAGGCATCGCAACCGACACAATTGGACTCTCCTTGGGGATTTGTGATTTAGAAGAACGCACAGTTCTTTGCTGTGCTTTTGCCAGCTTAAGTCTTTTCATTTTTCTAGCGGGAGGATGAGTGCTTCCATCCTCATGCGAAGCTGAACCACTAGCCATGAACATAGGCCACTCCGTGTAGTAAAAGGCATATTGGCAAGTTTACGCTTCTCCTCAGACGCTTTTCATTTAGATTTTTGGGTCATTTTACTGAACGTTTGTTTTTTGGATTTTACATGCTCTCTACTATGACATTGGGCATCGGCCTTGGCAGACAACGTTGATGGCATTTCATCATCTCGGCCATGACTAGTGGCAGCAGCTTCAGCATGAGGTGGAAGTGGATCTGGATCTTTCCCTTTTTTACCCTCCACATTTTTGTTCACCATTTTTTAATGTGTGGAATTATATGCCAGTAATATATCAATAGCAATGGTCTACTGTACTGTCTGTACTACTACTGCTGGTCACCAAAATGCTGCACTGTCCTACTATATACTGCTCACAACAATGCAGCACATATATGGACAGTATACTTTACACAGAGCTGCAAGATACAGCAATGGCCTACTGTACTGTACTATATGTATACTGCTGGTCACCAAAATGCTGCACTGTCCTACTATATACTGCTCACAACAATGCAGCACAGATATGGATAGTATACTTGATACAGAGCTGCAAGATACAGCAATGGCCTACTGTACTGTACTATATGTATACTGCTGGTCACCAAAATGCTGCACTGTCCTACTATCTACTGCTCACAATAATGCAGCACAGATATGGATAGTATACTTGACACAGAGCTGCAAGATACAGCAATGGCCTACTGTACTGTACTACTATAATTATATACTGGTGGTCCCCACAATGCAGCACACTGAGCATAGATATTTTCAGCACACTGAGCACAAATATTTGCAGCACACTGAGAACAGATACGGAGCTTTTCAGGTAGAGAACGCAGCCACGTCCCCTCCATTCAATCTCCAATGCACGAGTGAAAATGGCGGTGACGCGCGGCTCTTTATATAGAATACGAATCTCGCGAGAATCTGACAGCAGGATGATGACGTTTGGGCGCGTTCGGGTTAACCGAGCAAGGCGGGAAGATCCGAGGCTTCCTCGGACCCGTGTAAAATAGGTGAAGTTCGGGTGGGGTTCGGATCTCAACGAACCGAATCCGCTCATCTCTATCAATCAGTAAAGAGAGCTGTAATTGAACTGCAATAGAAGCTTACAATCTAGCGGGATAAACTTATGTATGCTTACCATACTATCCCTTTAAGCTGAGAAACAATGATTTCTATAGGTTCTCTGGCTGGCTAACTTTAAGTCTACATTTCATCTGATTTTACTCAGCCACAGAACCTATGTAATATATGAGAATCCCAGCTTAAAGGGAAGTTTGGTGAGTGGCATCACAACAGGGGTGTAGGCCACACCCATGTGTCACCCACCAAGGCTTACTCCTCTTCAGTGATAGGAGCTGGGTGCTGCCCTGTAACATTATGTTTAGCACCTGGCTCCTGTCACTGTGTAGGAGCAGGCACTGCACTCATTCTGAACTCCTATGGCAGCCCACATCTCTGAGATCACTGGAGTGACAGAACGGGGGTTAAGGCAGTGAGGCCATGACCCCTTACATGTAAAGCCATGCCCTCTTTTTATTAGTAAAATTCTTCAGCATTAAATACACCACACTGGGTGTTACCACTATTAGTGATGTCCCTGATTATGGCAAGCCTAAGCTTATGCATTTAGGAGTGTAGATCAGGCATCCCCAACCACTGTCCCCAAGGTATGCTAACAGTGCAGGTTTTAGTGATATCCATGCTTCAGCATAGATAGTTAATTCAAAATACTAATTAAGGTACTAATTAATTCACCTGTGCACAGGCATGGCATCACTAAAATCTGCACTGTTTAGCTAAGTACACACTATACAATTATTGGGCCGATTTGCCAATAATTGGGACATCATCCTCAGTGATCGCATAGAGTGTATGAACAATAATTTTGGCGAGAATTCTGGAAAATATTGCCCACATGCACAAGCAATCGATTTTCCATTCTGTCATACTAAACCAAAACACTTGGCCACAATCTGATGATATCTAGCAGTGTGTGTGCCTTCTCAATAATCTGCCCATATTTCCTATGTTTTCCTGTCACTATGTCATTCTCCTTGTGGGCGGACATATGTAAATGCAGTGTGATGTGTCAGAAAATTGGTAACTGAAAAAAAATCTTCAAGTGTGTAGCTCAGATATTGGTGCCTACAATTTCCTGTAAAAAATGCCCGACCGAAAAAAAATCTGACAGTGTGTGCCTAGCTTTAGTGTGCTTTGAAGACAGTGGTTGGGAATTCCTGGCGTAGACAGTACTAATGGAGTCCTGCTGTATGTAGTCAGTTCTAACTACCACTAAGGGGTATGTTCATTATCTCTAAATTTCTACAAAAGGAGGTGAAACGTAAAATTTTCAGCTACTTTTGTAGAAATTAAATCATTGTCCCATTGATTATAAAAGTAACACAGGAGATATCATGGATATACGGTATACTGCTTACTAATCTAACCAGCTGTCCACATACAGTACTATTGTATGAAGACCAAACTTCAGCAGGCTCTGAAAATATTACATTTGCAAAGCTTGATAGCGGGAACCTATGCCATCTTCAGATGGCACTGATTTCCGGATCTCACTACTTCCTATAGGATGGAGTACCGGGTTGCAAAAAGGCATCCATTTGGATCCCATACCTCCCAACATGACCCTCTCCAGGAGTGACACAATGGTCTGCTTCTGGACTTTTCTCTTAGTGTATGATTGCCGACACCTGTGTTGAACAGGTTAATGGATAAGAAAGGTGTTTCAGCACAGGTGATAGCAATCATGCAGTAAGAGAGAAGTCCAGGAGCAGAGCATTCTGTCCCTCCTAGAGAGGGTCATGTTGGGAGGTATGGGATCCTGCTGGGTGCCAGCTTCTTCATATACATGTGTGAATACCAGTTCATGCCTGTGCACTAGCAATACTGAGTCAGACTTGGCAGTACTGATGTTACTGCTAATACTATGTTTCACTGTCACCAGAGATAGGGAAGACACGGACAGATGGTCTTTGGATCAGCTGTCTCTGCACCTGAGCAATGTCGAATTGCTCCAGTATTTTAGTATCAACCTCTGCTACTCACAGCCAGATGGATACTAAAGTATCACTGCCAGAAGGCAGTATTGTGTTGCTAGACTATTCAAACTAAGAATCAGACTCCTCCAGTCACAGATGTACAATGTCACACATCAAATTGATCGGTGTAATCTAGCAAAGTAGTTTATTGCTTCCAGTTGCTTTACCTGTGCATAAGATGCACATTTTGAGTTAGGAAGATCTTCAACATGGCTGAGTCGCTAGGACATTGCACGCTGAGAGAGGCTGTTTGGAACAACTGAAGTCACAGTGTATGAGGACACATTTTACAGTTTTATTATTTTTCCGCTGTAGTGTAGGTATGGAACAAGAAGGGTGCAATAGTATTTCATGGGTCAAGAAGCAGAATTGCTGCATAAATGGAAAACATACATGGGGCCAGATATAATGATGCCCGAATTCAGCGGCTGTGTCGATCTTGGCCAAACTTAGATGTTTTTTAAATGGGCAATCACAAGACATGGTTTTGCCTTGTAAGTGATTGCCCCTTTAAAAAATAGACCAAGTACGGCAGGAATCCTGCATGGACACAAAACTCGGGGCGTCATTACATTCGGCCCATGGTGTTAAATGATTTCAAACTGTTCTTTATTTAAAAAAAATATTAGGAATACAAAATAAGTTAAGTAGGTTTAATTCTTACCAGAATTTCTTTCATGAGATATATTTTGCATACCTCATCCTTCAAAATATTTATCGCATGGTTCAAAGCATGTTTAGGCATACTGTATATGAGAGGCATCATTTGATTTGCAAGACTGCACAGAATTGTCAACATATACAAAGCGGAGATCTATTATAAAGTATTTCCCTTTTAAAGTGTAGTAGTTTGTGCTTTGACAGAAGACAGTCCTAGAATCCATGAGCATTTGAATTTTCATGCAGTTTTATCCTAGAGATATAAAAGTACAGACTTTGGAAAATACACAAGGGACACTGTGGAAACATTGAAATTTAGTATTTTATAGGAATAGTTTTGCTGATGAGTTGGACAGGAACTGATGGCTTGTGAATGAAGGCAGTGTCCATGCATGTTTGTGCAAAGATGTGAGGCTATAAATATCTGGAATATTAAACTTTTCAAAGAAAGCTAACAAATGCTGCATATAGAGCAAGATAACAATGTGTGTTACATTTTTTGGGTGGATTTTCAATTATTTAGTATTGATTTCTTATTAATAAATCTGATATTAATCCAGAGATTGTTTTAGTTTTCTGCATATCTATCTAAATTAAAATGTGCAGTTTTAATGGCTTATATATTAAAACAAAAATTCTAAAACGCATGAGGAAACTGCTCTCAAATTTAGGTAAAGGAGGCATTTAACAACAGTCTAATACAGGAGTTATAATCAGATACCTCCTCTGTCACATAATGACGCCACTCTATACCAGTGAAGTAAGCTCTAAAACTTTTAGCTGAGGATGGCATCAACAACACTTTCCTGTGTATAAACTAGTGGTGAGCGGGTTCGGTTTACTTGAACCCACCCGAACATTGTGATCCGAGCTGGGATCCGAGTCTGGCTCGGGACTTCCTGTCTTAATCGGATCACAAAGCGAGACCGAATGCCATCTTCCCACTGTTGGATTCTCACGGGTTTTTGAGTCTATTTAAGTCTCGTGCATCGGTGCAATCTTTACTCCGGCTGTGGAGAGTGTACTTGATATACTGGCGTGGCATGGCCTGGGGTGTGTGCTTTGTCTGCTCTATCTGAAAGGGGTGCTCTCTATGTCTGCTGTATCTTAAAGGGGTGACCTGTCTGCTGTATCTGAAAGGGGTGACCTGTCTGCTGTATCTGAAAGGGTTGCTCTTTCTGTCTGCTATATTTGAAAGGGGTGCCCTGTCTGCTGTATCTAAAAGGGGTGCTCCCTGTGTCTGCTTTATCTGAAATGGGTGCTATCTCTGCTGTATCTGAAAAGGGTGCTCTCTCTCTACCTGCTGTATCTGAAAAAAATGGTGCTCTCTCTGCCTGCTGTATCAGGGTGTTCCCTCTGTCTGCTATATCTAAAAGGGGTGCTCTCTGTCTGCTGTATATGAAAAAGGGGTACTCTGCCTGCTGTGTCTGAAAAAAGGGTGCTCTCTCTGTCTACTGTACTGGGGTGTTCCCACTGTCTGCTGTATCTGAAAGGGGTGCTCTCTCTGTCTGCTGTATCTGAAAAAGGGGTGCTCACTCTGTCTGCTGTATCTGAAAAAGGGGTGCTCTCTCTTTTGTATCTAAAAGGGGTGTTCTGTCTGTCTGCTGTATCTGAAAAAGGGGTGCTCTTTCTACCTGCTGTATGTGAAAGGGGTGATATGTCCATCCAACCATGGGCTCTGCCCCAGTGTAAAATGAAAATATTAACTCTAAAAACAAAAAGCCTAAAATTATGATTATAAAAAATATATATTTTTTGTTTGTGCTGTACCCCAGTGTACTATAGAATTTTTATTTTATTTTCATAAGTACTGTGACACTGATGGTCAGACCACAGTATATTATTTCCTATTAATAAACATATTGTGCAACGCTGTCAGTGAAGGTCACCGTAGTGTGTATTTATATATATTTCTCACTCAATTGTGTGACACTGTAACCACAGGTGTGTGATATGAAAAATACTTCCACATATTTCTGACTCAGTTGTGCAACACTGTTGTGCCACCTCAATGTGTGATATAAAAAATAATACATATTTTTGACTCATTTGTGACACTGTAACTGCAATGTGTGATATAAAAATAATACATATATTTTGATTTAAATTAATATTTTGTGCTGTGTTATCCCAGTATACATCCAGGGTCAGCAGCTGCTCCATCCATCTATGGGTGTTCTATCAGTCTACCTGAAATTAAAAACATCTATTTTTAGTATTTTGTGCTATATCCTTCCAGTATACTGTACATCCAGTCGTGCCCTGTCCATTTCCAGGTGTTGTGTCCATAACTTATATTCTTATGTTGTACTTTCTGTCCTATTTTCATAATTCTTCTTATCACCACATTGTGATTCATTCAAATTAATATTATTTAAAATAATTATAAATTAACTAAATTTAAATTAATATAAATAAACTCTCCGCACTTGTATAGCAAACCTTCTGCTTATCAGATATGTTTTTGAGGAACAGAAGAATTTGATCCAAAACAAATTAAAATCATGATTACAGTATCTAAAATATTGTCTTTTTTAATTCTTCTTTGCCTTGATCATCTTACTACTCCACACTTGTACAGTGAACCTTCTACATATCAAATATATATTTGAGGAAATGAAGAATTTGATCCAAAATAATAAATTAAAAGCATGATTACAGCATCTAAAATATTGTTTTTTTTAATTTTTCTTTGCCTCAATCATTTTTTTTCTACACACTTGCATAGTGAACCTTCTGCATATCAAATATCTTTGAGGAAATTAAGAATTTGATCCAAAATAATTAAAACCATGATTACAGCATCTAAAATACTGCATTTTTTATTCTGCTTTACCTTAATCATCTTTTGTGAACTGAAATCTTGATCCTTTCCTAATGTGTAATTTTTTAAATACTTTTTTTATATTTTGTGCTGTGTCCATCTTCCCAGTATATACATCCATGGTCTTCTGCTGCTCCGCTCAGTTACCTTAGTGCAACTTTTTGACCTAAACTGAATAAAAACAATATTGTGAGCTGTGAGGTGTTCATAATAGACTGGAAATGAGTGGAAATAAATGCTATTGAGGTTAATAATACTGTAGGAAAAAACACCCCCAAATTCTGTTATTTTAGTTGATTTTATGATTTTTTCAAAACCAAAACCTACAAGGGTGGTTTTGGCAAAACCAATACAGATACAAAACACAAAGGAGATCCAGATCCAAAACCAAAACACAAAACCAGAAAAATGGCCTGACACACAAACCTAATATAAATTATTGGAGAGTGCAGCACCATCTCTTCAGATCCTTCCCCTGCTTCCTCTTCAGTGTTGGCTGGCACTTACACTAACCTTCTGTACAGTATGGCAGTGCATGCTCAGTGAATACAGCTACATTTGGTGGAGAGTTTTTATTACCAGGGTCAGATGCTTATCAGAACAGATGTACTGAACATGAGTAGAATGTTATATAGCTCATTGTCAACATCTCTTATTCCTGTGAATATCATTAATTCCAGACCCACCCACATAACCTACCAAATTCCAGACCTACCCACATAACCTTCAATGCTTCCCTATCCAGTTACATCCTCTCTGTACAGTCCACATAACCTCACATGTTGTCTTCCAACATTGCTGGGTGATCATATCATACAACCCATTAAGAACCTAGTAATCTGGTGGACTATTATGCAACATGTAGCAATTATCCTTGTGTATCAATACCTATTCCCCTATAAATTGTAAGCTTGCGAGCAGGGCCTTCCTACCTCTATGTCTGTCTGTCTTTGCCCAGTTTTGTTCTATAACTGTTGTTCTAATTGTAAAGTGCAATGGAATATGCTGTGCTATATAAGAAACTGCTAATAAATAAATTAATTAATTAATTAATTATTAAGAGATAGTGGCTAACATGCAAAAATATGCAAAGGCTCTTAAACAAAACCATTTTGATTTTGTGTAGGGTGCATGCTGGCTACCTTCTAAATAACAGTGCATAAATAATGCTATCCAGCATTTGTGTGACACAGTAAGTATTATTTTAGCTACATTAAAGTATATAATAGCGGTTCAGACTCTTTGGATTCTGAGACCTCACAAGCTTTCGTTATTCAAGTCAGTCCAAGCTCTTGACCTGGGTTTTCTTGCCAGACTCGGATTCCAAATCTAGGCAAAATGTCATCATAACAGTGTTGGATTCTTATGGGTTTGTATTCAATATAAAGGGGACATGGCTTGGACTCAGCTACAAATTACTACAGTCCAGGAACATTGCTGTATGCTGCGCTCTGCTTTAAGTGGCTGCATGGTGTCCAGACTGTGTCCAAACTCCATAAAAGTGGCTGTAATGTGTCCAGACTCTAAATGGTGGTTCGGCGCAGTCCCAGTACTCCTGGGTACTGCTTTCTCTAACGGAGAACCTCAGTATCAAAACATTTTCAAGATTGTTAAATTATACACTACTATACAGGATTCTTTAAAGAAACAGAGGAGAATTAGACATCATTTGTCTCCATTGGAGAAGGTTGCACTTAGATATTTAAAAAATAATTATCTTGTCAAGAGGGGCTTTTTCTCTTTGGATTGTTACTGAAATGGCTCTGTTGGAGATATTAGAGCATTTAAATCAGCTTGATTCTCTTATTAGATTGACTATTTCTTACAATTTTGAGAAAATAGATTTTTTTAGATATTACGAACTATACCACTGATTCGGGTTATGGCTATAGACTATAATGAAAGCCTACAGACCACAATACACTTCTGGATTTTGATAGCTATGATCCCAACTATTTAAAATAAAACCTTCCAGTGTCAAAGTTTTAAAGACTTTTTCGTAATGACTCTGATGCTGAGATCGTTGAAATGTTGAAATTTTAGGGACATTTTAATGCAACCTGACTCAAATTATTCAAGTGGCATGAATACTTGGCTACAATTTCAAAAGAAAGATTGCTTCCATTGTATCAACTCTACTACCTGTAGAAGCATGTCAGTTGGTACATATTTTCATCATCCACACACAGGACATAGTATTCTTGTTACATGTAGTTCTGGCCATGTGATCTATACTCTTACTTGCACTTGCTCCATGGTATACAGTATGTTGGAAAGACAATCCGTCAGTTGCGGGAGAGGATGACAAACCAACGACTATCCATTAGGACAGCCTTGGTGAGTGGAGCATCTGACAAACCTGTTGCCAAGCATTTCCATGAAGCTCATCACTCTATCGTATCGCTAAGGTGTATGATTATAGATTGGGTAGGACAAGTACAGGGTAAATAAACATCAGCAGATGACACTGAAATAAGTATCAGGTGGCAGAAGACCACAGAATGTGGTGCAGTTAAAGATTATTAAAGTAAGAAAAGGATAAGCACATGAGGGAAGAGGGCCCTACTCGTAAGAGCTTACACTCTAAACAATTTTCCTTCTTTTTGTTCAAATTTATATTCCTATTCTAGCCTTCCTATATCTTATCATTGATTCCAAAGGTTGCATACATTCCCAGCATGTACCATAAGGGCTTAAGTCATAGGATGCACTACCCATTAAACAGCCTATACAGATATAAACTACCTCCTTTTAGCCATCAATTCTAGATTCCTACAGTTGAGAGTTTATGTAATGTCTATAGGGCAGGAGCCTTTTCTACAGGTTGCACCGCCAACTTACATTGGCCCTTATTCAGCTTCAGTTGTAGTTTTTGTATTTTAGCAAAACTGCAACTTGCTGAGATTGCATGCTGGGGGCCACCCAGCACAGAGCAAGGCCACCCAGCATGCAAATGGCTGGCAGTGATGCAATCACACTTCACCTGCAATCACATTGCCTATTTCTGGTTGCCCCCTGCTTCTGCAGCCAGACTGCAAAGGCAGAGGCAGAGCAGTCATTTTCCTGGAAGCAGTGGCTGCATGTGACATCACGTGGCCACCCCAATCCTGCCTCTATTTTAATCACCACGCATGCACAGTCCCACATCAAAGCCTCCACAACACTATGATACTACCCATGCGACACCCACAGCTGTCAAATATACTTATATATTATATATATGACAACCCACACGTGAATTGCTGCATGGGTCATAAGAATGCGATCGCGATGCATCTCTGACTCATGCTGAATAAGGCCCCTTGTCTCTGTTCTGTATTTCCTGGAATCCTTTTGGCCCATTCATGTGACAATTCATTACGGAATTTCAATGTAACAGTAGGGACAACTTATTGCTTCTGAGAATCTTGTATGGCACTCCTCACAATAGTATGATATGGAGTTGTATCCTGGAGTTGATCCAAGGAGTCCCAGATATGCTGTTTGTGGTCTGGTAGTTTCTTTATCACTTTTTGAAGAAAAACATTTCAATGTCAGCATGATTTATTAAGTACTGTAGGTATAACATTTTAATCCGTATACCAATTGCAAAGTAACACAATAGCATGATGAGGCTGCTGTAAAGTAATCCAAAACTATCCGGTGCTGAACTAGCACTGTCATTATTTCCTGTAATTCATGACCAATGTACCTGAATGTGCTGTTAAATACTGTATATCTGTGTTGTTATCAATTATATCTCCAAAAGCTTGGATTATTTTCTGATTAGCTATGGTTCCCAAAGTATCAAATGAGATTATATTTCCAAATGCTAATCCAAGCTTGTAACCTCTATTTAGGGTTAAAAGATGTTTATATTTTTTATTTATTGTCCTGACTTCTCGCTCAATTTTCCTTCATATCATCATGGTTTAATGTAACCACATCAGTAATAGGTTTTCTTATAAAACATATTCCAAAAGACTTGTATGATAACCACTTACAGGTTCGCCTACCACAAATGTAATAGACACGGCTTGGCAAAGTGTATGGCATGTTCCATAATCCATATTGAACTGCGTCATACATGAGATAGCAGGTATACTTATTACCTTTGGATGGGCGAGGGGTAAAACTAACATACCCACAACTTCCCTTAAAATTAATTTATTGTAATGTGGTGTATCTTCATGTCATATGTAGTTGCATCCTTTAGTGATCCCAAAAATGTTTACTCCAGTGTGGTCATGTTCCTCGTGATGGTATTGTTGCTCAAAGTTGGCTATATTTTTATTTGTATGCACACTACTTTCTATTTGGCAGTAAAACAATAACTTTTCACCTTTAAACTCTGGGATTTACTCATATCATAAAGATTTGATGTGAATTTACCACAACCATGAGATTTGGTCCCCTCATAATGGAGAGGCTTGGCTATAAATCCTACAAAACTTTGTCCACTTGGGACATGACTACAAATCCAGCAGTTTGTAAGGTTTGCACTTTGTCACAGTAGGGTATGGTAGATATCAAGAAGATTGGTAGTCACTGTGTTTGAGGGGTCACCCTTGCACCAGTCTTGGCATCTATCCTCTGTATCAGGCACAGAGTACCTACACATACTTCAATTCAGCAATTGATGGTAACTGTTTACATTTGCCCTGTTTTCCAAGTAATGACCAGTGATCTCTATGTCTATTTATTTGTAACCAGTTCAAAATTGACATCATAAGTATGTGATTCTCAGGTAGAGTAGGGGTTGTTAGCTGTTCATATGTGTCTCTTTTTGTCCTGTTGTTTTTGGTAAAGTTAGCAAATAGGGTACCATCACTTGACCCTTCATGCATGATGAGGTCTATCCTTAGTGACCAAATAAGCATATCTAAACTAACAATTTGGAATGAATAGCACATTACACATACCCACAAACCCTTGTCTGGTTTGGGGCCTATTAGATTGTATCTGTACATTCTGATTGTCTATCGTGATTGGATAATACCTCCTTTGTCACTTTCTTGCAATGTGATGCATGCATCCACGTGTCCTTCCCACACAAGTTTACTGAAGTGACTTTTTTCAATAGATCTTGAAATGGACTTTCAAATCTGGGTTCAATGAACTTTCTCATGTTTTTTAAGTGACCACCTAATCACCTGGCTTTAGTTCATGAGAGTCCTGGGAACTGTTGGGATTTGGAATAGAATCAAATACTTGGTGGTGCAATCTGGTTAGTTGCAGTTTTATATGCATCACATACTGAGTCAGACCACTATTCTCATGCTGAAGTTTCTGTGGAAAATAAGATCCTGTCCTAGAGCAGCAGTACCAAACAATGGGGCAGATGTATTTAACCTGGAGAAGGTATAAGGAAGTGATAAAGCAGTGATAAGTGCAAGGTGATAAATGCACCAGCCAATGAGCTCCAATATGTAAATGAATGGTTAGGAGCTGATTGGCTGGTGCGTTTATCACCTTGCACTTATCACTGCTTTATCACTTCCTTATGCCTTCTCCAGGTTAATACATCTTCCCCAATATTTCATATGGTGTTAATCCATGCATTCTATTTGGGGTATTACTGACTGAGAAAAGAGCCAACAGTCTAACCATGTTTTACCTGTGTCTGCCACTATTGTTTTGTAGTTTTAGCAGTAGGGTCTAGTTACAGTAAGTCTCTCAACGCACCCACTGCTTTGTGGATGATAAGGGGTGTGAAAAGCTTGAGTAATTCTAGGTCTGACAGCATTCTGTCTAATACTTCCCCTGTGAAATGGGTACCCCTGTCACGTTCAGTTACTTCAGGTACTCCAAGTATGCGTACAGTTTCCTGCATTAATTTCTTTGTGACTGTCATGGTATCTGCTGCACTGTAAGGCCACGCTGTTGCCAATTTTGAGAATAGTTCATTGCACAATAGGACATATTCATATTCTGATCATTAGGGTCTATGCATAAAATCTATATTTAACCTCAGAAGGAAGCCGTGGGATGATTGTAGGTGCTACTTTGAGTTCTATACCTGGGTTATGCAAATCACAAATTATGCACCCTGTAACATAGGCTTTGGCTGCCTGTGTAAAGCCTGGTGCAACTCAGTGTTTCTTAAGTATCCTCACCATAGCATCCCTTGACTGCTGTGACTTGCCTTGTGTAATCTGAGCTAAGACTAGCCATACACCTACAGATGAATTGTATAATCTGGCTGGTAGGAATGAAAATCTGATAATGTATGGGAGAAAATGACATTTGACCATTTGTTCGGAAATGGCAGAAAACTGGAAAAAAAGGACATTCAACCAAACTGGTTAGATCAAATGGATTTAAAAATATTTAGATGATTTTCCAGTGTTTGGGAGCAAATGTTCACTTGTCTTTTACCCCCATATATTACCAGATTTTTGTTCCAACCAGCAAGAGTAAATCTGTAGGTGTACAGCCATCTTAAGACTGGATAAAGTTCACATGGCAGGCAAAGACAGTTATCTACAGTACCATACAGCTGCAAACCTAACCTATTTTAATATTTATTTTACTTATCTGGTGTAACAGCTAGTATCACCTGAGTGTCCAGCAGAGGCTTGAATGCTGCAGCCTTGGCACGCTGGTCTGCAAAAACATTGCCTATACCCTCTGCAATGTTATCTCTTGTGTGTGACTGTATCCTTAAGATTGCTAATTTATTTGGCAATTGAAAGGCAGCAAATAATGTCTTAATACAGCCTGCATGTTTAATTGGTTTTCCTGCAGAGCCTACAAAGTCTTTGTTTTTCCAAATAGATCTGTTATCATGTGCCATTCCAAAGGCATATCTGGAGTCAGCATAAATGTTAACTGTTTGCCCTTCAGCATAAATGCAAGTTACAATTATTGCCATAAGTTCTGCTTCCTAAGCTGAGCCATATGGTGGTAGGGATTCCTGAATTAGAATTTCTATTTCAGTGGTTACTGCATACCCTGTGTTTGGCTCTACATAGTACTTGGAGCCATCCACAAGGGATCAGTACGAAATCCCGCAGGACGGGATCCCGGTGGTCGGAATACCAACACCGGAATCCCGACGGCACAATCCCGACAGGGAGGGTGAGCGCAATGCAGCCCCTTGCGGGCTCGCTGCACTCGCCATGCTGTGGGCACGGTGCCTTGCTATGCTCAGCACGCTAATTTATTCTACCTCTATGGGTTTTGTGGACACATTCAGAGGGATAATATGTCGGGATTGTGCCAGTCGGGATTCCGGTGTCGGTATTCCGACCGCCGGGATTCCGTCTGGCAGGATCTTGACCGCATCCCATCTACAAAAACATGTAAGTCTGAATTGAGGAGAGGATGCTTCTGTATGTCTGGTGTATTTGCAGTTTCGAGTTTCATTGTCTCCACACAATCATGCTCACAGTCTGATATGGAAAAAGAAAAAAATAATTTCTGTGTTCTATACTTCATTACCTTTGCCATTATTCTCTCCATCCTTGCTGTCATGAGGGGCAGGGGGTTCTTCTCCTCCCTCACCTCTCCCATCTTTTGAATCCAGTGGCAAAAGCATAGCTTTGTTCAAAACTGATCATCTTTTGATTGTGACATTGGATGGTGTGAGCAATGCTACTTCATATTTGGTGAGTATAGCAGCTAATATGTGTTTAGTCTGAGCCTGGTTATGGATTTTAATGACTGAGTGTGGTTCATGTATGGTCAAGAGGTGAACCAGAACTATGTCAGTGGCTTTTTTCTATCAGCAAGGATGCCACTGCTACTGATTTGACACAGGTGGATGCTGCCCATATCAGGGGGTCTAATTGCAGCAAGTACTAACCTAAGGGGTGTTTCTTTCCTCCATGTTCTTGTGTGAATATCCCATGAGCATGTCCTGAAATCTCACAACGTAACAAATTGAAGGGTTTTCTATAGTCTGGAAGTCCTAGTGCTGGGGCTGAAAATTTGTCTGATTTTAACTTAACTAATGCATGTAGCTGCTCTTTGGTAATATGTAAAGTGCATTGTGCATTCTGTCCTTTTAGGGCATCATATAAAACATGCGGTTTTTAAGATTCCCCTGCAATCCATTCCCTTTAGTATGTGATTAGTCCTAGACAGAATCTGAGCTGTTTAAGTGTCTGGGGGGATGGGAGGTAACATGAGAATTTACTTTGTCTTCTTTCTGTGGTGATATACTTAGCATTAGCAGAGATGCAGTGAACAAGAAATTTTTATTTTGTCTTGTGCATATTGTAATTTAACCTTAGATACTTTACATTTATTTTTATGCAGGAATAGCAGTAAGGGCTGTGTATACAGCTTTCATTTTTGTTTTTTGTATGCACATAAAAGTAAGCCATCAACATACTGTATGAGTACTATTGTAGCATTTTTTGGTGGCCATTCCTGGAGAACCAGAACTCTAGCCTCACTAAATCCACTGGGGCTTGCACACACCCTTGTGGAAGTCTGGTCCAACAATACTGTTATCCTTTAAAAGTTAAGACAAGTATTAGTTTGCTATCTTCTGTAATGGGCACTGAGAAGAATATATTTGCCAAATTAATTACTGTAAATATTGTAGGTGGAATCTGGTTCAGAAGTGTGTGAGGGCTGGGGACAATAGGACTGTCTTTAATCATCTTTTTGTGATCCTCCCAAAAGGTCATGAATCATCCTATAACTATGGGGGTCCACTGATTTGGTCTTCTTTTTCATGAGAAAAAGCAGAGTAATCCAAGTAGACCTAAAGGTCTTATGGACCCCTGCTTTAACATAATCATGAATTTGGTTACCTATTGCCTCAAACTCCATATTGCAGTGCACACTGTTTCATCTTTACTGATTTCACATTAGGTTTTAGTTTGATGGCAACTGGTATTACTGGGGGTAGTCCTATGACTACCTTACTGCTAGACCATAGGTCCTTTGGAAGGGTTTGAATCAAGTCAGGAGGTTACATACAAGGAGAACCAAACTCCTGGGTTGACACAAAGATATAGGTTTCAAATGTAATTCTTTGATCATTGCTGGCATTAGCTGATATGCCTACAGTCTTTTTTTTTTAAAGTATACAATTTCTAGGGCTGATAAAAGATCTGCCCCTAACAAATTTACTGGACAATCTTCAGATATCAGGAACTGGGTAACAATAAATTAAGCTCCAGGTCCTGACACTTTTACTGGTTTAGATTGATGTTGGAATTGAGTTTGACCATTTAGGCTTGTGGCAGGTACTGGGGTCCAGCTTCAGGAGCCTTGAAAGGAATTGTGGGCACTTGGTGGCCATGTTCCTAATCTGATTTATGTTTATCTTGAAAGGTTTGGCTTTTCTGGGATGGTCTTGGGCCATTGGACTGCTGGTTCTGCCACTTTTGTCTGTCCTTTTTTAAATGACCTCTCTGACTACAGAAGAAACATAACCCCCTCTTGTTTGCTTCCACTGGAGTGGGGTTGGCCCTATTGCCATAACTCTGTTAATTATTACCTTGACTGAACTTACCTGGTTGTTGCTCAAGGTAAATAGTGTTTACTGCTTACTTCTTTTTATCAGCTATTTCTTATGATTATGTTCTATGGTATGCAGGCTAGTGAGTATTACATCTATTGCCAGTTTACCTGCCTCTGGTCTACTATGGAACAGTTCTACCTTCAAGATTTGGGATCAATCATTAAGAAAGGCAGTTTTAAACACTATTATGTCCCTAGGGGTGGTAATACCAAACCCTTGATCTGTATGACATCTATGCATAATGTCATCGTACTGTTGTATTGATTCTGTTTAACCCTGCCTAAGTTCTAGCACAGCTGGTGAATTTTCTACCAGGTTGTTGCAGAAGATTTCACATTTCTCCATCCAGCCCTGACCTGATGCAGCAGCCTTTTGGCCATCTGCATAAGGGATGGGGATCCTTGTGTTATGCACACCAGTGCCTGCAGGAAAGTACTAGTGTCAGAACTGTTATGCACTCCAGTGTCTGCAGGAATGTACTGGTGTTTGAACTGTTATGCAAAAACAAATGGACTCACAGACAAACTGGGGAATATGACATAACGTACACAGAAGGTGATAGGGTAACAAAATACACACACAGTGAACAGAGAAGCCCAGAGGCTAAGGAACTGGGTATCTCCCTTGTATTAGAACTGCTCAGATGTAAAAAGCAAGATGTTGTGTTTTAATACGTAGAGAACCCGAAATGCTGTTGCTAAGGGCAACAGCAAAACCCTAAAGGGTTACCAACGGGTGTGGCAGTAAACTCCTTGGTCAGAGATGGAATGATAGACACAAGGAGAGCCTCCACAATCCTGATTCTCACTTGCAGTGCACAGGTTTAAGCTTACTGCCACTAAACTGACCCCTGACACCTAGCACAGTGAGACAGGATTAGACAGGCAAGTGTTAGAATACAGCCGCAAACTTGCTAAGTTCACAGAGTAATAACAGAACCCCAGCAAGCTAAACGACTGACTCCAGTCTTACTGCTAGGTCTGGATTGGCAGAGTGTAATACCAAATCCCCAGGCCTATTTGCAGTAAGCAACAAACAAATACAAAGCTACACAGTACTGGCTAACTTTCATGAACTGACTAACCAACAGAGATTCAGCAGCATCTGCTTACCCTGAAAAGAGGCCTTATAAAGCAGGTGCTGTCCACGCCCCACTCAGACCTCACAGACTGTGAGCACAAAAACCAGCACCGGATCCCCTGCCGTGCACAGAGCCTATAACCACTGCACAGCAAAAGACCCGAACCGGAGTATCAGCTGCGCTCAGGTTACTCCACTAGCACTTGTCTCCCGGTTGCCATGACGACGTGGCAGCACAGGGCAGGAGACCCTAACAGTACCCCCCCTCTGACGAGGGGTCAAAGAACCCCTACCACCGGGTTTATCGGGGAACTGCGAGAAGAAAGAGCGTATCAGTCTGGGGGCATGAAGATCACAACTGCGCACCCACGACCGCTCCTCCGGGCCATACCCCTTCCAGTGCACCAAAAATGACAGCCGACCCCGAACCACCTTGGAGTCAAGAATCCTTTCAACAACAAACTCCCTCCGGCCACGTATCAGAAGAGGGGAAGGTCTTCCACTGGAAGAAGGATTACTAATCGCCCGTTTTAAAAGGGAACAATGAAATGTTTTATTGATACCCAAAGAACGGGGCAGATCTAACTGAAATGCCACCGGATTGATAACCCTGGTGATCTTTTAAGGGCCGATGAACCGGGGCCCTAACTTATGAGATGGCTGTCTCAACTTCAAATTCTTGGTAGACAACCAGACGAAGTCTCCTAATTTGAAGCTGCAGGGTCTTTTCCGCTTATCAAAAACCCTTTTGGTCACTAATGACACAGACACAAGGGCTTTCTTCACTTTCCGCCAAATACCTCTAAGGACCGAAACCACAGAGGAACCACCAGGCGTGGAGTCCAGGGGGTCAAAAGAATTGGCCTTAGGATGATGCCCATACACACAAAGGAAGGGAGAGATCCCTGTAGCAGAGTGAGCCGCGTTGTTATAGGCAAACTCCGCCATGGACAGATGAGCAACCCAGTCAGTCTGACACTTGGAGACATAACACCTGAGGAACTGCTCCAAGGACTGTTTCACCCTTTCAGTCTGCCCATTAGACTGCGGATGGTAGCCTGACGACAAGCTGACAGAAATCTGGAGATCGGAACAAAATGCCCTCCAGAATTTGGCCACAAACTGGGATCCGCGGTCAGAGACCACATCAAGTGGCAACCCGTGGAGACGCACAACATGCAGCATAAATAATTCAGACAGGCGTCTGGCTGATGGCAGCCCAACCAGTGGAACGAAGTGCGCCATCTTCGAAAACCTGTCAACGACAACCCAGATGGCTGTCATCCCCGAGGATTTGGGCAAGTCCACCACAAAATCCATTGAAATGTGGGTCCATGGCTTAGATGGGATAGAGAGTGGATGTAATGGGCCAACAGGAACCCCTCTAGGAGTCTTATTTCGGGCACAGATGTCACATGCCCGAACCCACTGATCCACATCCTTAGCCACCGAGGGCCACCACACCGCCCTAGATAGCAACTCCCGAGTTCTGGCAATACCCGCGTGACCTGCCGACTTCTTGGCATGAAATTCCAGGAACACTCGCTGTCTTAACCTAGGAGGCACAAACAAAAGACCTACCGGAAGGTCTGGAGGAGCCTGCTCCTGTGCTCTAAGGACTAATGATAAGAGGTCCTGGGTAATGCCCACTTTAATACATGATGGGGAAACAATGGGCAACGGCTCCTCGGTGGTCTCCTGGATTGGAGCAAAACTCCGCGAGAGCGCATCAGCCTTGATGTTTTTTGACCCAGGGCGATATGTTATCAAAAAATTAAAGCGAGCAAAAACAAAGCCCATCGTGCCTGCCTGGCATTGAGACGCTTCGCTGACTCTAAATATGCCAGATTCTTATGGTCAGTGAGAATTGAGACCACAAACTTAGCCCCCTCAAGCCAGTGTCTCCACTCCTCGAGTGCATCCTTAATAGCCAACAATTCCCGGTTACCCACGTCATAATTCATCTCGGCAGGCGAAAATTTACGGGAAAAGTAAGCACAGGGATGAAGGCGATTATCAGACACTCCCATCTGAGAAAGCACTGCCCCAATACCCATCTCAGAGGCATCCACCTCCACCACAAAAGGACGCTCTGGATCTGGGTGTCGCAGCACCTTGGCCGAAACAAATGCCCTTTTGAGACGGGCAAAAGCCGCTTTAGCCTCACAAGACCAGTGAGCAACATCCGCCCCTTTCTTAGTGAGTGCCACCAAGGGCGCCACTATAGACGAAAATCCAGCGATAAATCGTCTATAAAAATTCGCAAAGCCCAGGAAACGCTGAAGCGCCTTCAAACTAGTGGGCTGCACCCAATCCAGGACTGCCTGTACCTTGGAACCCTCCATTTGGAAACCTTCTGGGGAGATAATATATCCTAGAAATGCGATTTGCTGAACTTCAAATTCGCACTTCTCCAGCTTCGCCCCAAGCCGGTGGTCTCTGAGTTTCTGGAGGACTAAGCGTACATGCTTCCGATGTTCCTCCAGGGAATGGGAGAAGATTAGGATGTCATCTAAGTATACAACTAAGAATCTATCCAAATATTCCCTGAGCACATCATTCATGAAATCCTGGAAGACTGCCGGGGCATTACAGAGCCCAAAAGGCATCACCAAATATTCATAATGCCCTGAGTGGGTATTAAAGGCAGTCTTCCATTCATCCCCCTCTCTTATTCGGATTAGATTGTACGCACCGCGTAGGTCAATCTTAGAAAAAATGGTGGCAGTACGAAGCTGGTCAAACAAGACCGAAATGAGAGGCAGTGGGTATGAGTTTTTAATCGTGATACGGTTCAATTCCCTGAAGTCGATGCAGGGTCGCAACGAACCGTCCTTTTTACCCACGAAGAAGAACCCCGACCCAACTGGAGACTGTGAAGGTCTGATAAATCCCTTAGCCAAGTTCTCCTGAATGTACTCTGCCATAGCCTGAGTCTCAGGACGTGACAGGGAGTACAACCTGCTCTTGGGAAGCTTAGCATTTGGCAACAAATCAATGGCACAGTCATAGGGGCGATGGGGAGGTAGTACCTCTGCAACCTTTTTGGAGAACACGTCCGCAAAATCTGCATAACACCCTGGCAATCCTGGCAAACTTAGCTGCGAGAGCCTGACTGGAAGGCTCAAGCAACTCCTGAAACAATCAGTACCCCAACTAAGAATCTCCCCAGAGACCCAGTCAAATTGAGGATTGTGGGCCCTTAACCAGGGTAACCCCAACACCAATGGGGCAAAAGTACAGACAGTCACATAAAAGGACAATTTTTCAGAGTGTGTGGCTCCAATAAACAAAGAAATCTGGCTAGTGCAAGAGGTAATTTTACCTTGGGATAATGGTTCCCCGTTTAACCCACAAATCTCAATTTCCGATGCCAAGGGTACTAAGGAAACAGAGTGTTTTAGGGCGAATTGGCGGTCCATAAAAACCCCGTCGGCCCCACTGTCCACAAAGGCCTCAGTCTTGACAGTTTGACCGAGGATCTTCAAGGTCACCGGAATGATAAAAGTCTTCTTGGGAAATTCTGACTTCTGGCCTGACAGGATATTTCCCATCACCCTCAGGCCCTGAAGTTTTCCGGCTTTTCTGGGCATGATACTACCACATGACCTTTATTCCCACAGTACAAACACAACCCCTGCTGTCTCCTCCGCGTCTTCTCACGCGAGGAGAGGCGGGTAGCCCCAATCTGCATAGGCTCCTCAGAAAATTCCTCAGAGTCTGAGGTTCCCTTGGGAAGGAAGGAAATCTCAGTCTCCCTTTCAAGCCTACGCTCTCTCAGCCGTCTATCCACCCGGATGGATAACTGCATGAGCTGATCCAAGCTATCAGGCAAGGGATATTGTACCAGTTGGTCCTTTATCTGGTTAGAAAGACCTCTTCGGTACTGGTGTCTCAGGGCTGGGTCATTCCACTGGGTATCATGGGCCAACCTCCGAAACTCCGTACAGTAAACCTCAACTGGCCTTCGCCCTTGCTTAAGGATCGAAATCTGAGCCTCGGCTGAGGCCGTCTTGTCAGGGTCATCATACAACATGCCCAGTGCCGTAAAAAAAGCATCAACACTTTTAAGCGACGGACAGTCAGGCTGCAACCCATATGCCCAGACCTGTGGGTCTCCTTGTAGCAAGGAAATCACTATGCCCACCCGCTGAATCTCCGACCCAGAAGACTGAGGCCTAAGCCGGAAGTATAGCTTGCAGCTCTCCTTGAAACAAAAGAACTGCGAGCGATCTCCAGAAAAACGATCCGGGAGATTTACTTTCGGCTCCTTAACCCCTGCAGGTGCTGCTGCTGCGGGAGCTCCGCCAGCAGCCTGGGAGGTGTGCATTTTAATGGACAAATCATTAAATTGTCGAGTCAGGACCTGCACCTGATCGACCACCTGTTGCAACGTATTTTGAGGGGTATGCTCCATATTCCCACAAAATTTCAACAGGAGTATTAGGCTGCTGAATATGTTATGCACACCAGTGCCTGCAGGAAAGTACTAGTGTCAGAACTGTTATGCACTCCAGTGTCTGCAGGAATGTACTGGTGTTTGAACTGTTATGCAAAAACAAATGGACTCACAGACAAACTGGGGAATATGACATAACGTACACAGAAGGTGATAGGGTAACAAAATACACACACAGTGAACAGAGAAGCCCAGAGGCTAAGGAACTGGGTATCTCCCTTGTATTAGAACTGCTCAGATGTAAAAAGCAAGATGTTGTGTTTTAATACGTAGAGAACCCGAAATGCTGTTGCTAAGGGCAACAGCAAAACCCTAAAGGGTTACCAACGGGTGTGGCAGTAAACTCCTTGGTCAGAGATGGAATGATAGACACAAGGAAAGCCTCCACAATCCTGATTCTCACTTGCAGTGCACAGGTTTAAGCTTACTGCCACTAAACTGACCCCTGACACCTAGCACAGTGAGACAGGATTAGACAGGCAAGTGTTAGAATACAGCCGCAAACTTGCTAAGTTCACAGAGTAATAACAGAACCCCAGCAAGCTAAACGACTGACTCCAGTCTTACTGCTAGGTCTGGATTGGCAGAGTGTAATACCAAATCCCCAGGCCTATTTGCAGTAAGCAACAAACAAATACAAAGCTACACAGTACTGGCTAACTTTCATGAACTGACTAACCAACAGAGATTCAGCAGCATCTGCTTACCCTGAAAAGAGGCCTTATAAAGCAGGTGCTGTCCACGCCCCACTCAGACCTCACAGACTGTGAGCACAAAAACCAGCACCGGATCCCCTGCCGTGCACAGAGCCTATAACCACTGCACAGCAAAAGACCCGAACCGGAGTATCAGCTGTGCTCAGGTTACTCCACTAGCACTTGTCTCCCGGTTGCCATGACGACGTGGCAGCACAGGGCAGGAGACCCTAACACCTTGGCCTGGTGATGCAGGTTGTGTGCATAATATCTGATCTACTATTAGATCTCCAGCAGAGACTTTAGTTACCTACTCTACGTCTAACCATGTGGCATCATAGATTGTCCTTTATCTCCTTTCTTACCTAAGGAACCCCACATGTTGTTGTTTAATATCAGAGAGTTCTTTAACTATTGTTAGTAATTCTGAATTGTTCCAAGGTATATACCACATAGTAGTCCTACATTTTTGTGTGCATGCTGGATTGCTCCCTCAGCAGCCACAGTGGGTGTGACCATATATTGTGTGCACACTGGGTATAGTCTGCTGGAAGGCAAATTCTATTATGGGTTTTACACTGGAAGTGTAGATGGGGGACTTGAAACTAAACATAAGTTTTTTCTGATGGGGCACTCCTGGTCTCTTTACATTTCATAGATTTTACTGGGACAACTGTGTCTGTTTCTTTGTTCTTCCATCTCCTCTATTTCTTTTTCAAATTCTAATAGTTCACCTGTTTCTATTCACAAATCCAGACTGTGTTTCAGGTCCTTGTCCCCCAGGTATTTCTCATGACCTATCATAATTTGTTTCAATTTATCCGGGTCAAGAATGCCATCAATGGACAAATCTGCACATTAAAATAATCTTTTAATACCCTTCAAGCTATCCTCACCATACCCTTCAAGCTATCCTCACCATTGACACCCTTCATGATGTCCATAGCCATCTGAGGTGCTTTAGCCAAATGATTACTGTGTGTTTACCCCATACTTATTGGCCTATAAGTATTTCAATATCCAGCATCCAAGTAATCATGAGACAATAAACTATGAAGCTCGTTACCTGGAAGTTGATTTGTAACCAATCTTTATCTACTGTATTTCACTATCCTTAGGTTGGAAATGACACCCTATTAATATGAGTAGGTTATCTAGGTCTTCACTATCTCTTTAAACCTCTGGATTTGTATTGCAAGATATGGCCCTTAAAAAATTAATGACTCTCTCCTTTTTCCTGCAAAAGCCATGCAGACACACTCTGGACAAGACATGCATTAATTAAACTTATGGTTGTTTATGGGGTCTGTATCCTGGTTCAGAAATTATTTCTGTTCAGTACCTACCTATATCACTATAACTAAGAATAAATTGACATCATAAATGTGATTGCAGGGCTGTCTGGCATGTGTCAGTGCACTGTGACACCGGTGCATGCACAGTTCAGACCTTATCGGCTGCTGTGCGAAAATGCACAGCAGCGATCAGGTCTGAATTAGGCCCATTGTGCGTATCTCTTAAAAACTAGGTACATTGCTTATATAAACATTTGGCGATGTAATTAGGGGATTTTATCCCCAGTATAGCATTAGCACCAGAAAGCACAGATACTTTAGGTTTTGAAAGTTTAAAAAATTATTTTAACACACACATAGAAAAATATAAAAAAAAGTTAAGATTAGCAGACAATGGTAGGTGTGTTAATCCTTTGTTGTTCATAAGGAACAGCATATTAATGTTAATTTTCATCTTTATAATCAGAATTTGATCGTTGCATGAATGACATAGTACTCATTTTAATTAACAAGTATTCAAATATTGTCTATTTTCAAGGAAGAGTGAATGTGCTGTGCGCTCCATACACGCCTTAAATACCGAAAGCGGAAATGATGTAACGACCATTTAGGGATTTGAGCCATTAACGCAGCTCATCTTTGGCTTACACATATGGAAAGTGGAAGCGGCAATGACGTGTGACTAACAGGAAGTGATTTCTACTCTGATTTCCTGTTTGATTAAGACTAAGTTGTTCCCCAATAAATATCTGCCAAGGGTGAGTCTAATCTATCCCCTTAAAGAAGTCTGAAACCCAGACGAAAATGTGTGGTGCATAGCTCATGCCTGTATCCAAATTATTGGACAGAAAGCTAATTTGTGTTTTACTTCTTGTACATTTGATACCTACCATTTGCCTGCTGATCTTAACTTTTTTATATTTTTCTGTGTGTGCATTAAAATATTTTTTTTAACTTTCAAAGCCTAAAGTATCCGTGCATTCTGGTGCTAATGCTATACTGGGGATAAAATCCCCTAATTACAACACCGAATGTTTATATAAGCAAGGTACATGGTTTTTAAGAGATACACACAATAATCTATTAATTGTCTTTGTTCTTATCCTGCTATCTGGATACATTATATGCTATTGGGCCCATATATGGTCCAAAGATACAGTTTTTAAAAGATAAGCTCTTTTTTTTCATGTCCCTATACTCACAATTGTAGCATAATCTTCACTATAACCGCTTTACAGCCACTGGTCACTTTATTGTTTTATCTCTATTTTCTGTAATTTACCACTGCACTTTACTGTCACCTGGTTGCCACCCAGTACATTGGGGAGAGCCTAATATTCAATGTTATCTATTTCTGCATATATATATATATATATATATATATATATATACTCCTCCAAATCAGCCGGCACTCCACGCTTTTGTTCAGCTGGTCCCGGTGCCTAGTGCAACTCATATACACTCCTCCAATACAGCACGGCACTCCACCGGACTCCTCTTATAACAGTGTTTAATGTTACATTAAACACTGTTATAAGAGGAGTCCCGTGGAGTGCCGTGCTGTATTGGAGGAGTATATATATACATATATATATATATATATATATTTATATATATAGAGAGAGAGAGAGATATCCAGTGTTGCATAATCCCCCAATAGTAACAACATGCGGTGCTTCTTTAAGTCCGCAGTCACAGATATAGATAATAATAAATATTTCTCAAAAAAAGGGTACTCATAGGAGATCCAATCCAATAACATATTTTAATGTTCACACCACCCAGTTAAAATAGCACCATATTGCAATCAGCTTGTGGCATATTGTCCATATCACCACGTAAGACAGTCTAGCATAATGTGACAATCAAATGATGGTCGCCACTGTGATACTTGATAAGTATAAGACTAATGCTAAGAAGCATCTTTTGATTGTCACATTATGTTAGACTGTATTACATGGTGCTATGGACAATATTTATTGATAAAATGGGGCCTGAGACACCTTAAGCCAAATATATATTTTACACATCCAAACAGTCAAAGTGAAATCTTTGTTGAAAAAAGAAATAACAATTTTATGATTCCAAAATACCCCTCTATGCTTGCCACCTTAGGGCAGAGCAAGCACAGCACATTTAGTATGACACCTTGGAATCTGGCGACCCTATAATTATCTATTGCATTGGAAGCAATGGGAATATGTTAATTTGAATTAGTGAGTTCTGGGATAAAAAACAAACAAACATTGTAGCTAGAAGAGGGAGATGTCAGAGGGCCAGAAGGAGGTGAAGCCAGCTGGAGATGTCCACACACAGAAGAAATAGTCCTCAGGAAGCTATAAATATTCCATCATGATCACTGATTATTGTAACTATGTAAATATCTTCTTGCAAGTGTACAATTTCTGCAAGTAATTGTCTATTTGTTAAATTGTTATATGTTGTTTTATGTTCTATAATAAAGGAAGCATAAATATTATTAGTACATACAGTATATTTTACCACTGTTTATATATTATTATTATTATTATTATTATTATTATTATTATTATTATCTATGATTTGATTTGCCTGTGAAAATAAGAGCTGTAACTTCGTGCCTGTACTCACTTTAAGGTATCACAACCTCATAATTTCATAATTAAGATGTAAAAGGACTGCAAATATTTATCAGCCACCTAGTTTGTAAGCCTGACAAAATATATTTGCAGATATATATATGACAAACACATATTAATTATAACATATCTATATATTATAAATCATATATGATCTCTCTCTCTCTCTCTCTCTTTATATATATATATATATATATATAAAGCCAACAATATAGGCGGCACTCGGAGACTTGCACAAAATGGGTGAAAAAACAGCCAGGTGAGTTTTATTAAAGTCAACGTTTCGGGGGACGTACCCCCTTCCTCAGGACACAACACACTTTAATAAAACTCACCTGGCTGTTTTTTCACCCATTTTGTGCAAGTCTCCGAGTGCCGCCTATATTGTTGGCTTTATATTGGGGTTCACCCCCCTGGGAGGGCACCGGAGCATATACCCCTACGGGGAAGCTGAGTGCCGGACTCATCCATGGACTATATATATATATATATATATATACAAAGACCTTACACTCACTCACTCACTCACTCACTGACTCATCACTAATTCTCTTACTTCCCGATATGTTAGGAAGCTGAAATCTAACATAGGTATTCGTCTGGTGGGAAAATAGGAACAATTTTAATAAACCTCCCCTAAGGGGATGAAAAGAGGGTTGACATAATGAGATCATTACCGATGCGTGGTTTGTGTTGCGTGAATGATAACGCCCAAATGGACAATCGGATCAAAATTGGATTGCACCTTCAGTGGGTAGAATTTAATAAACTACAAAAATGATCCTGTCACTTTTTACTGTATCTGCTACGGGGGCTACTTGGGTAACATCAAGAACCATGAATTAATATTTACTTGCATTAAGAAATGTATATTTCTATAGATTTACCAATTTCTTAACACTCATTTATATTTACAGTTGGGAAAATCAGAAACTTCCATTTGAAGAACGAGTAGAACAACTAGTATTAAATATAAATATAACATATTATATATATATATATATATATATATATATACACACTGTATACACAATTCCATTTTTTTCAATAACTTCAATCCAGTAGATGGCATACCAAGACAAATACTACACACTATGGTTATGCATGATGTGTGTTGATATATATCATAGAGTCACTGGTCATGTTCCTTGTAACCTTCAACACTTTTCCTTTTCAACTTAATTGCCTGCAGTTTCCTGTAAGTGTCTGCTATAACGATCAATAAGTTACAGTGGCAAATGCTCAGGGCTGCAGACGTAGATCTCAGGACCAGCTACTTCTCCCATGGGCAGCTTTACCTGGCTTGTTCATGAGTTAGTAGCCCCAAGCATCTTTTTGTGTTAATCTCTGAAGGAAAAACTGCAAATATTGTTTACAAAGAAATTTTGTGATCAATGTGTACAATATAAAATAGACATCACAATATGAGATAACACTACTGTCTTTGCAAAATGAGTTCTGCTGAGCAATACCAGACAACCAGTGGCAGAGTCAGACATAAACATAGGCATTATAGGCAAATACCTGGGGCATCTCAAACTTAGGGCCAGGGTGTGCACCTCTCACTGCCAGCAGACTATATTAAAGAATGTATTAATGGTGTTAATTTTTTACTTAGTAACTGTAGCCATACAGGAACCAGGCAGGCTCCGGTGCACATGGAAGGCAGTGCAACCCATAACCTATTACAATTCATGTCTTGTCATGGTGTGGGAGGAGTAGGAGCCATAAGTGCTGATGGGGAGTGGGGGTGGGCTCAAGCAAATGGATTACATTGCTGCCTGTCCCTTTTCTTTCTCCTCATCACTGATGACTACTGGTATGTGGGCTAACAGAATAATAATGGTGGGAGCCAAAGGACAGCCCATATTTTGGACCTGCAACTGTGAACATCTGTGTTCCCTGTTTTACCCTCCTCCTCCATTGGGTGTTCAATTACAACCTGTGATGCTGTTATGCCCCTGGTTCATATAATACAGTATTGCACTGTACACCTGTCTCTTCCCTCCCCCAGGCTCTGGTATATGTGTCACTATATCCATTCCCCAATGCTACAGTGTATGTGTCATCTTGTACCCTCTCAGACCCTTGTGTGTATATAATCATGCCACCCCAAGCTACAGTGAGAGTGTGTGTGTGTGTGTGTGTGTGTGTGTGTGTGTCATATTGTGTCAGCTGGGCCCCAGTGATTATGTAACTATGTCCACCCCCCTAGCTAAAGTGTGTGTCATCTTGTACCCTCCCAGGCCACAGTGTGTATGTAACCATGTCCCCATATGCGATAATGTGTGTGTGTGTGTGTGTGTGTGTGTGTGTGTGTGTGTGTGTGTGTGCATATATATATATATATATATATGTGTGTGTGTGTGTGTGTGTGTGTGTGTGTCATCTTGAACCCTACCAGGTCCCAGTAAGTATGTAACCATGTCCCTCCCCCCAGGCCTAGTATGTCACCCAACCCCCATTATATGTGTTACCATATCTCTCCCCTGGCCCCAGTATGTGTTTAACCATTTTTCCCCATTGCTTGTGTGTTTGTTACACTGGCCCCAGGGTGTATGTCACTAGGTCCACCCATGCTCCAGTGTGGAGGTCACCTTAGCACCCAACAAGGATCCAGTATGTGTGTCACCATATCCCACCAGGCACCTGTATATATGTCACCGTGCCCCCCCTTTCCTGGCTCAAGTGTTTATGAGCACCACAAAACTACACTAACAGCTGTGACCTACAGGCATATAAAGATGGAGCCTAGCAACAGACCACAGACAAGATCACTGCCAGTGGTGGGCGGAGGTAAGTAGACAGTGAATCTGCTTCCACACATCCATCCATCTGAAACTTCCGTCGAGAAGGCATGTTCCCCGGACTCCATTCTTACTTAAAGGTAGGCAGCACGCATGCACTTCCATAAATACTTAAAGACTGCAGCATACCAGTAATTATAACTAATAATACCTATGCAAATCTAACTCAGAATGCCTGTGTAATGGCAGTCCAAGATTAATAAATAACAAGTGATGTTATATTAAACTAAATTTAGATTTATTGTATATACTGTATACTGTAGATTGGGTTGTTCCTTGTAGTTACAATTTTTTTCTGCATTAATTACTGTTTTTTATTTATCATGAGTACTGCATACATTTTTAGGTTTATTGTAACAAGCTATCACTGTCTATATACAGGTACAAATATTCAGTACAAGTACAGTACTATACATATGGCCCAGGCAAGATCTATAGGCAGCAGAGTTACATCATAGGTAGTGGAATTATCTTGCTTAAGGCACCAAATACAGTAGGTTAGGGCCAGCTCTGCCCATGCAAGCAAAGCTGCAAATTATAGTTTATTATAAGTTTTATTTGGACATTTATTGGACAGTATTATCAATATGTGTACGAATGGTGCAATGGTTAGCATTACTGCCTCACGGCACTGAGGTCATGGGTTCGATTCCCACCATGGCTCTACCTGTGCGGAGTTTGTATATTCTCCCCGTACTTGTGTGGGTTTCCTCTGGGTACTCCGGTTTCCTCCCACAATCCAAAATTATACTTGGTTAATTGGATCCCAACAACAATTAACCCTATTATGAATCTGTGCGCGTGTACATGTGGTAGGGAATATAGATTGAAAGCTCCACTGGTGCAGGGACTGATGTGAATGGTCAAAATATTCTCTGTAAAGGTCTGCAGAATATGTGTGTTATATAAATAACTGGTAATAAATAAATAAATAAATAATAATAATTTTATATATTTATTATTTTTCTTTTCAGCCTTTATGGATATATATCACTAATCTCTATATGTTACTTATACATAACTTGTTGTGCTCTTCACACACTTACAGTAAACACACATACACACATATATAAATTAATCCAGGGTGCACTCACATTATAAACAGATTATGGGAGGAATACAATTGTTCCTGATAATTGTTTGTCTGGTAAAAACAGGACTTTTGTAAATGGTAATTTATCATATGAAAAATGCCCCATCTTTAAATGAAAACACACCATATCCGAGATAAATTCACAGATTCATGTGTTTTGCATTTTCTGCAGTGAAAAACGGACAGTTATCAGGAATTTGTTTTCGCCTGCCTTTGGGGATAATTGAATTACCCCAAGGGATCAATTAACTGTGGTAATTTAAATTCCCCCTTTTGTTATTTATAAAATTAGTATAGGAATAATCAGCAGTCTGACATTCGATTCTCTATATCTTGATAACGGATCCATAAAGATCTGAATTGTTGGATGGCTGTTCCTATGCTAATTTGAAGATGGATTTAGGGGAAGACTAGCTGTTCTACCTGTTCTTTTCTGAATTTCTGAGTTTCTGATTTTCACAGTTGTAGATATAAATGAGCGTTAAAAATGTGGTAAATCTATAGAAATGTAAGTAAATATTAATCCATGGTTCTTGATGTTACCACTTACCAGAGGAGCACCCATAGCAGATACAGTAAACAGTGAAATGACCATTTTTGTAGTTATTAAATTCTACCTATTGGTGGTGCAAACCAAGTTTTGGTCCGATTGTCCGTATGGGCATTATCATGCACGCAACTCAAGCCACGCTTTGGTAATGATGTCATTATGTCAACCCCCTGTTCATTCCCTTAGGGGAGGCTTAATAAAATTCTAATTATGTAGTTTTCCTATGTCCTACCTGAAAAATAACCGTGTTAAATTTCATCTTCCTAACATATCCGGAAGTAAGAGAATTAGTGATGAGTTAGTCAATCGGTGAGTGAGAGATACAGTAAAAAGTGACAGTACCATTTTTCTGAAGAGGTGAAAACAATTCAGCGCTGATAACTAATTAGATATATAATAAAGGAATTTATTAAGAACATACGTCATCAATTTCATATATATTGACAAATAATTACTGTTGCAACAGATATCATTGGTAAAAATCAATAATGGTACCAAAAATGCAAAAAAATATTATAAAAATAGGGCCAAGATCAACACTGCTTAGTTTTGAGAAAAATTCTTGAAATGCTGGGTATATTGCAAGAAGCCTTATCCTAGGGAAATTGATATACGGTGTTACCAGTTCACTGTGGTGAGTCCTTGAAAAAGCTGCGATAGCAGTGAAACGCGTTGGTGATAAGACTGGGACCTTCAAACAGCAAGATTTGCCCGCAATCCGATTATTGGGAATGGTGACCCCTATGGAACAACTTCTGGGAAGATAATAACATCAGGACCTTGCTATGGTTCAATTCCCACACTAGTACCAGCACGGGACAACCAAACAAGTGAGAGGATCTCCATTTCAGAGTGCTAACCGATTGGAGGACTCACCACAGTGAACTGGTAACACTGTATATCAATTTCCCTAGGATAAGGCTTCTTGCAATATACCCAGCATTTCAAGAATTTTTCTCAAAACTAAGCAGTGTTGATCTTGGCCCTATTTTTATAATATTTTTTTGAATTTTTGGTACCATTATTGATTTTTACCAATGATATCTGTTGCAACAGTAATTATTTGTCAATATATATGAAATTGATGACGTATGTTCTTAATAAATTCCTTTATTATATATCTAATTAGTTATCAGCGCTGAATTGTTTTCACCTCTTCTGTTCCTATTAAAGGGTCTAACTAGCCCTTCTATTCAGCAGCTTGAGGAACTACAACACCTGTCAGCGCCATCCTACCTTGGTAGTATATTTTCCCACAGTACCATTTTTCTAGTTTATGAAATTCTACACACTGGAGATGCAATCCAAATTTTGATCCGATTGTCTGTTTGGACGTTATTGTTCATGTAATGCAAGCTACGCTTCGGTGATGGCGTCATTATGTTGATTCCCTTTTCATCCACTTAGGGGAGGTATATTAAAAATGTAATTACATAGTTTTCCTATTTCCCACCTGAAGAATACCTATGTTGAATTTCAGCTTCCTAACGTATTGGGAAGTAAGAGAGGTATTGATGAGTCAGCCAGTCAGTCAGTGTGTGAGTGAGAGATACAGTAAAAAGTGTCAGTACCATTTTTGTAGTTTATTAAATTCTACACACTGGAAATGCAATCCAAATTTTAATCCGATTGTCTGTTTGAACCTTATTGTTCATGCAACGCAAGTTACGCATTGGTGATGGCGTCATTATGTTAACCCCCTTTTCATCCCCTCAGGGGTGGTTTATTAAAATTCTAATTATGTAGTTTTCCTATTTCCCACCTGTGCAGTTTAATTTTATATATATATATATATATATATATATATGTATATATATTAGATTATACTGCAAAGGACTATGGTGTATTTTCAATCTGGTACATTATCATGTATGTAATATATATATATGAACGGGCCCAGGCCATACACTCTCTAATTGTCAAGCCTCTGTGTTGTCTGGCTACACCTCCTCTAGAGGCTGTCCACACCCCTGAGCATGGGCTCCTACCACTGCAATTCCCCGATGGGCCCTTCATGCACAGTCCAACACTGCTATCAGCTAAGATTTGAAGCTATGGGGGCTACAGTGCAAGATTAAGTGTTAAAATTAGCTGCAATATGAGTAAATTGATAAGCCTTCCACAAAGACAAATTTGTATATGTAGCAAATACAGTAGTTACATGCCCTTATAGTACACATCTGAAGATGTAACAGGTGGACTATTGAATAGGAACATCTATGCAAGCAAAGAAAATGCACAGGACATGCAAAGTAAGTAGGAACATATCACAATTGACTAAAAAAGTTCAAGCCCTAGAAACTGCATGTGTTACAGTGTATGTATGCACAAAATCACAGTAGCGATTGAGAAACAATATGGAAATGTAATGGGAGTCCCTGCAAGATGACTGTAAGGTGGCTATGTAGATACATTGCTATACTGTGTTATGGGCATGTTATGGAAGAGTTGTTGTCATGTCACATAACTGATTGTGAACTCAGATATATTATTGCATACATTAGAGCCCATACACTGACATAGAATCTGCACCTAGCATGAGGCAGGAACAAGTTTTGGTGGTGCCACAGATGGTTATGTATAACGATGTGCAAAATGGGATGGTTGTACCTGCAGCCACTCAAAAAAATATTTCAGACAATAATCAGTGACCTAGACACTAGCTTGTACACTATGGGAAGGGATTTTACTAGCATTAGCATAAAGTCTCAGATGCGACTATGGCAAAAGACGCTAAAGTGTTTGCAGCACCATGAATCAGCCCCTTAATTCTCAAGAAATATTCAAGATTTTACATACTTATTCATGTAGGGATTTGGCTAAGAGTGTGGTCTCTGCTTGGTGACACTCACTACTGTATATATAACTAGCTGTTCTACCCGTTCTTCGCATGAGAGTTTCTGATTTTCACAGTTGTAAATATAAATGAGTGTTAAAAATTTGGAAAAACTATAGAGATGTAAATTTGAGACATCTTAATGTAAGTAAATATTAATCCATGGTTCTTGGCGTTAACCGAGGAGCACCCATAGCAAATACAGTAAAAAGTGACATGACCATTTTTGAGGTGTATTAAATTTTACCCACTGGAGGTGCAATCCAAATTTTGATCCGATTTGTCAGTTTTGGCGTTATCGTTAACGCAAAGCAAGCCATGCATCGGTCATGACATTATTATGTCAACCTACATTTCATCCCGTTAGGGGAGGTTTATTAAAATTCTTATTATGTAGTTTTCCTATTTCTCACCTCAATAATACCTGTTAGATTTCAGCTTCCTAACATATCAGTAAGTAAGAGAATTAGTGATGAGTCAGTGAGTAAGTGAGTGAGTGACATGGTAAAAGTAACAGGACTATATTTGTGGTTTATGAAATTCTACAAACTGGAAGGGCAATTCAAGTTTTGATCCGATTGTCAGTATTGGCATTATCGTTCACGCAACACAAGCTACATATTGGTAATTATGTCATTATGTCAACCCTCATTTCATCCCCTTAGGGGAGGTTTATAAAAGTCCTAATTTTTTTTTTCAAATGTATTTATTGATTTTCAAATATATATCAGACAACACACATCAACAACATTAGAGACAAATACAAGTTAGGTTCATTAGGACATATCATGGTCTCATAATCTAGTCTAGTTAGGAAAGGGCAAGTCTCGGTTCAAGCGCTCGAGCAGAGATATCCTTGGGTCTTGCCGAGAGATAAGTTGCAATATAATAAATAACTTCTGAGGTATAGTCCAGCAATAATCAAGTAAGAGTCTCTGACGTAAATTGATCTAATCAGCAGAAACATTTGAGTCATAATACAAACTGAAACAGTCTCATTAGTTGTAAGAAATGTATGCTAGGTAATTTAGGGGGGCTGCAATAACAGGGGAGAGGGGGGGGTGGAGGAGGGAAAACTTGGGGCATAGCCTTAGAACATACACAGCAAATCACATAGAAGCCTGGTTGAAGGATAGAGCCATGTAAATATCCATAATCAAACTGAGTCTCCCAGCCAGCACGCAATATAAAGGGTGTGTAACATAGATGATGCATGTGACAACACAGCCGGCGCGTTGTGTCACACAGTGGTAAAAGACACGCAGCTACTTCCCTAGCCCTGGTCTGACCCATGGACTACACTAATTAATGTGATGACATGTGATGACACAGCTGGCGCGTCGTGTCGCTCAGTTGTAAAAGACACGTGGTTACTTTCCTAGCCCTGGTCCTACACATGGACTTCACCAATTGCCAATATGTTATTAGTTATATGTTAGGCAATATTGTATTATATTGTATGATATTATTGTTACAAGGGTACAGTTATGTTTTCAATGTATATATATAAATGTATTGGTTATTCTGCTATAGTTTGTAAAATAATGTTTGCCCCATGTGACTGATAAGATAATCTGTGTGTTGCTGTTGTGTAGATACAGCCAGTCTCAGATGTCGGGCCATTCAACCCCCCCCCCTCATTCTTCCCCACACAATGGATTCCAGGCCACACAATCAGATTAAGTAAGGTTACTTTAGTTAACATCTATTGTGGCCTAGGGGACATGCCTGGGCATGTGAAAGTAGGTTTGCTCTGAAACTGTTCTGGGGGTGTCGCCTTATTGTAGGAAAGACAAAGGTTTGATAATAGCAAAGAGGGGCTATTGAAAGAGATCTGGGAGAGAAGGTGAGGGAGGAGGTGAGAGGGTGGCAGGAGACTGACTAAGAAGTAATGTTCTCTCACAATGCATATCATATAATAATCCACCATTCACTTCTATGTCATCAATATATCAAATCCCCTATTGCACATTTCTAAGAAGCCTCTAAATATGGACCCCATTTTCTATTGAATCTCACCGTACTATTTCTAGTCAGACAGAACATCATATTTGTCAAATGCCATATATTTTCTGAGTAGATTCGTCATATCTCTCAGAGATGGGGACTTACGTTTGATCCATGAAATCAAGATTACCTTTTATGCTACTATTACTATCATGGACAGTATGGGTATGAGGCATTTCCTCTGTGCTTCTAGGTCACAAACATCAAAGTTAGCAAATAATAGAGGCAAAGGATTAAGAGTTAGGCATATATTGAAGGTTGCATTAAGAAAATACAGGACCTTATTCCAATATTTCTTTACATGTCCGCAGGTCCAAAAATTATGCAAGAGCGTCGCAGAAGTTGCCTTACATTTTGGACAACTGCCATCCTCTTCTGGTACAAAATGACTGCGTCGGCTCTGGGAAATATATGCCCTATGAATAGTTTTCACATGGACTTCCTGGAGCACAGAGGAATGTACCACCCTCTGCACCGAGTGATAATATTTAAATAATGAGCCATCTTGTGGTAATGAGGGGATGTCTTTTGCCCATGAGTCTGTGACCAGTGTACAGGTGTGTTCTCTATGACGTTGTAATAAAGCCAAATAAGTTAATCGTGGTTTATATTTATTTAACAAACATTTATGGAAGATGAGATTCAATTGGTCTGTAGAGGGAGGGGGTTCAGATAGTGTGGGAAGAGATAGGGCATAGTGTCTCAATTGTGCGTAGGCAAAATAACCTGAGGTAGATAAACCATATGTATCCTGTAGCTGTTTAAAGAGGAGGATCATTCCTCCTGGATCAAACACCTGGGAGATTGCTTTCAAAGTTAACCTATACCAATCATATTCTATTTTATCACACTAGTTAATTTTTATATCACTAATTTATGTGTTGGGAGTTTAAACTTCTTATTAATTATTCAATTATTATTAGAGGGTCACTAATGCAAAGAAATTTAATATATCACACAAAGCACATTTAATTAATTTTGTTTTTATAATTATCTTTTAGTATTCCATCACTATTTGACCATAATATTTCTATTAAAAAGTCTTCCGATTCGGTGAAGTAGGATATTCTTATGGTCCCATTGTTTCATCACTAAGTGAACGAATTATATATATATTTTTTCTTATTCCACCTAAAGTAGTGAGATATGACATCCAATTATCATTTATAGGTAGTACCATATTATCTAACTCCATTGTGGGTATGGCTTACCTGTCATGAACTACTTTCATCTCTTTTTTGGATGGTGACTTCTAAGAGAGTAAACGATCAGTATTGATACACTCTTCCTTCAATGTTCTAAGAGTATTTGTGATTTAACATTGTAATTAATATTGGATTGTTTATTTGTCTAGTCTAATAAGACCACTATTTTTTGGTTGCGTCAAAATGCTGTTTGTTCTCTCTCGACTGACAACGCTTATAAAATGTATCCTGGATAAACAATTTGATATGTTGTTGTAATACAATTATGACATTCTGTAAAACTATGTTTTGTTAAACCATTCTGCTAATCTAGTTAAGATACTTTGTATAATTATATCCTGTAGAACTGTTTGATAGCCACTAATCATCCGAAGTATTGTTTAAATAACGAAATAGAATGTTAATGGTATTGATAGTTCCTTAATTCGATTAAAAATGCCCTTTTTCCTTTTCCTCTCTATTACACCAGCTCTGATTGGATTCCCCTGATGAAGTCCTTACAAAGGACGAAACGCATCAGAAACAGAGTCTAATTCTCTGTTAAGGACATTAAACACAAGAAAAATCAGTCTTGTAGGGGTACATATGTACCCAATTTGTCATGTTACTGTGATATAATACATTTTTATACTTTTATATATTCGGTTGCTGGTTGGATTATATTTGAAGTATTTTTAAAGTATTTTATTGATTTCAATTGGTTGATGTGCGCCCTCTGAATTTGTTTTCTACTTGTTCTCCTGGACCCTTTCTAGTAGTGGGGTTTTTTAGAGGTGCAACCTTCTTATAGTGCAAGATAAAGGTATATCGAGCTTGTTTTATATATATATATATATATATATATATGTGTGTGTGTATATATATATATATATATATATATATATATACCAATACCGGCACTCTGGGATGGATTGCTGCTCCTCTCCTCAATGCAATAAGAACCAGGCAGCACTCCACAGGTTTTTGTAAGCAAATCAACATGTATTGAAATGTATCAAATAGCCAGTTCGTGCATAGTGGTTGTTACTATGCATGCACTGGCTATTTGATGTGTTTTTCAGTACATGTCGATTTGCTTACAAAAACCCGTGGAGTGCCGCCTGGTTCTTATTGCATTGAGGAGAGGAGCAGCAATCCATCCCAGAGAGCCAGTATTGGTACATTATAGGAGGAAGGCACCTCCTATAATGTATAGGTTACAGGACAGTGAGTGCCATTATCATAGCTGGATATATATATATATATATATATATATATATATATATATATGCACTGCTCAAAAAAATAAAGGGAACACTAAAATAACACATCCTAGATCTGAATGAATGAAATATTCTTATTAAATACTTTGTTCTTTACATGGTTGAATGTGCTGACAACAAGATCACATAAAAATTATCAATGGAAATCAAATTTATTAACCCATGGAGGTCTGGATTTGGAGTCACCCTCAAAATTAAAGTGGATAAACCCACTACAGGCTGATCCAACTTTGATGTAATGTCCTTAAAACAAGTCAAAATGAGGCTCAGTAGTGTGTGTGGCCTCCACGTGCCTGTATGACCTCCTTACAATGCCTGGGCATGCTGCTGATGAGGTGGCGGATGGTTTCCTGAGGGATCTCCTCCCAGACCTGGACTAAAGCATCCGCCAACTCCTGGACAGTCTGTGATGCAACATGGCGTTGGTGGATGGAGCAAGACATGATGTCCCAGATGTGCTCAATTGGATTCAGGTCTGGGGTACGGGCGGGCCAGTCCATAGCATCAATGCCTTTGTCTTGCAGGAACTGCTGCATGAGGTCTAGCATTGTCTTGCATTAGGAGGAACCGAGGGCCAACCGCACCAGCATATGGTCTCACAAGGGGTCTGAGGATCTCATCTCGGTACCTAATGGCAGTCAGGCTACCTCTGGTGAGCTCATGGAGGGCTGTGTGACCCACCAAAGAAATGCCACCCCACACCATTACTGACCCACTGCCAAACCGGTCATGCTGGAGGATGTTGCACGCAGCAGAACGTTCTCCTTGGCATCTCCTTTCATCTGTGAAGAGCACAGGGCGCCAGTGGCAAATTTGCCAATCTTGGTGTTCTCTGGCAAATGCCAAACGTCCTGCACGGTATTGGGCTGTAAGCACAACCCCCACCTGTGGACATCGGTCCCTCATACCACCCTCATGGAGTCTGTTTCTGATCATTTGGTTAGACACATGCACATTTGTGGCTTGCTGGAGGTCATTTTGCAGGGCTCTGGCAGTGCTCCTCCTGTTCCTCCTTGCACAAAGGTGGAGGTAGCGGTCCTGCTGCTGGGTTGTTGCCCTCATATGTCCTCCTCCACATCTCCTGATGTACTGGCCTGTCTCCTGGTAGCGCCTCCATGCTCCCCCTCCCTCTGACAGACACAGCAAATCTTCTTGCCACAGGTCGCATTGATGTGCCATCCTGGATGAGCTGCACTACTTGAGCCACTTGTGTGGGTTGTAGACTCTGTCTCATGCTACCACTAAAGTGAAAGCACCGCCAGCTTTCAAAAGTGACCAAAACATCAGCCAGAAAGCATAGGAGCTGAGAAGTGGTCTGTGGTCACCACCTGCAGAACAACTATTTATTGGAGGTGTCTTGCTAATTGCCTATAATTTCCACCTGTTGTCTATTCCATTTGCACAACAGCATGTGAAATTGAATGTCAATCAGTGTTGCTTCCTAAGTGGATAGTTTGATTTCACAGAAGAGTGATTGACTTTGAGTTACATTCTGTTGTTTAAGTGTTCCCTTTATTTTTTTGAGCAGTGTATACTGATTCCGGGTATATATACCCGGAATCAGTATATTTACATGTTGGTAGTCCGGCACTCCCTTTGATCTGCAAACAATGCCCATGTGCCCTCCGTGGGGTGGAGGTATAGTAAAGAATAAACAGCAGCACTCAGGGTCTTCTGTGTCCAAAACAACTGTATTAAACAAGTCAGATACAACCAACGTTTCAAGGCTCGCAGCCCTTTTTTTCCCATTTTTCACACCTTGAAAAAGGGGCTGTGAGCATCGAAACATCAGTTGTATGTGACATGTTCAATACAGGTCATTTGGACACAGAAGACCCTGAGTGCCACTGTTTATTCTGTAATATATATATATATATATATATATATATATATATATATATATGTCCACATGTCAGTGGTTAAGTGGACACTGGATACAACCTCATTTTGTAGGACACTGGTGACTCTTTTTCTGACGTCTGTGTACATTCTTGGTATCATCTGCCTAGAGAAGTAGGACCTAAATGGGATTTGATACCGGGGACACAGTACCTCAAACAATTCTCTAAGTCCCACTGAACTAATGGCGGATACCGGATGCACGTCTAACACCAACATAGCTGTCAAGGCCTCAGTTATCCGCTTTGCAAAAGGATGACTGCTGTCATATTTCATCTTCCTCTAAAAGGTCTGTTGCACAGTCAATTGCTTACTGGAAGTAGTACAAGTGGTCTTCTGACTTCCCCTCTGGATGACAATAGACTCCCAGCAGCGACAACAGCAGAGGTGGCAGCAACAGCAGGCGTACCACTCAAGGATCCTCTGGAGGAATCCTGGTTAGGAGAGGACTCATCAGTCTTGACAGTGACATGACCTGCAGGACTACTAATGTTCCTGACTGAGGTGGAAGTTCATGTTGAGGGAGTTGGTGGTGTGGCTTGCAGGAGCTTGGGTACAGGAGGAAGAAGGGATTTAAGTGTCAGTGGACTGCTTACACTCTTACCCAAAGTTTCACAACTTGACACTAACTTAGGTGGTTAACATCCTTACAGCTACTTGTTACAGATTGACAGAGGCAACACACGGCTTGACACCTGTTGTCTGGAATTATGTAGAAATAATTCCACACCGAAGAGGTGGCTTTTTTGGTAGTTTGCCCAGGCATCACAATGGGCTTCTTCATCCCATAGACAACAGGTGTCTCCACCGGTGCCTGACTTAAACAAAGCACATCACCATCAGAATCCTCATCGTCAACTTCCTCCTCAGCACCAGCAAAACCCATATCCTCATCCTGGTGTACTTCAACAGTTACATCTTCAATTTCAATATCAGGAACTGGACTGTGGGTGCTCCTTCCAGCACTTGCAGGGGGTGTGCAAATGGTGGAAGGAGCCACCTCTTTCTGTCCAGTGTTGGGAAGGTCAGGCATTGCAACCGCCGACACACTTGGACTCTCCTTGGGGATTTGTGATACCATCTCAGAATGCACAGTTCTTTTCTGTGCTCTTTCCAGATTAGCTCTTTTAATTTTTCTAGCGGGAGGATGAGGGCTTCAATCGTCATGTGAAGCTGGACCACTAGTCTTGATCATATGCCAGGTCCTCAGCCGTTCCTTGCCACCCTGTGTCGTAAATGGCATATTGGCAAGTTTACATTTCTCCTCAGACAATTTAAATTTCTTTTTTTGGTTCTTTTACTGAACTTTGTTTTTTTGGATTTTACATGCCCACTGCTATCACACTGGGCATCAGCCTTGGCAGACGACATTGATGGCATTTCATCATCTATGTCATGGCTAGTGGCAGCAGCTTCAGCACTAGGAGGAAGTGGTTCTTGATCTTTCCCTATTTTATCCTCCAAATTTATTTTCTCCATTATTTTTTGGGAGTTATATAAGACAATATGTGGCACAGGAATGACTGTAATGACTGATGGCCAGGACACTACCACTGGTCTGACACAGCACAACACCGCAACACTATAAGGGACTTGTTGTTGTTATTACTATTATACGGCAGCAGTGGACATATAGCAGCAGTGTATACCACTGTGACTGCCTGTTCACTGGAATGACTGATGGCCAGGATACTACCACTGGTCTGATGCAGCACAACACAACAACACTGTGAGGGACTTGTTATTATTATTATTATTATTATTATTATTATTATAATACGGCAACAGTGGACATAAAGCAGCAGCATATACCACTGTGACTGCCTGTTCACTGGAATGACTGATGGCCAGGATACTACCACTGGTCTGATGCAGCACAACACAACAACACTGTGAGGGACTTCTTCTTATTATTATTATTATTATTATTATTATTATTATTATAATACGACAACAGTGGACATAAAGCAGCAGCATATACCATTGTGACTGCCTGGTCACTGGAATGACTGATGGCCAGGACACTACCACTGGTCTGATGCAGCACAACACAGCAACACTGTAAGGGACTTGTTGTTATTATTATTATACGGCAGCAGTGGACATATAGCAGCAGCATATACCACTGTGACTGCCTCGTCACTGGAATGACTGATGGCCAGGACACTACCACTGGTCTGATGCAACTCAACACAACAACACTGTAAGGGACATATACAGCTACACTGGATATATGGCAGCAGAGGACACCACCACTGTGACTTGTCACTGGACTGATGCTGCACAAGACACTTCCCCTGGTCTAATGCAGGACAACACAGCACCACTGAAAGGGACTTATACAGCTACACTGGATATATGGCAGCAGAGGACACCACCACTTTGACTGGTCACTGGACTGATGCTGCACAAGACACTTCCCCTGGTCTAATGCAGGACAACACAGCACCACTGAAATGGACTTATACAGCTACACTAGATATATGTTAGCAGAGGACACAACCACTGTGGCTGGTCACTGGACTGATGCAGCACAAGAGAGACACTACCCCTGGTCTGATGTAAGACAACACAGCAAAAATGCAAGGGACTTATACAGCAGCCAGCAGCACTGGGGACATATAGCAGCAGAGGACACCGACACTGTAACTGGCTGTACTGATGCTGCACAATACACTGACTACACTGGACTGGACTGAGCAGCACAACACAGCACAATACTCGCCACCCCACTTTCCCGCCCACACAGACACTGAGGACATGTCCTCTCAATACACTCTCCGAGACTGGAGTGAAAATGGCTGCAACGCGCAGCTCCTTATATGGAATCCAAATCCCACGATAATCTGACAGCGGGATAATGATGTTTTGCCTTGTTCGGGTTTTCTGAGTCAGGCGGGGAAACCCGAGCCTGACTCAGATCCGGACTCGGGTAGGTAGGTTCGGTAGGGTTTGGATCTCAGGAATCCAAACCTGCTCATCTCTAATATAAATATATATATATATATATATATATATATATATATAAAACAAAGTTCCCAAGGGGGGTATGGCATAGCAAACTAACTGAGAGGATGTGTGTTGGCTGGGCTCTGCTGGAACCCCTCTCATTTAGCCCCTTGATCTGTGCCACAGCCCGCCCAAAATCAGCAGAACAGCTGTCCCGTTATTTATACCCGTTCGGGCAGATGGGGGTGAGCTGCGGAGCCAGAGGACAGAAATTCTCTGCCCTTGCAGGTTGCGCCCCCCCCCCCCGTGCGATCAAGAAGCCGGTACCTGCTGTGCGGACTTCCGGTGGGGCCGGGACCGGGCGCCGCGCCTTCAGTGGTGGCCCTTACCCATTCCTGTAGAGAGCCCGGACTGTGAGCTGCACCGGGAGGCCGCGGATTCCCCCTAATCCCACCTGACTCTGAGACGCTGTGCCGCGCCTGCCCGGAGGGTACCAGCTTGATCCTGTCAGCGGCGGCCATCTTGTGAAGCCAGGCGGCACAGACCCGCATCTCTATGGTGGAGTGGTTGCCTGACGGGCGTCACCGTTTGGAGGAGAGCAGCTAGCAGAGCCTTAATCCCTGGTGCAGGTCGGTCTGGAATGTTTTGTTTGGGGTGGTGAGTAGCAGTGCAGATCTGTGCATTTGCTCCCCCTCCCTCATCCATCTCATTGTATGAGCGGAATCAGCGGCTCCTAGCTACGTTTTGCCTGCAAAAAATGGAAATACTCCTGAGGTGGCTCCTTCCTCTCCCATATAAGCCTCGGATGGTGGGATTGTAATTTTATTTTTTATTTTTTTCCTTAATTTATATTTTTCATCTTCCTATTCCGAGTGATTTAAATGTTGGGGCTTCCCTCCGGTGGCGGCTTCTCTCATTGCAGTCTATTTTTTACAGTTTTGAACACCCCAAGTTTACTGCGCCACTCTATTTCACTTGCTACAAAGATAATTATATGAGGCGCGTCTCATTACAGCCTAGCCCGTCTGGCTTCACACATTTGTTGATGGGGTGACAGTGAGGCCTGCAGCACCTGCCATCTTGAGCCTGCTCCCTGGCCTCCGGATAGCTGCTAACTCCATGTGCCACCCCAACCCAGCTCAGCTCTGTCTCCTGTCTCATCTACGAAAGTGGGTGGGGGGTCTGTGCAGCCCCTGCTGTGGACTTGCATCCGTCACCTTGTGATCCTGGACGCACTGCGGTTGTACCCATTGGTTTTAACCCAGGGCGCAGTTATTAAGCTACCCTCCTTCTCTGCTTCACTGGACCTGGATTTACTTCTACAGTTCTAAGATGCCCAGATGTGGTATCATTATGCTTCTATGAATATGTGACGCATGGCTGTCCTGATTTATTGATATTTACCTTTGTGACGACCTGTGGTTTCCCTTGCCCCGTCCCCCCCCCCCCCTCACCACCACCCCCCAATTTTTTTTCTCTTCTTTTTTTCCCCCTCTCTATATACCACAACTTTTTTTTATTTTTTTTATAGGATCTGTTTTTATGTGTTGATTATGGCACAGAACAAGAAGAAAAATCCTCCAGCTTCTACAAATTTCTTTGGTAACAAAGCTAAAAGTGCTACATCTCAAATGGCTTGTCCGGAATCTCCTTCCTCCCCTATCTCTTTGGTATCGAGCATTGATCCACAGATCCAAGCAGTTATGATGGGACTTTTGGAAGGAGTCCAATCGGCCTTTAAAGAAGAATTGTCTAAAGCGGTATCTGAATTTAAAACTGAGATTGCTTCTCTGGGCAACAGAACGGATCTTTTAGAATCAAAAACAGATGACCTCTGTCGATCACAGCAATGCCTTGATAAGGAACTTTCCAGGCTTCATGAGGAGGTGGAATGGTTAAAGGAACATCAAGAAGATCAAGAAAATCGTTCACACCTTAACAATCTTAGAATCCGCCATGTACCGGAATTGATCCAGAGTTCTGCGCTTCCTGCTATCGTAAACGATCTGTTCCAATTCCTAGTGCTGGAACTTACTGAAGAGGACTGTATGTGCAACAGAGCGCATAGAGCTCTACGTCCCAAACCCTCCCTATCTCAACCACCTAGAGACAAGATAGTACACCTACACTACTACCGTTCCAAAGAAAGAATCCTGTCATCAATCCGTGATACCCAAGACATTACTTTCCGAGAAATACAGATTCAAATATTTCAGGATCTGGCACCCTCGACGATCCAAAAACGCAGAGACCTCCAACCAATCACAAGAGTCCTCCGTCAACAACAAATTTGTTATCGCTGGGGATTCCCTTTCATGCTTCATGTTTTTGCCAACAACACGGTTCAGGCTATTAAGACCCTGGCGCAGGGACAGGAGCTATTGGATAAACCTGATATTCTACCGTAAGAGGCTTCTTCTGCTACTTCTGCATTATCCCCAAAGCCTCAACGTCCCCGACCACCACAACCAGAGTGGACAAGGGTGACCCGTCGACAAGAAAAGACAGGCGATCACACTTGAAAAAGACTGGCTGCATCGGGTCTCTCCATGGTTTTGATATTGATTTCATATGTTACCTCATGGTCTTTGTTTATGGACAGGCTTGTACTCTTGAACACCTGGACTGCAATACTGATATCCTTTAAATAGTTATGTCATAATGCGATAGATGTAGCCTTCTACACAATGGGGGTAATTCCAAGTTGATCGCAGCAGGACATTTTTTAGCAGTTGGGCAAAACCATGTGCACTGCAGGGGAGGCAGATATAACATGTGCAGAGAGAGTTAGATTTGGGTGGGTTATTTTGTTTCTGTGCAGAATAAATACTGGCTGCTTTATTTTTACACTGCAATTTAGATTGCAGATTGAACACACCACACCCAAATCTAACTCTCTCTGCACATGTTACATCTGCCTCCCCTGCAGTGCACATGGTTTTGCCCAACTGCTAACCAAATTCCTGCTGCGAACCACTTGGAATTACCCCCAATGTGATTTTTGATGAGAATATGTTTAGGTGTGTGTTTTTTTTTCCTTTCTCTCTCTCTCTCTCTCTCTCTCTTCCTCCCACAGGTTCGACGACAATAACCCCTCCCGGTGGTTGGGACTTGTTTTGAATGTTTAAGCTCGGGCTGAAATCTATAGGTTCAGGTTTTCAAACAGCCGTGTTATATGTTTTTGCCACTACCCCCCATGCTCCCTTTCTTAATTGTTCATGCTGACAGATTGTATTTTTTGTGGTGGTCCCTACGCAGGACCCAACTTTACAGGGTTCTTGCCCAATTGGGCTCTTCACTCCTTCTACTTAACTTTTTCTCTTGACTGTTTCTTTACCCCTTCCTTTTTCTGTTTCTTTTTTCCTTCTTTGGGGCGGTCCTCGGCGGACTGTGAGGACTGACTTTCCTTTTGTTATGGAATGTCGACCGTGGCAGGTCATGTTGAGATCATCCCTTATATTACCCTATGGCACTGAAGCTTCTCTCCATTAACGTAAATGGACTCAACTTCCCTAGGAAATGCACTATTGTCTTGAGTGCATGTAGACGGGAGAAGGCCGATATAGTATTTCTTCAGGAGACTCACCTCACAGGTCATCACTCACCGCTTAAAGGTAAACAATTCTCTCAGACTTTCTTTGCATCCGACAAATTGTAAGAAACAAGGCGTTGCTATCCTAATTCATCGCAGCATCCCCATTTTTACATACCCATACAATAGCAGACCCAGAGGGACTCTATATAATGGTATCAGGCACTATTAGGTCTGAGACCCTGACTTTGATCTCAGTATATGCTCCCAACCAAGACCGGTCCCAGTTCTTCCACTCACTATTTAGACATATTGGGAGAACCGCGCAGGGACACATAGTTTTGGGGGGAGACTTCAACACTATACTTGATCCCCTTTAGGATAAACTCGTTCTCGGCACTTCTCTTCATCCTCATAAACATACTTCCGCCTCCTCTAAGGCCTCGAACGCTCTTATTTCTTCCCTGAAGCAATACAGTTTGTGTGACTCTTGGCATTTAAAACATTCTTCGGCAATGGATTACACTCACTTTTCAGCTCCTCATAAACTGTACTCGCGGATTGATATGCTACATATATCTCACTCTATCTCTTCCCTGGTTGTTGATGTGGGGATAACACTGTTCACATGGACCGACCACTCTGGGGTCTACATTCTACTGGATATCTACAGAATCCCTCGTGGGGAGCGCAAGTGGCGACTCAATGACTCTATTTTACAACACCCGTCCACTCAAGCTGAAATTAAGGTGGCCATACAACATTATTTTGAGGACAACTCCTCCCCTGATATCTCTCCTGGGGTTCTTTGGGAAGCTCATAAGGCCACTGTTCGGGGTCATCTAATAGCCAAATCTGCTGCGATTAAAAAGAAGGCTGCCCAGGAAATCTCTTCCATTGAATCTCAAATAGCTTCTCTAACTGCACAATACAGACAGTCTCCTTGTGCTACCTTACTGTCACAAATTGAAAGACTCAAAGGTCAATTAAATACTTTATTGTCTAATCGTGCGGCGACTATTCTCCAGAAACTACGGCAACGTTTTTACGACAAAGCCGATAAAGTAGACACTGTCCTGGCAATTGAGAAGTCAACAGGTGAAAAGTATGATCACTAAAATGTATTCTAGCAAACTGAAATCTTACACTTATGACCCCAAGGTTATGGTAGATGAATTCAAAGAATATTATGCTTCGCTTTACAATCTGCCAGACCCAAACTTGTCTTCCCCTAATAGAACTGAGGAGGTGCATTCATATTTGTCATCAGCACCTTTGCCCCGCATTTCCGACTCCCAGCTTTTAGCACTAAACAAACCCATCTCTATAGAGGAGACGATGATGGCTATTGAGTCAATGAGATCCTCAGCAACCCCAGGCCCTGATGGGCTGACTGCCCAATATTATAAGACATTTCTCACGGATCTGGTACCCCACCTTACATCTCTCTTCAATAACATTCTCAATGGGGCATCATTTGATCCGGCCACTACTCAGGCTGGTATTGTGGTAATCCTGAAGCCCGATAGGGACCCCACACTTTGCCAAAGCTATAGACAAATATCTTTGCTAAATGTTGACCTGAAAATTTACGCTAAGATTTTGGCCTCTCGTTTGGCTCCCCTTCTTTCTTCCTTGGTCCACCCCGACCAGGTAGGCTTTATTCCTGGTTGACAGGCACCTGATAACACCAGGAGAACTATTGACTTACTGCACTCTATTCACAAGCACAAAAAACGCCTGCCCTACTAATGGCGCTGGATGCGGAAAAGGCGTTTGACCGTATTTCGTGGTCTTTCGCCTTCGCAGTTCTCCATACTATGGGGTTCTCTGGAAAATTTTACGACAGTATTGCGGCTTTATACCGATCTCCGACGGCAAGAGTCTCCGTTAACCAAATAACATCCCCGAGCTGCGGGATAGCCAACGGTACTAGACAGGGTTGCCCACTCTTGCCCCTGATTTTTGCATTAATAATGGAACCCTTAGCTGCCAGGATTTGCAGCAACCCAACTATCTTGGGGGTGAGAGTTGGCTCCTCGGAGCGCAAAATAGCCTTATATGCAGATGATGTTTTAATTTCTCTTTCTGACCCTGTCCAGGCTTTACAACAACTCCTTTCTGAAATTGGTCTTTACTCCTTATATTCAGGTTACAAAATTAATACGAGTAAGACTGAGGTACTTGATTTCTACATACCAGCTCCCACCAAATGTGTGTTGGAATCGTCATTTTCATTTCATTGGCATAAACAAAAGATAAAATACTTGGGTATCTTTTTGATGCGTAGCCTTCACCAGCTCTTCCAGGCCAATTTTCCTTGTATTCTAGATCAAATCAAATCTGACCTTCAAGCGTGGTCGTCTCAATATATATCATGGATTGGTAGAATGAACTCGGTGAAGATGAATGTTCTTCCTTGGCTCTTATATCTCTTTCAAACTCTGCCAATTTATATACCTCCCTACGTTTTCAAATTTTTACAATTTCAAACATCTCACTTTGTTTGGAATGGCAAGCGCCCTAGAGTTAGGTTGAAAACACTACAGCGACCATTGCACACTGGAGGTCTGGGTATTCCCGACTTTAAGAGATACTATTTGGCATCACAACTGGCTCAATGTGTCCAATGGTGCCGCTCTGATATGAAAAAGGTTTGGGTCAATATGGAGGCTGATGAATTGGGCCTCACCACTATCTCCTCTCTCCTTTGGCTAAATAGAGAGACTCGACCGCAGTCTGTGAGGGCACATCCAATTGTCTCTCGTTCCTTATTTATCTGGGATTTTGCCAATAGGAAATATAAACTGGCCCCCACTCCATCTCCGATAATTCCCCTATTTCATAACCCTGATTTCCCTCCCAGGATGGTTAAAACAGGCTTTCCCTGCTGGAAGCAGAACAACATTCTTTTTCTCTATGATATCACTAGAGACCTCCACTTCCCCCAGTTTTCTCAGATTCAGGAGAGAGTAGATCTCCCTTCCACAGATTTCTTCCATTTTCTACAGATCAGACACTTTCACTCTACAAAGGGTAATCTATTGGTTAATAGGCCCCTTACCAATTTTGAAACTCTTTGCCTACGTCGTTCCTCTACTAAAGGTCTAATTTCTACCTTATATACTTTATTGACTGAGGAAGCCCCCACTGTACGAGACCCCCATGAATCGGCTTGGGAAAAGGATTTAGGCACCCATTTAGATCCTGAAGCATGGGAGGAGATTTGGGGGAATGCCTCCTCCAGCTCAATCTGTGTCAAGGTAAAAGAAAATATATATACAATTTTGTATAGGTTGTACTATGTTCCCACCCGTTTAAGTGCTATGTACCCAAATACCTCAGATAGATTCTGGAGGGGCTGTCAAGAGGAGGGCACCTTCATTCACTTATGGTGGTCCTGTCCAAAATTAACTGCACTTTGGAAAGGAATCATCGCTCTTATTTCACAGATCCTTGAGATCACCGTCCCCCTCGACCCCAAATTTGTACTACTTCTATTGGGTTTCCTGGAACTAAATAGGCATCAAAATAAGCTGATTCGACACAAAATTTCAGCTACAACATGCCAAATAGCTGTAGATTGGAAGAAACCCACTGCACCCTCATTACAAACAGTACTCTCTCGTATATGGTACATTCATAAAATGGAGTACATGACAAGCTTAATTAATCACTCTGCCTCCTCATTTGGCAGAGTGTGGGGCCCATGGATGGCTTCCCAGAATGTTCAATCCCCTTTTTCTGAAATTGCCCAGACCTGGTACTAGTTATTGTTATGCCCTGTCCCCCCTCCAAAGTCCTGCCCCAAAGATACTATCTCTCTCTCTCTCTCTCTCTCTCTCTCTCTCTCTCTTTGCTCCTTTCTTTTTACTTTCTCTTTCAGCTTATACCAGTTTTTTGACCAGTTCAGATGAGGAACTCTTCCTCGTCCTTCACTTCTGTTAAAAATGGTTCACTATATATCAGTTACCAATATAGTATTACTGTTTCTTATTCTGACATTTGTAATTGCATTACTTGTAATTTCCTTTTGTTCACGGTATTGTATTATGACTACTTCAATAAATTGTTAATAAAAAAAACACAGTTCCCAAGCGCGCTGTAGTAAAAGTAGTTATAACGATTTTTCAAAGAAAATCCAAATGGATGTATACTAAAAACTGGAGGATAATGGTTCCTGGGGGTCCTGAAGCAGACAACCCCTCACCAGATAGTCACCCAAACAAGAGACCCAAGGCCAATTAGTAAAAAATATTGATTTAATATCACAATTTAGACACATAAATGTTAAAAATGATTTTTTTAAGTTTTCACATATAAAAGATATAAGTGCCAAGTTCAATATGCAGTCAGTACTCCCTCACCTTTTTTCAAGGTGTGAGCTCAACAGGGAGTATTCTCACATACTGGTTAATGAGCTCATAACTGACAAACCCAACGTGTTTCTACTATACAACTTCATCAGGGGTAACTTGTTTGGGGAAAAGAGGAAAATAATTTCCTTAAATAACACCGAAAAATATAGAAAATTATAAGACAAATTTTAGAAAATAAAATGTTATTAGAAATTTTTTCTCGAGGTGGGTACAGTACCTACCAATATAAAAATCGGACTTGTTAAAATAAAAGGTTTATGTGCAAGGGAACAACCTAAAAGAAAAGAACACAATAACTTAAATGTGTTACTTAACTAATGTGTATATATACACTGCTCAAAAAAATAAAGGGAACACTAAAATAACACATCCTAGATCTGAATGAATAAAATATTCTTATTAAATACTTTGTTCTTTACATAGTTGAATGTGCTGACAACAAAATCACACAAAAATGATCAATGAAAATCAAATTTATTAACCCATGGAGGTCTGGATTTGGAATCACCCTCAAAATTAAAGTGGAAAAACACACTACAGGCTGATCCAACTTTGATGTAATGTCCTTAAAACAAGTCAAAATGAGGCTTTTTAGTGTGTGTCCTCCACGTGCCTGTATGACCTCCCTACAATGCCTGGGCATGCTCCTGATGAGGTGGCGGATGGTCTCCTGAGGGATCTCCTCCCAGACCTGGACTAAAGCATCCACCAACTCCTGGACAGTCTGTGGTGCAATGGATGGAGCGAGACATGATGTCCCAGATGTGCTCAATTGGATTCAGGTCTGGGGAACGGGCGGGCCAGTCCATAGCATCAATGCCTTCATCTTGCAGGAACTGCTGACACACTCCAGCCACATGAGGTCTAGCATTGTCTTGCATTAGGAGGAACCCAGGGCCAACCGCACCAGCATATGGTCTCACAAGGGGTCTGAGGATCTCATCTCGGTACCTAATGGCAGCCAGGCTACCTCTGGCGAGCACATAGAGGGCTGTGCGGCCCCCCAAAGAAATGCCACCCCACACCATTACTGACCCACAGCCAAACCGATCATGCTGGAGGATGTTGCAGGCAGCAGAACATTCTCCTTGGCGTCTCAAGACTCTGTCACGTCTGTCACATGTGCTCAGTGAGAACCTGCTTTCATCTGTGAAGAGCACAGGGCGCCAGTGGCGAATTTGCCAATCTTGGTGTTCTCTGGCAAATGCCAAATGTCCTGCACAGTGTTGGGCTGTAAGCACAACCCCCACCTGTGGACGTCGGGCCCTCATACCACCCTCATGGAGTCTGTTTCTGATCGTTTGAGTAGACACATGCACATTTGTGGCTTGCTGGAGGTCATTTTGCAGGGCTCTGGCAGTGCTCCTCCTGTTCCCCCTTGCACAAAGGCGGAGGTAGTGGTCCTGCTGCTGGGTTGTTGCCCTCCTACGGCCTCCTCCACATCTCCTGATGTACTGGCCTGTCTCCTGGTAGCGCCTCCATGCTCTGGACACTACGCTGACAGACACAGCAAACCTTCTTGCCACAGCTCGCATTGATGTGCCATCCTGCATGAGCTGCACTACCTGAGCCACTTGTGTGGGTTGTAGGGAGGTTATACAGGCACGTGGAGGCCACACACACTAAAAAGCCTCATTTTGACTTGTTTTAAGGACATTACATCAAAGTTGAATCAGCCTGTAGTGTGTTTTTCCACTTTAATTTTGAGGGTGACTCCAAATCCAGACCTCCATGGGTTAATAAATTTGATTTCCATTTATAATTTTTGTGTGATTTTGTTGTCAGCACAGTCAACCATGTAAAGAACAAAGTATTTAATAAGAATATTTAATTCATTCAGATCTAGGATGTGTTATTTTAGTGTTCCCTTTATTTTTTTGAGCAGTGTGTATATATATATATATATATATACACGCATTTTGACCGGCACTCCACAAAAAGAAAATAGCACCTGGGTGCCCTCCCAATGACCTGTGAGGGACTAAGGACAGCAGCAGAAACAAGTGGCACTCCTCAGGATATTTCAAATAACGTAAACATCACACAGCATAAGTTGCATCAACGTTTCAGGCGCTCTTTTTTAGCGCCTTTCGTCAGGACAAAGATACAATAACTAACACATACCTTTATAGTAGTCAGTGTAAAATCCACCTCCCAGCGTCTCCCCGCACTTCCGGGTATGGACGTCACTACGTCACATTGCACATCACAGATGGCCGAGCTGAAGGGGCAGAAACAGTGTCCATGGTGACCACACACCAATCAGATCTCATGTCCTCCCAATCCAGCCAATCCAATGGCATGCAGAGACGTCTGTGGCTTAACCAATCCGGTGCGGAGAAGTGGGACAGTGTCCATAGCAACCCACACTAACACAAAAAATAAACATACATAACTAATAGAATCACAAAAACAAACACCAAAATTAGTGACATCTCACAATATATACATTAGCTATCAGAGTCAAGAAATATTAAGACATAATTGGTTAAGTAATGTCACGATCTGATAGGTATACAAAGCATATTCATATAAGGCTCCCAACCTCAAGATAACATAGGACCTGTTCCAAGTTAGCCAATTATTGTACTAATACTTATTAATGTACACCAAAACAAGTAAAGAAGTGCCAACAATGGACAGTACCTAGAGCCTACAGTCTATAGGACAGAGGCTACTAGGCACATATAATAAGATAGCATATTCAAAACTAAACTAGACAATGCATATATACTACAGATAGTATAATAGATCGTATCAACCACTCAACATGGAACCGCAACAGCTTCTAAAAATCTATAGGAAACAAGTTAGAGACAGGTTTTCATTCAGCCCAGCTTCAGAGACTGTATTCATGTCAAATATCCACTTGGATTCAAGTTTGATCAGCTTCCTATTTCTGTCACCACCCCTAATCAGGGGCAGAACATGATCGACCAATTTATATCGTAGTGTCGCCATCGAATGTCCAGCTTCCTTGAAGTGTCTTGCCACAGGTTGATCAATTGCCTTCCCTTCAAGAATGTGTCTAATGGCCGACCTATGTTGGGCTGCTCTCTCTTGGAATGAACACATAGTTTTCCCGATGTAGGCTAGTCCACATGGACATTTAATGACATATATGACATATTTAGTTGTACAGGTAAGGACATGTCTAATCACGATCTTCCCAGAGTGGGGATGTAGAATGGTCAGTCCCGTTTCCAAATAGCGACAGGTCGTACAACTGGTACATCTATAAGATCCTGGTATATTGCTAAGGAAATGAGATCTTAGTTCTTTTCCATATTGTGTTACATCATTGTGGACTAGCCAGTCCTTGAGATTCTTCCCTCTATGGTGACAATATAGTAACTGTCTTTCCTTCATCGCAGGGATGGATTTGTCAGTTTGTACAATGGGCCAGAGTTTTCTTGCATTTTCCCTGGTCATTCCACTGGCCATATTTAAAAGTCGTGATAAAGGGAATTATTTTATGATTAGATCTGGTCTTCTTCACCAGACACTGATCATGTGTTAATAGTAAGGCTTTTGTCTTAGCCTTCTAAAGATCACTCATCAAGTAACCTCTTTGGAGGAACTTTTGAATCATTCCATCAATTTCCACCTCTGCATCGGCCAGATTGCTACTACTTCTTCTAGCTCTAAGAAATTGGGAAAACGGTAACCCTTTCTTCATCGCTACAGGATGGCAGCTAATTGCATAAAGCAATGTGTTTTTGTCAGTGGGTTTATGATACACTGAAGTATCCAGTCCATTCCCCTTCCTTGCGATGTTTACATCAAGGTAGTGAATGGAATCGGTGCTGCATTCAAAAGTAAATTTGATGTTGGCATCCATAAGGTTGATGGTCCCCATATGTTCTCTATAGGTCTCTGGTGTACCTGTCCAGATAATTAGAAGATCATCTATATATCAGGTGAAAATTATGAGGCCACTCGAGAAAGGCTCATTTTGTGGAAATAGCTTACGCGCAACTGCCAACATATAGGAGTTGGCAAACGCAGGGGCCACATTACTCCCCATGGCGCAGCCTACTCGCTGCAAATAGTATTGGCCATCAAAATAAAAGAAGTTCCGTGCCAGTGTTAGCTCAAGCAATTGTAAGAAAAAGGACACCTCTGGTCCTTTGTAATGGGGATTTCCCTCCAGAAGATTCTTGACAGCATCAATCCCTTCTCTGTGCGGGTTATTGGTATAAAGACTTACTACGTCTATGCTACTCAGAACAAACTCCTCTGGTAGCACAGCGCAGCCATCCAATAAGAGTAATAGTTGTGTGGTATCCCGCAACACAGTTGTCTCAGCTTGTATGACTGGTTGTAGATAGAAATCGAAATATCTAGCTGTTGTGCTATATAGCAAGCCACGTGCTGAGATAATCGGATGTCCAGGTAGTTTTATAGACTTTTGTTAGTGCATACAATATAGGGGTAACAGGAAACTCAATCATCAATGTTTTCATGGTCGTCATATTGATTACATACTCTTGTTGAGCTCTCAATAGAATTCCATCAATTTCTTTTTTGAAAGTTACAGTAGGATTAGAAGAAAGTTTACTGTAAACGATATGGTCATTTAATTGATGATAAATCTCCTCATTGTAGTTCATCAGATCTTGTAGCACTATAGCACCACCTTTATCAGAGCTGCATAACTCTCCTTTAGTTAGGTTAGAGGGTGTTGGAGGAAGTTGTTTAGCCTCCAAATCGACTGATGATTCCAACATTCGTACAAAGCTCCATATCGATGGATTATGTGTCGGCAGGTCAAACAAAGATTTCGCCCTAAAGCGATGTCCTGTGCAATCAGTGGGAACTTTTTCTGGCATTTTGCCAAAGTATTCTTTAAATTGGGGATTTCTCAAATGATTCCATGCATCAATTTTCCATTCAAACCGATCAAATTTGACAGTCGGTACAAATGACTGTCCTTTATTTAGTACATTAGTCTCGTCAGATGTCAGAACATGTGAGGATAGATTGATCAGATTGTTAGGTGGCATTAGTGTCTTCCTCTCCCTTTTCCCTTGCTCGCCATGCCTTGTTTTGAAGCGGTATCTCTTCCTTGCACACCCCTGGCACGTGTCATTGTTCCTAAAGGGGGCTTCTGGCTGTTGCTTGATGTTGAGGGTTCTATCTCACTCGCTGTGCTGACCCCTGTGGAGGCTTCAGTATTGGTCAAAAATCATCTTGCGTTTCTGCTATTGGTGAACATTCGTTTGTGTCTCTGAGGGTATTCTTCATAATCCCTATTCACAGCACTTAACTTGGATTTTTTATATTTAATATGCTCTCGTCTATAATGATCCACTTTTTATGTAGTATGTTGGTCCAACCTGCGTCAACATCACCCGTCAGTAGATGCATAGATTTTTTTTTCCATCTCAGCTATCTTGGCACTGGTTTCCTTTAAGATCCTCATTGATTCTTCTATTACCAGGATCAATAAATCAAAGGAACATTTGTTGAGTACTGCTACCCAACGACGACAAAAGTCGGGAATCATTCTTCCTATAGTCGGTACATTTTTAAGTCTAAACCCCCTCGGGAACTTACGGTCACGATAATAGTCTGAAATAGTGATTCCATGCAATTGATAATCAATCTCCTTTTTCTTTAATTTAAGCAAGCTGAAAAAGGTATCCTCTGCTGAATCACCACCTGCCATCGCATGCAAGGTCTCCCTTACCAGGTGTGATTCTGCTTCTGAATCAGAGAAACTCATTAGCTCACCCAATGGTAAATTGATAGTCTGAAATCCCAGAGGGTCTCTGACTTTATTGCCATAATGCTCACTTAGATGACTAGGAACAGCAATGATATAAACGGCTGTCACAGAAAATCACCACTTAGTGTAGAACAGTGAAAGACAGGTTAAAAATAGGACACTGACGTATTGTACTTGAAACACAGCAGTGGTTGCCTTGTCCACAAGGTACTTATCCAATAAGACTCATGTAAAGACAGAAACGCCTTTTGACCGACACTCCACAAAATGAAAATAGCACCTGGGTGCCCTCCCAACGTCCTGTGAGGGACTAAGGACAGCAGCAGAAACGGGCGGCACTCCTCAGGATATTTCAGATAACGTAAACAGCACACAGCTTAAGTTGCATCAACGTGTCATGCGCTCTTTATTAGTGCCTTTCGTCAGGACAAAGATACAATAACAAACACATACCTTTATAGTAGTCAGTGTAAAATCCACCTCCCAGCATCTCCCCGCACTTCAGGTATGGGCGTCACTACGTCACATTGTGCATCAAAGACGGACGAGCTGAAGGGGTGGAAATATATATATATATTTATATAGCGCAACATATAAACAGAAAACATTATACAATATTGGGACATACTGTAGGTTGTTTATTGAACAACTAAGGAGAATTGCAATATACTGGTGTATTATTCAAGCAGGAGTGATCCAACACTGAGAAACCTCTTTTGTTTGATACAGCAAAAAATATTTTACAGGTCTGTCAGGTCTATAAGATATGCTTGCAACAGATAAAATACATTCTTCACAAACAAAGTCTTTTTTGTCTTGGTTATTTCGATAAAATGTATGCAGTCTATTGTAGTAAGTATAATGCTTGCTTGCAGTTGACATAGAGTATATTCCCACTATGTTATGTTCTACTTAAATAAGTAGTTGTGAGTCTATTAGAAACAATAGCAATAAAGAATTGGAATTTTACTGCAAAAGATGTGTTCCTCCTACACCGTAGCCACAGTCACAACAAACAGCTCTTCTGAGCAAACCAAGGTTCATTGGGCTCGGCCGCGTCACGTGTCTTATTTGACCGAAATGTGCATCTTATTCACACTGACACACAAAACTTCTGGAAGCATCAAAACTACTTGTCAGTTTGATACAGTATGCTACAGTTGTTACATTTCATTCATGGCTGTGTGGTTAAAATCGGAGCCCGGCCTCTCTACTGCAGATTGAGTGGTGATTTGCAGCATCTGCATTGAAAGTAAGATTCAAAAGTGAAAGAAAAACTTGCTATTCTAGGATCCTCAGTATGGCTCAGTCGCACCTGTTGTCTCGCACCCAGGTACTTGAAGAAAACTTTTGTTATGAGTTGAAACGCGTTTGTGGTATTTTGAGAGGACTTATAGCAGCCAAGGACACATTGGGGGCGCAACCACCACTACCAGTAGTTATCCAGGTGCTTTTCCTGGGAGGACAATGGAATTGACTTTATGGGTGGAATTCAATTGTTTGAAAAGTCGTTTTTTTTCCTGTCTATTAGATAGGAAAACACAGACATTCAACTGACTTTTCAAACCATGGAATATCCGCCAATATGTGATCTTGGATGTGAGAAAAATATCCGCCAATATGTGATCTTGGATGTGAGAACTCTGCAACACTCTATTTACAGTGTGCTGCTTTATGTTCTCTCTGGTGGTTTTTTTAAAAAAAAACATTTTTTTATCTGTTTTGTATAAATATAACAGTATTTCAACATTTGAGATTACTTTTCTCCCTTTTTATGTGATGAATACCATGGAGTAACTCGGAAGGAAAAGAAAACTGTAAAACACGCAATAAGAAACAAGGAATATATTTTTTCAGAGTGGAAACAAATTAATCATGAAACACGTTATCTGATTTTTGACTGATACCCAGTAGGGTGCGCTTAAAAATCTATTTGTATATTGTGACAATTGAAAGGTGAAGGGCCATCTTTTGATTATTGCTGCACCTAATTTGAAGCACTGGTTTCTTGCCTGTCTTGTTACAAGCAGTAACATGCCCCCAAAACAGTTGACATGCCTGCGTTTCTCCCACCACTCCTCTGTTACCTGCCCAAATTGTGCCTGACTGTCAAACACTTTACAAACCAATCCTCTCTGCAACTGCCACCAAAGGACCATTACAGCACATGAGCAGTGTCAGACTCAGTGACGTGTAGTGGGATGAGGAAGGAAAGGCAGAGCCTTCCTGTCATACTAATGTTTGTGCCAGAGTTTTGATTGTATAAAGTATATGCAAAATACAAAGAACATATGATAAATATCTTCTTTGTTTAATTCTAATCATTTTTATAGTCAAAACTCTGAAACAAAAAAACTATGGCAGGGAAGGTACTGCGTCCCCTGCCTAGCTTGCTGCACATCTCTGATCAAAACTCACCAAATTTCCAAGAGTTTACACTGCTGCACCTCTGCCTAATGCCCAGATGCACCCTTTGGTTTTTATATTTTGTGTAAATCTGGCTCTAGTGCTAGCCAGTGTCTCCTGAGCCATTTACCTCACCGCATGTCTCTGCAATAATTGCTCAACTGCAACAAATCGCAGTCATGCTTCTGATTCAGGATCTTTGTAGAGATTCATTTTGGTTACATTTGTATAAGCTTTGTCTTTCATTTGCCACAGAGTTACTGTAAATGTCAGCAGTATTGCTGTACTGTGTATGAGTTTAGGCTTGTTCTCTAGTATACACAGAAAGTAAGAAAATATTTGGTAGCCATGCCTCCATATTGGATTTGTAATCAACTTTCTGTTGTTTCTTTTAGGGGAACCAACTTATTCAGTCCTTTACTGTTTTCTGTTTTAGCACATTCAAACATTCAAGGACATGCATGTGGTTCTACGTATTGCATTTATTTTTTTCTTAATAAAATGTTTCATATTGTTAAATTAATAATATAAGCCGTACTTAACTCAGAATGACTCTGTCAGTAAACTGGGCAAAATAGCAACTGGAGAATATTTATTATCTTTTCCAGTATAATATTAACAGTTTATAAATGTACTATAAGGATATCACATTGCTTCATCTACTGTATCACCATGGATACTGACATCATCTAGTCTACATTATTCTTTTGTGTATTTATTTCTGTGAGATGACTCAGTTAATGAGGAACCCCCTACATCTATCAGGTAGTGTGATATAACACTACCTGCAGAAATTGTTCTGCTTATTTTTATGTGTAAAATGTGTGTGTGTGTATATATATATATATATATATATATATAGAGAGAGAGAGAGAGAGAGAGAGATGTGCGTGAACAATGATACAAAGTGAGAATGCTTTAATAGTAGAGATGTGCAGCGGGCACTTTTAATATTTTGTGTTTTGGTTCTAATTCCCCGCTCGTGTTTTGGTTTTGGGTTGGTTTTGCCAAAACCACCCTTTCATGTTTTGTTTTTTGTTTTGGATATGGATGATTTTTGAAAAAAACATAAAAACAGCTAAAATCACAGATTTGGGGGTAATTTTGGTCCTACGGTATTATTAACCTCAATAACATTCAGTACCACTAATTTCTAGACTATTCTGAACACCTCACACCTCACAATATTGTTTTTAGGCCAAAAGGTTGCACCGAGGTGGATGTCTGACTAACCTAAGCGACACAAGTGTGCGTCACAAACACCTGCCCATCTAGGAGTGGCATTGCAGTGGCAGACAGGATGGCACTTAAAAAAACTAGGCCCCAAACAGCACATGATGCAAAGAAGAAAAAGAGGTGCAATGAGGTAGCTGTATGACTAAGCTAAGCAACACAATTGTGCAGCACAAATACCTGGCCCATCTAGGAGTGGCACTGCAGTTGCAGACAGGATGGCACTTAAAAAAACTAGGCCCCAAACAGCACATGATGCAAAGAAGTAAAAGATGTGCAAGATGGAATTGTCCTTGGACCCTCCCAACCACCCTTATGTTGTATAAATAGGACATGCACACTTTAACAAACCAGTAATTTCAGTGACAGGGTCTGCCACACAAATGTGGCTGAAATGACTGGTTTGTTTGGGCCCCCACCAAAAAAGAAGCAATCAATCTCTCCTTGCACAAACTGGCTCTATATAGGCAAGATGTCGACCTCATCCGCCAATTCCTCAGCCTTTTCAGTGGGTACATCCTCCTCCTCACAGAGTATTAATTCGTCCCCACTGGTATCCACCATCACAGGTTCCTGTGTAATTTCTGGAGGCAATTGACAGTCAAGGTCTTCCTGGAGGAATATATACTATAATTCATTTTGGTGAACATCATCTTCTCCACATTTTGTGGAAGTAACCTCCTATGCCGATCGCTGACAAGGTTACCGGCTGCACTAAACACTCTTTTGGAGTACACACTGGAAGGGGGAAACTTAGGTAAAATAAAGCCAGTTTGTGCAAAGGCATCCAAATTGCCTCTTTTTCCTGCCAATATACGTACTGACTTGCCTACTTGGATGCTGTCACTCATATAATCCTTCACTATTATTTCATTGGTGACAGAATCATATGCAGTGACAGTAGACATGTCAGTAATCATTGGCAGGTCCTTCAGTCTGGACCAGATGTCAGCACTCGCTCCTGACTGCCCTGCATCACTGCCAGTGGACGGGGTAGGAAATCTTATCCTTTTCCTTGCAGCTCCAGTTGCGGGAGAAAATTAAGGAGGATCTGTTCACGGGTCACATTCCACTTGAGTTGACAATTTTCTCACCAGCAGGTCTTTGAACCTCTGCAGACTTGACTCTGCTGGAAAGAGTGATACAACTTAGGCTTTAAACCTAGGATCGAGCAAGGCGGCCAAAATGTAGTACTCTGATTTCAACAGATTGATCCCCCTTAAATCCTGGCAAAGCAAATGAAGGCTCCATCCACAAGTCCCACATACTTAGTAGAATTGCTCCATCTTAGCTCCTCCTTCAATTTCTCCAGCTGCTTCTGTAAAAGCCAGATGAGGGGAATGACCTGACTGAAGCTGGCAGTGTCTGAACTGACTTAACATGTGGCAAGTTCGAAGGGTTGGAGAACCTTGCACAAGACGCAAATCTTTCTCCACTGCGCTTGAGTCAGTTGCTTGGCCTTTTGCTGCTCCTCCATCCTCTGAAGCATATAGAGTGTTGAATTCCACCTCGTTACCACCTCTTGCTTAAGTTGATGGCAGGGCAGGTTCAGATGTGTTTGCTGGCTCTCCAGTTTTTGGCAGGTGGTGGCTGAATGCCGAAAGTGGCCCACAATTGTTTGGGCCACCGACAGCATCTCATGCATGCCCCTGACATTTTTTAAAAAATTCTGCACCACCAAATTAATTGTACATGCAAAACATGGGACGTGCTGGAATTTGCCCAGATGTAATGCACGCACAATATTGGAGGCATTGGGGGTCATTCCGAGTTGTTCACTCATTGCCGATTTTCACTATGCTGCGATTTGTTGCAAACTGCGCATGCGCAAGGCACGCAGGGCACATGCGCTTAGTTATTTAACTAAAAACTTAGCAGATTTGCTGTGGATTCTGCGGTGCTTTTCAGTCGCACTGCTGTTCGGTAAATGTCACAATCCTGACTGTAGTTCTCGTATTTGGTGACTTACCCCTGCCATCTGTCCCGGATCCTGTGTCTTTTTACTCACTGAGTTAAACAGCTTGTCAGCACTATGCGTTTTCCTGAGTTCTCTGCCTGAAAGGTAATAGTTAATTAGTTCCACCTGTGGTGATCTCCTGTGTGAGGCTGAATTCAGTAATCTGAAGTTTAGGCCTAAAAGCCAGCATCCTATGTTTTGCAGAAGTTCAGGCTTCAGTGTTCTCTCGGCCTGCTAGGCCTCATTCTACATCACAGCCTAGTCTAGAGTACTCACATGACAGTGACTGTTCACCTGACCCAGAGTTGTCCAATCCTCTGCCAGCCTGGGACTCTCTGCATCACCTAATCCTGCTCACCAATCACCAAGGACCAGGAAGTATAAGTTGGGAGACTGAGTTGGAAACTGGGCCAGTTCCTCGTGTTACACACAGCTCTGTGTGAGCCTTAAAGCTGAGCTCCCTAAAGGTAACCTTTGTACTTTAGTTCCTGTGGAAACTCTGTTCCCTTGTTACCCCGTTTGGTTTACTTTTGTGTTGCCACTGATATTCACTATTTCCACGAGTCTCAATGTAAAGGCACAGCTGCAGTGGTTCATCTTAAAGGCACAGTACTGTATTCCATAGTCTCAACTGAAAACCACAGCTGCCGTGTTTCATCTTTACTGCTGTTGTAGTTGTGATCTCCAGAGCTCCCGTTTCCCTGTCACTTCCGTGCCTCCAAGAACCTCCGTGTCTCAGCATCTCCGTGCCTCAGCACCTCCGTGCCTCAGCACCACCGTGCATCAGCACCTCTGTGCCGCAGCACCTCCGTGCCTCAGCACCACCGTGCCTCAGCACCTCTGTGCCTCAGCACCTCCGTGCCTCAGCACTTCCGTGCCTCCAAGCACCTCAGTGTCTCCAGGCACTTCTGCACCTACAAGCACCTCAGTGCCTCCAAGCACCTCAGTGCCTCCAGGCACTTCTGCACCTCCAAGCACCTCAGTGCCTCCAAACACCCAGTGATCACAAGCGTAGTTGGTGTCTCCAGCATCCGGTACTCCTTAATTCATTCCTCAGCACCTTCTCAAGTTCTGTCTTTCAGGAGACCTCCAGCATCCATACGTGCTTCCTGTCTGCCGACCAAATCCTGCATGAGGAAAACCTAGATTCGGCCATCTCTGCTGTGGTTCCTCTTCCCGGTCACCGGAAGAAACCCCAAGCCCACAACACTCCCAAACCAGGTCAGTGAAAGTATTCACATAGTCCTCCAGTCGCCCGCACAGACTTCACTGACACCGGGTTCACAAAACCACAGTCATGACAGTAGGAACTGGCCACATGGACCCGGCCGAAAGTGTTTGTCTGACGCAGGACCTCCTAAACAATATTGCAGGACGCTTGGAAGGTCTGGAGTCAACTCAGCATCAATTGGCACAGTGTCTGCAGCGGAATTCGTTCTCCAGAGATTCTCTGACCTTCTGCACTAAGACTCCTGACCAACTGCAGATTTTCTACCAGATGTTATTACAGTTACAAGAACTTTTGTCTAGTATTCTTTCTGTGATGCCTGATCTCTTCAGGAATACTACCAACGTTGTTGATCCTGTTTTGTCCCATCCAGTTAATAGAGTCTCTTCCTCTGTGCAAGGAAAAGTTGTTCATCAGAGCTATCCACGGCCCAAACTCTCTGAAGCTGAATGTCAGCGGCATAGGGAGCTACACCTCTGTCTTTACTGTGGAAATTCCGGTCATTTTGTTAAAGACTGCATTCTTCGCAAGCCAGGGAATGGTGACAAATCCCAGTATCACAGTGCTCATGTCTACAAGTCATCCACAGTAGCCGATCCTGCTACTGCTGACAGGGGTATCAAGATGGCTACTCTGAAAGAGACTCAAATTTATGACTGGGGTCCGATGATTAAAAGACCTTATCCCAAGTTGGGTGTCCAGAGAAGAATGTTCAAGCCATTTAGAGTCACAGAGGAGTCCGTGTCTACAGCCCAAGGAGGGGCGTCCGTGTCTACAGCCCAAAGAGGGGCGTCCGTGTCTACAGCCCAAGGAGGGGCATCCGTGTCTACAGCCCCAGTGAGGGGTTCAGCGTGTCCAGCCCCAGGACGGGGTTCTTCAGAGTGTCCAGCCCCAGGAGGGGGTTCTTCAGAGTGTCTAGCCCCAGGAGGGGGTTCTTTAGAGTGTCCAGCCCCAGGAGGGGGTTCTTCAAAGTGTCCAGCCCCAGGAGGGGGTTCTTCAGAGTGTCCAGCCCCAGGACGGGGTTCTTCAGAGTGTCCAGCCCCAGGAGGGGGTTCTTCAGAGTGACCAGCCCCAGGAGGGGGTTCTTCAAAGTGTCCAGCCCCAGGAGGGGGTTCTTCAGAGTGTCCAGCCCCAGGAGGGGGTTCTTCAGAGTGTCCAGCCCCAGGAGGGGGTTCTTCAGAGGATCCAGCATCAGAGAGTCTTCAGAGCGTTGCCCAGCCAGAGAGTCTTCAGAGCGCTTCCCAGCCAGAGAGACTACAGAGTGCTGCCCAGCCAGAGACTACAGAGCGCTACCCAGCCAGAGAGTCTACAGAGTGCTGCCCAGCCAGAGAGTCTACAGAGTGCTGCCCAGCCAGAGAGTCTACAGAGTGCTGCCCAGCCAGAGAGTCTACAGAGTGCTGCCCAGCCAGAGAGTCTACAGAGTGCTGCCCAGCCAGAGAGTCTACAGAGTGCAGTCCAGCCCCGTGAAGTGGGGGCTCTTGCCTCAGCCCAGCCCCGTGAAGTGGGGGCTCTTGCCTCAGCCCAGCCCGTGAAGTGGGGGCTCTTGCCTCAGCCCAGCCCCGTGAAGTGGGGGCTCTTGCCTCAGCCCAGCCCCGTGAAGTGGGGGCTCTTGCCTCAGCCCAGCCCCGTGAAGTGGGGGCTCTTGCCTTAGGCCAGCCCCGTGAAGAGGGGGCTCTTGCCTCAGCCCAGCCCTTTTGAAGAGGGGGCTCTTGCCTCAGCCCAGCCCCGTGAAGAGGGGGCTCCTGCCTTAGTTCAGCCCCGTGAAGAAAGGGCTCCTGCCGGTCCAGCAATATTCCAGGCTCCACCTGGTCAGTCTGTCCCGGATCCAGCCGGTCCAGCAATACCCCAGGCCCTGCCTGGTCAGTCCGTCCCGGTTCTATCCGGTCCAGCAATACTCCAGGACCAGCCTGGTCAGTCTCCTTTGGCTAAAGCCAGTTCAAGTATCCTCGGATCCAATCCAGTCCTACTCGTCCAGCCAAAGATTTCTCCAGTTTCAATCTGTTCAAGCTCATCTGGACTCAAACCGATTCCAAGCATTTGCTCGAGTAAAGAACTTTTGACAGTTGGTCACAGTAAAGGACTTCCACCATCTTGTTCTAAAATTAGACTTCAGTCTGTCTCTGATTCTGTTTCCTCGTCTTCCAGCATTGAGTCCACAGCTTCTGCAGGGAAAACTAATACCTCTTCTCAGCAATGTCAGAATAATTCTGCTGTAGCCACCAAACTCAAGAAAAATACCAAGGCTATTGACCTTATGTCTGAATGTGTACCTCAGTCTAATGTTTCAGTGGCATCTGTTTCCATGAGTCCAATTTCATCCTCCACTCAGTCTTCGGAACATTCAGCCAATGCTCCGTTTTTTGACCCATCGCTTTCTGAGCAAGATAATGCCTTGATGAACCAATACCTTAAGAATTTCAGTGATGCCAAGAATTGGAAAACAGTACAAAGACAACAGCCTGTGGATTTAAGAATTGGTTATGTTTCCATTGATTCCACTCCAAATTCCTTGTGTTGTTCAGAACTTGTTAATGCAGCTTACAAAACGGATGTAGTTACTCCCAAAGAAGACTGGTATCTTCCAATAGACTTGGACTCAGACTCTAAATTTGATCCAGTTTATGATGCTACTTCTTTCAGGGGAGGTCCCATGTTTTCTAAGGAAGTTTTTTCTTTACAGGAGATTCCGCTCTCCCTGGTCAAAACCAAATGTTCTCGTAAGAAGAAGAGGCATCAACAAAGGTCCTAAGTTCTTCTATATGAATTTCATCAAGTTCCTCTAAGACCAAAGATGGGTGTTCGGAGTCCACCCTTGAAGAGGGGGGTACTGTCACGATCCTGACTGTAGTTCTCGTATTTGGTGACTTACCCCTGCCATCTGTCCCGGATCCTGTGTCTTTTTACTCACTGAGTTAAACAGCTTGTCAGCACTATGAGTTTTCCTGAGTTCTCTGCCTGAAAGGTAATAGTTAATTAGCTCCACCTGTGGTGATCTCCTGTGTGAGGCTGAATTCAGTAATCTGAAGTTTAGGCCTAAAAGCCAGCATCCTATGTTTTGCAGAAGTTCAGGCTTCAGTGTTCTCTCGGCCTGCTAGGCCTCATTCTACATCACAGCCTAGTCTAGAGTACTCACATGACAGTGACTGTTCACCTGACCCAGAGTTGTCCAATCCTCTGCCAGCCTGGGACTCTCTGCATCACCTAATCCTGCTCACCAATCACCAAGGACCATGAAGTGTAAGTTGGGAGACTGAGTTGGAAACTGGGCCAGTTCCTCGTGTCACACACAGCTCTGTGTGAGCCTTAAAGCTGAGCTCCCTAAAGGTAACCTTTGTACTTTAGTTCCTGTGGAAACTCTGTTCCCTTGTTACCCCGTTTGGTTTACTTTTGTGTTGCCACTGATATTCACTATTTCCACGAGTCTCAATGTAAAAGCACAGCTGCAGTGGTTTATCTTAAAGGCACAGTACTGTATTCCATAGTCTCAACTGAAAACCACAGCTGCCGTGTTTCATCTTTACTGCTGTTGTAGTTGTGATCTCCAGACAGAGCCGGCCCTAAGCAATATGATGCCCTAGGCAAGATTTTGGCTGGTGCCCCCCTAGCACCACCGCTGGTTTCGCCTCTGACCTTGCACCTCTTTCCCAGCACCATCACCCCTCACCCATAGCAGTCCTTATTTTGGTGTTTGTACCCCCTATATTTTAAATAGGAACAGTTCGCACATTTGGCGCACAGCCCAAAAAGGGGGGTGTTTTTGCTGGCAAGGGGCATGGCCACACAATAGTAACCCCAATTCCAATTACGCCACACAGTACTGCAACTTTATTCACATTTGATCATGCGATAGTGTCCATAATTCACATTACATCCCACAGTAGTATCACTTTACCTTATAAACGTTACTCCTCACAGTAGAGCCCCTTATTCACATTACATCACACTGAATTGCTCCTTATTTACATGACACAGTAGTGCCTTTTCTATATGCAAGGCCACATAGTAGCGCACTTTATACACACAATGCCACACATTAGTAATGCATTTATGCACCTAATTCCACACAGTAATGCAACCTTACACATATGACACACATTATTAATGTCCTTATAAACATAATGCGCCTTACACATTATGACAACCTTTATTAATGCCCTTTTACACATAAGGTCCCTTACACATATGCCGCACATTATTAATGCCCTTATACACATAATGACACACATAGTGCACCCTACACATTTGTTGCACATTACTAGTTCCCCTATACACATAATGACACACATACAGTAGTACCCTGTTACACATATGCTGCACATTATTAATGCCCTTATACACATAATGACACACATAGTGCCCCTTACACATTTGTTGCACATTATTAGTGCCCCTATACACATAATGACACACATACAGTAGTACCCTGTTACACATATGCTGCACATTAGTAATGCCCTTATACACATAATGACACACATACAGTAGTACCGTTACACATTTGCTGCACATTATTAGTGCCCTTATACACATAATGACACATATACAGTAGTACTCTTTTACACATATGCTGCACATTAGTAATGCCCTTATACACATAATGACATGCATAGTGCCCCTTACACATATTCCGAACACTACTGCACAACCAACCAACCAACCCACTCACATGCACACAGCACTCACACTGCCACTAACACTGTGACCTCTGCCTCTGCTTGGATACAGATGTGTCCTCATAAATCTTGCCTCAATGTTAACGTCTGGCACCTTTTTTTAATCAAAATGCATCTTATTTGCATTGCTATGTGGCTAGGATGCACAAGTAGCTTCTACCACACACAGAATATAGGCATGCCGCATATCATTTTAATCAGCAGAAGCTGCTGATGCCCCTAGGCATATCAAATGCCCTAGGCAATTGCCTAGTTTGCCTATACCTATGGCCGGCTCTGTCTCCAGAGCTCCCGTATGCCTGTCACTTCCGTGCCTCCAAGAACCTCCGTGTCTCAGCATCTCCGTGCCTCAGCACCTCCGTGCCTCAGCACCACCGTGCCTCAGCACCACCGTGCAGCAGCACCTCCGTGCCTCAGCACCACCGTGCCTCAGCACCTATGTGCCTCAGCATCTCCGTGCCTCAGCATCTCCGTGCCTCAGCATCTACGTGCCTCCAAGCACCTCAGTGTCTCCAGGCACTTCTGCACCTACAAGCACCTCAGTGCCTCCAAGCACCTCAGTGCCTTCTAGCACCTCAGTGCCTTCTAGCACCTCAGTGCCTCCAAACACCCAGTGCTCACAAGCATAGTTGGTGTCTCCAGCATCCGGTACTCCTTAATTCATTCCTCAGCACCTTTTCAAGTTCTGTCTTTCAGGAGACCTCCAGCATCCATACGTGCTTCCTTTCTGCCGACCAAATCCTGCATGAGGAAAACCTAGATTCGGCCATCTCTGCTGTGGTTCCTCTTCCCGGTCACCGGAAGAAACCCCGAGCCCACAACACTCCCAAACCAGGTCAGTGAAAGTATTCACATAGTCCTCCAGTCGCCCGCACAGACTTCACTGACACCGGGTTCACAAAACCACAGTCATGACAGTAAATGATTGACAGGAAAGGGGCATTTCTGGGTGGTAACTTAGCGTTTTCCCAGCGTTTGCAAAAAAATGCAGGCATGTCAGGGAAAAACGTGGGAGTGGCTGGAGAAACGGGGGAGTGGCTGGCCAAATGCAGGGCATGTTTGTGACATCAAACCAGGAACTAAACAGACTGAGCTGATCGCAATCTGTGAGTAGGTCCGGAGCTACTCAGAAACTGCAAAGAATTATTTAGTAGCAATTCTGCTAATCTTTTGTTCACACTTCTGCTAAGCTAAGATACACTCCCAGAGGGCAGCGGTCTAGCATGTGCAATGCTGCTAAAAGCAACTAGCAAGCGAACAACTCGGAATGAGGGCCTTTGTCTGATATTACAAATCCCCAGAAGAGTCTAATTGGGGTAAACGATTGAGCGATGATGTCCCTCAGTTTCCATAATTGGTTGTCATTGGTGTGCCTCTTATGGAAAACGGTGATACATAGTGTAGCCTGCCTAGGTACGAGTTGTCATATGTGAGATGCTGCTACTGGTGCTGCTGCTGTTGTTGCTGCGGGAGGCCATACATCTACTCAGTGGACTGTTACAGTCAATATAGTCTTTAGTCTGCCCTGTTCCATTTGTCCACATGTCCGTAGTTAAGTGGACACTGGATACAACTGCATTTTGTAGGACACTGGTGACTCTTTCTGACGTCTGTGTACATTCTCGGTATCGCCTGCCTAGAGAAGTGGAACCTAGATGGGATTTGATACCAGTGACACAGTACCTCAAACAATTCTCTAAGTCCCACTGAACTAATGGCAGATACCGGATGCACGTTTAACACCAACATAGCTGTTAAGGCCTTAGTTATCCGCTTTTCAAAAGGATGACTGCTGTCATATTTCATCTTCCTCACAAAGGACTGTTGGACAGTCAATTGCTTACTGGAAGTAGTACAAGTGGTCTTCCGACTTCCCCTCTGGGATGACGATTGACTCCCAGCAGCAACAACAGCAGCGGCAGCAACAGCAGGTGTACCACTCAAGGATCCTCCAGAGGAATCCCGGTTAGGAGAGGACTCCTCAGTCTTGCCAATAACATGGCCTGCAGGACTATTGACTTTCCTGACTGAGGAAAAAAGGTGACGTTGAGGGAGTTGGTGGTGTGGCTTTGCAGGAGCTTGGGTACAAGAGGAAGAAGGGATTTAGGTGTTAGTGTACTGCTTATGCTCTTACCCAAAGTTTCACAACTTGACAGTGACTTCTGGTGAATGCGCTGCAGGTGACATATATGGGAGGATGATCCTAGGTGGTTAACATCCTTACCCTTACTTATTACAGATTGACAGAGGCAACAGATGGCTTGACACCTGTTGTCTGGATTTATGTAGAAATGAGAGGTGGCTTTTTAGGTATTTTGCCCAGGCATCACAATGGGCTTCTTCATCCCACAGACAACAGGTGTCTCCCCCCAGTGCCTGATTTTAACAAACCACATCACCATCAGAATCCTCATCGTCAACTTTCTCCTCAGCACCAGTAACACCCATATCCTCATCCTGGTGTACTTTAACAGTGACATCTTCAATTTGAATATCAGAAACTGGACTGTGGGCGCTCCTTCCAGCACTTGCAGGGGACGTGCAAATGGTGAAAGGAGCCACCTCTTCCCATACAGTTTTGGGAAGATCAGGCATCGCAACCGCCGACACACTTGCACTCTCCTTGGGGATTTGTGATACCATCTTAGTATGCACAGTTCTTTGCTGTGCTTTTTTCAGCTTAACTCTTATCATTTTTCTAGCGGGAGGATGAGGGCTTCCATCGTTGTGTAAAGCTGAACCACTAGTCATGAACATAGGCCAGGGCCTTAGCTGTTCCTTGCCACTTCGTGTCATAAATGGCATGTTTGCAAGTTTACGTTTCTCCTCAGACCATTTAAATTTCTTTTTTTTGGTCTTTTTTCTGAACTCTGGCTTTTTAGATTTTACATGCCCTCTACTATCACAATGGGCATCAGCCTTGGCAGATGATGTTGATAGCATTTCATTATCTATGTCATCACTAGTGGCAGCAGCTTCAGCACTAGGAGGAAGTGATTCTTTATCTTTCCCTATTTTATCCTCCAAATTTTTGTTCTCCAATATTTTTCTGAAGTTATATAACAATATGTGGTATGGGAGAGCATACCTCTACATCACACAGGGCAAACCCTGTGAAAATTAATTGGATTAAATATGAATAACCACTTTATTTGGAGTAAATAATAAACAGCACAGGACAGCACCACTGAACTTCTATGGCAGCACCACTGTACTGGATTTATATGGAATTATATGGATTTATATGGAATTATACGGCAGGATCACTGGAATTATATGGCTTTTTTTCCTCCCAGTAGTCAAAGGGACTCTGTGGCATGCCTATTTGTACATTGTCATTAAAATAATCTTCCTCCATTCTTTGGATGTTGACCGTACCAGATGGAGATACAGTAGATGTATCCCTAATTTTGGATAATTATTTTAGACCCAACCAGATGTCAAAATGTTGTGTTGACTCATCCACATCACCACTTGTCTCTTGGGAAAGCTCAGTTTTTAACTGGTAGCAGCAGTTGCTGGAGAAATGAAAGAAGAAGATGTTGTGTCATGTACCACTTGAGCTAACGACTTGCTCACCAGGAGTTCTTTATATCTCTTTTGTTATTGGTCAGATGGAAAGAAAGACACAACGCACAACTTAAACTGACTGTAGAATCAAGCATGTTCTCCAAAATGTAGTGATCCAATTTCAAGATGTTGACACCTTTTGGATCCTGGCAAAGTGAATAAAGGACTTGATCTACAAGTCTGACATACTTAAGAATTTCCCTGTTTAATCTCCTCCTTGAGTTTCTTAATCAACTGACTCAAACTGGCAGTATCTGAACTCAATTCACAGGGAAATAGGCATTGATACACAGATCTCATTGGGCGCCCGGCATCTCCCTGGGTAAGGTAAGCCGCTGGGCTGAAGTGGCTGTGCGGGCCTTAAACGGCCCACGGGCCAGACGTTCCCCACTCCTGCTCTAAAGTGTGATGTCCCTGCAGTTTGGTAGCAGATTTGGCCTTGGTAAATTTTTGTATTGCAAAACCACAACAAATCAGCTGGGAGCAACAATCCACTGCTTAGTAAATTTAGCCTATGGATTGGCTCTACTATGTTGATTGCTCAAAGTGAAACCCTTGGCTTGCTCTTATTGACACTTTTACTTTGTAACAGCAAAGACAAGGGGTGAACGAATATATCTAGCCTCTACTACACTACCAGTGATTTCCAGTCATAATCTTGCACCAAATGAACAAAAAAATTAACAGTACTCTTTAAACATATGCTATATCTGTAAAGAAAATTACATTGGTAATTATACATTTAAACTGCCTTTAATTACTTACTTAAATTTGCTATTTTGTGTGGGTTTATGGGTAAGCTAAATTACTTTATTTGTTTTAAATAGTTTTTTTTAAATTGCATATAGACATAAAAATGTCTCTAGTAGCATTCATTCATTTTCTTACAGCCTTAAATGAGTTATAGTAAATAATGTTCTACATTTGCTCATGAACATTTCACCAAGATTTAATCTGTCTTTGTTAACATTTAACAAGCTGATAGATGCAACATGTAATACAGATGGGACTTGTAACTTGAAGGAAATAAGTAAGGTCTCTTAGGATATACATATTTTTTTGATATTTTATTCTCGTTTTCTTTTCTTTTTTTTCTTTTTCTTCAAAGTTCTGTACCTGTCTTTTGGAATACATATTTTCTGGTATTGGTTTTTAACCTTCAGTAACAGAAATATGCCAAAATAAATGACTAATCAACAGGGGCGTTTTAAAAGAGGAGGGGGCCCATGTGCAGATTCTGTGCTGGCTCCTCCTCTCCATGGCTCAGTGGACTCTGGCATTGTGCCAGAGTCTACTGCGCATGCGCAGGTCTCCGGACACATGACGCCTGCCATGTTCTGGAAACTAATCACTACTGCGCATGTGTGGCTTGCCAGAGTTTTTGTCACAGCTTCAGAACCGGTGTGGGAGTCCAGATAGGTAAGTAATTAAACATTGGTACAGTATGTGCGATATGGCCGCCTGGACCAAGGGGCCTGGGTGCACCGCACACATTGCACCCGTTATAGAACCGCCAATGATAAGCATGTTATGGGATGATGCAAGGCCAGTTAGCCAATCGCTGTTTCATTTGTGTCAAAAAGTGTAAATGCTAGCTGTACAGTATGTCAAAAGGCTTAGAAATGTTTTCTTACACTATGGGATTAATATGCAGTATGCCTGCAATGTATATGTGCTGGAACCAGTTGTGAAATGTCTGCCTGGAACCTTGCGTTCAGGCCCTGATATTTTGTGCTGGGGCTTATTTCCAGTTTACTGATGGTCATACATACACACACACACACACACACACACACACACACACACACACACACACACTAATGCCAAGATATGACATTATATATATATGTGCCAGCATTGAGCAGCACAACTGCATACAATGTTACCATGAAACCAACCGATTGCCATATGCACACTTCACTACATCTATTCAGAATGTTCCACTGATGTTTAATTTTCTCTTATTCATAATCCATTTAGGAAGTGGACTTAATACATCAAAAGAGTTTCCGCATCACAATGGACAAGGTCAAAAAGGGTATGAGTTTGGCATGGATTGCTGGCCCTTTTGATAAATCCCCTTTTGTGGAGCTGGGTCTTTTACCAATTTGGAGAGGTACCCAAGAAAGCACCAGTTAAGAATTGGTTGATTCAACATCTGTATTATCCTACAGAAATATTTAGCAATCCTTTGATGGGCCCCAACTTTGATCCATTCTTTTTGCCCTAATGCTCTTTTTGCTAAAATATATTTGTAATCTATCTGTTTAGATTACATAGACAATATTTAATTGACACGTGTTTGCCACTGGACTGTTCTACTGTATGCTACTTTGAGTGCTTTAGCACTTTTTTGAATTGTTATGGTGATTGGTACAGGAAAACTTGGTGTAGTTCCCTACCTTAATGAGTTCCTCTGTATTGGCATAGTGGCTACACAAAATTCCTGTTATCCATAGAAACATTTTTTTATGAAACTTGTGTTTCCAATAGCTTTTGACAATATGGAGGTATCTGTAACATGTATCTCTTTCTTGGATATCCAAATTGATACCATGGTGGGATGTTGTCATTTATACCATGTCAAGGTTCAGAAGTTTCAGGTGGCTATCAAAGTAAGACTTGCATCTAGAATGATGTATCTGTGACAGGTGCAGTTAATACTGACATAAAAAGGGGGAAGAATAAAACTACTGCAGCCTCCGCCCACGCCCACTGCTCTTTAGTTGGAGTGCAAGGGGGTAGACTTTACTGTGTATTCAAAGATCTTTGGGAAATGGATTGGCTGCCATCTTCCTGGTGATTTTCTACTGTGCATGAGCAAATCACCAGGAACTTGGCCTCAACAACAATTTTCCAGTGATGTATGAAGAACATGGATGCAGCATGTGCGGTGTTAGCCCATGTGCATCACACATCCTGCAACCATTCTGCAACCATTATAAATAGGTTTTGCCTGTAGGTTTCTTCCGATGTAAAGGGTTTTTTTAAGGAAAGTTTGAAATGTTATTATTTTTTTTTGTAACCACAACATTTTCATTGTCTGTTTGCAGAGATTAAATGTGATCTGCACATTTTGTCCATATTTCTTTCAAATTTCAAGGTGGCAATCCTGAATGGCTACCAATGTAGGTTATCAACTCTTTTTGGATGCCACTGGATTCTCTGACATTGGAGCTTGCCTGAGTGGGAATTTGCCAAGGGACTAGATTAGAGAAGGTTTATCCAGGCATTTGCTCATGCTGGAACTTTTTAGAATTTGCATGGCATTTGAACTTTTTTGAGGGAGTGTTTATGCAACTCTAGAATATTGATTTGGTGCAAAAAACCTTGGGGTTGTATATAGTAACATAGTTATTGATGTTAAAACAAGACATAATGCACATTGAGTTCAACCTTTTTTATAATTCTTACACTAATCTGTATGTAACACTAGTTTAACTATAATGACCAAGATGAAGTTAAGTTATTAAGTCTAACTAACAACTATAATTCATGCTTTTTCTAAAATGCACTCTCTTTAAATGCTATAGTCTTGGATATTTCTTTCATTTAGTAATTTATCTAATCCATTTTTAAAGATATTGATTGAGTCCACCATTACTACCTTCTCAGGCAGAGTATTACAAATCCTTACTGCCCTTACTGTGAAGAACTCTTTCCTTTGTTGGTTATAACATTTTCTCTCCTTTAACCTCAGATGGTGTCTGTGTGTCCTGTGTAGAGATTTTTAAATAAACAAATCCCCTGATAAATCTTTGTATTGTCCCTTTATATATTTGTAAATATTAATAATGTCTCCTCTTAGCCGCATCTTTTTGAGTGTAAACATATCTAACCTAGTAAGCCTTTCCTGAAAATCCAGTGTCTCTCACCCCTTAATCAATTTGGTGGTTTGACTCTGAACCACCAAGTTGCAAGAAGTCTTTTTTAAAGAGTGGTGCCCAGATCTGAACACAAAATTCAAGGTGTGGACGTACCAATGATTTATACAATGGCAGAATTACGCTCTCATCCCCATTTTATGCATTCTAACACCTTATTTGCCTTTGATGCTGCACTATGACATTGGGTACTGCTACTAAGTCTGTTATCAATGAGCACTCCCAAATCTTTTTCAACTACCATTTCCCCTACATTTACCCCATTTAGTTTATAGGTTCCATGATTGTTTTTAGTCCCAAAGTGCATTTTTTTTGTATTGAACTTCATTCTCTATTTATCTGCCCAAACTTCCAATTTAAATAGGTTGTTCTGTAGATACTTATCCTTGTCTGAATTAATTATTCTACACAGTTTAGTATCATCTGCGAAAATTGACACTGTGCTTTCCAGATCATTTATCAAGAGACCCAACTCGTCCTTTAATGGTCCTATATTTTCCTTATTTAACCTTTTATCGTTTATGTACTTAAAAAAACTTTTTTGTGTTTGTTTTACTCTCCTTGGCGATTTGCTTTTTGTTTTCTATTTTAGCTGCTCTGATTTCTTTTTTAACATTTTTTGATACAATCCTTGTAGTACTGGAATGACCCCGTCTTCCCGTCGGATATAAACGCTTTGAAAGATCGCCTCTTTTTATCCCTTTCTTCCTTAACCTTCTTATTAAGCCACATTGGTTTGAATGTAATACTCCTGTGTTTGCTGCCCATGGGAATGAACATATGAGTTTACTTATCAAGCAAAATTTTTAAAACATCCCACATTTCAGCCGTATTCTTACCATGAAATAAAATTTCCCAATCTATGTCCTTTAGTGCTTGTTTCAGCATGTTAAAATTAGCTTTTCTAAAGTTAAGTCTTAATTGGACCCTTATAATGATGTTTTTGAAAGCTAATATTGAATGTGACCTTATTATGATCACTATTTCCCAAGGTCTCCCCTACTTAAATATTTGATATAATATCCACATTATTGGTTAGTACTATATCCAGTATAGTCCTAAATCTAGTTGGTTCCTCGATTACTTGAGGCAAGTAGTGATCTTTCAGCATTTTTAAGAACCTGTTTGCCCTAGCTGTATTACCTGATTTGGTGTTCCAATTTATGTCCAGATAATGAAATCCCCCAATGATTTGGACCTCCCCCAGTCCTGCAGCATTTTCAATTTGCTGCAAGAGTTGTAATTCTTCAGTTACACTAATATCTGTCAGTTTGTAGCATGTCCCTATTAGTAGCTTTTTTCATCTTTCCCTTCACTAGAAATCTCAACCCATAATGACTCCACGTTACTCCCAGTCCCCTCCTAAATAACCTCCTTTAAATACGGTTTTAAATATGGCTTAACATAAAGACATACACCTTCCTTTTTGTTAGTCCTATCTCTCCTTAAAAGAGTATATCCTTCCAAATTTGCTGCTCAGTCATGAGAATCATCCAACTATGTCTCCGTAATGCCTATGATATCATATTGATCTTTTAGTGCAATTGTTTCTAATTCCCCCATTTTACTTGTTAGGTTTCTTGCATTTGCAAGCATACACTTTATTTTACTTATTCCCTGATCTGTATGTTTTATTGTTGATATTGTTTCCTTAGTTGATTGGGTTTTTATTGATTTATCATTGCTGACTATTCTTCCCCTCTCCCCTCTCCACCCTGTTATACTTTATAGATCCCTCCTTTCTGCTCTCTCTGTCCCATTAAATCTTTCTAATCCCTCCCCAAGACACCTAGTTCAAGTCATTAATCAAAATGCTTCCTCACTGCTGGCAGTTTGTTTGATGGCTAGTCTAGTTTTGCATTGTTTGGTTGGGAATATCTATTTCCATGCTAAGTATTTCCCTGTGGTAGAAAACTTTACAGTTGCCACTTTTCCAGGTATAGCTGGCTTAAAAATTAAATTAGAGAGTTTAGATCTCAGGATTCTTTATTGTCTGTCATCTTTATATTTATCTTGTAATCTGCCTGGATTAGAGGATCTTGTTTGGTAGTTTTAAGAGCATGCATTGCCTAATGCTCTCTTTCATATGGTCTTGTCTAATGCTTGTCAGTCATTTCATGTGTTGTAAAAATGGCTGGCAGGTATGGAGTACTTTTACATTTGTACGGTCACCCTAATCCTACTAAGGGTTTTGTGGTTAAGCATGCTCTTTCTGTGTGGGACAAGGCGATACTGGCTTTGGAAGACAGCACTGTTGATATTAAATTATTGCCACAGCTATTGATGATGGTCAAGGGTGTGTGCTTTTCGTTGTTTGAAAGTTTTTTTATCAAAATTGTCATTTTTGATGGCCTAGAATGAAGCTGTTCATGCTACTGTTTTAGTGTGAGTTGGTGTTATGTTATGTAAATGCATTTAAGACTGACTAGACTGTCATTGAGTATTTTTTCTGATTTTAAGGGATGGACAGATCTGCCCAGTATCCTTGGTGCACTCTTATTTATTGTTGCATTCTGATGTGATTGGGGATATAGTAATCGATAAAGATGGGTATCCTTTGACCAAGTTCCCGTTTGGTTTTATCTTGAAACATGCGATTGCATGTTTGGGTCTCTTTCTCTCTCAATGATTTTTGACACTCATACATTTTAGATTGGTGCAGAAACTTCTGCTGCAGGGTGGGTTTTTCCACTTCCAAGATCCAAGTTTAGGCTTTTGAAAGTTAAAGGTTTTCCAGAAGTATGTCCGCACAGGCAAGGCAATTGCACTTCTCCTAGGACATGCTAACTAGACGTATTACACTATTCACTGTGTTTTGCAGGGGTCTGTGAGGATTTTTTTTCCCTACACAGAGACATCAAGTATTTAGTTTAAATAAAAATCTTATACTGTATAAAGGTAAAGATCCTCTAAGTTTTAATTTTACCTCCTATCTGGTGGCCATGCTACATCCTACTAACCTGCCTGTCTGTGTTAACTCCCACATCTCTTGGAATCTCTGGACCTGGACCAAGTCTCCGTTGAAAATCCCTATTGGATATAAGGACATTCCCATTTCATCGTGGAAAGCCATCATTCACCACCCGCCGAGGAACAGCACCTTGCGGACGCAGATTCGCCTAATTACCTCGAGAAACGTTGGTGGTAACTATTCAATCCACGAATAGGACATTGAACCTTACTAACTCACGGGGACTCACATAGGAACAGGTCCATTCTTTGCCAAACTTTCCATAAGGATAACATACTATTGGGAGTTACACAATTTCATTTAAGTGATTTTATGTGGTATTAACCACCAATGTGTATTGCTTTTTATAATAATAATTTTTTACTTCTACAATAAATTGTGATTCAATCGTGACACACCTTTTGCATTTGTGACCAATAAGCGCTAATATCTTTTTTATTATTGTTTATTTATTAGGGATCTGACCAACCCCTGTTTATATAAAGCTGCTGTGGTGAACCTCGCATCAAGCGCCTGGGAGTAAGAATACCTTAGGGTATTTCTTTTTCCATTTTCTAACCTGATTATGGGCCTAATTTAGACCTGATAACAGCAGCAAACTTTTTCTCTAATGGGCAAAACCATGTGCAGTGCAGGTGGCGCAGATATAACGTGCAGAGAGAGTTAGATTTGGGTGACATGCGTTCAAACTGAAATCTAAATTGCAGTGTAAAAATAAAGCAGCCAGTATTTACCCTGCACAGAAACAAAATAACCCACCCAAATCCAGGGTTGAACTGGCCCACAGGGGTACAGGGGGAAACCCCTGGGGTCCCCACTGCCTGCCCCCATCTCCCTTTTAGCGATCAGGTTCCAGACTATGTTCTTGAATTATACATTATACATACTGTATGTTACATAATACTGCACAGGACTATGGTTTATTGTCTACAATACATTGCTGTTATTAATCTGCTATATTATCATGTATGCACTAACAGTATTTACTAAATATATTTATCAAAGGACCCAGCCCATGCATTCTCTAATGTTTAGGAAAACCAATGTAGTGGCTGGCCACATCTCCTCTGGAGACTGGCCATTTCCCTAAATATGGGCTCCTATCACTGTGTTCCCCGGTGGGTCTTTCATGCCCCAGTCCGACACTGCCCAAATCTAACTCTCTCTGCTCATGTTATATCTGCCCAACCTGCACTGCACATGGTTTTGCCCATTAGAGAAAAATGTTTGCTGCTGCGATCAGGTCTGAATTAGGCCCTATGTTGTTGTGTCATGTTTTTGTTCCTGTGTTGGTTTATGTGAGCATGTTTTTTTCTATTTAAATTTGTTATGTAGACCTTGTATTTGTTTTTTTATTTCTCTTTACAGGATGTTTTGATGTTAATCCTATATGTATCATTGTGCATTCTCTTGTGTTTTGGGGCTTCTAATTTTGCAGCAGCTTTCAATTTAAGTAGATTTCCATTTGCTACTGATATATGTTGGCTGGGATATCATGGTAATTTATGGAGAGATTTGAAGAGTAATTTGTTGGCTGTGTTGTGGTTTTTTTTTAGTTGCAAATTTGCATGGTTGCCCATCATAGCACACCACAAGTGGCAAGCATTGAAGTCAGGCGTGGTCATGGATAAGGCTCAGTGGAAGGTCTCTTCTACTTTCATGCATTTTAACTGTTCACATTGTGGTGCTGTGATTGGATACCATCTCAGTAGGTTTAGGGATGCATTTATTTTTCATCTGTATAGTTTTATCACGATTGCTGAATTTCTTGTTCTGTTTATTGAGGATTTATAGGTGTTCTGGAGTTGGTCTAGAGTAAGATCTTTATTAGACGTATGATAGTGGTGCTGCATCATTTATATTCCTTGCTGTGGCAGTAGGACTGCTGCATGTGTTTTAAATTGTTATTTGGCTTAGTAAGTGATCTTTACTATATTTTATGCTGTAAAAGACAAATTTCCCTACCAGGAATCAACTCAGGGCCGTCCTGTTGTGTTATTTGATTTCCGGAGTTGAACACAAATGTGTAAATTGTATGAATTGTTTTGTCCTCTTCATTTTTGCTAACATTAATTATCCAGTTTAAAAGAAAGTAATTAAAACATGATTACATTTGTCAAATAAATTTGACCTTGATCGGAAACACCAACTCCTGTGTTTCTTTCTGTTATAAATGCTAAGAATTAACAGGGGGCATTTGTTGGCGAAGGCAATAACTGATAGGCTAGTTTCTCACACAACAGATTGCAACAGTTTTGTCCTTCTGGAAATACAGCAGTTGTTGTTTTTTTCTGTCGATGACTTCCTTTCACAAGCAACCATTTTATTCAGATCACTGACACAGGCAAATAAGCAGACTGTGCATTACTACAAGGCCACCGGACATCTGAAATGTGTGGTATGGGAAGGCATGCATATACTCATGTGATTCACTAAGTTCCAGTGATAATACATTACAGAACAACAGACATCCTAGTAGGTGGTTATCACAGCTGTAACATGGCAGCCATATCATGTTAGTCCTGTATCTGTACAGTATGAAAACCACAATGTATTTCTCACTTCCAATGAAAGAAAACAATGGCAAAAAACATCTGGAATTTTTCCAGACTGATATTTCCTTTACGTGTGAAACTAGCCATAGGGAGTTTATTGAGATAAAAAGGAAATTATGGCAATTTATTGAGTTTATTGAGATAAAAAGGAAACTATGGCAGTTGAGACATGTTCTAAAGCAGTTCCAAAATATTTTTTACAAAAGATAAATTATTGTTATTACTTTTTGTTAGTTATTGAAATATGATACAGTAGTAATTTATCAATGTTATATAATTTTCCTTTTCAACAGTTTAATTATAGACTGCACTGCTTTCTATAAAAATGCACTGCAATTTCACTTTTAATAAGCTCAACAGATGTTCTAACAATCTTTATAATCTTCTGAGAAAATAAATATTGTATGCATTGGCTATCATTGCCATTTCTTCCTGTGTGTTTTGCAATTATGTACACAACACTTTATCTCACTTCACTTGGCAGTATGTTGATGATGTTGATCTCTCATCTTCTTGTCTTTTTCCTTTACATCATTCAGCACTGTGTATTCTTTAGATTGCAGCCACCTATGTGCTGTAAATTCTAGTTTGAGTTTACTTACTGTGGTTCTATTTTATTTTAAATAAAACAAAATATAATTTCTTTAGAATGTTTTTGCTTAAAAAATGGCTCAACTTTATAGAGAAATAATGATGAATGAAAATTAAACATGATATTGTGCAAAACTGTGCATTGTCTCATATGTTTGTCTTTTTAACACCCAAAAATGTTTCTGAAAAATTAGGATTTTAATATACATTCTATAAAATATGTAAATAAGATTAAAAGTGTATATTACCGATGAAGTACATGAAAGTAGTTACATAAATATCATGACTTAGGAACACTATGATATGCAGACAGAAAAACATGTAGGTGTAAATGTACTAGCTTGCAAATTGCAGGCATCCTCGACTTCTCACTGATCTTTTAAAAAAGCAATCATTTTAGTCCAGTTTTGCCTTTTAAATGATTACTACTATAAAACATCGACCAGACATGCTGCTGGGAATTCACTGATTCCTGTGTCTCACAGATGATAACATTTACCCATAAAACAGTTTAAATTATGTGGTAATAAATGACTCATAAGGATGCCTTAATCACATTATGTCATATAGAAAAATGTTATGCTACATAGTTTTACCAACTCTCCCATACACAAAAGCACGTACACACACACTCACAAACACACTTATACAGTATGTAATGGAAGTGAGACGGCACTCATTAGACTTCCATGCAAGGATAAACTAATTGTCCTTTAATCCTACATTTCTAGGTGTTCCTCCATTGCCAGGGACAGCATTACAGCACCTGACAAACTTACAAACATATTTACCCACATACACAGGCCAATTTGTCCCTAATTGGACTCTGCAGGATGCCGCCAACTGGCATCCACCATAGCCATGCACCGGGAATAAACATTGTGGGCCAAAATGTCATCTGACTTCAACTGGCAGTTAGAACACACATAGTAAACAATACAGTTTGCTGTGCTATGAGACAAAATCAAGAGAACTTCCTACATTAACTGTGCTCAATAAAAATTCTGAGACAATAAAGCAAACATGAAAAATGTTACATAAATGCCAAAAAAAGGAAAAGAAAAAGCAAAGAAGGCAACACATAAATGATTTAATCAGTACTCAGTATTGGAATATTAACCACAGTAGAATATTAGTTAATTAGACACTAACTACATTGCTTATAAAAAAAACAGTATAAACCAAGTATTTAATTTAAGCCCTTTGAGACCAAATTATTTAAAATAAAAATCCATTTACTCTCCTTCTGTAAAAAAATCTTTTCTGTACTACCTCCCGTGATGTGTGCTGATACATTGTCCATAATCATTGCTCACATACTAGCTACACTGTGTTTATGCTTAACACGGTGCTTGGCAACAGGTTGATCGCTTTATCCACTATGAAGTGCCTGGTGAACAGCTGTTCCACAGGTATGCTGAGCCATGCGCTCTGTGAACTTTCTCTGCATCTTAACTACATACATCAAGCCACAGGGACAGGTAAACAAGTGTACAATGAACGTTGTTGTACAGGTAACAGCAAAATAGATTTTATAGCATTTTCCTGTACTGTATGTGGGGACTAAAGCAATTACCAACCAGTAGAGTCCGGCATGTCACCCAATACATACATCTTAGGCACCCTGTCTTGCCATTTAAAAATGGACTGGTTTTTGTATGTTCAGACCTGTTACTGTATATCTAATCTAATAACTTGATATTTCTACACCTTTTGTAACTGGGTAGTAATTTAGTATCCTGCAATATTGGCAAGTCACTATCTGTGTTAATCATCAATTTCATTACGGGGTATGGCTAGTACTTTATTTTTTATAGTTTCATTTTATTTTATTTTGTAACCCTTATGGACAAATTTTTCTAATATATCATTATGCTACCTGGCTGGGATCAAATGTAATGCATTTAGCATGCAAAAATTAAGTGTTTGGCAAACCCTTATGTAAAGGGTGAGGATTAAAAAATCATGTCTCAACAAACTATTCCAGTCAGTGCTTTTAGTGTATAAAGATGTAGTTAGACCATCTTGGTTAAAAGCAATGTTTACATCTAAAAACTGTACATAAAGACTTCGGGCCACGCCTCCTGCATGAGGAGACCCTGATCACCTCAGCTCTCTTGCAGCCCCAGTTAACAGGAGCCATGGAGCCACCACACTGCATCTAACAGCAGTGATTTTGGCCTCTGTCAGTGGGGGAACACTGTGGGCACCTTTTGGACAAGTTTTTGTTGTCATCCTTGCCGCCTAATCTGAGGCGCCAGAAGCTGGAAAAATGGCAGCTGGAATCCAAGATGGCCACCACAACTGCTACAAAGGTGGGAGACCATGCTGTCAGCAGCACTGAGCCATGCTCCCATGCTTCTCATCTGTTATTACAGACACTTTCTCTTCCCGCTGACATGCCAGTCACGTATGCTGATGTAGTCAGAGCAATTAAAGACACAATGGGACCAATCTTAGATGGACATGCTGATAATCTTAATAAGACTGTCCTTTATATTAAATCTCAGCTCAAAAAATTATCTAAGAAGGTTTTCTCTGATCTGGAAACTCAGTATGACACTCCAAAAGTCCCACTTTCAATTAATGAATAAAGTTGACGATCTAGAAAACAGATCATAGAGCAATAACATTAGCATCATAGGCCTCCCTGAAAATGTCAAAGGTACTTCCCTCCAAGGGAAAAACTCCAAGAGGCAATGGAGGATCCTGCCTCCGAGCTACAAGCCCTGAAAGGGCACCTGCATGTACAGCAGCATCTGTGTGGCTCACAGCAGGATCCACGTGTGACCGCTGCTCTTCCAATGGATCTCTGTGGTGCACCCACTGCTGTTGCAGAGTTAATCTGCCCTGCTCTGTCCCAGGAGCCCAACTAGCACCTGCAATAGGGTATAGGATGGCTCCTACCCGCTCAGCCTGCACTGTAGCAAGTGACAAAGCACCTGCCGCTGCTGCTGGACTGTGAGATGGGACCCGCTGGTGAATGCTGATTCTGCATGCTGCAGATGGCTGAATCTTGTAAATCTGACCCTAACCTGCTGGATGTTGCCACACAGTGCTGCTGGAGCCTTGCCAATTCACTGCAGGCTCCAGTCCCTGTAGACCAGCTTAGAGTGCTATCTCTATAAATCAATACGTAGTGTTTGTATTCCCATTTTTTAAGGTGGGGGGGAGCACCAAACTCAAGCTTGCCTCTGGGGTGACTGGGATGAACTTACACCACTGCTTCCCTCTTTACTTTTTTACAATCCTCTTTGCCTGAACTGCATGGTATACCAGCTGCATGCACTGGCCTAGTGATTGAACGGGCTCACAGACTGGGACCCCCACACACTGCTGCTGATAGCAGACCACATGCTGTTATATATTTAGGTGTTTGAACTTTATCCATAAAGTGGCTCTACGGTCAGCATCCAGGCGTCATAGGAATTTAAGAAAAGGTAATGTGGGCGCTCGGAGGGGATCGTAAATCAATGGCTGCTGGTTTTGTAAATGTTAAACTTTGTTTATTGGTATAAAACTTCTAACAAATAGACATTAAATGGCTAGAGTGCCATTAGCAATTCATATACACAATTAAATGAAAAAATAAATAAAAAACAGATTAAAACAATGATTAAAAATAATGACTGTGTCCTGGGCCTCAGAACTTGTAAGTGTTTAGGTACCAACCCTAGTTGATGTTAGTTCTCTTGCATGCATATGCCAGCTGTTAGTTGTAATAAGGGTTAGTGCATATTATGCTCAAACTGCACTTTGCGGGAGAGAAGGCGAAGTAATATTGAATAAAGCCTGTTTGATACTTCACCAAGAAGAGCTGATGGATGTGATATTCAATGGTATGGCTGGATGTAAAACGTGCCAATCCCGCAGCTGTCTCCTGTCGGTGAGACTTGTTTGGTCCACTCACTGTTTAAATGGCTGTCCGCACAGCGGCGGTTCTCCTTAGCAGTGCCTGCTGTAGATGGTGTGCTGTCTTGTGTTGTTGAAGTGTTGTTTCCCGCCCACCTACGTATTTTTGAGAGAGACTCATTTACAGATTTCCTAATGGTTGCAGATGTGGAAAGCTATCTCGGTGATGCTGCAGAGGTAGCTGCTCCCACTCCTCCTCTTCTGCCTGTCAAGACACGCAAGACATGTGTGATTGATCCCTACTGTTTGATATATTTCTTGCCCTTTACTACATTTGTGGACCCGTCGCTAACATTCTTTTACTCATGTTTGCGGGTGGTCCTGTTGGAGACAGTTTGGACTGTGTTTGCATGCCATGTTTTCCTGTCTATATTATCTTTGGTTTGGATGTCTTTTCCTAATTATTTGAACTGGATTATGCATTTCTCCTGCTCCCTCAGTGTGACAGTCCTGGTTGTGAGTATGTACTGTATCTCTATACCTGCTAAAACTTTTGATTTGGACACTACCTCCAGATATTTGCCACGTATCCAAATCATCCAGTTGCTGATTTTTTCTATTTTGTCTTATCTGTACTGACCATCCCTTTTTTCACTTTTTGCCTAGCCATGGTGTTTCATATTTGATCCACAAAAAACAATTTAATAATTCATATTATTTTTGTTCCTACTACATCTTTGTATCTATTGTATTATGTTATTATATCGCAAATTTTTTTTATGTGTCTATATATATGTGTGTCGGTTGGGCTCCGAGCCTCACCCTATAATTTTTTTCTCTTTTCTATGGATATACTGTTTAAATTAGCTGGGGACTGCTGAGAATGCAACCTTTTTTATAGTGCTATTTTGCGGCATAACAGTATGCTATGCCTTGTTCTTAGTTGCTGGTTGTCTCAGGTTAAATTTTTGCTTGGGAGTTTGGGGCCTTATGCTGCCTCTTACTTTTTGGGTTTTCTTATTCTCATTTTCTTTCAACTGTTGTTGCTTTTTCTCCCCCTCATATTTCTTCCCCAAATGTGTCTTGTTATGTCTGTTCTCAAGCATGCTTGTGCATTCGAATGATTATATGCATTGTTATTATTGTTATGATTCTGCTCTTAGGTTGTGACGAATATGTCATTTTCTATGATGTCTTATGTCTAGTCTGACATTTGGTAACCTTAATGTGGTCAGTTTCCACTCACCTGTTAAATGTAAAAAAAACTACTGATCTACTTAAACAAACTTAACATTGACGTAGCTTTGTTACAGGATCACACCTGCTCCCCCCTGAAATCTTGAAATTAAACATGCTGAGATGGTCTGTCCTATCATCTGCCTGCCCCTTACTCAGCTAGGGCACGAGGGGGTGGTGATATTGGTTAAAAAGCATATTCCATAAACTCCTCTGTGATTGAGGATACAGATGGAGCCACGCTTATTGTGGCTTCATCCGCGACTGAGTATTCCCAGCGAGACGGATCGCCGGGGACAAATGGGATGCAAGTACATTGGAGACGTGCATGTGCCCCATTTAAAGTGAATGGGACACCCAGGCATGCCGGGCGGCCCCACCTGCGATGTAGCCATGCTCGATGAGCGTGGCTTCATCTGTATATTAAAATAGATGTCTCTTTAGGTTCCACCTCTGTAGTTCTTTGTAATAGTTATGCCCATAATATTTATTCAAAGGACTTCTTTTTAGACATAATATCGTGGTTATATGCTTTTTCTGATTCTTGTATTATTATTGGAGGCAACTTTAATATTATAGCGTCACCTCAGACGGATAAATCTTCCCAGCCTGTCCCTCTCTAGGTGAGTTAATCTGAAAATTGGTATACCTTAAATTACCCATCAATTGCATTTGGTAGATGTTTGGAGGGCATTACATTCTTTTGAACATGATTTTACCTGCCTTTCTGTGGCACATGGCACACTGTCCCATATAGAATATTTACTACTTTCCACCTCTCTCTTACCTAGAGTTTTGGAGACTTGTCTTGAGCCGATTTGTGTGTCAGATCATGCACTGTGCTGGTTAAATCTTGTTATTGCTGCTGACAGGGGTCCTTACAAACAATGGAGGTTTCCCTCTCATTTAGGCAGCTATATTAAATTTTGGAATATGTTGGAAGATGTGTGGGAATCATATACTAATAATAATTCATCAGTGGCACATGATGCTCCGCTTCTATTCTGGCAGGCGTCTAAACCTGTCCTTAGGGGCTAAATATTGTCCTATTGTGCTCATAGGGACAATACTTTTCATAAAACATATTTGGAGCAGGAGATGTCCCTTACAGCAGCTTACCAGCAATTTAAGACTTCTCCTACATCTTATCACCAAGGGACTCAGAAGGCTGATTTTGATGCTGTGTTATCTCAGTCAGCTTTTTACCGGGCTTAGAAAATGTTATGTACTCCACTTGGAAGGTGAAAGGCATCTCAGTGATCAAGGACATCCTTGACCCAGGTGGGGTAATCATTTCCTTTGAGGCTTTAAAAGTTCAGTTTGCTTTGCCCAATACTCACTTTTTTATGTACCTCCAGGCTCGACATTTTGCTCAAACTTTACCCCCTGCTCTCTTTATGGGTCAAGATATTGATCATATACTTTGAGTTATGTAATTTGTTCATACTAAATTTTATAAACTTCGTTACTTATATCCCTATCTTGTTGCACCACAGGGTGATAAGATATGGAATTACATGTTTACTAAATGGGTTATAGATATTTCAACTCTGGAATCTCTGAGAATATGGTTAAAGCATTGTACAACTTCTATGAAGCACTTGTCCTCTGTCTCTCTTCAGGAAGTTCACTTAAAGGTTTTACAAAGAGCTTATGTATCCCAATTGCAAAGGAAGTATATGGTACTGTCAGAGACGGGGGCCTGTTTGGAGTGTGGAGCAAGTGTTGTTTCTTTCTATCAGAATTTCTGGGAGTTTGGCAAAATTAAAGATTTTGGGATAAGGTTATATGTTTTATTAATGATACATTGTTTTTCCTTTTGACTAAAATCTCTATCCCCTACCTATTGTTAAATTTGTTCTACTGGGATCTTGGTCTTGAACCACATTTAGTGGGACCAATGTTAACCGTTATTTTAACTGTTGCTAAGAAAATAATTTTAACTCACTGAGTGGGCAAACATTCCCCAATGCTTTTGGGGGTAAAAAACCTCGTTCTTCAAACCTTATATTTTTACCGTCAAGCTACCTCCCAGATGTGGAGAAAGGTGTGCGCTTCTATTAAGAAATGGTACATTTATATTAATAAATTGGATATTAACACTCAACTTAACATTCAGAAAATTTTAGAATCCACAAACTGGTTTCTGTTGTGTCAGTTAGATAGGTCCACCTAAGCTTGACTCCTGATATTGTTATGCATACAGTGATATTTTTCTATATGTTCTATGCTTCCCCAATGTCTTGTCTTGTAACCACTACTTCTGGTCTGCAATTCCCCCTCCCTCCCCTCTTTCTCCCTATCTTTCTCTCTTTTTGTAAGTGTTTGCAGGAATTTATTATCTACAGTCCTTCTATTGATTATACGAATGGATAACACTAGATATGTTTTTGATCGAAGGTATGTGGTACCTCCTCCATACAACTGTGGTTCTATTTTTATATCAATATTTTTTACATGTTATTTACAATTGTTGCTCTGTTCAACTGGGCTTACCCCATTCTACTATTGAATATGGCTCAAGGATGTCCTTCATGCTATGCCCTATGTTTCATGTCGGACTGCAGACCCACCATTTGTATGCTATTATTATATTTTGAACAACTTTCTCCAAAAGAAAAAATCCTCAATAAATCGTGTTTGAAAAAAAATGACATAATATGGATTAATATTATAAATCAAGTTGATCACAATTTCAGAGGCATTCTGTAGCTCAAATAGCTGTATAATTGCTGCCTTTGTGTCAGTCCAAAAAATTAACAAATCATTTGTGTACCTCAAATAAAGTTCTACAGTATGTTGGAATTCAAGGTTCCTCCCTCATAAAACATCTTAAATTCAATGGAGTACACAAAGGCATTGGTGTATGTTGGGGCCACAGAGGACCTCACCACACATTCTGCCTGCTGTAGATAAAATTTTCCATCACACAGAAAATAATTCCTGGTCATAAACAACATTAATAATTTTAAGAAAAACTCTATGAGTGATGAGTGGACCCACATACAAAGGATTATCTGTGATTAGATGTCTGACTGCCTCCACAGCCAGCCTCATCATGAGTGATGCAGGTGTAGATGCTTCCTACATATGCTGCACACAACAATAGACTATTAGTCAAAGGACCCAAAACTCATAACATAGTTTGTAAAGTGGTTTTGTCCTTCAAATAAGAAGGAATATTCTGTAGACACAGATTAAGTATTATGTCCAACTACACTGAGATGTGTTGGTACAATAACCTATGGGCTGATATAATAGGTCATCCAGGGGATTTATTAAACCCTTATGAACTTTTGCAACAGTTTAAAACAGTGAGGTGACTGGAAATTCTACAGTTAATGCTTGACACAGAGTTGGAGAGATAATCTCTTCTTGGGAAGCCTGATTGAGTAACAGGCCCAGCTCCATTTTATATTTTGAGGAATCACACTAGAGGAGTGCATAGGTGGTAATTTCCAATTGTTTTCTGATGGTACAGTACATGTTTATACTAGAGATGTGCACCGGAAATTTTTCGGGTTTTGTGTTTTGGTTTTGGATTTGGTTCCGCGGCCATGTTTTGGATTCGGACGCGTTTTGCCAAAACCTCCCTGAATTTTTTTTGTCGGATTCGGGTGTGTTTTGGATTCGGGTGTTTTTTTTACAAAAACCCCTCAAAAACAGCTTAAATCATAGAATTTGGGGGTCATTTTGATCCCATAGTATTATTAACCTCAATAACCATAATTTACACTGATTTTCAGTCTATTCTGAACACCTCACAATATTAGGTCGCTGGATGGCTAAGCTAAGCGACACCAGTGTCCGACACAAACACCTGGCCCATCTAGGAGTGGCACTGCAGTGTCAGGCAGGATGGCACTTCAAAAAATAGTCCCCAAACAGCACATGATGCAAAGAAAAAAAGAGGCGTACCAAGGTCGCTGTGTGATTAAGGTTCAGGACTATTTGCTGGTGCTCCAGTCTTCAGCACACGGTGGCTGAATGCCAAAAGTGGCCCGCAATTCTTCGGGCCACCGACAGCATCTCTAGCACGCCCCTGTCGTTTTTTAAATAATTCTGCACCACCAAATTCAATGTATGTGCAAAACATGGGACGTGCTGGAATTTGCCCAGATGTAATGCACGCACAATATTGGTGGCGATGTCCGATATCACAAATCCCCAGGAGAGTCCAATTGGGGTAAGCCATTCTGTGATGATGTTCCTCAGCTTCTGTAAGAGGTTTTCAGCTGTGTGCCTCTTATGGAAAGCGGTGATACAAAGCGTAGCCTGCCTAGGAACGAGTTGGCGTTTGCGAGATGCTGCTACTGGTGCCACCGCTGCTGTTCTTGCTGCGGGAGGCAATACATCTACCCAGTGGGCTGTCATAGTCATATAGTCCTGAGTCTGCCCTGCTCCACTTGTCCACATGTCCGTGGTTAAGTGGACATTGGGTACAACTGCATTTTTTAGGACACTGGTGAGTCTTTTTCTGACGTCTGTGTACATTTTCGGTATCGCCTGCCTAGAGAAATGGAACCTAGATGGTATTTTGTACCGGGGACACAGTACCTCAATCAAGTCTCTAGTTGCCTGTGAATTAACGGTGGATACCGGACACACGTTTCTCACCACCCAGGCTGACAAGACCTGAGTTATCCGCTTTACAGCAGGATGACTGCTGTGATATTGCATCTTCCTCGCAAAGGACTGTTGGACAGTCAATTGTTTACTGGAAGTAGTACAAGTGGTCTTCCGACTTCCCCTCTGGGATGACGATCGACTCCCAGCAGCAACAACAGCAGCGCCAGCAGCAGTAGGCGTTACACTCAAGGATCCATCGGAGTAATCCCAGGCAGGAGAGGACTTATCAGACTTGCCAGTGATATGGCCTGCAGGACTATTGGCTTTCCTGTGTAAGGTGGAAATTGACACCGAGGGAGTTGGTGGTGTGGTTTGTAGGAGCTTGGTTACAAGAGGAAGGGATTTAGTGGTCAGTGGACTGCTTCCGCTGTCATCCAAAGTTTTTGAACTTGTCACTGACTTCTGATGAATGCGGTCCAGGTGACGTATAAGGGAGGATGTTCCTATGTGGTTAACGTCCTTACCCCTACTTATTACAGCTAGACAAAGGCAACATACGGCTTGACACCTGTTGTCCGCATTTGTGTTGAAATAATTCCACACCAAAGAGGTGATTTTTTTTGTATTTTGACCAGGCATGTCAATGGCCATATTCGTCCCATGGACAACAGGTGTCTCCCCGGGTGCCTGACTTAAACAAACCACCTCACCATCAGAATCCTCCTTGTCAATTTGCTCCCCAGCGCCTGCAACACCCATATCCTCATCCTGGTGTACTTCAACAGTGACATCTTCAATTTGACTATCAGGAACTGGACTGCGGGTACTCCTTCCAGCACTTGCAGGGGGCGTGCAAATGGTGGAAGGCGCAAGCTCTTCCCGTCCAGTGTTGGGAAGGTCAGGCATCGCAACTGACACAATTGGACTCTCCTTGGGGATTTGTGATTTAGAAGAACGCACAGTTCTTTGCTGTGCTTTTGCCAGCTTAAGTTTTTTCATTTTTCTAGCGAGAGGATGAGTGCTTCCATCCTCATGTGAATCTGAACCACTAGCCATGAACATAGGCCAGGGCCTCAGCCATTCCTTGCCACTCCGTGTCGTAAATGGCATATTGGCAAGTTTATGCTTCTCATAAGACGCTTTCAATTTTGATTTTTGGGTCATTTTACTGAACTTTTGTTTTTTGGATTTTACATGCTCTCTACTATGACAGTGGGCATCGGCCTTGGCAGACGACGTTGATGGCATTTCATCGTCTCGGCCATGACTAGTGGCTGCAGCTTCAGCACGAGGTGGAAGTGGATCTTGATCTTTCCCTATTTTAACCTCCACATTTTTGTTCTCCATTTTTTAATGTGTGGAATTATATGCCAGTATCAATAGCAATGGCCTACTACTATATATACTGCGCACAACTGAAATGCACCACAGGTATGGATGGATAGTATACTTGACGACACAGAGGTAGGTAGAGCAGTGGCCTTCCGTACCGTACTGCTATATATACTGGTGTTCACTGTCAGCAAACTGCAAAACTAAAATGCACCACAGGTATAGAATCTAGATGGATAGTATACTTGACGACACAGAGGTAGGTAGAGCAGTGGCCTTCCGTACTGTACTGCTATGTATACTGGTGGTCACTGTCAGCAAACTGCAAAACTAAAATGCACCACAGGTATAGAATCTAGATGGATAGTATACTTGACGACACAGAGGTAGGTAGAGCAGTGGCCTTCCGTACCGTACTGCTATATATACTGGTGGTCACAGTCAGCAAACTGCAAAACTAAAATGCACCACAGGTATAGAATCTAGATGGATAGTATACTTGATGACACAGAGGTAGGTAGAGCAGTGGCCTTCCGTACCGTACTGCTATGTATACTGGTGGTCACTGTCAGCAAACTGCAAAACTAAAATGCACCACAGGTATAAAATCTAGATGGATAGTATACTTGACGACACAGAGGTAGGTAGAGCAGTGGCCTTCCGTACCGTACTGCTATATATACTGGTGGTCACTGTCAGCAAACTGCAAAACTAAAATGCACCACAGGTATAGAATCTAGATGGATAGTATACTTGATGACACAGAGGTAGGTAAAGCAGTGGCCTTCCGTACCGTACTGCTATATATACTGGTGGTCACTGTCAGCAAACTGCAAAACTTAAATGCACCACAGGTATAGAATCTAGATGGATAGTATACTTGACGACACAGAGGTAGGTAGAGCAGTGGCCTTCCGTACCGTACTGCTATATATACTGGTGGTCACTGTCAGCAAACTGCAAAACTAAAATGCACCACAGGTATAAAATCTAGATGGATAGTATACTTGACGACACAGAGGTAGGTAGAGCAGTAGCCTTCCATACTGTACTGCTATATATACTGGTCGTCACTGTCAGCAAACTGCAAAACTAAAATGCACCACAGGTATAGAATCTAGATGGATAGTATACTTGACGACACAGAGGTAGGTAGAGCAGTGGCCTTCCGTACTGTACTGCTATATATACTGGTGGTCACTGTCAGCATATACTGGTGGTCACTGTCAGCAAACTGCAAAACTAAAATGCACCACAGGTATAGAATCTAGATGGATAGTATACTTGACGACACAGAGGTAGGTAGAGCAGTGGCCTTCCGTACTGTACTGCTATATATACTGGTGGTCACTGTCAGCAAACTGCAAAACTAAAATGCACCACAGGTATAGAATCTAGATGGATAGTATACTTGACGACACAGAGGTAGGTAGAGCAGTGGCCTTCCGTACCGTACTGCTATATATACTGGTGGTCACTGTCAGCAAACTGCAAAACTAAAATGCACCACAGGTATAAAATCTAGATGGATAGTATACTTGACGACACAGAGGTAGGTAGAGTAGTAGCCTTCCATACCGTACTGCTATATATACTGGTCGTCACTGTTAGCAAACTGCAAAACTAAAATGCACCACAGGTATAGAATCTAGATGGATAGTATACTTGACGACACAGAGGTAGGTAGAGCAGTGGCCTTCCGTACCGTACTGCTATATATACTGGTGGTCACTGTCAGCAAAACTCTGCACTGTACTCCTCCTATATAATACTGCTGGTCCCCAGTCCCCACAATAAAGCAGTGTGATCACAGATATATGCAGCACACTGAGCACAGATATGGACCGTTTTTCAGGCAGACAACGTATAATACTGGTGGTCACTGGTCAGCAAAACTCTGCACTGTACTCCTCCTATATAATACTGCTGGTCTCCAGTCCCCACAATAAAGCAGTGTGAGCACAGATATATGCAGCACACTGAGCACAGATATGGAGCGTTTTTCAGGCAGACAACGTATAATACTGGTGGTCACTGGTCAGCAAAACTCTGCACTGTACTCCTCCTATATAATACTGCTGGCCCCCAGTCCCCACAATAAAGCAGTGTGAGCACAGATATATGCAGCACACTGAGCACAGATATGGAGCGTTTTTCAGGCAGAGAACGGATAAAACTGGTGGTCACTGATCAGCAAAACTCTGCACTGTACTCCTCCTATATAATACAGCTGCTCCCCAGTCCCCACAATTAAGCAATATGCACAAATATTTGCAGCAACATTAATAAACGGAGAGGACGCCAGCCACGTCCTCTCCCTAACATTTTCAATGCACGAGTGAAAATGGCGGCGACGCGCGGCTCCCTATATAGAATCCGAATCTCGCGAGAATCCGACAGCGGGATGATGACGTTCGGGCACGCTCGGATTAAACGAGCCATACGGGAGAATCCGAGTATGCCTCGGACCCATGTAAAATGGGTGAAGTTCGGGGGGGTTCGGTTTCCGAGGAACCGAACCCGCTCATCACTAGTTTATACCTTACAGTACATGAATGCTGTTTAAAAAAAAAGTCTGAATTCAGCTGGGAACCCGCACCTACAGCCAACTCGGACTACATTGCATCGGCCGCTGGAATGAGGATTGATTTTTTTAAGCTGGGTGGGTATAGCTACTGATGGCAAATCAGTAGTTTTTGCATTGTGTCTTCCAAAGTGGTCTTTTAACCAAACAAGCAGTGTGTGTGTGTTTTCTTTTTAATTACTGTAATTTAAAAAACAATTACTTTTGGGAATATTTTCTATGTGCACATTTGAAACACTGTAACCATGTGTAAACAAAAAACTGAACTTGTTTTTAAAAATAAAACACACAACATACAATATGCCATTAAAATTGACTATGACCAAACAAGGACAAAATATAATATGTAACAAAAGTGACAAAAACATTTTACTTCTTGGGCCCTGAGCTTCCCCTGCCTCTACCAAGGCCTTTAGCTGTACAACTACAGGTGTGCAGGCTGTGTCATGGCGGATTGGTAGCTGAAGCTGTTTGTTCTGTTGTGGCCAGACTTCAATTGACACTGAAGGTGTCTCCAATGTGGCCTTTGCCCTGCTAACTCCCTTTGGAGGTTAACAATTGCCTTGGTTTGGGCCTTAGTTGCCTGAGTGAGCTCTAGCAGGTGCAAACCAATATTCTGGACCATTCTTGTTATAGTGCTCTGGGCCACCCTAGTGGCATTAGCTATTTTCCAAAGTTGGTGGCTTGTGCCATTTATTTGTTCTTTTTGTGTTTTCATAAATGCCACCTACATTTCTCTAAAATGTTCAACTGACAAAGCCAGCTCCTCAACACTTGTGGCACATTGTGGTGTAGGGATAGGCTGTGGTGATGTCTGATGCTGTTGCTGTGTGTCCAGAGTTACCAATGGTGCTATGTTTTGCAGGCTGTACTGGATCTACTGGCATCAGTATGATATTTTACTAATCTCTATCTTCTTCAAGGACAACTGGTCTTGATGGAAGTGGACATAATGTACCTGAAAAATGGAAATGAATGGTAAGTAATCATACTTGTATAAAAGTAAATGCACAGTCCATAATACTATTGTCATCTAAACAATGCATGTGTTATACATAAACATGCTTGTGCACAGGTGGTTTAAGATTTAACGATATTAAGTTTTGCCAAACCCCAATACACACGTTTCTTTATGAAATTGTTGATGGTAAGGTTTTTATTAAGTATTTAGGTCACATATCAGTGAATTTTACTTTTTATTTATACATACTGTATTAATTATTATATTACTGATATGATTTATGCCACATTACATGGTTTATTGTCAAAATGGTAATGTAATTAATACTACATGACATTATTGATGATTTTCTGTTGCCTGCTTACCCATGTACTAATTTTTTTTTTCAATTACATTTGTTTAGGGGTTTGGTATGCATTTACCAGCTGCTGGCCATCAATATACTGATGCCAGTATGCCGGCTGCAGGGCCAGCACAAAGAGTACCCTTGTGGGCTCTCTGCGCTCACCACACTGCGGGCTTGGTGGCTTTCTATACTCGCCACAGGTTCTATTACCACTCTACAGGTGTCATGGACACCCACATGTGGGAACAGCCCCTGAGTGCCGGGATTCTGGATGTCAGCATTGTCGACTGTCGGTATTCCAGCATCAGTATCCTGACAGCTGGCAAATTAACTGCATCCCTTGTTTAGGACTCACCAGATTCTTCCTCTTCCACATATGGACATGTCCTTTTGGGAGGAGCCTACTTCCTCTGTTGTGTAACTGAAGAAATAAATAAAAAATCTTCAGTGGCCTATTTTGGTTTAATGTACATGCATCTGTAGTTGAATACACATCATAAACAAATAACAAATAAACAAACACATTTATTTAATAATGGGCTTTCATCAACAGCTATACAGTTTATTAAAGTTTGGTTTTACATTGTACACATTTGCAAATGCTAATAGTAACTGTGCTAGGCTACCTAACAATCATCTTTATGTGGTAACTACATTTAGTGGTATTTACTCAGAAACAGTTTACTTAACTTTGAAATGGCTACTGTACTGTATATCACTGTGGTGAGTAATAAGCAGACCGCATGTACTAATGCCAGTTTTTGCTATATGTGAAAAGCATATTCCTGCCAATACTTGTCTCGACAGGTAAAAGACCAGCATGCTCTTCATCATTGTCCTTTTCCTACTCCTCCTCCTGTGTGTACTGCTCCTCTTACTGAATCTCCAGCTCCTCACTCCCTATCTCCTCCTCACTCTCAGTTTGGCTCATCAACACCTCCTTATCCTCTGCTCTCCACCAACTCACAGCCTGAATGACATAACTGCTGGGAATAATGGGGGTCATTCTGAGTTGTTCGCTCGGTATTTTTTTATCGCAACGGAACGATTAGTCGCTAATGCGCATGCGCAATGTCCGCAGTGCGACTGCGCCAAGTAAATTTGCTATGCAGTTAGGTATTTTACTCACGGCATTACGAGGTTTTTTCTTCGTTCTGGTGATCGTAATGTGATTGACAGGAAGTGGGTGTTTCTGGTCGGAAACAGGCCGTTTTATGGGTGTGTGCAAAAAAACACTACCGTTTCTGGGAAAAACGCGGGAGTGGCTGGAGAAACGGAGGAGTGTCTGGGCGAACGCTGGGTGTGTTTGTGACGTCAAACCAGGAACGACAAACACTGAACTGATCGCAGATGCCGAGTAAGTGTGTAGCTACTCAGAAACTGCTAAGAAGTGTCTATTCGCTATTTTGCTAATCTTTCGTTCGCAATTTTGATAAGCTAAGATTCACTCCCAGTAGGCGGCAGCTTAGCGTGTGCAAAGCTGCTAAAAGCAGCTTGCGAGCGAACAACTCGGAATGACCCCCAATCTCACAAACAACTCTCTCATAATACCAAATTATCCAGTTCTTCCCTGTCTTCTTGCAAAACCAATCAAAGTTCAAAATGACCAAGGTGGTACTTATATAGAGAGTGCATACAAAATGGTACGTTACAGTGTTTTCCTGCAATGTAGCATTTCATGTGCAGATACAGCTACAGACGCCCATGGAAGATAGGCTTGCTGCATAACATTTTAATAAGCAGAGTCTGCTTGTGCATCCTGTTCAAATTGCGATGCATATAAGATGCACTTTCAACAAAAATAGACACCAAACTCTAATGGAGTTACATGGGACCTGTCAGCTCACTCACCCCATGTATCTCTTGCTGTGTGGTGTAGTGAGGCTAGTTGTGTGAGGACACATCTGTATAATGAGTAATTTTTATTACTATTACAATAATACACAAGGGAAAGAAAGTAAAAAAAAATTAGATTCAGTCTTAAAAGAAATGTAGAATATTTTTCGTGCTGCACTGTGACATTTACTAAAGAAATCCAGGCACTAAGATCAGGCCTGTAGAGGTCATCCAAAGTCTAGCCAGAGAGTCCTTAGTCAAAGTAAACAGGTTTACGGCATATTGTTATTGAGTACTATCCAGAACATTATTTTCGATAATCTCAAGGCAACAAAACCTAGGTGTAAGAATGAAAGGGGGAATACCTGTGACATATATTGCCTGTATCACTTGAACCCAAAAGCAATACACTTTTGAATAATTCTATAATAAATGCCATAAATGCATGTATCATAAACTCTCCCACCAAATTACACCAACCTAGTTGGAGTCAGGTAAGTACTGTGTAAAATATATAATTTCATTTTTTTAAACCTAACTGATGCAGTAGACCATTTAGGACAAGGAAGACCCTTACTCCATTTATCTTTAGTAATCTGATCTACCTCTAGTCCCCATTTCAGTTGTAAGCTAGGTAAGTCAGATACAAGAAGGAATATAAGCAGGACCTATGTGTAAAAGAAAAGTTTTAATTTGACAGTGCCTTATAATATGGGGTATTGGGATAACTGAGTGTTTAAGGCGTTAAGGATCTGTAGGCATTTAAATAAAAACATTGTTGGGAGATAAAATTCATTAACAAGCTGGGTAACAGATTTTAAGACTCCACCTTGGTACAGCTGACCTATTAAAATAACCTTTCTTGTCTGGAGGGAGGAAAGTTCAAATAACTGTCGAGAGCCCCATAGTGAAGTGATTGGGTCAATGTCTTTGAAATTATCTATTAAAAGAGGAAAATTACTACAGGTAAAAGTGTCACCTAACAGGGCCTGAAGTGGCATGTGACCAGTTGAGAGACCAAGATGCGTTGAAAGAAGTCCTTAGAATTGTATTGGAACCATAATCATAATTAAATGAACCCTCCTAGAAAGTGTAATAGGAAGCTTATACCATGATCTAATCCAATCTTTCAATATGAGAACATTGGCATATTGTTTAAATAAACATATTCCTGAATGTTATTAGATAGCCAAACACCCAGGTATTTAAATGAGGTAACCCAACAAAGAGGGAGAGAAATTCTAACTTGATAAAAATTGATAAAAATTTAACTTAAGCAAAGATACTTCTAGGAATCCCGGGTCATAACCCCAAAGTCCCCACATCACAAAGGACAACCCTTATCAGAGAAGCTGTCCGTTGCATAAATAATTGCAAATCTGAATCCATACAGCATTAAAAAACACAGCTATGCATACAGTAAGTAGTGGGATGTGTAGCATTCCAAGGGGGAGATTCAAATGTTTGAAAAGTCAGCTGGGAGTCTGTTTTTTCCTATCTAATAGACAGGGAAAACAGACACCCAACCGACTTTTCAAACATTTGAATCTCCCCCCAAATGTGATACTTGATACATCTCACAATATGTATGTATGCATAATACCCCAATTTTTTCAGAACTATCCTGCATTTTGGGGAGACAAGTATGGAAGGAACTCTCTCATCTGCTGTGTGAAGCTAGGTAAGAGATTTACACAACTCCAGTGTGACATAAAAAAGGGCATGATGTATGCCCATATCCCTTTTCCTGTGTGCACCAAAGGCTTGCACATGAGAACTCGATCCCTGCGTCCCAAGTTATGCTCTTTAGGGCTTCCCAGTATTAGGTGCTGCAGGCCCTTCAAAGCCTTAATTCAGCTCTGATGACAGAGGAAAAGGGTGCAAGGAATAGACACATGATAAGAGGAAGGAGAGGAAAACAAGGGATGAGTGAACATTACAAGCAGGGGTGTATTCATAAAGAAAGAGAAAGGAGAATTGTTATTTTTCCCTATATATTGCATAAGTTTGATGCCATATATAGCTTTGCTAAGTAGCAATTCATGTATACTTACCTGTCCGGAGCAGTGATCTGAAAAGCTTGCCTCTCTGTGATCCTGGGGAGAGCTTGCGTCACTCCAAAATATCCTGGTCTATGTAACAGGATTCCTCTGTGCATGCGCCAGCAGTAATGCCAGCAGAAATTCAGACACTGTACAGAGCAAGTTGGCATCAAATGTGCTCTTATTTATTCTACAGAGGGGTCGCCCAGCATTGTTCACCGGTTTACCAGTGCCTGACACCCAGTCTTCCCTGTCAGACTCTCCATCACTGAAGTAAAGCACCAATTCCCCACTCTCTCTCCCACTGTTGCCAGAGGCTGGGAGAGATGGACACAGCATTATCGGGTGGTTATGGGGGAGGGATCGTGGAGTCAGTAGCCCCGTGGAAGGATATTGTTGCAGATTTATGCAGCAGCAGGGGGTGGGTAGGAGGTGCCGTTTGCAGCAGGGGGATAGAGTGGACAGCGGGTAGTCTGAGGGATCTCAGAATATGACAGGTCCCTTTACTAATATATAAGAGTACTATAAAGAAGATATAAACAGTAGTTAAGGATGATACCGTATGTCCCATAACCTACCCATGGTCACTGATTGGTCAGAATCAGTTAAGAAGGTGCCATGTACAGGGAGGAGGTGGGGAGAGAGCAGTCTTCTCTGCTCTTGTCCCTTCAGCAGCCTCCTTACACCATCCAGAGATGGCAAAAAAAAATTTAAAAGCAAAATGGAAAGCTGAGCTATCTATGTTTCTATGAATAGCTCTCCTCATTCTAATGTAAAGGGAAGCGATATCTACCCTGATCAGGGGCACAGCTGGAGAGTTCTGAGATTTATCCATGGTAAACCCTTATGTGAATAAGTGGAAGCAGTGAAAAGCCCTGTTATCAATGTTAAAGGCCTTTTCCCTACTGTATGAATAGACCCCGTAGTGTAGTTCGTGGGGAGGTACATACTGTAGTAAGGCATAGTAATATGGTGATGCTGATAAATATTGGGTTGAACATCCTAAGAAATAAAAGGAGAGACAAGGTTTGCAAACAGCTCTAAGATCAGCAGTGACCTTACACAAGCTAACAGTACAGAAAGGGCACCCAGGCTGTGCACACAGTACTGTAGGTGCTTGTGGTGGAGGGTAACAGATCTCAGTGCTCTCCTCCCGTTTTCTCCAGTGAAACTTCTATTGCATTTATGGAATATTACTCTTACTAGAAAAATAAATTTTAAACAAACTCAAAGGTCAGCATATCATGGGGGCTATTCGTGAAGCAGTGAAAAGAGTGGAGAAGCAGACCAGCAGAGAAGTTGCTTATGGTAACCAATCAGCATTTCCCTTACATTTTATAGAATGTACTTGATAAAGGCTTCCTTCAAAGCTGACTGGTTGCCAAAGGCAACTTCTCCACTGGTCCTTTTCTCCACTATTTTTACTGCTTCATGAATAGACCCAAAGTGTGTAATAAAAAATATTGCACTTTCTTATTTCAGTTCAGATTCTACTGCAGGCAATACATTAATAATTACCATGTATTAAGTAAAAAGAATATAGCACTATCTTAATTCAGTTCAGATTCTTATGCTTGCAATGAATGAATAATTATTAATTCATTACGGATTCTTGTACTGGAATGTATTGATAATTACCTGTAGATGGCAATTTCCTGAGGATAAAAAGATCAGTCACTACATATCCCCTCTTTACTACTGTAAATTCATCTTACTACACTTGTTGAAACAAAACACTTTGAACAAAGCAAACTAACTTTACAGCCACTATTGCTGTGAGTCAGTATGGGTAACAAATACATGTGATTAGTGACTTCAGTCATCCCCAATTGCATCCCATAACAAAGGCTATCAAATAGTTTTAGACAAACAGTGAAAGAAAAGTAAGTAATAAAAAATATAGCACTTCATTAATTTAGTTCATATTCTAGTGCTATAAATGTATGGCTAATTACTATGTATTAAGAAATAATACTTAATATCACTTTTTAACTCAGTTCAGATTCTTGCGCTGGCAATGTATTGATAGAACAAGATTCTGAACTGAATTAAAATGTCATCTCTAGAAACAAACCCTGTACCATATGAAATTAATACTGTATAACGTAATATATTACTTAACATGAGTAATATATTAAGTCATATGCAAGTAATATATTAAGTAATTATTGTTTAGATTAATGTTTAATATAATAAATTGAAAACACTGAACGATTTTTATTCATTTTGAGCAATTTAAATTAATATCTTCATATTAACTTGTCATTACCAGGGGAATAATTCTTCATTTTTAGGGTTTTACATTTAAGAGGTGTACTGTAGGTTAAAATTAATATTTGGTTTTAGTATTAATAAGTAGGGATGTGCGCCAGCCAAAATCTTGGGCTTGGACTTTTGGATCTGTATCTCCTTCATGTTTTGGATCTATATTGGTTTTACCAAAAGTGCCTTAGGAGTTTTGATCTGTTTTTGTTCCTACAGTACTCCCACCCACCCTTATGTTGTATACATTAAAGAGGACATGCACAGTTTACCAAACCAATAAATTCAGCGACAGGGACTGTCACTTGTGGCTGAAATTACTGGCTTGTTTGGGCCCACACAAAACAAGCTGGCAATGGGCAGTACTCAAACTTGTAGTACATAGGCAAGATGTCATCATCAGCATCTAGTCCTACATCCTCTTCTTCACACAATATTAAATCATTCCTGCTGGAATAAACTGTATTAGGTGCCTATTTATTTTGTGCATGTAATAGTTGGTAAAGGTCTTCCTTGTGTAATTGGTAATTCATTTTTATGAACATCATCTTTTCCACATTTTGGGGAAGTAGCCTCCTACGCTGATCTCTGATCGGCTGCACTAAACACTCTTTCTGAGCACACACTGGAGGGGTGGGCAACTTAAATAAAGCAAAGCCAGTTTGTGCAAGGACCTCCAAATTGCCTTTTTTTCCTGCCAGTATTATATGCAGTGACAGTAGACATGTCAGTAATTGTAGGCAGCTCCATGACTGATCTGCATGATCCATTAATTTACATACAGTAGTATACTGGCCATGTTGTATTTGTCATTCACTAAGCAGTACACCCCATCCATGAAATCGCAAGTCTCACAGAGGGAGGTATTAGTGGTGGGGGAGGCTGCCTAATAAAGCAATGGAGTTGCCCAGGAAGAAGTACAGTAAACTCAGTCTCACAAAGATAACATTCTAATAATTTGAAAAGCCAAACTTGCATAGTCTATCTGTGTAAAAAGTAGAGATGAGCGGGTTCGGTTAATCGAGATACGAACCTCCCCGAACATCACCTATTTTACACGGGTCCGAGGCAGCCTTGGATCTTCTCGCCTTGCTCGGTTAACCCGAACGCGACCGAACATCATCATCCCACTGTCGGATTCTCGCGAGATTCGTATTCTATATAAAGAGCTGCGCGTCGCCGGCATTTTCACTCGTGCATTGGAGATTGAACGGAGAGGACGTGGCTGCGTTCTCTCCCTGAAAAGCTCCTTATCTTTGCTCAGTGTGCTGAAAATATCTGTGCTCAGTGTGCTGCAAATATCTGTGCTCAGTGTGCTGAAAATATCTACGTTCTCTGCCTGAAAACGCTCCATATCTGTGCTCAGTGTGCTGCATTGTGGGGACCACCAGTATATAATTACAGTACATTAGTTATAATTACAGTACAGTAGGCCATTTCTGTATCTTGCAGCTCTGTGTCAAGTATACTATTCATATCTGTGCTGCATTTTTGTTAGCATATATAGCAGGACAGTGCAGCATTTTGGTGACCAGCAGTATACATATAGTACAGTACAGTAGGCCATTGCTGTATCTTGCAGCTCTGTGTCAAGTGTACTATCCATATCTGTGCTGCATTTTTGTGAGCAGTATATAGTAGGACAGTGCAGCATTTTGGTGACCAGCAGTAGTAGTACAGACAGTACAGTAGGCCATTGCTATTAATATATTACTGACATATAATTTCACACATTAAAAAATGGAGAACAAAAATGTGGAGGGTAAAATAGGTAAAGATCAAGATCCACTTCCACCTCGTGCTGAAGCTGCTGCCACTAGTCATGGCCGAGACGATGAAATGCCATCAACGTCATCTGCCAAATCCAATACCCAATGTCATAGTAGACAGCATGTAATATCCAAAAAACAAAAGTTCAGTAAAATGACCCAAAAATCTAAATTAAAAGCATCTGAGGAGATGCGTAAACTTGCCAATATGCCATTTACGACACGGAGTGGCAAGGAACGGCTGAGGCCCTGGCCTATGTTCATGGCTAGTGGTCCAGCTTCACATGAGGATGGAAGCACTCATCCTCCTGCTAGAAAAATTAAAAGACTTAAGCTGGCAAAAGCACAGCAAAGAACTGTGCATTCTTCTAAATCACAAATCCCCAAGGAGAGTCGAACTGTGTCGGTTGCGATGCCTGACCTTCCCAACACTGGACGGGAAGAGGTGGCGCCTTCCACCATTTGCACGCCCCCTGCAAGTGCTGGACGGAGCACCAAGAGTCCAGTTCCTGATAGTCAAATTGAAGATGTCACTGTTGAAGTACACCAGGATGAGGATATGGGTGTTGCTGGCACTGAGGAGGAAATTGACAAGGAGGATTCTGATGTTGAGGTGGTTTGTTTAAGTCAGGCACCCGGGGAGACACCTGTTGTCCATGAGATGAATATGGCCATTGACATGCCTGGTCAAATGACAAAAAAAATCACCTCTTCGGTGTGGAATTATTTTTACAGAAATGCGGACAACAGGTGTCAAACCATATGTTGCCTTTGTCTAGCTGTAATAAGTAAGGGTAAGGATGTTAACCACATAGGAACATCCTCCCTTATACGTCACCTGGAGCCCATTCATCAGAAGTCACTGACAAGTTCAAAAACTTTGGGTGACAGCGGAAGCAGTCCACTGACAACTAAAACCCTTCCTCTTGTATCCAAGTTCCTGCAAACCACACCACCAACTCCCTCAGTGTCCATTTCCTCCTTAGACAGGAACGCCAATAGTCCTGCAGGCCATGTCACTGGCAAGTCTGACGAGTCCTCTCCTAACTGGGATTCCTCCAATGGATCCTTGAGTGTAACACCTACTGCTGCTGGTGCTGCTGTTGTTGCTGCTGGGAGTCGATCGATATTTTAGAGGGGAAGTCGGAAGACCACTTGTACTACTTCCAGTTAGCAATTGACTGTCCAACAGTCCTTTGCGAGAAAGATGAAATATCACAGCAGTCAACCTGTTGCAAAGCGGATAACTCAGGCCTTGGCAGCTGTGTTGGTGTTAGATGTGCATCTGGTATCCGCCGTTAGTTCACAGGCAATTACAGAATTTCTTGAGAATTTCTTGAGGTGTCCCCGGTATCAAATGCCATATAGGTTCCACTTCTCTAGGCAGGCGATACAGAGAATGTACACAGACATCAGAAAGAGACTCACCATTGTCCTAAAAAATGCAGTTGTACCCAATGTCCACTTAACCACGGACATGTGGACAAGTGGAGCAGGGCAGACTCAGGACTATATGACTATGACAGCCCACTGGGTAGATGTATTGCCTCCCGCAACAAGAACAGCAGCGGTGGCACCAGTAGCAGCATCTCGCAAATGCCAACTCGTTCCTAGGCAGGCTACGCTTTGTATCACCGCTTTCCATAAGAGGCACACAGCTGACAACCTCTTACGGAAACTGAGCAAAAACATCGCAGAATGGCTTACCCCAATTGGACTCTCCTGGGGATTTGTGACATCAGACATCGCCACCAATATTGTGCGTGCATTACATGTGGGCAAATTCCAGCACGTCCCATGTTTTGCACATACATTGAATTTGGTGGTGCAGAATTATTAAAAAAATGACAGGGGTATGCAAGAGATGCTGTCGGTGGCCCGAAGAATTGCAGGCCACTTTCGGCATTCAGCCACCATGTGCCGTAGACTGGAGCACCAGCAAACACTCCTGAACCTGCTTCGCCATCATCTGAATCAAGAGGTGGTAACGAGGTGGAATTCAACCCTCTATATGCTTCAGAGGATGGAGGAGCAGCAAAAGGCCATTCAAGCCTATACATCTGCCTACGATATAGACAAAGGAGGGGGAATGCACCTGACTCAAGTGCAGTGGAGAATGATTTCAACTTTGTGCAAGGTTCTGCAACCCTTTGAACTTGCCACACGTGAAGTCAGTTCAGACACTGCCAGCCTGAGTCAGGTCATTCCCCTCATCAGACTTTTGCAGAAGCAGCTTGAGAGATTGAAGGAGGATCTAAAATGGAGCGATTCCGCTAGGCATGTGGGACTTGTGGATGGAGCCATTAATTCGCTTAACTAGGATTCATGGGTGGTCAATCTGTTGAAATCAGAGCACTACATTTTGGCCACCATGCTTGATCCTAGGTTTAAAGCCTACGTTGTATCTCTCTTTCCAGCAGACACAAGTCTGCAGAGGTTTAAAGACCTGCTGGTGAGAAAATTGTCAAGTCAAGCGGAACGTGACCCTTCAACAGCTCCTCCTTCACATTCTCCCGCAACTGGGGCTGCGAGGAAAAGGCTAAGAATTCCGAGCCCACCCACTGGTGGTGATGCAGGGCAGTCTGGAGCGAGTGCTGACATCTGGTCCAGACTGAAGGACCTGTCAACGATTACTGACATGTCGTCTACTGTCACTGCATATGATTCTGTCACCATTGAAAGAATGGTGGAGGATTATATGAGTGACAGCATCCAAGTAGGCACGTCAGACAGTCCGTATGTATACTGGCAGGAAAAAGAGGCAATTTGGAGGCTCTTGCACAAAATGGCTTTATTTTACCTAAGTTGCCCCCCTCCAGTGTGTACTCCGAAAGAGTGTTTAGTGCAGCCGGTCACCATGTCAGCGATCGGCGTTCGAGGTTATTTCCACAAAATATGGAGAAGATGATGTTCATCAAAATGAATTATAATCAATTCCTCCATGGAGACATTCACCAGCAATTGCCTCCAGAAAGTACACAGGGATCTGAGATGGTGGTTTCCAGTGGGGACGAATTAATACTCTGTGAGGAGGGGGATGTACACAGTGAAAGGGGTGAGGAATCGGATGATGAGGAGGAGGTGGACATCTTGCCTCTGTAGAGCCAGTTTGTGCAAGGAGAGATTGATTGCTTCTTTTTTGGTGGGGGCCCAAACCAACCAGTCATTTCAGCCACAGTCGTGTGGCAGACCCTGTCGCTGAAATTGTGGGTTTGTTAAAGTGTGCATGTCCTGTTTATACAACATAAGGGTGGGTGGGAGGGCCCAAGGACAATTCCATCTTGCACCTCTTTTTTTTTATCTTTGCATCATGTGATGTTTGGGGCTAATTTTTTTTAAGTGCCATCCTGTCTGACACTGCAGTGCCACTCCTAGATGGGCCAGGTGCTTGTGCCGCCCACTTGGATCACTTAGCTTAGTCATCCAGCGACCTCTGTGCAAATTTTAGGACTAAAAATAATATTGTGAGGTGTTCAGAATAGACTGGAAATGAGTGGAAATTATGGTTATTGAGGTTAATAATACTATAGGTGTCACAACTGAGGGCCTGAGCTGACGGGAGGCAGCCTCAGTTGTAGGGGCTGAGATGTACCGGAACCTGGGAGGTTGTATCAGACCCCTGGACATGTAAGTAACATGAATAATAACTGCCCGAAGGCGTGACCACGACAACTTGGATAAAAGTCAATGATGTTTATTATGACAACTCCGCAACACAGCAGCAGTAAAAGAAAACGTAAAAGTCAGCAAAGAATAAATACAGTTCCTGGGTACTACAGGATGGCAGGAGCCACAGGGCACTGGTAGTGTGAGATAGTTCTTATGATCTTCTAGATGGAAAGTCCTTACCAGGCCCGACTGTAGTAATGGAGATAACCCAGGATTGTGCCAGCTGGTGTTCCAGGAAAAGCTGGGTTGCTGAAGATAAAACAGCTGCTGTGGATACTGGCTGGAACCAGATTGTTGTTAGCACGGAGTGGATACTGGCTGGAACCAGTTAAATAATAAATGAACTTGGGAGCGATGAAATATGAACTGAAATGTAGAACTTGAGAGTGGAGAAATAATAATACCGGTGGAGAGTGGTAAAGTGTAGAAAGGACACCGGCCCTTTAAGGGAAGCTGTACTCTGCTGGAAGCTGAGCTGGAAGCAGGTAATGTTGTAGCTGGAAACAGATGAATCCACAATGGATTGGAGAGTCAGGCTACACCGCAGGTGGAATGCTGGTGCGGGTCTCTATGGTGGAAGTCTTGAGACAGGAGCTGGAACCTGGAAGACAATCACAGGAGAGAGACAAACAGGAACTAGGTTTGACAACCAAAGCACTGACGCCTTCCTTGCTCAGGCACAGTGTATTTATACCTGCAGCAAGGAAGGGATTGGCTAGGCAATTATGCAGATTAACAATACTGACAACAGATTGGAGGAAATGATCAGCTGACAGAATCCAAGATGGCTGCGCCCATGCAGACACTTGGAGGGAAGTTTGGTTTGTAATCCATGTGGTAATGAAAACAGTAATGGCGGCGCCGGCCACTGGAGACAGGAGACGCCAGGCTGACAAGTGCACATCCAACCATGCGGACACAGCGGAGGCCGCGGCTGACGTAGTCGCCACTCTGACACTCTGCATGCAGAAGCTCAGGGACGGCGGCGGAGGCCGCTGGAGACGCCATGCCAGATGTAATATGGCGTTACTGTGACAGCGTCTCAGAGAGACAGGAGAGGATGCAGGAATGTGAACATTAGGATAACAGATGGGATCCGGTCCTGGAGCGCTGAGCCAGCCTTAGGAGGCATCTGATGGGTAAGAAATGGCGTCCAGATACCCGGATCGTGACAATAGGATCAAAATTACCCCCAAATTCTATGATTTAAGCTGTTTTTGAGGGTTTTTAAAAAAAAAAACACCCGAATCCAAAACACACCTGAATCTGACAAAAAAAATTCAGGGAGGTTTTGCCAAAATGCGTCCGAATCCAAAACACTGCCGCTGAACCAAATCCAAAACCAAAACACAAAAGCCGAAAAATTTCCGGTGCACATCTCTTGTAAAAAGTAGCATTATATCTGTATAAAAATTAGTATCCACAGTTTTTTTCTAATTTTTCCCAAAACAAGGTCTGTCATACTTTGTATGCAGACTCAGACATGCACACAGATATAAAGTCAAAATTAGAAAAAATAACTCTAGATGCTAATTTTTACACAGATATACAAGTGTGTCCTTTGCAGGTATCGAACCCTAGCTTATGGGCATGGTAATCATCTGCGAACCATCAGCAGGACTTTCTTCAGGCTGCACCCACTCTGTGGAATGCCCTACCATGCACAATAAGGCTCTCCCCTAGTCCACAACCCTTAAAGCATTCCCTGAAAACTCACCTCTTCAGGCTAGCTTATCACACTCCAGAACCGCTCACTCAACCTTCATAAGCTTTCCTATCCTATTATATTCCCACTGTACATTCTGCACATATCCTCCACATATTTTGTCTTGTCTGACTATGGTGCATTATTGCTGTGATGTGATATAATGCAGCCCACCTAGAATCTTTGCAATCCGGACAAATATGCAATAGATAGTGCCTATCCTTGTGTATCAATACCTATTTCCCTATAGATTGTAAGATTGCGAGCGGGGCCTTCCTACCTCTATTACTGTTTGTTATTAGCCAGTTTTGTTTTATCATTGTGTCAAATTGTAAAGCGCAATGGAATTTGCTGCACAATATAAGAAACTGTTAATAAATAAATACATTTTAAAAAATTAAATCAGAATAATATCCCAATTAACTTCTATAAGCACTAGCATATATTAAGTGTTACAATAGAATGTAGATGTCAACCAGTCACTATCATTAATTGTTGCCTTTACAGTGGATTATTACTTTGTGTAGGTTGGACTATGTATTTTTAATAGTCCTGTTCTCACCTGTGAGTGAAATGCTCTAGTCATAATCTTGTAGAATTTTTTTTACATATTTTATATATTCTCATTATTGTCACCATTTGTCTCCTTTTTTCAAAATCTTCACACACAATTAAATTGAAAAGTAACTCGTGGGAAATATTCAAGGAAAGCTTTCAGTGAATGAGTCCCATGTGTGCAATAGAGTTTAATATTCTGACATTTCTAGAATTTCATTCTGTGTCCAATTAATTTCCTACCCTTTTTCACTAACTCATGTTATCTGAAGGATTAAGCAGCCATCACAGAGTTTTAATAGGAAAAAATGCAATGAATAAGATTGGAAGGTTCTATTTCTGGAATTGGATCAGAACTCTCCAAAAAATAATGCAAGGTTTAATTTAAAAGATTACAAAGTGGTGGAAACAGCTTTAAGCGCAAAGAGATCTCTGCAATATTATTATACAAAAATGTATTTGAAAGAGATATTTAAAGTCACATTAACACATTTTCTAGGATTTGATTGATAATGCAGAGCATGTGCAACTAAATTCAGTACTTGCAATTAACCATGTCTAAGTGCCATTGTTTCATTTGTCTTTCATGTATGTTCTTATAAGTCATCTGATGTGATTTGTCACTGTTGTGAAACATTAACATGCATGTGTTTTATTATTATTAACAGTGGCTGATAGATGCAATAGCAAAAAAGGAGGAAGATACTGTAACAGAGCTACACCTTTAACCCTTCAGCCTTCTGAGGTAAATATTGCACCTAAAGAATTCACAAAATTTTTACTTTCCTTTAGAGATGTGCGGTGGGCACTTTTCGTGTTTTGTGTTTTGGATTTGGATCCCCGCTTGTGTTTTAGATCTGGATAGGTTTTGCCAAAACCACCCTTTCAGGTTTTGGTTTTGGATCTGGATGATTTTTGAAAAAAAACAAAAAAAATAGCTAAAATCAAAGAATTTTTGGGTAATTTTGATCCTACGGTATTATTAACCTCAATAACATTCATTTAAACTAATTTCCAGTCTATTCTGAACACTGAACACCTCACAATATTGTTTTTAGGCCTAAAAGTTGCATCAAGGTAGCTATATGACTAAGCTAAGTGACACAAGTGTGCAGCACAAACACCTGGCCCATCCATCTAGGAGTGGCACTGCAGTGGCACACAGAATGGCACTTAAAAAAAATAGTCTCCAAACAGCACATCATGCAAAGAAGTAAAAGAGGTGCAATGAGGTAGCTGTATGACTAAGCTAAGCGACACAAGTGTGCGGCACAAACACCTGGCCCATCTAGCAGTGGCACTGCAATCCCACTGCACTAATGGTGGATATCAGATGCACGTCTAACACCAACATAGCTGTCAAGGCCTCCATTATCCGCTTTGCAACAGGATGACTGCTGTCATATTTAATCTTCCTCGCAAAGGACTGTTGGATAGTCATTTGCTTAGTTGAAGTAGTACAAGTGATCTTCCGACTTCTCCTCAGGGATAATGATTGACTCCCAGCAGCAACAACAGTAGCAGCAGCAGCAGTAGGTTCTTGATTTTCCCTATTTTATCCTCCAAATTTTTGTTCTCCATTATTTTTCTGGAGTTATATAACAAAATGCTGCAAATGAGAGTGTATCTCTACACCACATTGGGCAAACCCTGTAAAAATAATTTGGATTAAATATTAATAACCCCTTTGTTTGGAGTAAATAATGTACAGCACAGGACAGCACCACTGAACTTATATGGCAGCACCACTGGACTGGATTTATATGGCAGTACCACTGGATTTATATGGCAGTACCACTGGACATATACGGCAGTATCACTAGAATTATACGGCAGTACCACTGGACTTATACAACAGTACCACTGGACTGGATTTATATGGCAGTACCACTGGACATATATGGCAGTATCACTGGATTTATATGGCAGTACCACTGGACTTATAAAGCAGCACCACTTGGCTAATTTATACAGCAGTACCACTGGACATATATGGCAGTATCACTGGAATTATATGGCAGTACCACTGGACTTATACAGCAGTACCACTTGGCTAATTTATACAGCAGTACCACTGGACTTATACGGAAGTAACACTGGACTGGATTTATACGGCAGTACCACTGGATTTATACGGCAGTACCACTGGACATATACGGCAGTATCACTGGACATATACGGTAGCATCACTGGACTTATATGGCAGTACCACTGGACTTATATGACAGTACCACTGGACTTATACAGCAGTACCACTGGACTGGGTGTATACAGCAGTACCACTGAATTTATATGGCAGTACCACTGGACATATACGGCAGTATCAATGGAATTATATGGCAGTACCACTGGACTTTTACGGCAGTTCCACTGGACTGAATTTATACGGCAGTACCACTAGACATATATGGCAGTATCACTGGACTAGTTTTATATGGCAGTACCAGTAGACATATATGGCAGTACCACTGGACATATATGGCAGTACCACTGGACATATATACGGCAACACAGGGACACCACCACTGGACTGATGCAGGACAACACAGCACCACTGCAATGGACTGGAGTTATACAGCAGCACTGGACATATGTCAGCAGAGAACACCACCACTGTGACTGGACTGATGCAGCACAAGACACCACCACTGGAATGATGCCGCACAACACAGCACCACTGTACTGGACTTGTACAGCAGCACTGGACATATGGGAGCAGAGGACACCACTGCTGTGACTGGACTGATGCAGCATATGACACTACACTGTACTGATGCAGGACAACACAGCACCACTGCACTGGACTTATACAGCTACACTAGACATATGGCAGCAGAGGATACCACCACTGTGACATAAGACACTACACTGGACTGAGCAGCACAAGACAGCACTGGAATTGCCACCCCACTTTCCCAAACAGACACTGAGGATGGAGACACGTCCTCTCGCTACACTCTCTAATTCCAGAGTGAAAATGGCGGCTATGCGCGGCTCCTTTTATGGAATCCAGAACCCTCGAGAATCTGACAGTGGGATGATGAAGTTTGCATCGTTCTGTTTTCCGAGTCTGGTGGGAAGTCCCAAGCCGAACTCGGATCTGGGCTCGGAACGTGATGTTTGGTAGGGTTCAGTTCTCTGAGAACCGAACCCGCTCATCTCTACTTTCATTCAGTGTCAGTTTTAACATTTGTTTCTGTAGGAGAGCTTTCTGTATTATGCATGTTTTTTTTTGTTTCAGTATAATAGTTCTTTCTTTTCAGTAGCATGGTTTACTAAGTATTGATTCCCCCTTGCACAAGAAGGGAAGAGCTTAAAATTCAGGCGTTATCAATCCTGGGATATTTTACAAATAAATACAATATAGAATCAAGCGCTCAATAGCTGGGATACATATATGCAATTTAAGATATAAAAAACTGTTTTCCTTTATGGAATAGTGGTATTCCATGGCCTGGTCTACCACTGCTATGCAGATGATACACAACTGTACTTGTCCTTTGCTCCGGGCACTGATAACCCAATAGCAACCCTAAATGGCTGTCTAGCTGAGCTACAGGAGTGGATGAGCGCCAGTTGGCTGCGACTGAACCCGGATAAAACAGAGGTCCTTATGATACGACCGCAACATCAAAGGACAAAACTGCAGCATAGCCAACCAACTGGAATTACACTCGGGGATTCAGAATTACAGACCAGTGATCGTGTGCGGAATCTTGGCGTTGTCCTGGATGGTGGCTTGACACTTAAACATCAGATATCAGCCACAATCAAATCTTAATTCTTTCACCTGAGGAACATAGCCAGAATCAAGCACTTAATTCCCTCAGGTGATATGTCAAAAGTCATACATGCATTTGTATCATCTCGATTAGACTACTGTAATGCCCTCTACCTTGGTCTCCCAGCAAAAGAATTGCAACGCTTACAGCTGGTGCAAAACACAGCTGCCAGGCTGTTAACCAACCAGCCCCGTTCTAGCCACATAACACCCATCCTCTACTCCCTTCACTGGCTGCCTGTAAGATGGCGAATCATCTTCAAGATTGGCTTACTGAGTTTCAAAGCATTACATGACCAGTGCCCAAGATACTTGAAACAGCTTCTGACCCCATACTGCCCCACTAGATTACTGCGATCTGTAGATGAAGGACTTTTAGCAGTACCTAGAATCTACCGTAATTCATCTGGGGTTCGAGCTTTTAGTCATGCGGCTCCGACTCTATGGAACTCACTTCCCCGCACAGTGCGAGAGGCCACAACTGAGAATATGTGTGTTTCTCCTTCACGTGGCAGACAGCCCATATTTTTCCGAGGCTCAAGGGAAACATAGAATAAAGACAAAAACATCATAGTGTAGAATGTCCCAACAATATTTTTCAAAATGGACTAAAAAGTCTTTTCAAGTGTATCCTGAATTGAAAGTTTATTTTGATAGATGTAAATTCAGATATCCCGATTAGTGTACCATACTCACTTGGTGGCCGCAAGAGATACACATAGAAAGGTTTTTTTTCTATAAGTCCCACAGCCTTGACTTATGTTATCCCATTCATTAGGAAAAGACTATCAGACAGCCCAAAAGAGGGGTGTAGTATGGTATGCCGGCGGCAAGGCTCCCGGAGACCAGCATACCGGCGCCAGGAGCCCGACCGCCGGCATACCGACAGCGTGGCGAGCGCAAATGAGCCCCTTGCGGGCTTGCTGTGCTCACCACGCTGCAGGCATAGTGGCCATGCTACGCGCACCACGCTATTTATTCTCCCTCCAGGGGGGTCATGGACCCCCATAAGGGAGAATATATGTCGGTATACCGGGTGTCGGGATTCTGTGCGCCGGGATCCCAGCATTCGGCAACCTGAAGACCACCCCCAAAGAGTGGTTCTTGAGGACAAAGAGGTGCATACCGCAACTCACAATATTGGATGTAATCTTTATTCCCACATGTGCAGCAGGTATAGGAATATAATGGGTTAGGCGTACCCCATCACACTAAAGGAGGCTGTTACTTTCTCATCAGGGTTATTTTACTTTAGAAGATTCTTAGTATTTCCTTTTGCACAGAAAAAATTCCCATTATAGAATCCGTCAGTTAAAAGGGGGGTACAATTTATTTAAAATTCCATATAGTACATGAGAAAAACATACAAAATACTTTTTTAAAAAAAATACATTAAAGTTCATCACAGGCATGTACTGGGTACAAAAACATAAAAAAAAGAGGTAAAAAGGATGGTATATAATTGGTGTCGGGCATCTGGACCGCCCACTCACCAAACACCTGGATGGACCAGAAGTAGAGTCCTGAAGTGATGTGCCATGTAGTACAAATAGGCCCCTCTGTAGTGCATCAATGCATTTCGATTCTGCTTGAACCTTCCTCAGGGCCTACAGAGAGGAGCAACTATGGAGTTATTTATACCCCTTTTCCATTAATTATGGGAAGTGATTTCATTCCTGTTGGTACATCAGTGGGAAATCCATTTATGGTATAAAGACCACTCAGTTATACATATAAAACACTCAATGGTGTCCATACATAGCTGAAAATAACATACTATTAGTTGTTAACACATAATACAATACTGTGTTCAAAACTGCAAACGGTAGAAAACCACAGAAAACCGCTTTCTGGAAGTGGGCACCATGCCGGAAGGGCGCATGCGTTCCACCTTGCGGTTTGCATTCCATCAACCAGAAAACGCTTATACCACTACCCGGAGCCGTCCGTGGTTCCTCTCCGCCTGAGGTGGATGTCACGCCAGAGGTAAGAGTGCGTTCTACCTTAATATATGTGTTCCAGAACCCGGAAGTGATCCTTTCCGATGTCAAGATGCATATAAACAATATTAAAAACATTCCATAATAGCAATATAAGAAATGTATAAGTAACAATATTTAGAACAGTCATGAAGTATGATATCAAAATAAAATAGTTCTAATTGATATCAATCATAAAAAATACAATATTCAGACTAGCATTATTAGGTAATATTAAAAACATTTCCTCCTGGCACTATAAGAAATATACAGTAAGAACAGTCATGAAATATAATAGCAGAGCAATATCAATAAAGCATTCAAACAGATGCAATTCTGTGATCACCACAAAATATCATGAGTACATCTTTTTTCATCTCTTTGTACACAGAAACCATTTCATTTCGAAATCGTAATTCAATCCATTCAGTAAAAGAGTCTTACACATATATATCAGATTCATCTCTGTCTTTGCAAGTCTACTTGCCAGGTCTTTATTTCTAATATTCAGGATCACAAAGCGTACCCCATAAAAACCTGTAATGTGGGATATACAACTACCATGGGTCTCTTTGAAATGTAAGGAAAGTGCATGGGTTTCTAAACTTTTTTTATGTTTCTTAAATGTTCACTAATCCTAACTTTCAGTGGACTTGAAGTTTGGCCGATATAAAATTTATTGCAACTGCAACTAATGGCATACACTGCGTTCTTACTGCTACAAGTAATAAACTCATTAATGGAGATACAGTAGTGGTGTCATTAATAGTAACACTCTCTATTTTGTTTATGCTACTGTTTCTAATGCTCTTACAGCCCTGGCAATTGAGGCATTTAAAGAAGCCTTTGGATTAAATTTGTGAGGTTTTCTTTGTTGAAGGAACCATGCTGGAAACTAGTTTGGTTTTTAAATTCGGGGCTTTCTGATATATACAAACAGGGCGATCGGGAATAGAATGACCTATAACAGGGTTCTTTTTCAATATGCTCCAATGTTTTTGAATAATTTTCTCAATATAACTATGTTGTATGTTATAATCAGTAATGAATGCCCACTTGAATATTTCATCCTTACTTTTGTTCTCCTTTATCTCTTTATCGCTGAGGAATACTTTAGGTTTTGTTTCAGTGATAACTGCCAAAGAGTTGTTCACCTTTTCTTCATCATATCCACATGCCTTAAATCCAGTGCTTAAAGTGGTCCTAGAGAGGTGGTGGAACTCACCCCGGCACCCAAGCAAAAAAGGGGGTGTGGTCTCAAAAAGGGGCATGGTCACACAATAGTAATAATGCCCACAGTAGTAGCACCCCATAATACACATAATGCCCACAGTAGTAGCACCTCGTAATACACACAGCAGTAGTGCCCCTTATACAATGCCCACAGTAGTAGTGCTCCTTATACAATGTCCACTGTACTGGTAGTGCCCACAGTGGTAGTGCCCCTTATATAGAGCCCAGAGTAGTGATGCCCCTTAAGCAATGCCCCCAGTAGTAGTGCCCCTTATGTCCCCAGGAGTGATGCCCCTTATGAAGTGCCCCCTTTACAATGCCCTCATTAGTAGTGCTTCCATTAGTAATTCCCTTAATGGTAATGTCCCTGTGTAGTATTGCCCCCAGTAGTAATACCCCCAGTCACTTAGCCCCAGTAGTTATGCCCCCAGTAGTTTAGCCTCTAGTGGTAATGCCCCTGCAGTTATGACCCCAGTAGTTTACCCCCCTTTAGTTTAGCCTCCCAGTGGTAATGCAACCAGTAGTTTAGCCCCTGTAGTTTAGCCATCATGTAGATTGCTCCATGTAGTTTAGCCCCCCTGTAGTTTAACCCCCAGTGGTAATGCCTCCTGTAGTTTAGCCCCTGCAGTTATTCCCCCAGTAGTTTAGCCCCCAGTAGTAATGACCCCAGTAGTTTAGCCCCTGTAGTTTAGCCCCCATGTAGTTTGCCCCCAGTAGTTAGCCCCCATTAGTAATACTCCCAGTAGTTTAGCCCACAAGTAGTAATGCCCCCAGTAGTTTAGCCCCTGTAGTTATGCCCCTAGTAGTTTACCCCCTTGTAGTTTGCCTCCTTGTAGCAATGCCCCCCTGTAGTTTTCTCCCTTGTAGTTTGCCCCTTGTAGTTTAGCCCCATAGTAGTAATGCCCCAGTAGTTTAGCCCCTGTAGTTATGCCCCCAGTAGTTTATCCCCCTTGTATTTTTCCCCATTATAATTTGCTCCCAGTAGTTTTCCCCCTTGTAGTTTGCACCCAGTAGCTTGCCCCCTAATAGTTTGCCAGAAAAAAGGCATTTGTTTCCCCCAGCAACCTGAATGATAACCGTAACCAGATATAAATTCCACATAATAATAGAATTCAGAGATCTTCGTTACACATATTTGCGCAAATGTGTGAATAAGCCCAAAAGCCGCATCAAGGCGTCTCTGTATATTTGGGGTCCCTAGCGCTATATCTAGGTGCAGGGTGTGGCACCCCAAAACACCAGCATAAGCCCCCTTGTAGTTTGCACCCAGTAGCTTGCCCCCTAATAGTTTGCCCCCAGTAGAAGTACTCACACATATGAAAAAAACCCACACCATACTCACCAAGCCCTGCTCCCATGTCCTACCACTGCAGTCTTCCTGGTGTCCGCTTCTTGGCACTATGGAAGAGACATCATGACATCTCTCCCATAGCGCACACTGACAAAGCAGGAAGCTGGAGCTCAGTAGTGAGCTCCTGCCGCCAGCTTCCACTGTAGAGAGAGAGCCAGGCACCCACTGGTAACACAATCTCAGTGGGCACCCGGCTTCTCCCTGTGGCGCTGGGCACACATAGGTGAGCCGCATTAGGCGGAACTGCATTCCGTCTCCAAGTGGAACTGACGGAACACAGTTCCGCCCCATTCCAGCTCACTTTAACCCCTGCTTAAATCTCTGGCACATTTGTTGAGATTGACTTTGAAAAACCTTTCTCTGTGCAGTTTCTATGTAATATCTAGAGTTGTCCATCTGGTAGGCATCTATAGTTTATAGGTGCCAGAATCCGTCGGTTTTGTGTAATTTTTTGTATATAAGACACCATGGGGGTGATTCCAAGTTGATCGCAGCAGGATTTTTGATAGCAATTGGGCAAAACCATGTGCACTGCAGGGGGGCAGATATAACATGTGCAGAGAGAGTTAGATTTGGGTGGGTTATATTGTTTCTGTGCAGGGTAAATACTGGCTGCTTTATTTTTACACTGCAAATTAGATTGCAGATTGAACACACCCCACCCAAATCTAACTCTCTCTGCACATGTTATATCTGTCTCCCCTGCAGTGCACATGGTTTTGCCCAATTGCTAACAAAAATCCTGCTGCGATCAACTTGTAATTACCCCTCATATGTAATGTCTTTGTTTTTGTTTGTTTTTGGTTTTGTGTTAATGTTTGAGATACAGAACATAAGTTAGAGAAAAGCCCTATTGAGTTAAAAGTTAGAAGAACATAGAAGGGAAGAACCAGGAGATCGATAGTAGAAAATAAAAAAACAGAGGCAAAAGATGATAAATATGATGCCAATAAATGTCAAAGGTCTAAATTCACCCTAAAAGAGCAGAAAGGGCATTGAAAAATTTTCATTATCAAAAATCAAATTGGTAGCGCTTCAAGAGATGCATTTCTCAAAAATAGTTCCTCTCTTCCTGCTCAATAACAGATATACAAAGTGTACTTTTCCAATGCTACCAATAAGAAATGTGGAGTGGCCATATTATTTAGTTGTAAAATCAATTTTGAGCTGGAGGCTCAAATCCTAGCTAAAGAAGGAAGATATATTAATCTATAAGTGAAACTAAATGGTAAAAGGATCACAGTAGCATCCGTATACGCACCAAATGCCATGCAAAGAGCTTTCATAAAAACTTTTTTGAAAAGATTACAGAAAGAAGTGGAGGATTCAACTTTTGTATTTGGAAATTTTAACCTTGTGAGTGATGTACGGGTAGATAAGTCAGATCATAAAATATTAAAATCTTCTCAATCAATATTTAATTCATCAGAGAAATTTAATAAACTGATATATAAAACAGGACTATATGATATATGGAGAGCAAAACACCCAACAATGCAAGATTACATATTTTTCTGTAATGTACATATTACATACTCACAAATAGACTTTGCCTTTACAGATAGGCTTACCTTACAGTACATAAAAAAGCAGAGATTCTACCAAGATCATGGTAAGACCATGCGCCTTTATTTGTAAGATTGAAAGAGAGTGATTATATAATGACCCCTAGAATATGGAGATGCCTGAATTTTATCCTCAGCTCATTAGAAACCAGAAAACTGATTAAGAGCCCTTTGGAATATTTTTTTACCCTTAATAAGTGTGCAACAAACTAACCTTATTAACCTCTGGTTTACATTAAAAGCTGTAATGAGAGGCAATATAATGCAGATAACATCAATACTTAAAAAACAAGAAGCTAAACTTCTATCTGATTTAGAAATGAAGATTAAAGCTCCTGAATAAAATTATAAGATAAAACCTATTGATGACCAAATTTTGCATAATCTTACTAAATTAAGATCTGAATTAGAAACCTATAATATCAAACAGATCTGTAGAAATCTAGATAAGCTTAATGAAAGATATTACAGATGGAGCCGCACTCATCGCAAATGTGCACTCCGGCATTACTAGGCGATCCATCTGCCTAGTGATGCTGGGAGTGCACAGAGACACTCCCATTCAGAGCATCTCTGTCCTGGCACGTGGATGGAGATGCTCTCCATTCAAGTGACGCTCTCGGTGATAGGCGCACCTGGGCAGGCGAGCCTAGTCACAGACGGAGCCATGACTAGCGTGACTCCATCTGTATATAGATGGTAATAGAGCCTCATGACTTATAACCAGGATTGAGAAACTCAGTTGAAGCCCTCTATAACTCCAAAGGCGCTAAGATAACAAACCCCTTAGAGATTTTGAATACCTTTGCCGAATATCTTACGCAATTATATAATATAAAAGAGGATGCCAACACGTAGCAACCCTTTAAAGAAGATATTGATTCCTTTTTATTAAATGTAAACCTACCTAAAATAAATCAACAACAATAAGAAATGCTTAACACACCTTGTAAATTACAGGAAGTGATGGAAGCCATTAAGACCCTGAAGGTAAATAAATCTTCAGGACCGGACAGATTTATAAATAGTTTTTATAAAAATTATCAAAAATAGTTCCAATCCTTTTACAGGTATATCAAGTAGGGATGCAGGCATGGAAATTCTCTGAAGAGATGCTTGAAGCCTGTATAGTTACAATCGGTAAAGAAGGGAAAGACCTAACATCACCTCTAAACTATGTGCCGATTGCCTTATTGAATATAGATATAAAAATATATGCTAAAATGATAGTAGACTGAGTCCAATATTGGGAGATCTTGTAAAACCAGACCAAACTAGATTTAAAAGAGATAGACAAGGACCAGATAATATACGTAGAGCAATAAATATAATGGAACAATTAGCTCAAAATGAAATTCCGCTATTGGTTATATCGTTAGATGGAGAAAAAGCGTTTGATCACTTGCATTGGGGATATATGAAAGGTGTGCTTCAAAAATATGGAAAAGCAGGGCCCTTTCTGGATGCCATATTGGAATTCTCTTCTACACCAACAGCCCATGTGTATTGTAATAGGTTTGTTTCTTCTAAATCTCCCAATGGGACCAGACAAGGGTGCCCTTTGTCCCTTAATATGATTGTGGTAGCAATAGAGCTACTAGCAGAAATTATCAGAGAAGCTTGTGATATAAGAGGACCAATAATTTTACACATCACATGATCTTACTCTACGCTGATGATGTCCTTCTCTTCCTTATGGAACCAAAAGAATCACTCCCTGAACTATTGGACACACTAGCCAGATACGCAGAAGTGTCTTACTACAAGCTAAATACTGTAGGAATAAAAAGAAGCCCTTCCAATAAATATTGTACCCTCAGAAGTGCTGCATCTGAAAATGGAATTTAAATTTAAATGGAAGATAAATGCATTACAATATTTAGGTATTCAATTGGTATCTAAGGAAAAAACCCTATAGACTGCAATTATGGTCCACTCCTTCAACAACTAAATTCTAAACTTAACAAGTGGATGAAGTATGAAACAACTTGGATAGGGAGGATTGCAGTGTTAAAGATGTTTCTTCTGCCAAAGATCCCCAATCTCTATCGATCTATCCCAAGACTGTTCCCTAAGTTTTGGTTATATAGATTTCACTTAATATTTAATAGATATATTTAGTGAAATAAAAAGCCTAAATTGGAAAAAAAAAATCTAATATTATCCAAATCATGAGGGGGGCTAGACTTCCCCAATTTAGAGTTATATCCCTTATATAGAATATCAATAGTAAACTCCATAGGAAGAGTATGGGACTAAGATTCAAATGTAAAAGTTTAGGATCCTGTATCAATATGTCTTGTATTGGTCATTGTGAATTTTGTATTGTGTTTTTTATGTAATTTTGAGGGATATGCTCAATGTATAATGTGATATAAGAAATAAAAGAGCAAAAAACAAGCAAACAATATCATGGAGCCATTGTGCTGTGGTGAAATGTGTGTACTCCCAATATGCTTTTGTGTGTCAACTCAGATGAATACACCACTGTTGCCAACTCTAAGGGTAAAAACTGATCTGTCAAAAGCTTTTTGAGCTGTATTGCATGCACTTAAGGGTATTTATGTCTTGCAGAGGTTGCTAGGCTGGTGCAGTAATAAGCAAAGATGATGATGATGATGATGACTATCAGTAGTGCTATCAAGCCACTTTTGATTGCATTATTGTGTATTGACCCCTCGAGTTGCTAGTTCTCAATCATTAACTTTGTGGCTATATTATGTAAAGTTTGTACCATTTATTATCCGTACTTAAGTGACATTTGTATTTTGAAAATTTACACAGACGTTTCCCATCAAATTTTGAAATTAAAAAAACAGAGGTTTGTATTTAATTTATATTAGTGTGTTGTATTTGTGTTTGCATTTATTTACATTTGATATTAAATATAACTGATAAATGTCAAGACAATGTGCCTGATTAAGATTTGTAAGTAAAGCAAAGAAGCAAGCAATTTTGTGTCTTGAACAAACCATGTTGCCATGCAAGGGGAGCAAATAAATTAATATTTTTTTCTGTGTAGGGTAAACACTGGCTTCTTTATCATGTAGCCCACACATGTCAGACAGCTTTAACTCTACACAGTAATTTTGATTTCAGTTTGAACACACCCAACCCAAATCTAAATTCTCTGCACATGTTACATCTGCCCCATCTGCAGTGCAAAAGGGTTTTGCACAGTTGCTTGATTTTTTGCTTTGCTTGCAAATCAGATTCAGGCCAAATGTTCTATCTTAAGTATATTGCATTTTATTACATTATTATATGGTGTATAAATAATGTAATTTGACCTTTGCATTTTCTACTAACACTGCAAAGCCACTTCTCTACAATATCTCTATGCTGTCTGGGCAGTAAGTACACACATTTAAACTGTATGCTTTGTTCACCTGACCTAATAATAATGCATACACATGTATGTTCCTGTTTTACAAATGGATTTATGTTGACATGTGTTTAAATGAATATATGCAAACAAGGGTTATTTTCTTTGCATGTGTGTTTACCCACATACTGAATGATCATACTGTAGCTCAAATGGGTGGTCTTCAGTATGCCGAATGTCAGGATCCCAGCGCACAGTATACCGGCGCCGGGATCCCGACACCCGGCATACCGACAGCTATTCTCCCTTGTGGGGGTCCACGACCCCCCTGGAGGGAGAATAAATAGCTCAAATGCATACAATTATCATTGTGCCCCATTGTACACAAAATACTGTACCATTGTGTAGCATTCATAAACAAATGATAGAGACATGAAATGTCTATGGTAACCAAAACATAGAACTGGATGGTCGGTTGAGTTTTGGTATAATGTAGACCCAGTGGCATTTTAACAGAGGAAGGGGCCCCTGTGCAGACTCCAGATGGGTCCCCTCCTCTGTACGGTGCAGTAGTCACCAGCATCCTGGCTCCCGCCATGTTCCAGAGACCAAAATTATTACTGCGCATGCACAGTGGCCATTTTGGCTGCGATTTTTGCCACTGCTGCAGCTTCCGACGCTAGACTCTGGAGAGATAAGTATTAAAATATGGGTGCAATGTATGTGGTGTGGGCCTCCGTGGACCCAAAGCCCTGTGTGCACCACATCCATTGCACCCATTCCTGGAAACGCCAATGTGTAGACCCCTTTAGATTCTACTGTAAGTTAATTATTATTATTACATTTTATTTATAAGGCGCCACATGTGTTTCGCAGCGCCGTACAAAAGGACAGTACAGGGGACAAAACATTGCATTACAGTAAATAAATAACAGAAATAGAGTACAGGTAACAGAGCACCACACATTCTCAAGACATAATACAGCTAAGATGTAAGTATTGAGGGAGTGATCATCGTACTACTAGAGGCTGGTGGCCATAGATGGAGATAAGCCTTTACTAGCAGGATAAAGATGGTCGTTGAGTAGGGGAGAGCTGTGAGTGAAATGTGTTGAGACGAGGGCTTAGATAACAACAGGAAAGAGGGCCCTGCTCTGAAGAGCTAACAATCTATTGGGGAGGGGCGACAGACAGATGACAAGAGGTGCAGGCAAGTGGGAGGTAGCCTGATGGCAGTATGCAAGCAAAGCTGAGATGTTCACGGCATGAGGCAGAGGGGTGGAGGCGCGGCTTAAGCACTGGGTTATGCATCGGGAGGGTATACTTTGATGATTAGGTGGGTTTTTAGTGCACGTTTGAAGCTTTGCAAGGTTGGGGAGAGTCTAATGAAGCGGGGGAGTGCGTTCCACTGAAGGGGTGCAGCATGGGCAAAATCCTGAACTCATGCATGGGAAGCAGTGACCAGGGTGGTGGAGAGGCGACGGTCATTAGTCGACCGTAGGGGGCGGGAGGGAGTATGAAGGGAAAGGAGGTTGGAGATGTAGGGAGCAGTGGAATTAGAGATGGCCTTGTATGTGAGGGTGAGGAGTTTGAAGAGGATTCTGTAGGGGAATGGGAGCCAGTGTAGATTTTGTTGAAGGGGAGTGGCAGACGTGGTGCGGCGGGAGAGGAAGATAAGTTAACAGCCTAGTTTAGGGTAGTCCCTTCTAACAATTTTACTGCATTTTCATCCTATTATATTGTTGTAAATTCTGACGTTCATAAAGTTTGGCTGTTATTATTTTTAAAGCTCTGGGTGCACCACTTATTACATAGTGTTAAAAACTTGAAAACAATCTGTAACAATGACTATAGTTTTTAAAAAATATATATTAAAAAATTGAAAATTACTTTTTAGAATGTATAAACAAACTGGTTCACCAGTTCACTCATTTCTGCTCCTGCCATATTTGTGCTTACAAATAAACAAAACAAGTGCATAGGTTTCTATTTTAAATGCTACAATGATGTATGTATTCAATTATCACATTTCTATTGTAATGTAGATTGCAAACTTGTGAGCAAGCCCTCTTGCCTCTCTGTCTTTCTCTCTGTTACCTAGCTACCTAGTCTCATTTTATTTATGTTTTGTTCTCAATTGTAAAGTGCAATGGAATATGCTGGCTCTATCTAAATTGTTATTAAATAAATATATTACTGATATAAAAACTATTACATTATGTTGCATTTGACTAATGATTTAAGTGATTATAATGTCTTCCTATATTTGTTAAACATGACAGTAGATGTTTACTGTTCAATTTACAACAAATAAATCAAGGGTTGCTAAGAGTTTACCACCTTGCTTATGGGATTTTTATGATTTCTTAAAAGTATAAGTCAACCTTTGCAATCTATCCAAAGCACTATTGACAGATTCAGCTTTACTTTATCCTACAAATACTTCAGTTTACCTACACCGCCATCCACAAATCCTCTCTGACAAATCCTAGATCAATTTCAAGATTGTCCTAATTTCTTCCATATCAAACATTCTCCTCTTGCCTTCAAAGTATTTCAATTCTAATCTAGGGTTTGCGAACATAAACTGTAATCCATTTTCTTCACTTCCTCTTCCCAGCCTAAAGACCTGCACCATGTCCTAATAAAAGAATGTGTGACTGAGGATTAATATGGGGAGCGTCAAAACTAAGGACAAATTTCAATATGTAAAATGTAGCTTTCTGTCAACATATGACAGACTTTTTATCATGGACTTTAAAAGAGCACAGTTGCTATAATTTACATAATTTATTTTTCATTAATGTGTGAAACAAAATATATATTTGAAACATAATTTAGTTTTAATCCTTATCAAATGTTTTTTGATGTTACAATTCATTTCTACAAATGAAAAAAAATACCTTTTTTTTTAAAAGAAACTTAGAAGTCTTACATTGTAATTGTATTTTTGTTGCTTTCATTATGATTGGAATACTGAGAATACCACTTTTTTTACACTGGTTCAGACTATAATCGCTTTTACTCACATAAACCATTATGTGGACTTTTAAAGAGATCTCTTTATACAGTATTTGTATTGTTATCTGTTCATTACATGATTATAATATATTCAACAGGATCAGGGTACCAGGTCGATAATAGAATATAGGTATTATAAAACTGATATTCATTGACACGTAAAGAGAAAGATTTGGAATAGCAAGGAATGGATATAGAGGAGTATAATACTAAACATGATGATGGGGCATTTCATTTTGAGATGACACATTTCATACATCAAAAAACCCGATATATCCTTGTTCCCTACTTACTCTTTAACCTTTTGATATTCTTTAAATAAACAACTATGCACTAATGCAATATGTGACAATATCACTATCCTCTCAGACTTCGGTTTATAAAGGGTTAATTTATTTAAGCTATGACAAATGCCATTCTTGCCCTTACTCCAAATTTGAGATTTTCTAAGACAGAATATTACACAGACATGAGTCTAAATTGTAGATAAGATAAATTATAGGATCTATAAATTGATTATTCTCTGTATGCATTAATGGAACAACTATGGTATAGAAGGTTTGTCCCATCATCCGCATGACAAACTTTACCAGCCAACGTAGCTACACATACTTACAGGGATGGAAATTGACTAGAAGGTATAGAAGGCACAGATAAAGTGCAGGTCAACCAGTGAGGCCCCCACTTTACCTTAACAAGTTACCGCACACACACTCTGACTCAATGAAAATAGTGATTGAACACAGCCACAGCTACTCAGGATTTGGGGATATATGGCATAATTCAGAGTGCGACAGAGGTACTGCATCCCACGCAGATTGCCAATTATTGCAATCTGAGGCTTTGCAAGGTCTGTTCTGTGTATGCGCAGAACAGGCCTTATGGTGTCACCCATAGTTCCCCTCTGCCACTGTCAGATTGTTGCGATGTTCGATCCCAGCATGCAATGCCAGCTATATGCAGGAGAAATCTCTTCTACTGAGATGTTTCATGCATGTCCATCCTTATAATCCAACAAAAATGCAAAGTTATTTGCATGCGGATTCACATTTCCATCTATCTCTGAATCAGGCCCACGTGTTGGCTGAACACAGAATTGTTGTTTTTTTGGACTGGTGCCCAAGATGGCTGCCTCACCTTTTACATTATTCTGAACCGCTCCATAAAACATCTCAAATTCAACACAACTGACCTCTGAAATCATCAATATCCAATGACTTACTTTTAATTTGTACTACTCTACATGGGCAGGATTGCGTTCCAGCACTGAAATACACATTTGATGGAAATATCTGTACCTCTCCACTGAGAGGTACAGATGTTTGGCATCTACTGTGCTCTACATTGCATATCAAGGTACGTTGTAAACAAACTATATTTGGCTCCATTTAGCCCCTACCAGATACATCATTCACATCTGCTCTCTGACAACAAATAACTGATTTATTGCATTAATTAACTATAACACAGTATATTCAGTCTCTGAATTGCAGAAGGGTCGCTGTTAATTTCAAACCACAAGATCCAAGCTATTCCCAGGACACATTTTACCACTAACCCCACAAGGAATACCCACTTCAAATGGCTTTAAACTGGGATTTTCACATCTACACAATAGAAATGGATGCTAACACCTTTCTACAAGCCTGCTTTGTTCTGGAACAATTGTCTAAATTACAATAGAAAATGAAAGTTAGTTTATGTAAAACTTGTTTAAAATATACCCCTTGGATTAATGAGAAGCAATTGGATATAGCAATAACCAAGACTCTGACTCTGTTCATGAACCCATTATATATTCTGGATCACAGAATTGTAAATAAAACCCCCCCAGCTTTCACTTTTCTCATCATCAAATGCAGTTCATACTTACAGTATTCTGTCATTGATGACCCAATGTACATGTACATCTCCAGCAATGTTAAGTTTGTCAATGAAAATTTTGACTGAAAGTATTCTTTGACTACAGTTTATTTCAGAACTAAATTTAGACTAAATAAGACTAAAATGAAGACTGAGATCCACTAACTAAATTTAAAAACCTTGTCAAAGGACACTGGAATCAACACTGGAAGTAGGATTTTAAATACAATTTAATGTTCTAGATATTTGCAGAAAATAAATATGACCTGCTGTGAAGGAAATATGATTGTGTAGTGCACTTATTTGTACTCACAAATTTAAGGCATTCATTTGTATATGATATGTGGGAGAGCTATGGTAAATCAGACTCCGAATGTAACACATTCTCAGCCTACTGAGTCTAGATTACTAATGATTTATGAGAGTACTACAGCAAGTCATACTCAGTATGTATCACATTCTCAGCCTACTAAGGCTAGATTACTAAGGCTATATGGGAGCACTCTGGTAAGTCAGACACAGTATGAAACACATTCTCAGCCTACTGAGCCTAGATTACTAATGATATATGGGATCACTGTGGTAAGTCAAACTCAGTATATACCACATTTTCAGCCTACTGTGCCTAGATTACTTTTAACATACTGTAGGTACAGTATGCAAACTTCTCATGGGAATGTGAGAGAAATTTTCATCAGCAAAATACATTACAGTATCATTAAACGGTTTGCAAACGTTATGTCTGAAATTAGACTAAAATGATTACTGACTATATCTTGACTAAAATGAAACATAAGAAAAAGATTAAAATGTGACTATAAACCAAAACAATTTTAATTAAGTGACTAATGCTAAAATTAATCCTTGTCAACTTTAACACTGACCTCCAGCTTCAATCTTTTACTCCGTCCACCATGTGCTGCAGTTCCAATTACACCTTCATAGTCCTCTATCCTTCAATCCCTTGGCATCTTTAAAAAAAAAAACACAGGTGCAGACGTGGGAAGCAAGCTGGCCAAAAACCTCTTCACCCTGTAACCACCTAAATCCCTTGTCCAGCTGCTCCCCTCAAGTTTCAATAGGCAACAAATAGAAGTGGTACCCAAATGAGGGTCCTGCTCTTGGAAGAACAGAACTGCAAATTCTCACTTTGTAACTACCATCCACAAATTGTAATTAAAGTAAAAACAGCAGGCCATCTAGTATGCCCAATCAAATCCATCTTTTGTAAATACCAGATCTATATCAGAAACAAGACTGATAGAATTGCTGACTTTATAAAATCTGCAGATTAATCCTGTGTTAGAGAGAAAATTTAGCACTTATTTTGGAAGCTCCCATCCCAACAAACTACTCTGTCATCCACAACACAAGACTGGACTGCAGGGAAGGCGGGGTGGCTATCTGCTTTAATAAAACACTTTAACTTACAGTTCACCCTATGGAAATTACTCGCTCATTTGGGTATATTGCTGTCTGGAGTTTAGCAGGATTGGGTTGCAGAGTACTTCTCAATTACCACCCCCTAGAGATTGAAATATATTTCTTCAAGAAATTAGAGACACTGTTGATGGTCTAGTTAATGGCTAATCCGCAAGGATTTCAATGTATGGGTTGATGGTGAGCTCTCACACTTTGGCCAAGACCACTTTGGCCAAGATGGTTAGCTCTCACACTTTGGCACAATGAATGGTCTGGCCTTTACAAAAGTAATTCTGTCTGCCACACATAAAAAAAGTGATCACGCCCTTGATATTTTCTTTCAAATTGGATTAGAAGTTTCTGACCTAAAAATAAAACCAGTGGCATAGTCAGACCACCACTCAATTTGGTTCTCAGTTGCAACCCCTCAAATTAGATCTTTGCCATGGTGTTGACCGAGTATCAGTCAAGAAGGGGCATGACTCCCCATGCTCTTGCAGAAAATCTGGATCTCTCTGCAATATTGGGTGCCTGTGAAGATCCATGTTTCCTAGTCTGTTATTATAAAAGGGATGTGCTGCTGCAATGGATATTATTGCCCCTTTGCATATCTGACCATGCAAACAATACTCTCAAGCTCCTTGGTTTGACAACAGTGTTAATGAGCCGAAGAGAAAGAGGCATAAACTTGAAATATGATGGAGGAAGACTAACTAGGTAGAGGATAATATAAAACTAATAATGCATTATGAAGAATATTAATCCACAATCACCCATAAGAAATCAGAGTTCATGTTACATGAGATTACAGCAGAAAACAATAGGCCAGTTCAACTTTTCCATACAGTGGAGATGCTTTGCAAGCCAGCATGCCTGCAGCTGGATGAAACCCCCTGCAAGGGAAAATGCAATGAATTTGCAAACGTCTTTGCAGTTATAGTATCCACCATCTGGGATAGAATATCCACAGTGTCAACAAAGGAGTGCCAAACTACAGAGCTTGCCAGTGTAAGCCACCTGTTATCCTGGACCAGCTTTGGCCCAATGGATGTAAAAGACATAACTGAAATTGCCTGCATGTGGTATCCCATTCCCTGTGATCTGGACACTGCCTCTACCAATCTCCTATTAGGGGATATGTACATACAGTAATTGGCCCTGTATTTGCAAAAATAGTTTATTGCTCTCAGCAGACAGGATTTCCCCCCCTAAACCCTTAAAGGCAGCAACTGTTAGACCTCTTCTTAAAAATAATAATTTAGATCCTAACTGCATGACCAACTACAGACCAGTTTCAAACCTTCCTTTTCTAGGGAAGGTTATTGAGAAAGCGGTTGCAAATCAACTGGAAACCCACCTGACAACCCATGATATTTTTGATCCTTTCCATTCAGGATTCAGTAAAAGACAAAGTATTGAAACAGCCCTTGTGTATGTTTTAAATGATGTTCTGATGGCAAGAGACAGAGGTGACAGTTCAATCTTAATCCTCCTGGATCTCTCTGCAGTGTTTGATACTGTGGACCATGGAATTCTGATTGAGTGCCTAAAAAATGTATGTGGACTAGAGGGCACAGTCCTTCGCTTGTTCAAATATTTTTACACCTGTAGGTCACAGAAACTTTTGTTTGGAGTACACTCCTAATCACCAGTGCTACTGCCATGTGGTGTCACACAAGGTTCTATACTATTCCCCATGCTTTTTGCAGTATACAACCTACCACTGGATGAAATAATCAACCATGTCCTGGTCTACCACTCCTCTGCAGATGTTACACAACTGTACTTGCCCTTTGCTCTGGGTACTGTAAATCCAATAACAAACTCAAAATGGCAGTCTAGCTGAATTCCAGGAGAGGATAAGTGCCAGTTGGCTGTGACTGAATCCTTACAAAACAAAGGTCCTAATGATAGGATTTCAACATCAAAGGACAAGACTGCAGCATAGCCAACCAACTGGACTTACGCTTGGGGATTCAGAATTACAAACCACTGATCATGTGCAGAATTTTGGCATTGTCCTCGATGGTGGTTTGACACTTAAACATCAGATATCAGCCACAATCAAATCCTAATTTTTTCATCTGAGGAACATAGCTAGAATCAAGCACTTAATTCCCTCTGAAGATCTGGCAAAAGTCATACATGCATTTGTATCATCACATTTAGACTATTGCAATGCCGTCTACCTTGGTGTTCCAGCAAAACAAATTGCACCACTTAGAGCTGGTACAAAACGCAGCTGCCAGGCTGTTAACCAACCAGCCACACTCCAGCCACACAACACCCATTCTCTGCTCCTTCCACTAGTTGTCTGTAACATGGTGAACCATCTTCAAGATTGGATTACTGACTTTCAATGCACTACATGACCAGGGCCTAAGGTTCCTGAAGCAGCTCCTGATTTCATTCTGTCCTGCACAATTACTATGATCTGAAGATAAAAGACTTGTAGCAGTACCTATAATCTCCTGTAATTCATCTGGAGGTAGAGCTCTTAGCCATGTATCACTGACTCTATTGAACTCACTTACCTGCACAGTTAAAGAGGCCCCACTCTAGAATCCTTCAAAAACAGACTCAAAACTGTATTTTCTGAAAAGCTTTTCTGTACTTCATTGTTTCTGTACTGTATTATTTTAATTCTGTTAAGTGCCTTAAATCCTATTGCAGAAAGAGTTAGTAATAATAATAATAATAATAATAATAATTATTATTATTATTATTATAATTCCATACCTGGAAGTTGGCACTGACTGTGATCAAGCCAGGAATGGGCAAAACGTACATAAATCACTGATAATCCCATTGTGCACACGGCAGGACCCCCATCCACTACAGACGCTCAGGATTTACTATTCACTACAAGTAAGGTGAACTTATCTCTTCCAGCACTCTCATCTGCTGAGTCACATTAAACCAGGTAATGGGTATACACAATGAAAGCAGATGCAGGTCTGTATTTTGTATAACAAATACTTACTAGAGCGCATACCATAGTAAAATTAATTATATGTTTAATTCATACATAACATAATACATAAATGTAATAATTGGTTGCTAATCACCTCCAATGGAGAGTACACAGTACTTGATGACTCCAGAGGAAAAGTGCTAATTACCCTCAATATTGAGGTGACGTCCAGGACTCAGTTGCCAGTGTGAGGGCACAAGAGCGGTGCGAACTGCAGCTACTGGATACCGGAGAAAGTAGGCTATAGTGCATAAAGGCTGGCGTGTTCTGGATAGCAGTCACTAACTCCACGGGAAGTACCCTTTATGCATTTCTCCACTGTTTAAGGTGAATTGGTTTCTTCAGAAGGTATGAATGAAGCAGGATGGATTTTTAAAGGGTCCACTGACCAATCCACAGAGTTCATTCATTATCTACTCCAGGTGTGCAACCATAATTAAGACTAGTGCTCAGTATTCAACTTTTAAAAGGACAACAGTACAATCATTATTATTTAAAACTACTATCCTCTGTATTGATCCTAAGTCTTATCTGGGATTTGTATTTATTGAATGATAGTATATGTATACGAATACACATTTACCGTGAGGCTGATGAATGCAAACTGTGCTTGAACATCTATGATGCCACTAATTGGGTATAGTTTGTATCCATGAAAATAACAACAAAACCACATGTATGTATACATGCTATAATTGTTAAAACCCATAATTACAATAATAAAATTAAATAAAAAAATATGAACAAAAATTAATTGTATTCCAAGCTGTGATCGAACCTGGGTCCTGTTATATACCTGACCCTTGCATTAGTCTGGTGAGCCACGGCTCCTATCTATTGATATGGGTGACTATACTTATATATATGAAGCAGGTCTAGTACTTAAAATCATGTGCTTGAGCCTTTATGATGCCGCTATTGTACCAAATGATGGTTTATTTTTATCATTTATATATTGTATTTAAGTTCAACATTAGTGGAACAAGCACTATGCTATATTGAATTTTAAATAATAATGATTGTACTGTTGTCCTTTTAAAAGTTGAATACTGAGCACTAGTCTTAATTATGGTTGCACACCTGGAGTAGATAATGAATGAACTCTGTGGATTGGTCAGTGGACCCTTTAAAAATCCATCCTGCTTGAGATTCATTCATTTATACCTTCTGAAGAAACCGCTTCACCTTAACCAGTGGAGAAACGCATAAAGGGTATTTCCGGTGGAGTTAGTGACTGCTATCCGGAACACGCCAGCCTTTATGCACTATAGACTACTTTCTCCGGTATCCAGTAGCTGCAGTTCGCACCACTCTTGTGCCCTCACTCCGGCAACTGAGACCTGGACGCCGCCTCATTGTTGAGGGTAATTGCCGGCTTCACCCACTTGTCCTGTATCAGCTTTCTGCTGCATTGGATTTAGCAGTTGCCTTACACTAACGAACAGTGTCGGACTGGGGCATGTAGGGCCCACCAGGGGAATGCAGTGGTAGGGGTGTGGCCAGTCTGCTGATGGGGTGTGGCCTGCCACATCATTGGTTTGACTAACCATTAGAGAGTGCAATGTCTGGGCCCCTTCATAAATATACACAGTAAATTCAGCTGTTGCATGCATGATAATGTACCAGATTAATATCAGCAATACACAATATCAGAAAATACACCATAATCCAGTCTAAGGTAACATATGTATGATGTATAATTCAAGTGCACACTCTAGAAATTGATTCTTAGAGCAGGAGGAGGGCCCCCAGGCAGTAGGGCCCACCGGTGATCTCCCCTGTACCCCTGTGGGCCAGTCCAAGCCTGCTGACGAACACTGCTGAATTGCCTCTGGGAGTTACAGAAAGGAACCCCTACAACAGGGCCGAAACCAGGATTTTTGGCACCCGGGGCAAGGTAGTAATTTGGTGCACCAACATGCATCATACATGTGTACAATTGTAACAATGTATACTGTAAAATACCAGTATACTGTATGTGTATTTACCAATATGAAACACACAGACTGCCCCCTCTACACAAACAGTCAGACTGTAGATTACACACACCAAGTGCCACCCCTCACACACACACACTCAGACTGTAGATTACACAGACAGACTACCCCCAAAGCATGCACCCACTCAGACTGTAGACAGAGTACACACACAGGGTAAACTCACACTGTCCCCTCCCTCTGCCACATACAATGGTCTGCAGATAGATTAACACACACAGACTCACACTGTCCCATCCCCCCACACACTACACACAACTGTAGCTTAATTCACACTTTCACTGGCTGCAGATTATATCCTCTTGACAGGGTTACTAGTATAACCTGTGTCCGGTAGTGCATCCGAGGAGTGAAGTGACTGACTCGTTCAAAAGCAGCATGGCCAGCTCAGTGCCTGGAAGGAGGAGCGCACGCTGCAGCAGCTCATATCACAGCACAGCTTTCAAACTTCCGCCCAGGCTCTCTGTCTGTCTCACAGGGGGAGGGCCAGGATGGGGGAGATGATTCGTTGACAGCCTCCCGAACCTCCGCCCATGCTAGTATGTGAGCTCTCCGTCTGTCTCACAGGGGGAGGGCCAAGATGGGGACGTTGAATCGCTGCGCTGTGCTTTGGCAGTGGATCTGGTTGCTTGCACAAGTGGGTCCTGTCAGCGCCCTCTCTGATTGGGCGCCCGGGTCACATGCCCCCTTAGCCCCTGCCTAGTTACGGCCATGCCTACAGTAGTGAGCATAGACTTACTAATACTGGGTGAAGCTGCTACAGTGTCCAATCTGTTACACTGTGTGACTTTGTTACACTAAGTGCTGTGGCCAATTACAGATTTCACACTGGATATACATAATTATAATTAGCACTTTTCCTCCGGAACTATGAAGAACTGTATACTCTCCATGGGAGGTGATTAGCAACCAATTATTACATTTATGTATTATATTATGTATGAATTAAACATATAATTCATTTGAATATGGTATTCACTCTCTTATATATTTGTTATGGTGTATCTTTAGTGTGTTAATAATTCCTATCACATATCTCATTTTTTTATCACTTTTATATTATTTGTATACTAGTTGCGCCCAATAAGCATTAATTTACTGTATTTTGTATACTCAGCCCTTTGTGGCTGGAGACACTGCTATTCCTTCCTTCACTGCACATGGTTTAAGAACATAGGGACAAAAACCAGAAGTGTAACACATTGGTAACTGAGTCTTTTCTTTTTCAGACTCTCTATACTGTAAATTTACTGTATATATCCTACATCATTTTTCAAAACCTGTGGTAAGGAATATATAATTAAAACACTTATTTATTCAAAGCATATATAAAAATGTAATAAAAAAATAATAATATGTAATAATTATCTGTTAAATAACAGCATAAAGATGGCAAACTTGCACATAAAAAAAAAGTCCTGCTAAAATCCCGGGTACCTATTTACAGTGTCAGACTGGGACATAAAGGGCCCACTGGGGACATGCAGTGGTAGGGGCACATGTTTAGAAACTTGGATAACTGTTAGTTCATGGGATGGGCCCCTTTATAAATACATATATCAAATACTGCTAATGCATGCATGATAATGTACCAGATTAATAACAACAATGTACTGTAGAAAATACACCATAGATCTGTGCAGTATAATGTAACATATGTACATATAATGTATAATTCAAGTGCACAATCTAGAATCAGATCCCTAGAGGAGGGGGAGGGACGGGTGTAGTATGGTATGCCGGTACCAGGCTCCCGGCGACCAGCATACCGGCGCCGGGATCCCGACCGCCGGCATACCGATAGCGTGGCAAGCGCAAATGAGCCCCTTGCGGGCTCGCTGTGCTCGCCGCGCTGCAGGCACGGTGGTGAGCTACATGCAGTAGGTCCCACCGGTGGTTTCTCCTGTACCCCGCTGGGCCAGTCTGACCCTGTCTATTTATGTGCTAATAGCAATGTAAGGTATTACTCATATCATATGATTATGATTGTTTACATATACAGTAGCACCTGAGGCAGAATGCAGAGAAAAGTTATTTTGATTCCCCTTGATGTTGTTGGGGATTATTAGTATCCAATACAACATAGTGCTTTCAAATTCAAATAAATCACATTGGTACAGGTTGAGTATCCCATATCCAGATATTCTGAAATACGGAATATTCCGAAATACGGAATTTTTTGAGTGAGAGTGAGATAGTGAAACCTTTGTTTTCTGATGGCTCAATGTACACAACTTTGTTTAATAAAAGTTATTAAAAATATTGTATTAAATGACCTTCGAGCTGTGTGTATAAGGTGTATATGAAACATAAATTAATTGCTTGAATGTACACACACTTTGTTTAATGCACAAAGTTATTAAAAATATTGGCTAAAATGACCTTCAGGCTGTGTGTATATGAAACATAAATGCATTCTGCGCTTAGAATTGGGTCCCATTGCCATGATATCTCATTATGGCATGCAATTAATTCAAAATACGGAAAAATCCGATATCCAAAATACTTCCAGTCCCAAGCATTTTGGATAAGGGATACTCAACCTGTACAAACAGAAAAAAATTCTCAGTCTTTTTAAATTGATTGCCTGCTGGCTGACTGGCAATACACTTGCAAGCAACTGTTAGGTAAATGGACGGGTAGCTTTCCTAGCCATAGTAACATAGTAACACAGTATCTAAGGTTGAAAAAAGACAATTTGTCCATCGAGTTCAACCTATTTGTGGTCTCCTATGCAGAATTATTTTTGATGCTAATTTTGTCTGATGCTGATGTCAGCCGTTGTGTTTTATTCATCTTTTTATAGTAACTATAGTGCGTGACCATAACCCTGGATATCCTTATCCATTAGGAATTTATCTAACCCATTCTTAAAGGTGTTAACTGAGTCCGCCATTACAACTCCCTCTGAAGGGTATTCCAAACACGTATTGTTCTTACTGTGAAAAAACCTTTACGCTGCATTGTGCAGAAACTCCTCTCCTCTAAAATAAGCGAGTGTCCACGTGTTCTCTGTGCTGATCTTGCCAAAAACAGGTCCCGTGCAAGCTCTGTGTATTGTCCCCTTATATATTTTTGACGTTGATCATGTCCACTCTTAGTCTTCTCTTTTCCAGTGTAAACATGCCTAGCCTTGCAAGCATTTCCAGCATCTCCATGCCTTTAATTAGTTTGGTCGTCCACCTCTGAACCTTTTCTAGCTCCAGGATATCCTTTTTGTAGCATGATGCCTAAAATTGAACACAGTATTCAAGATGTGGCCTCACTAGTGATTTATATAATGGGTGTATAACACTCTCATCCCTTGCATCAATTCCCCGTTTTATGCATGCTAATATCTTATTAGCCTTCTTTGCTGCAATCCTACTTTGGGTACTGTTGCTTACTTTGCTATCTATGTGAAAACCTAAGTCCTTTTCCTGTACAGAATCCCCTAATATTGCCCCATTTAGTATGTAGTTGTTATTTTTGTTCTTGCTATCACAGTGCATTACCTTACACTTGTCTGTATTGAAGCGCATTCTCCATTTGGCTGCCCATGCTTCTAGTTTGACTAAGTCGTTCTGAAGAGACTCAACATCCCCCTCCGTATTTATAACCTTACACAATTTGATAATGTTTGCAAAAATTGACACCATGCTCTCTAGACCTGCTGTTGAACAATAGTGGTCCTATGCCCTCATTCCGAGTTGATCGCTCGCTAGCTACTTTTAGCAGCCATGCAAATGCATAGTCGACACCCACAGGGGGGTGTATTTTTGCTTTGCAGGAGTGCAAATGCCTGTGCAGCAGAGCGGCTGCAAAAACATTTTGTGCGATGATTGCTGCGACGAATGACACTGTAATGACGTCAGATACCCGCCTAGCAATCACGCGGTCATGCCTGCGTTTTTCCAAGCACTGCCAGAAAATGGTCAGTTGACACCCAGAAACTCCCACTTCTTGTCAATCTCCTTGCATCCGCCAGTGCAACTGAAAGCGTTGCTAAAACCTGTGCAAAACCACAATGCTCTTTGTACCCATATGCCACGCGTGCACATTGCAGTGCATACGCGTGCGCAGATTTGCCATTTTTTTAAATGATCATTATGCAGCGAACAATGGCAGCTAGCAATCAAATCGGAATGAGGGCCCTAGTATAGACCCTTGTGGCACTCCACATAGCACTTCAGTCCCATTTAAAAATGATCATTAACCACAATGCACTGCTCCCTATTATCTAACCAATTTTTGACCCAAATGCATATTGTGTTCCCTAGCCCTATTTCTTGTAGCTTATAGATAAGTCGCATGTGTGGTACTGTGTCGAAAGCTTTGGCAAAGTCTAAAAAGATTACATCCACCTCCTTACCCTGATCAAGGTTCGCACTTACTGTTTTATAAAAGCCAAGTAAGTTGGTTTGACATGATCTATCCTTCACAAATCGATGTTGATTCCGTTTAATGACCTTACTGGCTTCAAGGAACTTCTGAATACTGGTGGTCATTCCGAGTTGTTCGCTCGCTAGCAGTTTTTAGCAGCCGTGCAAACGCTATGCCGCCTCCCACTGGGAGTGTATTTTAGCTAAGCAGAAGTGTGAACGAAAGGATCACAGAGCGGCGGCAAAATTTTTTTTTGCAGTTTTAGAGTAGCTCAATACCTACTCAGTGCTTGCAATGACTTCAGACTGTTCAGTTCCTGTTTTGACGTCACAAACACACCCTGCATTCCACGCCTGCGTTTTTCCTGGCATGCCTACGTTTTTTCGAACACTCCCTATAAACAGTCAGTTGACACCCAGAAATGCCCACTTCATGTCAATCACTGTGCGGCCAGCAGTGCGACTGAAAAGCTTCGCTAGATCTTGTGTGAAACTACATAGTTTGTTGTAATAGTACTTTGCGCGTGCGCATTGCGCCGCATACGCATGTGCAGAAGTGCCATTTATTTCCTCATCGCTGCACAGTGAATGAATGCAGCTAGCGATCAACTCGGAATGACCACCACTATCCCTTAGAATACCTTCCAATACTTTCCCCACTATAGATGTAAGACTAACTGGTCTATAATTACCCAGTTCAGCTTTACTTCCCTTTTTGAATATTGGCACTACTTCTGCTATACGCCAGTCTTTGGGAACCATACCTGATGGAACCATACCTGATATAATTGATTCTTTAAAGATCAAAAACAGCGGTCTTGCAAGTTCAGAGTGAATCTCCATTAGAACCATTGGGTGAATCCCAACGGGACCTGGTGACTTATTAATCTTTAAATTTTTTAATCGGTCACAGATTACCTCCTCACTTAAATAAGCACTTATCAGTGGGACATAATCATTATTGAGATTGTGTGTTAGTCCCTGAATTTGGTCCTGTCTTGTAAATACCATTGAAAAAAACTCATTTAGTTTGTCTGCTATGTCATTATCATTTTTGAATAAGACTCCCAACTTGTCTTTTAAAGGGCCTGTACTCTCCTTCTTTAATCTCTTGCTGTTGATGTATTTAAAGATTTTTGGGGGATTCGCTTTGTTTTCCTTTGCTACTAGTTTTTCAGTTTCTACTTTAGCCGCTCTTATTTCTATTTTGCATATTTTGTTACAATCCTTATAGTGCTGAAATGACTCTGCATTCCCGTCAGATTTGTATTTTTTGAATGCTCGCCTTTTCTTGCCCATAAATTCCTTTATCTTTTTGTTAAGCCACATTGGTTTGGGATTTTTATTCCTTTTTTTGATGCTCGTGGGAATAAATTTGAGAGTATTTTTAACTAGCAGTGATTTTAATACATTCCATTTCTCCGTAGTATTTTTTCCTTGAAACAAAATTTCCCATTCAATATCCCTTAAAGCTTCCCTCATCATGGCAAAGTTGGCATTGCTAAAGTTTAGAGTCCTAGTTGAGCCAGTATAGGACTGCTTATGAAAACTGATATTGAATGTAACCATATTGTGGTCGCTATTTCCTATGGGCTCCCCTACTATAAAATTTGATACCAATTCCCCATTGGTTGTTAATAACAGGTCTAAGATTGCATTGTAACTAGTAGGTTCCTCGATTAGTTGAACTTAGTAGTTATCATTTAGTGTGTTTAAAAACATATTACCCCTAGCAGTATCACATGAGTCGTCTTTCCAATTTATCTCTGGATAGTTAAAATTTCCCATCACTACCATGTCTCCTACTCCTGCTGCTCTTTCAATTTGCTTCAGTAACAATTCCTCATCAGACACATTAATACCATGAGGCATGTAGCATAAACCCCAATACTAACTTTTTTATTCCTTTACCCCCGCATTCAATTTCTACCCATAACATCTCAACAGTGTCTACAGTCCCCTCCTGAATATCTTCCCGTATATCAGGTTTTAAAAATGGCTCTACGTAAAGACATACCCCTCCACCCCGTTTGTTTATTCTGTCTCTCCTGAACAGTGTATAACCCTCTAGATTGACTGTCCAATTATGAGATTCATCCCACCAAGTTTCAGTAATGCCTATAATATCTTACTGTTTGCTTGCTGCAAGTATTTCTAATTCACCCTTCTTACATGTAAGGCTTCTAGCATTTGCATACATACAATTAAGATAAGTATTTCCCCTTGTGCTAGGGACATCATTCACTTTATGCAGCAATGATGACCTGTAATCGTTATTAGTTAGTGTTTTGATAAAACCTTTTTTAGTACCCATGTTAATACCCTTACCGGCTGCTCTTTCCCTCCCCCATTTCGTTGACTAACACCATCCTCATTATTCTCACTGCATGACCTGTAGTTTCTAGCTAAACCCTCCCCCCAGGCTCCTAGTTTAAAATCTCCTCCAACTTTCTAACCATCCTTCCCCCCGCACCGCTGCCTCCTCCTCATTCAGGTGCAATCTATCACAACAAAAAAGATGGCGCCTGATTGGGAAGTCTGCCCACTGTTCCAGGAACACAAACCCCTCTTTCCTGCACCAATCCCTAAGTCACACATTTATCTCCCTAATCTCCCTCTGCCTCCCTGGACTAGCGCGTGGCACGGGTAATATCACGGGTAATATTTCGGAGAATATTACCTTAGATGTCCTTGCCTTAAGTTTTCTTGCCTAGTCGGGTGCACAAAACACCTCCAATCAAACTCACCAGCTATCACTTGATGTGTATCAGGCTTGTGGTCACAACAAATCTCTTTCAGAAAATTCTCACAATCAGTTATAAAATATACAGAGCATTAAACATTGATGCACTACAAAATGAGTGGCTGTTGGCCTTTTTATGATGCTTTTGGTGCATAAGTGTAATTTCAGTAGACTTAATTATACTTCAGATAAGCAATTATTCAAATGTTTATTACATACACAGAATATATAAATGTATTTTATAATTGATTATGATAGTGTTTTGCTACACTATAAGTGGCCTCTTGGTCTGTGTATGTGTAGGTTTGTTTTATATATACTTGTAAACACATATGGAGAACATATCCACATAGTGCCAGGATGAAATAAACCCAGTAATCCTCCTGTTATCAAAGTCCAATGGGCAGATATAATAATGTATGGGTAAACTAGAAGTCATGGGAAATACACAGGGACATTTTCCCTCATAGCGCCAGCAGCAATAGGTCACTCAATGCCAGTGTATGGAGTACAATATGGGGTCTATTCATGAAGCAGTAAAAAGTGTGGAGAAGTGAGCTACTGGAGAAGTTGCCCATGGCAACTAATCACCATTGAATTAACATTTATAATTTGCATACTTAACAATTGTAAGGAGCAGATGATTGGTTGCCATGGACAACTTCTCCACAGTCTCACTTCTCCACACTTTTCACTGATTCATGAATAGACCCCTAAGTCTCTCTACAGCCTATATTCTCTGAATCAAAAAGCTTTAGTCCAATTATCCAATGCTGGAGTGAAACACTACTATCACATCATGCTACAGTACACTTCAGGATGTTAGAAATTATGAGTGGGATGGGATGCAATCAATTTGCCAGCTGTCGGGATCCTGGCAGCCAGGATACCGACACTGGAATCCCACCAGCCGACAATGCCGCCCAGCCGGAATTCCGGTGCATGACACCCATAGAGTAAGAATAGAACCTATGGCAAGCACAGGAAGTGCAAACTAAACTTGTTTTAGAAAAGTGGTGTCAGTAGAGCAGTGCCGTAACTAGGTGTGTGCCGATGGTGCCTTGCCCATAGCGCACATGCACTGAAAGCGCACAATCGGCAGCACCCAACAACCCCCGCGCCCTCGGCACGGTCCCAGCCACTGTACTCACTACTATAGACTACAGTGCTGTCACCTGTCTTCCACCACCCACCGAACCGCCGCAGTGCCACCTCTGATGGACTTCGAGCTTCGCATTCTCCCCCCACACTTCTGCAGCGCCGCCTGTCTCCCGACTCCCAGCGGAGCTGTCGACTCTGAAAGGTCTCTGAGTTCCTGGCTCTGACTCTCGCCGGTGCCTGCCTCCTACTGCTGTTGCCTCTACAGGGGATGTGGGAGCACTGCAGCCAGCTCCCGGGTTTCTGCCTCTCTGCTGCCTGCCTTGATACCTAGCCTGCCAAATAACCACAGCAGATGGATGCCAGATCACAGGTCACAGGTGAGTATCTCTCTCTCTCCCTCCCATAAAAGGAGGACTGCCTTCCATAATGTGTAAAAAAAATGGGGACTGCCTGCCATAATGTGTAAATAAGGGAACTGCCTGCTGTAATTTTTTTTAAATAGGGACTGCCTGCCATTATGTGTAAATAGGTGGACTGCCTGCCATAAAGTTTTTTTGTAAACAGTGACTGCCTGCCATAAAGTTTTTTTTTTAAATGGGGACTGCCTGCCATAATGTGTAAATAGGGGGACTGCCTGCCATAATGTTTTTTTTTTAAATGGGGACTGCCTGCCATACTGTGTAAAATAGGGGACTCTGCCTTTTTAATGTGTAAAAAAATAAATGGGGGACTCTTCCTGCTGTAATGTGTAAAAGGGAGCTATGCCTGCCATAATGTGTAAAAGTGAGCTCTACCTGCTTAATGTGTAAAACTGAGCTCTACCTGCCGTAATGTATAAAAGTGAGCTCTGCTTGCCGTAATGTATAAATGGGGTCTCTGCCTGCCGTACTGTGTAAAATGGGGCTCTGCCTGCTGTAAAGTATAAAAGGGAGCTATGCCTGCTGCAATGTGTAAAAGGGAGCTCTGTGGCCATGCCCCTTCCCAATTAAACCACACCCACTGCAGCGCTCACTGGCCCTTATTTGTATATGGGGGAGGGGGCACCAATGCTGTTTCTTGCACACAGCGCTAAAATGTCTAGTTATGGCACTGCAGTAGAGATAACTGCAGACTATAGAAAATTGGCATGAGCTCTGTCACTCGTGGACCATCTGTAAGGATTCTAAAGACATTTCATGTAATAACAGTATATTGAATTAGTAAAAGGTAGCAGAACAGAATAGAAACATATATTTGAAGGATGCCTACATGGAATGAAGAGGACCAATCTACACTGGAAATAAGTAAATATATATATTTTCTTACAGGTACCCTATGAATTTCTACAGGACAAGGGGCAGTGAATGACTACGTGGGATGTAGGTAAGTATATGTAAGTGTGAGTGTGCATATATGTTTAATTAAAGCTATACTGCCATGGTGTGTGTCTTGTCTTTATTGTTTTATTTATTTTACAGGTGGAACTAAAGGTATCAGCGGGCCCTTTAATGCCTCTCTTGCTGGTACTTGTGGTTCTCCGAGTACCAGCATGTGAGGATGCTTACTGAGACCTGTAGTTCCACAGGTAAAAGACAATATTTATTCATCATTTTACACATTGGTCATCAGCCCTAGCCCTTGGGTGCCTGGAGAGGGGAGGGGGCCTTTATTGTTGTCATCTCTACTCCCCCAGGGAACCCTGGCCAGGGCTGACTAGTTGGAGGGGTGATGCTGTGGCTACAAGGACCAATATAAACGTGTCTCCCGGCTGTAGCATTACCTCCCTGGCTAATGGAGCCTGGTGCTGGTTTCAAAAATACAGGAGACCCCCTATGTCTTTTTCCTCCTGTATTTTATTAACCAGGACCTGCTTAAGGAGCCCGTGGCGGGTCATGCTTTGGGGGGGCGGGGACCTGCACGTCTTATTTTTTACTGTTTCAACACTTTTACAGACAGAAGCAAGCACGAATCACATTGGTCTGTGCATGCATTTGTCAAACTTGCACAATGTAATGAAACTCACATTACATTGTGCACGTTTTATTCTAGAAAACTCATACACACTCGCACAGTGTAATAGCCTTGAATTTAAAAACTTCCAGGCTATTACCTCTAATGTGTGAGACAGGGCAGGTTTGTCCCACAACCCCCCCCCCACTTCATTACATCCCGCCTCATGTGTTTACTCATATTAGATATTTCAGTCATCGTCATCATCAAAATGCATGCTTTAGAATAAAAAAGCAGATGTAGTGACTATGGTCACTTACAAAAATTAATTTGATAGATTTAAAGAACCAAGGGGGTCATTCCGAGTTGTTCGCTCATTGCCGATTTTCGCAACGGAGCGATTAAGGCAAAAATGCGCATGCACATGGTACGCAGTGCGCATGCAGTAAGTATTTTAGCACAAAACGTAGTAGATTTACTCACGTCCGAACGAAGAATTTTCATCGTTGAAGTGATCGGAGTGTGATTGACAGGAAGTGGGTGTTTCTGGGCGGAAACTGGCCATTTTCTGGGAGTGTGCGGAAAAGCGCAGGCATGTCAGGGAAAAACGTGGGAGTGTCTGGAGAAAAGGGGGAGTGGCTGGCCGAACGCAGGGCATGTTTGTGACATCAAACCAGGAACGAAACGGCCTGAGCTGATCGCAATCTGTGAGTAGGTCTGGAGCTACTCAGAAACTGCTAAGAATTTTCTATTCGCAATTCAGCTAATCTTTCGTTCGCTATTCAGCTAAGCTAAGATACACTCCCAGAGGGCGGCGGCCTAGCGTGTGCAATGCTGCTAAAATCTGCTAGCGAGCTAACAACTCGGAATGACCCCCAAAAATACCAACATTTTTAACTTAAAATAGGGATTTTTCCCAAGTTTATCATCTGCTCGGAGTTGGAGAATTGAAATTTGTGGCAAAATCACTGCAAATCCATTTTTGCGGACAACTGAATAGGCGCTTTTTCGCAAATTTGTTGTAAATTCACAGTTTTACTGGCCATAAGAATCATACAGCAACATTCTGAACATCCAGATCTAAAAAATCAGGACTTCACTCATGAAGTTCCTCCACAAGACAGCAAACAGGTACAGTATATTTGTAAACCACATACATAACACTAAGGGGTAAATTTACTAAAACTTCTAAAATAGAGAATTGGTGATGTTACCATTAGCAACCAATCAGATGTTACCTATCATTCCTGTAATGCCTTTTAGAAAATGATAGACAGCATCTGATTGGTTGCTATAGGCAACATCACCAATTCTATTTTTTTAGAAGCTTTAGAAAATGTACACCTAAGAGAGAACATTTGGAAGAATTACTGAGTTAACAGGAAACTTTGGGAAATTGAGGATTCCCATGGTTAGAATGCTTGAATGCTCATAACAATTGATAACCAGAATCAAATAGCAAACCATGAACAAAGTCTTGTAATAGGTTGCATTCAGAATAATACGTTGAATAACAAGGTCCAAAGTGAAAACAAGAAACAAACTCAGATAATAAATTGTGATTAGGATTATGATTTACATATCAGGATTGAAGGAACCAAGAAAGAGTAGCAAGAGCTCTGTAAACTGTTACAGTGTCATTCTCAGTGTTCAGTTTAGTGTCTCTAGACCACTTGAGTAGAAGCTGTGGTAGAACATTAATTAGCCTAGCTATCTGAGAGCTAGATATTACAATGCTATGAATACTGTAGATCCAAGAAGGTTTGAAACAACAAATTCTTCACAAAGCACCTCCAGGAATTCCAGGATTTTAGAATAAAATAGCACTAAAGGAGGACATGAGAAGGCACTCTATCATAATTTGCAGTGAGTCTGACATAAAGGACACAAACATTTAAAATGTGTCTTAAAATGTATAAATGAATCCACATGTTTATTAGACATCTATCTATCTATCTATCTATCTATCTATCTTAGCACTGGCCTTTGTTACATCTATTAAAAATGTCACTGCCTATAAATAATGCAGTGGTTTTTAGGTTTTTATGTAATTACCATAATTGTGCAAAGCCCAGTGAGATCTTTGAAAATCTTTAGATATTTTCTTCGAAGAGTAAAAAAAAATGAATTAACTATTTAAAACCAGTCATCCATGCTGTCATATTAAAAAAAGGAAAGGAGGTTAATGATATACTCAAGGTGCTGCCAGAAAAAAACCAAAAAGCATTATTAATGGAAGGGTGTTGATCTCCTAAGCTAAGTTTCATTGGTGTATGAGGAAAAGAGGAGGAGGCCCTTATGCATCCTGTGTCTGGGTGGGTGGGCCCCCACCTCTCTAGTCATCACCAACATAGTAGTAGAATCTGAGCACTAGGTGCTTAGACCTTAGTGTGCATGGGCAGATCTCTGGGAAAATGGTGCAGCAGCCATTTTCCTAGTGATTTCCCAACTACGCATGCACAAAACATTGGGAAAGTAGCACTTCTGTAGAGCTGCTGCCACTGATGGGAGACTTGGAGAGGTGAATATTTAAGAAATGAGTGCAATGTATGTGCTGTGGGCCCCCCTGGACTCAGGGGCCTGTGTGCACCACACACACATTACTGATTATAGATACGCCACTCAAGTGGGGGTATTGATGCAAATAAATTAGTCATAGACACGTGATACAAACAGCCAGATATTAGCATACATGAGAAAGAACAACTCTTGCAGAAAATCAAAAGGGCTGCGGGATTGGGGGACTTCCTAGTGATTGGGGATTTTAATCATCCTGATATAAATTGGAGTAATGATTCATGTGTTAAAGCTAGGGGCAACAGGTTCATAAATATGTTAAAGGATCACTACTTGTCTCAATTAGTCGACTAGGGGTAAAACTACTCTGGATCTAGTAATTACTAATAATGTGGACATTATATCAAACACTAAAGTTGGGGAGACTTTGGGTAATATTGATCACTATATGATCACATTCGACATCAGTTTCAGGAAACATAGCTATAAGGGTTCAACCAAAACATTTAACTTTAGGAAGGCTAATTTCAGTATGCCGAGATGTGCACTAAACGACATTGAGTGGGAAATTTTGTTTCACAGCAAGAACACTTTGGAAATGTGGGATGCTTTAAAAGGGTTGCTAGATAGCAATATTCACAAATCTATTCCCATGGGCAGTAAACGCAGGAGGTACCAAACTCAAACTAATGTGGCTTAACAGGAAGGTCAAGGCAGAAATGGATAAAAGGAAGCCTGCTTTCAAAGCATTTAAATCTAATGGAAAGGAGGAGTCATTCCAGTACTACAAGGAATGCAATAAAAGACGCAAAAAAGGAATAAGAGCAGCTAAAATTGAAAACAAAAAGCAAATCGCTATAGAGAGTAAAACTAATCCTAAAAAGTTTTTTAAATACATAAACAGTAAAAGGTTAAAAAAGGGAACATATGTCCATTAAAAGATGAATCTGGAGTATTGAAAAATGATGATGAAATAAAAGCGGAAATACTGAACACATGTTTTTTCATCAGTGTTCACCAGAGAAGAACTGACGGTGGAAGCAGTGCATAACTGTAGTGACAGTAATGATTCGTGGTTAGATACTTGTTTGAGTGAAGAAGTAGTCCGGGAGAGACTAAGCAAAATTAATATTAATAAATTACCTGGCCCTGACTTTACCTGAGGGTTCTTATGGAGCTTAGGTCACAACTATCAAGACCCCTATACTTGATTTTAAATAGATCAATTAGATCAGGCATGGTACCAAAGGATTGGTGTATAGCTGAGGTAGTGCCATTAGTTAAAAAGGGTCCAAAAATCATCCGGGTAACTACAGACCAGTTAGTTTGACATCTATAGTGGGGAAATATTGGAAGGAATTCTAAGGGATAGCATACAGGAGCATCTGTAGACCGCTAAGATTATTAGCAAGAACCAGCATGGGTTTGTGATTGACAGATCATGTCAAACTAATTTAGTTAGCTTCTATGAGGAAGTCAGTGACAATCTTGACCAGGGAAAAGCAGTGTACAGTATGTGGTCTACTTAGATTTTGCAAAAGCCTTCGATACAGTGCCTCATAGGAGATTGATCATCAAATTAAATGAGCTTGGCTTAGGAAAAACTGTTTGTACATGGATAAGTAACTGGCTGGATAACAGGGTACAGTGAGATGTGGTCAATGGGAAGTCCTCAAGCTGGACATCAGTAGTCAGTGGAATACCACAAGGGTCCATACTCGGGCCACTACTGTTCAACATATTTATCAATGACCTACAAATACTGTAGGCCTGGAAATCACATTGTCAATCTTTGCAAATGATACAAACTGTGTAGGATAATTCATTTAGAAATAGATGTGGAGTCTCTACAGAATGACTTATCTAAACTTGAAATCTGGGCGTCTACAATGAGAATGAGGTTCAATATAGAAAAATGCAAGGTTATGCATTTCAGGACTAAAAACAAACTTGCATCCTACATATTAAATAGGAAAAGTCTAGGGGTAACAGTATTGGAAAATATTTGGTTGTACTCATTGATAATAGGCTTAATAACCGTATACAATGTCAAAGCACAGTAAAGAAGGCAAGTAAGGTGCTAGCGTGCATAAAAGAGGGAATTGAGACAAGGGAGGAGAGTCTAATCATGCCGCTGTACAAATCATTGGTACGTCCACACCTGGAATATTGTGTTCAATTTTGGGCACCACTGTATGAAAAAGATCTAGCTACTAAATTGATTAAAGGGCTAGAGGGACTGAATTATGAGGAAAGGCTTACTAGGTTGAATATGTATACACTGGAAAAAAGGCGTCTAAAAGGAGACATTATTAATATCTTCAAATATGTAAAGGGACATTACAAAGAGTTATACGTGTACAAGGAGAAAAGTATGACTCTTGTTTGGGCACACTCTTGTTAAATTATCTAAGTTTTAGTTGATAAATGAAGTGCCCGAAGGTTAGTGATATAGTCTTTGGATTCTGCTCTCTAAAATACGTAAAAACTCAAAATGACAAATTAGACAGAAATAGCCATTGATATGCCTGATGGGAGATGTGTCTTCCAAAGAAATTATAAAATGTTCAGATCTTAATTATGCCTGGATAATTGCATATCGGAAAGTAGCTACATATTATGCTGCCTCCGTCTGCCAAAGATCTGTACAAACTGAGTTTGTATTAATGCAGCCCTAGATTGGGTTAGGTACGTGAGTGGAAGAGCCCACACACTACTAAACAATTCTTTAGGTTTGCCAGTTATGGATAGGTAAATTGGGATGAATAAGGTTCAGGAGGTAGTAGAATAAGTATAAGTGGTGATACTGCTGTTGGTGTTGTTTCTTAGGGAAGGGAGTCTTCCTACTTCACCGGGTATTCCCTAGCAGTCGCCTGTCTAGGTACTGATCCAGCCCACCTCCGTTTAGCTTCCAAGATATGACGAGATTGGGCGTAAGCGTAGGGGTATGGTTGTAGAAAGAACTGACCCTATACCACCAACCCAGCAGGTACCAAAATAACGAGAAGATACTCTGTGATAATAACCATGAAGATAATAATATCCTTGTAATTGGTACCAATCCACTGAGTAGATACAGCGTTAATTATGCATAGCAGACCCTAGTAGTATTTTACAACCACCGGACTAGTATGATATACCACATACCCTTAGAAATCACTAATAACAGTGGCAAATCAGTAATGTGAGTAACAGGTTTATTTGCTGAAAACCTCAATATTTAACTAAAGCGAAAAAATGCTTAATCAAATAAATAGGGTCTGCTATGCATATCACAGAGTATCTTCTTGTTATTTTGGTACCTGCTGGGTTATCCGTCACAATTACTGGGACCCATCAGTATTCAAACAACCCAGGTGACCGAAAGGGACCTAATGTATTTAATTCAATTGCTTCTTTAACATCTCCTCTACCCTCGAATATCTTCCTACTTTTCTTTCTTCTGTGAACTCTCATCCACGATTCTGGTGAGCGTGTCCCCTCAAGGGACCTGTCTCTTCAGTCTAACGTGGACAGCAGATTCACACTTACCCGACTGTGGTCATTCTTCTTCTCAACGAAGTCCTCCAGTCTTTTCTCTGAGGAGGAACCAATCCTCCGTTTCGGTGCACTCTCATTGGTGGTATAGGGTCAGTTCTTTCTACAACCATACCCCTACGCTTACGCCCAATCTCGTCCGATCTTGGAAGCTAAACGGAGGTGGGCTGGATCAGTACCTAGACAGGCGACTGCTAGGGAATACCCGGTGAAGTAGGAAGACTCCCTTCCCTAAGAAACAACACCAACAGCAGTATCACCACTTATACTTATCCTACTACCTCCTGAACCTTATTCATACCAATTTACCTATCCATAACAGTGGCAAACCTAAAGAATTGTTTAGTAGTGTGTGGGCTCTTCCACTCACGTACCTAACCCAATCTAGGGCTGCATTAATACAAACTCAGTTTGTACAGATCTTTGGCAGACGGAGGCAGCATAATATGTAGCTACTTTCCGATATGCAATTATCCAGGCATAATTAAGATCTGAACATTTTATAATTTCTTTGGAAGACACATCTCCCATCAGGCATATCAATGGCTATTTCTGTCTAATTTGTCATTTTGAGTTTTTACGTATTTTAGAGAGCAGAATCCAAAGACTATTGTTAGGCGCCGGGGTCTGCTCGTCGGTGCGGCCCGGCGCCTAGCAACCAGGGACGCCGTATGCGGACAGCCGCCGGCTCCCTGGCAACGCTGGACGCCGGGCGCACTGAGCCGCACGGACCCTAGCAACGGGGACGCCACTGACGGACCGCGTTCCCCATTGCTGGGTCCAGGGTTTAATGAACCTACACCTGTTTCCTGGCCATGCAGCAAGGCAGCTGCACGGCATGTAGGTAATTAGCCCTGTCAGCACCTGATTGGAGGACTCCTGTTCATATGCACTCTCAGGGCTTCTCACAGACGCCGGTAATAGCTTCCTGCATGCTGTCTCTGTTTGCTGAGAGTCTGTTCCAGTCTTGCTGTATCCGGTCATTCCAGTATTCGGAAGTCCTGAACTCGGAAGTTGTCATCTTATTCCTGGAGTCCTGACTAATCACCGTATAACATCCAGTGGTGTTTGTGAGTCGCGGCTTTGCCGTGTGTTGCGGCTTGTCCGCTTTATTATTTATTATTTGTGTTTTGGAGCATTTCGCGGAGGGTTCCGCTTCCACAGGTCCACTCTGGTATCCAGCGGTGCTGGGTAGGAGTATTGGACAAGTGGATTTTGGTTGTCCTTTTCCCTGGCGGGTTTCCGCACATACTTCAGGTTTTGTTAGTTAGCTTGTTGCCCCTGGCCTGTTGTCAGTCAGAGGTCCTCTTGTTATCATCCTGCCTCGGATTTCCCTTTGTCTCTCACTAAGACCGGGGGGCACCGGAGTTGGGCAGACATAATCCGCCCTTCAAACGTGGCTGCCAGGGGCTCAAGAAACCATAGTCTCGCAGGGGATTTCCGATAGCACGCGTGAGACAATAGAGTTAGGGCGCCAGGGGCAACTAGTCTTTCCTGCTCCCGTTACCTGCATTCCATTCCAGCGCTCTGGTCCTTGTCATAAAATCTCCTCCGGTCAGGAGTGCTGGAATCATAACTTTATTACCGGCCATACCAAAACTTAAAATTAAACGGAGTTTAATTTTTTCTTATTCAGTTTTTGTAAGAAATTGTCGGCCTCCTGAATCCAACAGGGTTAGGACCAAATCCTGGTGAGCTCTTAGTCAGTCAGATTCAAGAACTTACTCAGATGGTTCAGGATCTTTCCCTTCGGGTGAAGTCGCAGGAAGATCTTTTACGAACTTCCCCAAGGGTAGTTCCTGAACCAAAAATGCATTTGCCTGACCGTTTTTCTGGTGATAGAAAAGAGTTTTTTCATTTTAAAGAATCCTGTAAACTTTATTTTCGTTTAAGACCGATCTCCTCGGGTACTGAATCTCAGCTGGTCGGGATTATTATTTCTTTGCTCCAGGGGGATCCCCAGACTTGGGCATTTGGTTTAAAAGAAGATGATCCAGTGTTTTTGTCAGTAGACGCTTTTTTTAGGTCTTTAGGACTGTTATATGATGACCCTGATAGAGAGGCATCCACTGAAGGTCAATTGTGCACTCTCAGACAGGGTAGGAATCCTGCAGAGGTTTATTGTACGGAGTTTCGCCGGTGGTCGAACGACTGTGGCTGGAATGACCCAGCCCTGCGCAGTCAGTTTCGCCTTGGCTTATCAGAATCTATTAAAGACAGTCTCCTCCAGTATCCCGCTCCTGAGACTCTCGATAAACTCATGGAGCTTTCTATTAAGATTGATCGTCGTCTCAGAGAGCGGAAGGCTGAAAAAGGAGCATCGGTCAGGTCATCTCCATGTGTATATTCCATCCCTGAGGACATAGAGGAGCCCATGCAGATGGGTCTCTCCCGGTTGTCTCCTGAAGAGAGAGCCAGAAGGCAAAACTCTGGTTTTTGTTTGTACTGTGGGGGTAAGGGACATTTTGCTCGTAATTGTCCGAATAAGTCGGGAAACACCTTGACCAGGTGAATTGTGAGGGGGTTCACCTAGGTCTGCAGCTTATCTCCTCGAATAACTCCCTTTTAGTCCCAGCTAAGGTTTCCTTTGGCAGCCTCAGTTCCTCGGTGTCGGCTTTTGTCGACAGTGGAGCCGCAGGAAACTTTATGGATTTAACTTGGGCTAAGGCCTTAGGCATTCCTCAGTTATCTTTGGGTAGGTGTGTCACCATGCATGGCTTAGATGGGAGTCCACTGTCCAATGGGGTTATTTCCCTCTCTACACCCCCTGTACTACTTACGGTAGGAGCTCTTCATTCTGAAAAAATCATGTTCTTCCTTACCCATTGCCCAGCAGTTCCAGTGGTTCTGGGTCACCCTTGGCTGGCCTTTCACAATCCCACCATTGATTGGCGGTCAGGGGAGATTTCTCAATGGGGTGCCTTCTGTGATAAGGAATGTATTTCGTTTCCAGTCAGAATAGCTGCTGCCATTCCTGAACTCATTCCCGTGGAGTACCAGGAGTTTGCTGATGTGTTCTCCAAGGGCAATGCAGACATTCTGCCTCCCCATCGGCCTTATGATTGCGCCATTGAGCTAATTCCTGGTGCCGCATTGCCAAAGGGAAGGTTATATGCTTTATCCGGGCCAGAAACTGCGGCCATGAATGACTATGTTAAAGAGAGCCTAAGGAAAGGATTTATTAGGCCATCTAAATCTCCTTTAAGTGCAGGCTTCTTCTTTGTGGAGAAAAAGGATGGCTCGCTCAGACCTTGCATTGACTATAGAGCCCTAAATAAAATCTCAGTTAAAAATACTTATCCTCTGCCGCTGATTTCTGTCCTCTTTGATCAGCTGCGTTCGGCTGTGATTTTTTCCAAAATTTATCTAAGAGGAGCGTATAACCTCATCTGAATCAGGTCCAGAGATGAGTGGAAGACAGCCTTCAGTACTCAGTCGGGTCACTACGAGTACCTAGTGATGCCGTTCGGCTTGTCTAACGCTCCAGCAGTTTACCAGGACCTCATTAACGATGTGCTCCGTGACTTACTAGGGAAATTCGTGGTCGTTTACTTAGACGACATCCTGATTTATTCTGACTCTATTGAACAACATGTTACCCAGGTGCGTCAGGTTCTTCAAAAGTTACGTGAGAATCATCTATATGCCAAACTGGAAAAATGCGAGTTTCATGTCACGGAGGTATCTTTTTTAGGGTACATTATTTCCCCTCGGGGATTTTTCATGGAACCAAAGAAGCTCCAGGCCATCCTTAGTTGGGCGCCACCCACCAATTTAAAAGCAATTCAGCGCTTTTTAGGGTTTGCGAATTATTACAGGAGGTTCATTCATTCTTTTTCCGACCTGGTTGCTCCCATTGTGGCCCTGACAAAGAAAGGAGCGGATCCTACCAACTGGTCGCGTGAAGCGGAGTTGTCCTTTCGGGCCTTGAAACAAGCTTTTGTCTCGGCTCCAGTCCTCAGACATCCCAATCCAGGATTGCCCTTCGTTGTGGAGGTTGATGCCTCGGAGGTTGGAGTAGGGGCTATACTATCTCAAAAGGATCCAGAGTCTCTGGAACTACATCCTTGTGCCTTTATGTCCAGGAAATTCTCCTCCGCTGAATCCAACTATGACGTTGGTAACCGGGAATAACTGGCAATAAAATGGGCTTTCGAGGAGTGGAGGCATTGGCTGGAGGGAGCAACACATACCATTTCAGTATTGACTGACCATAAGAATCTGCAATACATCGAATCAGCTAAACGGCTGAATGCCCGGCAGGCTCGTTGGGCTTTGTTCTTTACTCGTTTCAAATTTATTATAACTTTCAGGCCAGGTTCCAAGAATACCAAGGCAGATGCTCTGTCACGCAGTTTTCTTCCGGTTCATGATAACAGTCCTGTTACTCCCATACTTCCATCTTCAGTCATTTGGGCAGGCCTCACACAAGATTTATTTACCCAGTTAAAACAGCTTCAACACCAAACTCCTGGAAATACTCCTGCTGGTCGTCTTTACGTCCCTGAGTTCTTGAGAGCTACTGTTTTGACTGAGTTCCATCAGAATCAGTATCAGAATCAGCTTTATTGGCAAGGTGTACTCACGTACACTAGGAATTCTTTGTGGTACAATGCATCGCCAAGCAGCAACATGGAGGAAAAAAATGTAGCATACATTACAAACATTACACATATGAGTTCATACTGCACATATGCAACTGTACAGTAGACATATTATACATTTAAGACTAAAAACTAAGGCTGCTTGGCAGAGCAGCACCGAGGCAGCCATCCGCGGCGCCAACTAGAACTCACATAATGCACATAATACAGAAGATTTAAGCATTACATCAAAAGATAAACCACACAGACAAAGACACAGAAAGAATAATGCATGATTGGTGTAGGCATTTTGAGTAATAACCTCCAGGGGTTGTGTATTCCACCATCACAAGGCACCAGGTGCGGCAGCCATCTTAGGCGCACTGCGTAGGATTACCCACGGTGGAATAGTCCACCCCTAGAAGAGAACACAAAATGGGGAGATTGCAGTCCTTAAGTTCAGAGTAGGGTTCCAATAGAAACATCAGGTCCACGCATTTTTCATCCCATCCACAAGCGCCCCAGATAAGGCAGCCATGTTGGGCGCACTACAAGGTTACACTGTGGGAGATGAGCCATACAGGGGCCAAATGCATGTATGGGAGAACTGACACGTGTGTAGGCGTATGCTATACCCTGCATGGAAAGATCCAAATGAAGCACACCCCGCCCACAGGGGAACCATCCGAGGCAGCCATGTGGGGCGCACTGCATAGGTTACTGCTGGCAGGGTGTGCAACCAATGGAGGTACACATTACGGGAATAGCACACAGTGGGGGGAAAGTACCCTGTAAGAAGAAAGAGAAGAGAAAGACACATTTGCAGGAAAAAAACTGTACTAACATTATTTTGTGAAAAAGATAAATGTCCTGGTCTCATGAGAGCAGTGCGGGTGGGTGTGAGAATGTGGGGTGCACACTAATGCCCAATGGAACTGACCCAGCAAAGTATGGTCCTGATGCGCACGTCCCTCAGTTCCCAGCTGAGCTTGGGGGGTAGTCCCGGGGGCAGTCATGATGTTCTTGGACACAGAAGAAGTAGGCATTGGTCCTGGTGTTCTCATGGCAGAGGTGAGGAGAGGCCACATAATGCTCCAGATTTCTTTCTTGATGCTGGTCAATGTTTGTTCAACTGTTTTTTTAACTGTTCATTTTCAAGACGCTTAGAGAAGGAACGCTTTGAGTATTGGAACGCACATGAAACAAAGTTTCCGGGCATCCAGGGATCTCTAAGACATTGGAGTTAGTCTCCCACTCAGTATGGTGGCCTGGTCTTTCTAAAGACGTTAAGGAGTTTGTTTCTTCATGTCAGGTTTGTGCACAGCATAAGGTTCCCCGTTCCTTGCCTATCGGGCAACTTATGCCCTTGAATGTCCCTCTCAGGCCATGGTCTCATATTTCCATGGATTTTGTGGTGGACCTTCCCCTTTCAGCTGGATGCAGAGTCATTTGGGTGGTAGTAGACCGTTTTAGCAAGATGGCTCATTTCATTGCCCTTCCCCGACTGCCATCTGCCCAAGGATTGGCAGTGTTGTTTCTCCTCCATGTTTTCAGACTTCATGGGTTGCCCACTGATATTGTTTCTGATCGGGGTCCACAATTCATTGCACAATTCTGGAAGTGTTTTTGTGCTTCATTAAAGATGAGATTGTCATTAACATCTGGTTACCACCCACAGTCCAACGGGCAAACCGAGCGAGTTAACCAATCATTGAAACAGTATTTGCGTTTGTACTCAGCCAAACTCCAGAATGATTGGTCCGAGTTTCTTCCATTGGCGGAGTTTGCTTACAATAATTCTTGTCATTCCTCCACCAACGTGTCTCCATTCTTTTCGGTTTTTGGTTTTCACCCCAGAGCTAATTCTTTTTTTCAACATTCCTCAGTTTCCTTGCTAACCTTAACCTCCCATCTCAGAGCCATTTGCTCTCAGAAAAGCGGCCTTTCGAGAGAAAAAAATTTCTGACCGGCTCCGACGTCCTTGCAATTTTAAGGTGGGAGATAGGGTATGGTTGTCGACTCGTAACATTAGACTTCGACAATCTTCAGCTAGGTTGGGACCCAAATTTATTGGACCATTTCATATCATTAAAAAAGTTAACCCAGTTGCTTTCCGGTTACGTTTACCAAAATCTCTTCGGATTGGTAATACGTTTCATTGCTCCCTGTTGAAGCCATACATTTCTTCCAATAAATTTCCTCGGAAGATCTCTCAGGGAAGATCTCCAGTGGATGTACAGGGACAACAGGAGTTCCTGGTGGAGAAGGTTCTCGATTCCAAGTTGTCCAGGGGCCGGCTTTATTTTCTGGTTCACTGGAGAGGTTATGGTCCAGAGGAAAGGTCCTGGGTCCTGGATAAGGATCTTCATGCCCCAAGGCTCAAGAGGGCATTTTTTCGGGAATTTCCTTGGAAGCCTGGCTTTAGGGGTTCCTTGACCCCTCCTCAAGGGGGGGGTACTGTTAGGCGCCGGGGTCCGCTCGTTGGTGCGGCCCGGCGCCTAGCAACCAGGGACGCCGTACGCGGACAGCCGCCGGCTCCCTGGCAACGCTGGACGCCGGGCGCACTGAGCCGCACGGACCCTAGCAACGGGGACGCCACTGACGGACCGCGTTCCCCGTTGCTGGGTCCAGGGTTTAATGAACCTACACCTGTTTCCTGGCCGTGCAGCAAGGCAGCTGCACAGCATGTAGGTAATTAGCCCTGTCAACACCTGATTGGAGGACTCCTGTTCATATGCACTCTCAGGGCTTCTCACAGACGCCGGTAATAGCTTCCTGCATGCTGTCTCTGTTTGCTGAGAGTCTGTTCCAGTCTTGCTGTATCCGGTCATTCCAGTATTCGGAAGTCCTGAACTCAGAAGTTGTCATCTTATTCCTGGAGTCCTGACTAATCACCGTATAACATCCAGTGGTGTTCGTGAGTCGCGGCTTTGCCGTGTGTTGCGGCTTGTCCGCTTTATTATTTATTATTTGTGTTTTGGAGCATTTCGCGGAGGGTTCCGCTTCCACAGGTCCACTCTGGTATCCAGCGGTGCTGGGTAGGAGTATTGGACAAGTGGATTTTGGTTGTCCTTTTCCCTGGCGGGTTTCCGCACATACTTCAGGTTTTGTTAGTTAGCTTGTTGCCCCGGCCTGTTGTCAGTCAGAGGTCCTCTTGTTATCATCCTGCCTCGGATTTCCCTTTGTCTCTCACTAAGCCGGGGGGCACCGGAGTTGGGCAGACATAATCCGCCCTTCAAACGTGGCTGCCAGGGGCTCAAGAAACCATAGTCTCGCAGGGGATTTCCGATAGCACGGGTGAGACAATAGAGTTAGGGCGCCAGGGGCAACTAGTCTTTCCTGCTCCCGTTACCTGCATTCCATTCCAGCGCTCTGGTCCTTGTCATAAAATCTCCTCCGGTCAGGAGTGCTGGAATCATAACAACTATATCACTAACCTTCGGGCACTTCATTTATCAACTAAAACTTAGATAATTTAACAAGAGTGCGCCCAAACAAGAGTCATACTTTTCTCCTTGTACACGTATTATTGTTTTCTTTTTTGACTCTGGGCGCACCGCCATACGGACAGATAGGAATTTCCATTTATTATTGTTCATCTCTGGCCTTACATGATTACGTTTGTACTCTGAATCTAGGTCAGTGCAGGATCCAAAACCCTCCCACATTACAAAGAGTTATCAGAGGAATTGTTTATTAAAAGAATTCTGTTTAGGACACGTGGGCACTCGCTGAGAATAAAAAAAGAGAAAATTCCGTACGCAACGTAGGAAAGGGTTCTTCACTGATAGGGCAATAAAGATTTGGAATTCCCTGCCAGGGAAGTTGGTAATGGCAGACTCTGTAAATGCATTTAAAAACGGTTTGGATACATTTCTGATTGAAAATAATATCCAAGGTTATAACATTTAAAATATTTACGTTGATAATCCGGGTGGAACATGATTTATAGTTGTTAACTAGTCATAAAACATTACTTCAGCAGGTACATTATAATCAACTCAACTTAATACAGAATACAGGTTGAACACGATGGCCATTTTGCATCTTTCAACCTCATTTACTATGTTACTTGTTACTATGTGTGTTCAACGGTGGCTTTGAATTGCTCCAACATACTTTTCAAGTGGTCACGTCTCTCATATTATTGCATCCAGGACTTATTAATCCATGCCTTGCAAGTGATTGACCCTTTAAAAAAAAATGTCCAAGTTTGTCCGCCATCCTACACGGCCAATGAACTTGGGCGGCATTACATCGAGCTGTGAATATTTTCATGATTTTAACACTAATTGTAGTGTATTATATTAGCGCGTTGTAGGTATTTCTTATTTGTAATCTATATATATAAATTTATTTCTAATAATTTATTTGAACATCTGTCATTTTAATAATACTTTTTTTTATAACTTGTAAGTTTATGTTCGGTTGAGTTTGTAATTTTTTCTTTCTTATTTTATTTTATAACCACATACTAACATTTTAAGTATACTATACCTGTCTGAGCTCCCATAGTACATTTACTGGGGAGAAATGAAACACATTTGTGATTTCTTTAATATATCATGTTGTTTATAGTTAACTTAATATTATTGTTTCAAATAATTGGATAAGTTTGAATGAACTGCAACATTCTTTGGAAGCAAATTAATATGTGTTTTGTCATCTGTCACTTATAACATTTATTTTACAATTTTTTATTCAGACCTCAAATGTATAGAAATAGGAAGCAAAACAATGATATAATATTAGAATTCATCCAAATACCAGTATGTTTTTGGAATGTGGAAGGAAACCTGTGGACCCAGAGGAAACTCAGGGGAGACCATAGAGAATACATATAAGCACCCGCCGAGTCCCGCCTATATCAGCATCTCAGACGCGCATGCGTGTGAGAAATGCACGCGCCCCATTTACTGCAATGGGAACATCTCTGTTCACTCCCATAGTGCAGCAAAGCGCCAGATCACCTAGCCACACCGGGAGTACACATTAGCAATGGAGCCACACTAGATTAGTGCGGCTCTATCTGTACAGTATTGCCTTGGTTAGAAAATGATCATCGTGAGGGACTAATGCTAACCACATATACTAACAGTGCTGCCCAGGTATAATATTTAGTTACAGTATGTGTACATTTCAACTATTTCTGTACAAAGAAATACATTTTTTACCATACTGCACATGACTGTGTTATGTGCAAGACATAAAGGAATTTTTTTTTCTAGCATAGCATGTCATGCTAAATTAAACTACTTTTTTGCCACATCGTTGCACTTGTGTCTTTGCAAAAAGTGTCAACCCAAGGATCTACTGTACAGAAGTGTTTTCTTCAATTGTTTTCCTTTGACTTTATCAATGACCTTAATATAGTACATTTATGTGATTCACATTGCACTGAAATCCTATCTGCAGTCAGAAAAATGGCGGTGCGGGAAGGGGAGAGGGGGTGTTAGATAAGCTCTATTTCACACTTTCATTCATGCTAAATCAATACAAAATTTCAGTACAGAATCACAGAAATAAAAGTAAGTATATTCTTCAAATTCCTAAGAATTCACTGTTGTCATACTTTATTTTTAAGTTGCAGCAGACAACTCCCCCTATCTAGCACCTGATATATAATTATCTCCAGGAATGATAGAGCAACTGCCACTGTTTGTCTGCTTTATTTTTAAGTTAGCAAATAGTTCTATAGCACTGGACAGTCTAGATTACAAATCATAAAAAATAAATTCAAAAGTCCTAAAATAGCCCTGCCTGTGCGATCTCATGATTAAGAGGGAGCAAGAGTTAGTGGGATGTGGAGTAGATTTTGGAATGTAGTTGGTACAACATTCAGATGGACTGTGATAAATTCGGTTATCTTACAGGAAAGAAAGCTATACCTTATACACACTTAGAATACACTTTACCATGGAGCCACTGCGGCCGCTTACCTTAGTACACACGCTACGTACTTTATACACTGTATCACTGTACGGACTTTGCGTACAAATGCCGCACTGGGGGTACAAAGTACACACAGCGCGCGCACACCCAGAGATACATTTTAACCCTTTACAGTAATGCAATCCAATGATAAAACACTTTAAACCTTAGCAGTAATGTAATGCAATGATAAAACACTTTAAACCTTAGCAGGGCAATGAGGACACGACACCAATTGTGATTTTACCGCTGGGTTCCGACACCACAGTGGATTATTGCTGAAAGGGGGTTTACAATACAAATAATACACTACATTATAACAGAGTAAATGGCTACAGTCAATGTACATACGTGAGTGGACAAGCTTGCGCAACCCGGCCGGTCCCCGGTCATCTGATAGATAACTTTGTGAGTCTTGTGCCAGGCCAGGCTGCAGCAGGCTTTATTTATACAATTCTTCCAAAAGCAATACAATGGATACTGTAATCCCTTTGTCCATTGGACACAGGAATGCACTTTTACAGTACAGGGGAGGTCATAGGTCGATTTGAAAAGGTAGGCGATGTCTTTCCCAACTGCTCTTGTGGGTGGTCTCCTCTGGATTCCCGCCGCATACATTATATACAGTAAATACAGTTTATATCTATATTCTGCTTCTGCACATAACTATCCGCAGGAACATGCGATCTTCCGCAGACCAACACCGGAATGTTACCCTTAAAATACCCTACAGCTGGATACCAAACACCACCTTATAACCTTAGTCTGTCCCCTCTTATCCTGTAAAGGTGAATCCCTTTGTTCTGGAATCATTTAAACTGTTGTTACTTTCTGGTGTGGTGCAGGGGGACTATGTGTACATTGTGCACTATTTGGATTAAATATGCAGTGTGTTTTAATAGCTCTCCATGCGTTCACAAACTCTACTGTAAATACCCATACCACGCGCTGATGCGCACGACCGCGGGAGCGACCATACGCAAATTGCTAATATGTGAACGCACAGCAGAACAAGTACACGCGCAGAGGCCATCTGTGTGTTGTTTGTACGTGATGTGTGTACTGCAATATTTTTCGACTTTGACAGTCCACCCTTTGGTAGTCACCAATAACTGCCACTATCTAATCACTAAACAGAAAAATATCTACACAATATCTACAAAAGATTTGGATGGTCAGGGTGAGAGTGGTAGGTAGGAAATGTATGACCTAGTGGGATAGTAAAAAGCATGTATGTATGAATCCATGTCTGAGGGGCATGTATCATCGTGCCGTATATGTTCTAAATAAGCTTCGAGGTATTGCGAAGTATACATTAAATCCTTCTTATCCCATATTAAGGGTCTGTAAGTGGGCCGACAAACACTACCGAGCTCTTTTCGGCTTCTTGTTCCAACAAATGGGGTGCACATTTAGTTGATGATACATGGAGGGGGAACATATGTGAGTGCTAGTATATGTGGATATCACCTGTCGACTATGTGTGTCATTAACTGAAGTTTGTAGAGATGAAAATAAGACACATATCTAAAATACATTCACATAAACATTTACATAAACATTCTTGGGTAGGGCTGATGTCTTTTTCCGGATGGGTGTATCTGGGCAGAGGGGGAGACAAAAGAAAAACGGGTGAAAGAAACAGGCCATGGAATTCATTTACAATCGTTATCATAACACTGTCTCTATGGATGGGTCGTAAATTAAATCTGCTGTTATAACAATGCCCTCGCTCCTTAGACTCATCAAATTTGTGCCGTGCTTGCGCCGCGTCAGAATTCGAACACACCTAAATATCAAGCCAATAATTATGACGACTCCCAGGATACAAAGGAGAAACTTCCCCACACTCATAGTAACATTTTGAGCCCACTCTCCTAATCCTGAGAACCAATTTCGTGGGTTCAACCATGAGACCCAGCAGGTCAGCTCATTACCCACAGCCGTCAGGGTAAGGTTGTGTCTCCTCCGGAACTCCCACTTCAACTGCAAGATATCATCCATCTTTTGATCGATAATCTCCGTGGGGTCGTCAGTGCTGTTTGTAATATATGTACAGAACTTCACACCATATTGAGTTGCCAGAGTAACACAGTACCCACCCGTCATGGCTGTGATATAATTTAGGACCATCCTGTGCTGAATCAGTTCCTTCTTGTAAGCTTGTAACTCCCTTCCCGTATACCTGAAGGTGTCGTCATACATCTCGGTGATATTATCTATCAAGTTCGCTAGCGCATGGATATACCTATAATTTATAATTCCTCTGGCAGTACGGGTGATGTCTAATGCGAGAAGGAATTGAATCCCGGTGGATTCATGGATCAAATCAGAGGCTGCATGCTCTGTCCTATCTATGAGGTGCCTTTTGACGATATGTTCATAGTGAGTATGAGTATAAGGAGCCTGAGCACTGCGGTGAACATCTTTCATCTTATCATGGGTTATGGTCATGACCTCTGGCAGTACTCTTCCAATATAAGACAATCCCTCTGAACTCGGGACAAGCCACTTGTACGCCTTCCTCCCACATATGAAATAGGCATCATCGGGGAGAACATAGGGGACAGAATATGACATCACCATATTACAAACTTTCCACGTGAAAAACCCAATCCATAGTACTCGCATCTGCTCAGTACAACTATCGGGCTGGATGATATGAGCACAGTACCCTGGTGATACTTTTCCAACCCACATGGTCTTGCTTCCTCGAGTATACCTATACCGGAAATACCTTCCACTGTTGGTTATTTGGCGTACAAGTTCAGGTTCTATGGGTATCCTATCAGCTCTGTGTGAAAAGGTCATTGTCTGGTTATTCCACGTCACTTCCCAATTTCCCGGTTTTCGGTAATTGGAAATATTGAAACATAATAAGGATCTATCTACATGATACTTGTGGAGCTTCAAACTAGGGGGCCTAGAAATATTGAATTTCTTGTCCACCAGTCTCCCACCCCGTAATTCTAGTACCTCATCTATTGCTAAAGGGTATGGTACTAATCCTGACTTGCTCTGACCTTGAGGTACCTGTGAGCACACCCAGCATTCTGTCTGGTTTAAGACCTTACCCACTAGTGAGTGGTAATCACTCAACGGATGACGGTCCATGTCGATATTAAGGTTGGACTGACATCTCTGGATGCACCCATCCTCAACTATATTCTCATAATTCCTACAAATACAATATTCATCAGACAATAACCCCTCATAGTGCCTCCGAGCTCCCTGACTACCAGAGCGCTTACTGATGCTAGCCTTTACTTGAGCGATGTGCCGCTCCTGAGATTCTACAAATTCATACTCGTCATCAGAACCCATTCCAGATCCCTGCTCGACCTCTCTGGGACCCTCACCAAAACAAACTGTCTTGATCAAAACCAGAATTACTAATAGAACCCTAAACGCAGTCTCTTGTGATCGATCCATTTCGTTTAGGGAAAGGAGGAAAATAAGAAGGGGAAAAGACCGGAAAATTCAGGGGGAGGTGATAACAAAGAATGATACTACAACCGTTCTAGATCTGTGCTCGGATGCCCTTCAACAGTCCTGCCTCTCAACCTTCCCGGAACAGACACTCCAGTGATACAAGGTTCTCTACACTCTGCTCTTTGTCACGAGTTCTCTCCGGGTCAGCGGCCTTTCTGTAGGGAACATAAATCTTGCATTTCAATTTGTTTAACTGTTGTGTATTATCAGTTGTGTGAAGTAAACCATCTGTGGAAAGTGAAAAGAGAGGGGAAATAATAAAAAGAAAATTTGTCAGATTTGCGTTCACCATCAGGCTGTCACACCATCATGTATATCGGTATCTATGCACAGTCTCCCTTCACCAGTATTCCCATTCTCCACCCTTTGTGCATGACCAGGCACACTGATACTGGTGTCCCTATGCTGGTGAGATATACTGGGTTTGGGCAGAACTCTGAAAAGACCGAGTAGGCATGTGACGTTTGAACTGTAATCCTGTCGGTGAACGTAAGAGATGAAGAGGAAACTTTGAAGACAAATCACATAGAGTTTAGTAACAGATAAGTTGGTAGAGGCAAAGAAGATTTTACAAAGTTTGACATCTGGATTGGGCACTAAGGGGAATGGTTCTCTACTCGGTCTGCTCCCCCCAAAAAAAAAATTCTATGTGTGTTATATCTCTACTGGGACTATCCCAGCCATCAATCCAGTGTCCTGTCCATTCTAAATTCACAGGGAACCCGGTATCTTTGAGATAATTTCCTCTACCTGTGATGGACATGTATCTAGAACAGTGAAATGCAACCTTAGTCTTCGTGGGTATCCAACATAATTCGTACTTCCTGGGCAGGAGCACGCTATATATATACCATCTCTAACAAAACTTCTGCTAAATTAATTAGAGGTCACTTCTGCTAGAGAAAGAAGCAGTAAGTTCTGTCAAAAGGGTAAAGTTGCATATATTCCATTCTTCCCATTAAACGAATCTGTGTTTTCTATATGGCTCGTGACTCCTTACTATATGTCCCTTGATCCCGTCTATGTGTTTAATAACGTGGCTTGTTTTCTCTGTCTAGCAGTCTATATTGGCTATGTGCTCTACTACTCTTGCAATCTCTAGCAAAATGTCCTTTATTTTTTTTACAAATGTAACAATTTCTCGGTCTTTTCTTACCACCAGGGTTTTTGGGGTTTAGGTTGATGAGACTTTGGTGTAAGGGCCTGTATTCTTTCAATCCTCAGCCTGTCCTCCTGCAGTTCTCTACGCCTAGCAATATTCTTATGGTGTTCAATCGCGCACTCTCTATGACAAGCTACTGTGGCCCCTCTCCAATCAGGAAAAAAAAATGTTTGTACCCTGTCCCTTACTGTCTGATTGAGTCCGTCCATTAATACAGAAACAGCTACCTTCCTGTAATTCGCATCGATCCCTGTATCTGATACCCCTATGTATATATCTATTATTTGCAGGTCCTGATGGGAGTATTCTGATTTCATTTCCTTTTCCCTCTGTTTTATGGAGAAAATTTTTCTCCACTTAACAGTTGTGGGGAAATACAACTCTAGTTGCATGTTAATTTGCTCTAAGTTCTCCTGATTGTGTTTTGTCAGTCATAAGACTATCCGACTCTAATCTACAATCAGTGATACATTTTTGGGTGTCAATAGTAGGAGGTAGGCACGCTTTCAAAAATATCCGCCAGTGTTTGTTTGTCGGGTCATACGCATTACCCAGATCTCTGAAAAATTTCTGACATCTGGCTAAATGCTTCTGAGGGTCGGGGAATTCTGAAATGATTGATCGCAGCTCATCTCTGGGCCACGGGCAATACATTGCATTATTCCTGGTGAGGATTATTCCCTGACTATCGGTTTCCCCATTGGGAGTTACTACACTGCTCAAAAAAATAAAGGGAACACTAAAATAACACATCCTAGATCTGAATGAATGAAATATTCTTATTAAATACTTTGTTCTTTACATAGTTGAATGTGCTGACAACAAAATCACACAAAAATTATCAATGGAAATCAAATTTATTAACCCATGGAGGTCTGGATAGGAGTCACCATCAAAATTAAAGTGGAAAAACACACTACAGGCTGATCCAACTTTGATGTAAGTCCTTAAAACAAGTCAAAATGTGGCTCAGTAGTGTGTGTGGCCTCCACGTGCCTGTTTGACCTCCCTACAACCCACACAAGTGGCTCAGGTAGTGCAGCTCATCCAGGATGGCACATCAATGCGAGCTGTGGCAAGGTTTGCTGTGTCTGTCAGCGTAGTGTCCAGAGCATGGAGGCGCTACCAGGAGACAGGCCAGTACATCAGGAGACGTGGAGGAGGCCGTAGGAGGGCAACAACCCAGCAGCAGGACCGCTACCTCCGCCTTTGTGCAAGGAGGAACAGGAGGAGCACTGCCAGAGCCCTGCACAATGACCTCCAGCAAGCCACAAATGTGCATGTGTCTACTCAAACGATCAAAAACAGACTCCATGAGGGTGGTATGAGGGCCCGACGTCCACAGGTGGGGGTTGTGCTTACAGCCCAACACCGTGCAGGACGTTTGGCATTTGCCAGAGAACACCAAGATTGGCAAATTTGCCACTGGCACCCTGTGCTCTTCACAGATGAAAGCAGGTTCTCACTGAGCACATGTGACAGACGTGACAGAGTCTGGAGACGCCAAGGAGAATGTTCTGCTGCATGCAACATCCTCCAGCATGACCGGTTTGGCAGTGGATCAGTAATGGTGTGGGGTGGCATTTCTTTGGGGGTCCGCACAGCCCTCCATGTGCTCACCAGAGGTAGCCTGACAGCCATTAGGTACCGAGATGAGATCCTCAGACCCCTTGTGAGACCATATGCTGGTGCGCTTGGCCCTGGGTTCCTCCTAATGCAAGACAATGCTAGACCTCATGTGGCTGGAGTGTGTCAGAAGTTCCTGCAAGACGAAGGCATTGATGCTATGGACTGGCCCGCCCGTTCCCCAGACCTGAATCCAATTGAGCACATCTGGGACATCATGTCTCACTCCATCCACCAACGCTACATTGCACCACAGACTGTCCAAGACTTGGCGGATGCTTTAGTCCAGGTCTGGGAGGAGATCCCTCACGAGACCATCCGCCACCTCATCAGGAGCATGCCTAGGCGTTGTAGGGAGGTCATACAGGCACGTGGAGGCCACACACACTACTGAGCCTCATTTTGACTTGTTTTAAGGACATTACATCAAAGTTGGATCAGCCTGTAGTGTGTTTTTCCACTTTAATTTTGAGGGTGACTCCAAATCCAGACCTCCATGGGTTAATAAATTTGATTTCCATTGATAATTTTTGTGTGATTTTGTTGTCAGCATATTCAACTATGTATAGAACAAAGTATTTAATAAGAATATTTCATTCATTCAGATCTAGGATGTGTTATTTTAGTGTTCCCTTTATTTTTTTGAGCAGTGTATTTCCAAGACACGGTGTAATCCTACCGTTCCGTTCCCAATCTGTTTACTGTGAGGTGTTGTTGTCTCTGTGCAATGAACTGTCTCACACTTACCGGTAGCTGTGACCTCACCAGTTCTTTCATTGGGGAATATTGTTACTGCTCTACCTGGTCGGACAGGCCCCACCTGAGTTTCCTGCAGCGAGGTGACTGCTTGGAGGAGAGCTGTGATTTGGCTGGATATATTTGTTATTTAAAAAAAAGATATAGATTCAATATATATATTACAAAGTACAGTATACCTATAGTTACAACTCATACAGTAAGCAGTTAAAACATACAGTTACATACAATTACAGTTACAGGCCAGCAATACAATTACCATTCCCTCCAATGCTTCTTATTTCTCTCTCTCTCTGTAAATAAATAAATACAGGAACTGATCTGCCAGCAAGTCCATCATCCTCTTGTGACCTATAACCTTGAAAAGACTTTAAAAAAAACAGGATACATCTTGCAAAAAATTAGGGTTAATACATTGTTTTTGCATACTACTATCATTTACGGATATACCATTGACTGTAGCCATCTCTTCCCCTTTGACTTGTGTCGACAATGGTGTGTTTGTGTTCCCATTCCCGCTAGGTTTCGAACCTGTTTTGCGAATTTGTTCTCTTTGCATGTCCCCTTCCTGTTGCCATAATTTTAAACAATCATTATGTCTAATCCTTTGTTTTCTGGATTTAAGAAGACATATTCTACTGCTTACATTCTGCAGTACCTCTGGTTCAAAGCTGCCCACCCTAGGGAATGGTTCCCTATCATTGTTAGTCATACATATCCACTCATTGCATAAGACTTGTGTGTGTGAACCATTTTTTTCACACTTGATAAACCTTGCTGAGCCTTTTTGCCACAATTCTGCCTGAACCCTGTCTAAACGTCTCTTACTTGAGCAACTGGCTCCCATATTTGTGGGTCTCTTCCAATATCTTTAAAAAATTCCCACAAACACCAAAATACTCAATATAAGTAGACGGTGGAAGTATACCTGAGCGCCTTCCACTCGCTCGCGCCCACGCTGGCCAGTACTACCATACACTGTTGATAGCGAAGGCAATGTACCCAACTTAGGGCTCCTATCAGATCTTACAACACCGTAATTTATTTTGGCGGAAGCTCTGTTTGGAATATTTTTCCTGAGAGAGGCAGTGAAAATTTCCTTTTCAGTATCTTTCAACTGGAATTGTTTGTAGGGTGAAAAAAAGAGAAATTAGATAACTATCTTTCACCCTTTCCAGTGAAGCCCACAATGGAGATTTCCCGAAGTTATCAAAGAAAAACCCCTTTGTCTGTACAATCACGTCTGTGTATGCTCTTCCACAGTGCATATGACACAATAATATCACGTTGCTCTGTGCAGAACAAATGGACATGTGATGCAATAGCACAGCCTATAGATACTAGCTATCTGTATGCCCTACGATTGCTGTAGACCACCTAGCAGACCACCTAGCATTGTATGGGATACCATTCAGTCCACCAAGACCACCTAGTTAATAACGTAGGGTTGCGAACCTTACGCCACCGGGCCTCTACTAACCCAGTGTGTCCAGCTAGACCACCTAGCTTCGACCACCTAGACCACCTGGTTATTGGGTTTAGTATCCACTCAGTCCTGCATTCGCTCACTTAAATACACTTTATTTTTATTTTCTGTACAGAAAATTTAGGATTTATTCAAGTTGGCAGCTTTACCCCCAGAGGCAATTTAAAAAATATATTTATACTGAATTTTGTTTTTATACTAAATTTCTTTAGAAACCGGGTAGTTTGGTGCTATTGTAGCGTGGCTTCTGTCCCGCCTTTAAACTAAACAAACTATTGTGTAATTTGTACTTAGCAACCGTACTTCTTACGCAATTTTGCGTAAACACGCTACCGTGCGTGTCTCTTACGTGGCGTGTACAAAACTATACGTCCGCAATAGCACAAATCATACAATTTCTATAAATGTGAGCAATATTAACTATAATCGCTCACTTAACACAACACACAGTTTCTTTCTGTATAAACCTTTATAACAAGGCCAGGCTGCGTGTGTCTCTTACACTTACTTCCTTAACATTTATTTTTAGTTTTAACTATATAGCAACAAATATCCGGTTTCACACAGTTCTAAATGAATCTAGCAATAATCAATAATTCAAATGGTATGATTCAGATTGGATAGCCATCTTGCAGAACATACATTGATATAAACACCCACATAATTATAATAATATTATATATATGTACCATTCACTGGTCTCCTCTGAGACACCTTACCTCTTCAGTGCTTCTAATTTGCATATCAAAGCTGTGTGCTTTTGACTGCCTGTTCAAGAGGTTTTTTTTTTCACTGCTAAGAAAAAGCAGTTACACAGGTTAATTTGCATTTCAATGGCTATCCTTAACTAGCAAGCAGAGTTAACTGAATCCTAGAGGTAGAAGAAAAAAAAAACTTTGTTTATATCTGTGTGTACTTCTTACATCAAGTATTCATCTCACTATTAACTTTCACTGGGCCCCATTGAAACTATATGTAATTGACTATGGCATGGGTTAAATAAATGCATTGGTAACTCATAAATCGTGTTTCATGTGACCAAGGAAAGCTGATTATTCTGTGCATTGAAAATTAGCTTTTCAGAGAAATTACCTTCCCAAAATGGCCGCTGCTCCTCCCCCTTCCACATCCATGAGGGTTACACAAAATGGTGGACAGGCCATGTGGTTAGTCCAAAATGGAGGACAGACCATGCGGCTTCCTTTGTCACAAAGAAATCAAACATTATACAAGCACCTGAAGTTATTTTATGCCTGAGTTAAAAAACTATACCAAGGCTATGCAGCAATTTTTTTAAACCTACTTAACAGATAAACAATCCAATCTGAATCAAACACAATATGACTTTTTTGAACTTTGTTTTGCAACAATGTGAGAGGGTATGCAAAGAGTATGGGTGCTGTGTACGGTTTTGGCGCCAAAAAAAACTTTCACAGATTTTAAATAGCTTTTTTCCTGTTTACCTTACGAGTTCTACCAGCATCTCTACAAACCATACAGAGCAGACACCATCTAATCAGCAATTAAGTAGGGTTTTCAGTGCATCCACCGACCAAGAAAAGGATACATAGGATACTGTCTGGCCACCCTTATGCTGATAGATAAAGTCTGCTGCGACCTGTTAGGCAGTAAGAATGTGGCAGACCGGAGAGCCCCCAATTGATAATGTCGATTATCTTACAGGAAAGAAAGCTATACCTTATACACACTTAGAATACACTTTACCATGGAGCCGCTGCGGCCGCTAACCTTAGTACACACGCTACGTGCTTTATACACTGTATCACTGTACGGACTTTGCGTACAAACGCCGCGCTGGGGGTACAAAGTACACACAGCGCGCGCACACCCAGAGATACACTTTAACCCTTTACAGTAATGCAATGCAATGATAAAACACTTTGGGGCAGATGTATTAACCTGGATAAGGCATAAGGAAGTGATAAACCAGTGATATGTGCAAGGTGACAAACACACCAGCCAATCAGCTCCAATATGCAAATTAACAGTTATGATCTGATTGGCTGGTGTGTTTATCACCTTGCACATATCACTGGTTTATCACTTCCTTATGCCCTCTCCAGGTTAATACATCTGCCCCTTTAAACCTTAGGAGTAATGTAATGCAATGATAAAACACTTTAAACCTTAGCAGGGCAATGAGGACACGACACCAATTGTGATTTTACCGCTGGGTTCCGACACCACAGTGGATTATTGCTGAAAGGGGGTTTACAATACAAATAATACACTACAATATAACAGAGTAAATGGCTACAGTCAATGTACATACGTGAGTGGAAAAGCTTGCGCAACCCGGCCGGTCCCCGGTCATCTGATAGATAACTTTGTGAGTCTTGTGCCAGGCCAGGCTGCAGCAGGCTTTATTTATACAATTCTTCCAAAAGCAATACAATGGATACTGTAATTCCTTTGTCCATTGGACACAGGAATGCACTTTTACAGTACAGGGGAGGTCATAGGTCGATTTGAAAAGGTAGGCGATGTCTTTCCCAACTGCTCTTGTGAGTGGTCTCCTCTGGATTCCCGCCGCATACATAATATACAGTAAATACAGTTTATATCTATATTCTGCTTCTGCACATAACTATCTGCAGGAACATGCGATCTTCCGCAGACCAACACCGGAATATTACCCTTAAAATACCCTACAGCTGGATACCAAACACCACCTTATAACCTTAGTCTGTCCCCTCTTATCCTGTAAAGGTGAATCCCTTTGTTCTGGAATCATTTAAACTGTTGTTACTTTCTGGTGTGGTGCAGGGGGACTATGTGTACATTGTGCACTATTTGGATTAAATATGTAATGTGTTTTGATAGCTCTCCATGCGTTCACAAACTCTACCATAAATACCCATACCACGCACTGATGCGTACAACCGCGGTAGCGACCATACGCAAATTGTGAATATGTGCATGCACTGCAGAACAAGTACACGCGCGGAGGCCATCTGTGTGTTGTTTGTACGTGATGTGTGTACTGCAATATTTTTTGACTTTGACAAGTGCTATGAGTTGGGAACAGGAAAGTTTATACTTAATGTATGGGTTAGACTGAATAGGGAGAAGCAAAGCAAAACTCTTATGGGTATATGCAGGTTTTTAAATGTAGAAATGTTGCCCATAGCAACCAATCAGATTCTACATAAAATATATCTAGCACCTTCTAAAATATTATAGGCAGAATCTAAATGGCTGCTATGTGCAACATCTTCACTTTTGTAAACCCGCACTTTAGAAAAATATACAGCTTACAGACAGAAATGAGAGGTAATTATCTGAAAGGAGTTGAGGCATCTTTCAGAGGCAGATTAAAAAGGGCAATTAGGAGACTATTCCAAAGCCTTTACGGGATGAAATGTGTTGATGTCATTCCCCATTCATGTTCACACAGTGACGGATTGTAGTATTGTAGCGGTCACTGCCAGCGGCTGCAACTCAAGTGGTAATTGTAGCGCCATCCCCCTGCCTGCCAGGACAGAGATCTGCACTCACTAGTGCTGGCGGTTGGCACCCTGCTTCACGCTCTGGTTGAGTGCTACGAGGATATCTCTACAGGTGCCTGTGCTATTATTAGTGGATATTCCCGCTGGTCCGGGTAATTATAACAAAGTTTTATCCTCTGCACTGGGACGCCAGTAGCAGGAGGATTGGAGAGACATACAGCTTTATCACAGTCAATTAGCAATATCGCTGCAGTGAAAACCGCTAAGCAAAACAGATCGGACGTGTCTGTTTTTTATCATAAGAGACACATTGTTGCTATCATTTAACTGTGTGAAAGACCCTCAGCTCTTTCAATAAGTGTGACTGATTATTACAGCACTTGATTCTTTGAGTCCATATGGAATTTTAAGTTTGTGATTAATTGTTGTCATTTTATCATATTTTTGAATTTAGTAAAGAAATTTTATATATTTTTTTGGAAGCAGGTCTATGTGATTATATTGAGTGGAAGCAAACACTAATATACATTAACACAAATGTATTTATCTTAGTACATCAAGCGCAATAAATATCTTTTTTTCTGTCTGTTGTCTCTTGGGGATTTAGCTAATTACCTATTATGTGCAGCTGATGTCCATTTGATTACTTGAAGTAATTTAATTTATTCCAATTATTTGCGCCAGGAGTTGGGGTGAATTTCACCTCTAATTTCTATTTCACCTGACAATACCACATTGATTGCCATACTTTCTGACCCAGAGCTTGTATTATAGAAGTGGGTATCATTTCATTATTCTTTTGTGACCTATCCCTACTACACCGTATTACAGGTATATGGTACTATGAGTCGTCCATCAGTGATAGCTAAGAAAAAGGGAGACCAAGAAATAATTTCCTTCTGCTTTTGCCTCCATCCCCTAAGAATACTTCACTGTTGTCTGAAATTGATCTGACATCGTCTCCTGCCACTAGAGGCGATATTCAGAATCTACAAGCACTCATTATGGACCTTAAAGAGTCTGTCACTTCCGTCCTTAAGAGAGCTGTAGGTGAGCTTAAAACTGACAAGATGGAACTTTCTTCCCGCACTGCACTTCTTGAAAACCGTGTGGATAACATCCAGGAGGGCTATAGCAACTTTCCTAAGGATATGAACTACTACTATAGCAAACTCAACGTCTTGAGGGAAAAGAATGAAGATTTAGAAAATCGCGAAAGGCATAACAATCTTTGAATTCATAATATTCCTGAAACAGTAATACCAAGTGATATTGAGTCATATCTTCATCGATTGTTTGCTCATCTTCTCCCTTCAGAGGACATTTCTATTTTTAAAATTGAAAGGGCACACAGAGCTCTACGCCCTAGGCCGAAGGATACCAACCCTCCTAGGGATGTGATCCTTAACCTGCTTTCTTTTAAGACCAAGAACCTCATCACTCTTTGATGGCTCTAAACTTCAAATCTTAAAAGAACTAGCCACCTTGACCATCAGCAAGCAGAGGGACCTGTGTACAGTGGGGTTGATTCTGACTTGATCGTAGCTGTGCTAAATTTAGCACAGCTACAATGAGGAACACAGACATGCGGGGGGACGCCCAGCACAGGACTAGCCTGCCCCACATGTCAGTCCCTGCCCCATTGTAAAAGTGCAAAAGCATTGCACAATGGCAATGCTTTTGCACTTCAGGAGTAGCTCCCGGCCAGCGCAGCTTTTGCGTGCTCGCCGGCAGCTACTCGTCGCTACGTTGACCAGACCGTGCCCACGAAATGGCGACCAAATGCTGCCATGCCACCCCCTCCCGCCCAGCAACCGCCTCTGCCTATCAATCAGGCAGAGGCGATCGCTAGGAAATGACAGCTTTTGGCTGGCAGCCATGTGCCAGTGCACTGCGGCAACGGCGCATGTGCAGTTCTGACCTGATCGCTGTGCTGTGAAGAACTGCAGCAAGCGATCAGCTCAGAATGACCCCCATAGATTGTTCTACTGAGAAAACATGGTTACAAATACAAATGGGGTTTCCATTTTGTCTTTTGGTGGACGTCAAAGGCAAACCTTATACTGTGCGGACACTGGAAGAGGGTAAAGATCTCCTTCGTAAACTCAAGCTTCATTCTGCTGCTACTTACTCCCATCAAGAACCTCACACCCAGGACCCTCTGACCTGACCGAGTCATGTCACTGGCAATCTATATCCTTTTATTGCTGTTTTATAATGTTGATTTCAGATAATTTTCCTATGTGCTGTTCTATAGTTGAACTCGTACATGTTTCTCATACACTTTTTTTATACTGTTTTGGTATTGTGTTGCGATTTTCCATGTTACTATGTTTTGGTTTTTTTTTATTACCCACAATATTTGTTTGTGTAATATTGCATCTCTGCTCTGGGTGGGAAGTTTCCGGTATCTTATCAAGTCTTGCCATTCCCCAATTTTAAGGACTATTGCATTTTGTAACTCAGGAGTAGTTCCCGATTATTTAATCCCACCCTTGAGCTCTTTCCCCAGTTTAGAGCTCCCTCATAGTAGCTGTCTTCCATAACATTTTTGGTGGCATTAGCTACTCTTCCTTTATCTTTTCTATTTAATTTTATTGATGTTTTTGGTTTATACTAGCAGAGTCCATCACATTTTATAATTGTACTACATACTCAGACTGTAATTATGCCTTTCACATGTCATTCATACAACACAAAGGGGTTGAATACCCCTCAGAAGTGCACTCACCTGCTTCATTCACTGGAATAAACTACATGGTGATTGTGTGTTTTTGCAGGAAACTCACCTCAAATCAGGTAGTTACCCCTCCTTAGTATCTAAACGCTACCTGAATGTTTATTATTCTAATAATGTTTGCAAGAGGAATGGTGTGGCTATATTACTTCATTCAGCCTTTCCGTTCTTCTGTCTGATGTTAAAATGGACCCTGATGGCCATTATTTACTTATTAAAGTTAAACTAGGCCATGAAGACATGACTTTGGCAAACATATATGTCCCCAACACTGGCCACTCCCAATTTTTTAATATGTTTTTTCATATCCTTGCCGATTTTAGACATGGCAAAGTATTGGTAGGCAGAGAGTTTAATAGTGTCTTATTGCCATCTTTAGACAAATCCGGCAACCCTGATGTTAGGTACCCTATCCCTGGCTCACAGGCTCTCAGGAAACATATGGCTGAGGCTGGTTTGTTTGATATTTGGAGAGCCCTTAATCCTACAGTTAGGGATTATAGTTTTTATTCTACTCCTCACTATACCTATTCACGCATTGATTTGTTCTTAGGTTGAGCCTCCTTCTCTCACACAGCTGCCCACTTCTCCATTTCTCCCAATGCATGGTCCAATTACTCCTTTTTAGAGGTGTCTTTTGGGCTTCTAGAGGCTAATACAAGTAGGCCCTCATGGAGGCTGAATGAAATGCTGCTGAAAATTCCACAGTTTCAGGAGATGGTGGGGGACAGTTTACAAGATTACTTCCAAGTTAGGGGGTAATTCCAAGTTGATCGCAGCAGGAACATTTTTAGCAGTTGGGCAAAACCATGTGCACTGCAGGGGGGGCAGATATAACATTTGCAGAGAGAGTTAGATTTGGGTGGGTTATTTTGTTTCTGTGCAGGGTAAATACTGGCTGCTTTATTTTTACACTGCAAATTAGATTGCAGATTGAACACACCACACCCAAATCTAACTCTCTCTGCACATGTTATATCTGCCCCCCCCTGCAGTGCACATGGTTTTGCCCAACTGCTAAAAAAATTTCCTGCTGCTATCAACTTGGAATTACCCCCTTAATTCCTTTGATGATGTATCTTTCCCTACTGTTTGGGAGGCCCACAAATCAGTGATTAGTGGGCATATAATTCAGTTTGCTTTGCACTGCAAAAAATCCCAGGAGGCATTGAAAGCATCTTTGAGCTCTACCAACGCCTCTTTGGATTGCGACCATAAAAGAACTCTATCCAAGAAAATTCTGTCATAACTATCTAAGGCTCAGGCTGAATTGCAGGTTTTACTAGCTGAGCGAGCTGAAAGAAGCCTCAGATGGGTCATTCAGCAGTTTTACGACAACAGTAATAAAGCTCCCACTATGTTGGCCCATAGGCTTTGGTCTAAATGGGCTTTGCAAGTTATTTCCTCAATCAGAGATCCTACTGGTCACATGACATATAACCCTAGAGATATTAATGGTATAATTGCTCAATACTATAGAGACTTATATAATTTGTCTGCCCCATCTGATGTTTCTTCTCATACTTAGAATGTCCAACACTATTTGGATTTGTGTGCGCTTCCAACTATTTCTGATTTAGCAGCGCAGGCTTTGGAAATGGGTATCACTGAGGAGGAACTTGCCTCGGCCCTTAAAACTCAAAAACAGTCAAAGGTTTCTGGCACTGATGGCTTTACAATGTTCTACTACAAGTTGCTTGCACATCAAGTCTCTGCTCAACTGCTTTGTTTGTTCAATGCAGTTTTACATGGTGCCATGTTTCACCCAGACTCTGTCACCTATAGAATTATTGTCATTCCCAAGCCAGGTAAAGATCCTTCCTTATGTGCTAGCTATCGTCCCATTTTCCTTATCAATGCCGACCTTAAATTATTTTCCAAAATCTTAGCCACATGATTAATCAGTGCGCTGACTTCATCTGGACCAAGTTGGCTTTATCCCCCAGCGCCAAGCTTCTGACAATATTAGGCGTACTATAGATTTAATTCTCTATTCCAACACTAATAAAATACCTTAAGTGAGTTTGGCTTGGATGCAGAAAAGGTGTTTGCTTGTCTACTATGGCCTTTTATGTTTTCCGCACTGTCGTCAGTGGGTCTGCGGGGTAACTTTATACAGGCTATCACAGCACTGTATTCCCACCCGTCCTCTTCTGTAATGACAAATGGGTTATACTCCACATGCTTTGCTTTGGGAAATGGAACTAGGCAAGGATGTCCCCTCTTTCCCATTATTTTTGTGATTTGCATTAAGCCATTGGCGGACAGAATTAGAGCTAACTCTAATGTCTCAGGCATTGAAGGGGGGGAATAACCAATTCAAATTGTCTCTTTTTGCGGAAGACATCCTTCTTACTTTGTTTAACCCCTCAATCTCCATGCCTAATCTTCAATCAGAGCTACAAACCTATGGCTCTCTCTCTGGGTACAAAATTAACAGCTCTAAGTCTGAAGCTATGACTCTGTGTGTTTCTTCACAACAACTCTTGTCACTTACATCTTCTTTTCCCTTTACTTGGTGCCCCTCAGCGATTAAATATGTAGGAGTCTCCATTACAAAGACTTATTCTCTCTTATATCAAGCTAACTACTCCCCTATGTTTCAAACATTGGTGAAAGCTTAGACTCACTGGCAATCTCTATTTATTTCACGGGTTGGCAGGATCAACACGATTAAGATGAATCTTCTCCCGAGGTTATTATACCTTTTCCAGACCCTTCCCGTTCCTGTCCCAATTTCAGCCCTTGACTGTATGCAAAAACTTTGTAATCGATTTATTTGGGCGCATGGCAAACCTTGCATCAGTAGGTCTGTTCTAGCTAAATCTGTTCCTGAAGGGGGGGGGGGGGGGCTCAGCCTACCGGTACTTCGTTCTTATTATTCTGAAGCCCACCTAAATCAGATAGTATCGTGGCACTCTGGGCCTGGTTGTAGGAGATGGGTGGATTTGGAAAATGATATGCTCCAGGAAGGACGAGTAGATGAGATGATGTGGCTCCCTAGAGCACTTAGATCAGTCTTAGCCCATACATTCCCAATGATATGATTTACTCTTCAGCTATGGGATAGGCTCCATTTATCTTTAAATTTAGCTAACTTTATTTCTTCTATGGCTCCTATTTGGAATCACCCTCTCTTCCCCCCAGGATGTAGTAGGTCCATGGCCTCAAATTGGCAAAAATTTCAAATTAGTAGGTTCAAACATGCGAAGGGTCCATTTTCTCCTTTATTTTTTACTGATCTCCAGACTAAATTCTCAATCCCGTCCTTTTACCACTACCAATATGTACAGATCATGAGATTTGTTAACTCTCAGCTTCCTTCTAACAGATCCCGTATGTTATCTCCATTTGAACATCTTTGTACATACTCTGTGGGCAGCAAAGGTAACATTTCTATTATTTACTGTTCCATTCTGACTCCACCTCCTCCTGTCCATGAGTCCCATGAGCTCAAATGGGAGGCTGACATCCCCACTCCCATTGATGAGGAGAAATGGTCTGCCATCAGAGTGAGAACAGCTAAAGCCTCAATTAGCATGGCCATTAGAGAGACTTGTTAGAAGGTTTACACAAGATGGTACTTAACTCCATCAAAACATCACGCCATTTTTCCATCAAATTCCAATTTATGCTGTAGAAATTGTTGAGAAGGTATATTTTTTCACATTTGGTGGTCTTGCCCGATTATTTCTGCTTTTTGGAATCATGTATAGACTTTACTAGCTGGGATCATAGGTACTCCTATTTTGGGTGATGCTAAAGTGGCTCTATTAAGGGCCATGGTTCAATCTGATAGTTCAGGATAAACTTATAGTGCATGTTTGCAATGCCTCCAAATCATTGATTGCTAAAAATTGGAAATGTCAGTTGGCCCCATCAATAAATGCTCTTCACTCCCATTTTGTAGCTTCTATGGAGTATGTGACAAACCTACAGAATAACACCATATCTACCTTACAAAAAGTTTAGACCCCCTAGTACTGTATCTTCACCATTCTTCTCCCCTCTCTGGACTCTGCTAGTGATTGCTTGTGATCCTTTGTGACCCTTTGTCCCTCTCCCTTTTTGTTTTGCGTTTGTTCAGATTTTACTACCTGTACTGTTCTATTTGTGCTTTTTTATAAAGTGCATTGCAGGCCCATGGTTTGGGCCTCCCCTTTTTCTTTTAGTCATCCCCCTCCCCCCACCCTGACTTTGTAATCACTGTTGTTTGTGTTTGTGGAACCATGTACATTTCTTTTGTATTTTCTCAGTCCTCTTTTATTGGTACTTTGTCTGCTATGATAATCATATTCTTTCATATACAAAGTAAAAATGCTAATTATTGTTTAAAAAATATATATTGAATATCCAGCATTGGACTGCACAGCTTATTTTATTATGGTGTGCACCACCAGAGTGGTATTTCTAGCACCACCTTTTGTGCATGGCCAGCATCACCTTTTGTGTGTGTGTATAGCACCACCCATTGACATGTCTAACACAATTTTACAATTTATCAGTAAAATAACATGACTTAATCTTATTTCTCCATAGTTCCTAATAATACAAGTAGATATGATACACCCCATAAAAATTAAATGAAACATAATGATGCAGTTACTGGCTGGTACTGACTGTCCACTATGGTATAGCCATGAGCTCTATCTGCTGCACCCTATTGCTGCTTAAACTTCCCCAACCTTTCCCTGACCCAGTGGCAGAACTAGAGAGTGGTGGGCCTAGGTGCATAGGGTCCCCACACACACATGCACACCCCACCCCTATTACCACCCCACAACCTACATCCCGATTGTGAGTCTGCCACTCTGAAAAGTTTGGGAGATGTAGAGGGCCGAACATTTGAGTTTTAATATAACACGAGTAAGGTTAAAAATGTACACATTAGCCATCAGAGCTAAATTTACCTCTTTATATGCCGTCAGACTCATCCTCTGCAGGACACCAGCATTTATCACACATGTCCCCATGCTCATCAGCTACTGGCAGTAGTGCTCCTTATTCACATTATGCTACACAATAGGGACAATTTCACACTATGACACACAGTTTGAGCCAAAATTCACATTTTGCCACACAGTATGAGCTGAAATTCACAGTCTGGTTTTCATATTCAGAGGATGACAATGGGATGAGGCAGAGGGTGACTGCCATGAGAATGACACTGGGGTAAGGCAGTGGGAAAAAGGCAGTGGGACACATAGTTAGAGACAGAGGGTGATACTGTGGTAATGCAGTGGGTGACAGGTAGATGGTAACATTGGGGACATGAAGTAGATGACAAGCACAGAGAGTGACACTAGGGTCAGGCAATTGGAGATAGACAAAGGGTGACACTAGGGACACACAGTGGATAACAGGCAGAGGGAGATGCTAGTGACACATAGCTGGTTATAGGGAGGAGAGTTGGGGGTGCTGAAAAAATAGGCAATAAAATTGGTCCATTGTTATGGGGCGATCTCCCATACCAATGGACAAATTTTATTGCCCATTTTTTCACATTTATATGTGGTTTCCCAGGGTAACAGTCCTGTTTAATTGACCCAAAATGATCCTAGCAGATTTTGATTGTGAGCATCCGTATCCACAAGCAGACTTAGCCTACATTACTGTGTGGAAAACGATGATTACTATTTACATTGTATCTTTATGTGTTTAAACATGGCTGCTCATCTTCTGTTCAAATTTTCTTTTAACCCTTATTGGAAATAACATGATTGTTTATTGTAGTAGTAATGCGTGCTCTATTTGTTATTGTTATTTTTATTTTTATGTCCATTCTACACTCTTTCTGTTTTTTCATTATGTTACATGTGATTGACAGGAGCTATGATGTCATCACTAGGCACTGTCGACGGGTGTTTGATTCTGCACATGGCTCCTGATTGTCTCATTATGGGTGTTGAGTATAAAATGTACACACTGTTCATGTTATGTCTTGTACCCTTATGATAGTGGCAATAAAGCACTGAAATGTTGATAATCAAACCTTGTGGTTGTACTTCTTAGATTTTGGAGCTGAGTGGCGCACCTAAGAAGCATCCACCTTGGCTTACTTGGATCGGTGTCCTCCTGGAGGGTAAGATGCCTACAGATATAGATGCTATAATCATGGTGGCACTCTGAGACTTAAATTGCGTGCAGAAACTCTATGCAGGGTATATATTTTTATGTGACATTTTGGTGACCATACCACCTGCCTCAAGAAATAAACCACAGCAAACAAGGGAGAGAATAAATACAATGCATGACTTCTGGTATGTGATGGAGCTGCCATGTCCGGAAACTTGAAACAGTGCCATTTCTAGCGGCGGTCAAGCCGTGCGGTACTTTGTTGCTCCTATCTTTGCTCCCTCTACTCCCTCCCATAATACTCCGCTCAGTGCAGAGTATCGCGGAATGACGCAGTTGCATCGTTACATCACAATACAACCGCATCATTCCTCATAACTACGCTCCCCAAATGGAGTACTATGGAGGAGTGGGAGCAGGAAAGCAGGGAGGTGGATGGCTGCTGGAGCCAGTGAGTGAGAGCAGGGAGATGAAGGAAGCAGCAATGCTTGGCTGCCGGGACTGCTAGTTTGATCTGAGGGAAACTACTGATGTCTTAGGGGTGTGGAGACTGGAGAGCAGTTGCACCAATTCACTGCACATGGAGAAGAAAGCAAAGCCCACCCACTCTATCACTAAAATGAGCAAGCTGCACTAGGTAACAGAGGGGCAGATTTATTAAGCTCGGTGAAGTGATAAATTGGAAGGTTATAAAGGACAAGCCAGATAGCTCCTAACTGTCATTTTTTCAAACCCAGCCTTTAACTTGGAAGTTAGGATCTGATTGGCTGGTTCTTTATCACTTTCCACTTTATCACTTCACAGAGCTTAATAAAACTGTGCCTGAGAGTGAGACAGTGTTATCAGGGCAGCTGCCCTGGTCCTGAATTGACTGGGTGTTAGGCAGAGGTGGGTGTTAACATCAAATTAACACATTCCCTGCCTGCCACTTAATTAGAACTCTATCTAAACAGCTGCCTCACATAGTATTACAGCTCCCAGAGCAATCTCCGGTGTTTAATAATTGCTGAATTGACCCCCCCACCCCCCAACCAAGAAAGACAATCCGTCTACCACGATACCTGCTCATTAGATGCAACCACGTCAATCCACGAAACTCTACCCCTAAGCGGAGTACTATGGGAGGCAGGAGGGGGAGTAGGACAGTATGGCTGGTGCCAGCCAGTGAGTATTCACCCCTGGCAATGAGCATTACCCTTGTCTATGAGCATGACACCCAGTGCATGAAATACCTGGCAACAAGCATGACACCCAGTGCATGAAACCCCTGGCAAAGAGCAGGTCATATAAAAGTAATTAGAAGCTATACTGTAGAACATAATGTATTACAGGCATTGTGCTGTCTGGCATAATGTGGTGTAGTGGGCATTACTGTATGGGGCTTTTTATGGTGGATTTTTTTTCCTGTGGTTGCCAAGGTCTGTTGTTGCAGGGTCAAAAACTGGGGTGTAAGGTAGTCTTTTCCTGTGAGGCCACACCTATTTTTAGTGAGACCATGGCCATTTTAGTGGGACCACGCCCCTCGCCACCCTTTGGCACGCGCAAAATCATTTTTTTTAAATGTCTGTGGGGGGATGTACATTTTTTACTGCTCGCACTGGGAGCTAAATTACCTAGAAACAGCCCTGACTTGAAATGATCAACCACGAACAAGGTGGTGTTACTTTCAGAGGCATATGGTCAACCTTTGAATGATTTGTTTCTTGCACAAACTTCACATGCCTGAACATATTCCTTCACATCAGGAATAATGAAAATCCACCACACAGACAGGGATCTTGGAAATTCTGAGGTGCCCTGAAGCTTAATTTCACAAAGTAGAGCATGCTTGAAACTTTATGGAACAAATAATAACCAGCAGATGTCTTAGGAGTAGCTTGATCCTAAATATAAGGAAATTAGAGGTCTGTGACAGTTAATAAATTATGCTTCTTTTCCCATGTCAAATAACATACTTTTTATCTCCATGCCCCCATTTATACTGTAACTATCTACATTCAGTGTGTGTGTTTGTTCAGTCCCCATAGCAAGTTGCTGTTCACTTCCATACTGTGTTTGAGCCAATCTTAAAATTGTTAATATATTCACTAGTATTTTGTTATCTGTTGCATTGTTTGTGGGGTGTATTCCTGTTAGCATTAGAGCTACCTATTGTTTACTTAAACCACATGGGACACTCAAAGGTTGAGTGATTTAAGGTACCATTTTTCCTTTTGTTTATTCCCTTTTATCCAATAGGGAGCTATGCCAGACATCCAGTAGAGATTACACTAGGGGGAGGAATTTGGGGCTGAATATTGCAGAGACTCCACCAATCTCAACCATTTGTAGTTCCCCTGGGCAGGGTGTTCCTATGGGGGATTACAAAATGTGATAATGTGGGCTATTGTGAAGGGTGCAGAGATGAACTACTGATCCAAGGCTAAGAGGTAATACTCTGTCAAGGATACATTGTAGAGACATGTGGAATTGGATTACAGAAGTGTAATAAGCAGTAAATTTCCCATTCTGTTCAATAAACCGCCACTGTTTTTTATTTACCAACATGCCTGAAAGATCTTGAACCTCGTATCTTCACACTGATGTTGTGAGAGTTGTGAAGAATGATTTTGTGACAGGCCAACATGAATGAGGGAAGCCGGCTCAATGGGTAGACTACAAGTGGTTGAGTAATGTTTAGGAAGAAACTATTTGACAAGGCAACAGCCTTAATATTTTTAGAGCTGGGTCTGTGGGTGATAATGAAATTGAAACAAGTGAAAAAAATCGTGCCTGTCTGGGGTTGAGTTTCTTGGCATACTCAATGCTGGAGGTTCTTATGATCAGTGATGAAAGTAATAGTATGACTACCTGCCTCTATACAATGTCTCCAGTCTTCAAAGCCCCAAGTGATGGCAAGAAGCTCACGGTTACCAACATCATATTTGGATTCAGCAGAAGTACCAGAACAGAAAAGCACAAGGTGCAATTTATCATCACAAGGATTTCTCTGAGATAAGATGGCTCCTACACATAATTCAGAGGTGTCCACTTTGACAAATTAAGGCAAATCAAGGTTTGGATTATGAAGTACTGGGGTTGAGATAAAGGCTTGTTTCAAAGCTTTAAAGGCTTCCAAAGCTTGGGGACACAAATTGTCAGCATCTGCTCCATTCTTAGTCAATGTTAGGGTCTCCTGCCCTGTGCTGCCACGTCGTCATGGCAACCGGGAGACAAGTGCTAGCGGAGTGACCTGAGCGCAGCTGATACTCCGGTTCGGGTCTTTTGCTGTGCAGTGGTTATAGGCTCTGTGCATGGCAGGGGATCCGGTGTTGGTTTTTGTGCTCACAGTCTGTGAGGTCTGAGTGGGGCGTGGACAGCACCTGCTTTATAAGGCCTCTTCTCAGGGTAAGCAGATGCTGCTGAATCTTTGTTGGTTAGTCAGTTTCTGAAAGTTAGCCAGTACTGTGTAGCTTTGTATTTGTTTGTTGCTTACTGCAAATAGGCCTGGGGATTTGGTATTACACTCTGCCAATCCAGACCTAGCAGTAAGACTGGAGTCAGTCGTTTAGCTTGCTGGGGTTCTGTTACTACTCTGTGAACTTAGCAAGTTTGCGGCTGTATTCTAAGACTTGCCTGTCTAATTCTGTCTCACTGTGCTAGGTGTCAGGGGTCAGTTTAGTGGCAGTAAGCTGAACCTGTGCACTGCAAGTGAGAATTAGGATTGTGGAGACTCTCCTTGTGTCTATCATTCCATCTCTGACCAAGGAGTTTACTGCCACACCCGTTGGTAACCCTTTAGGGTTTTGCTGTTGCCCTTAGCAACAGCATTTTGGGTTCTCTACGTATTAAAACACAACATCTTGCTTTTCCCATCTGAGCAGTTCTAATACAAGGGAGATACCCAGTTCCTTAGCCTCTGGGCTTCTCTGTTCACTTTGTGTGTATTTTGTTACCCTATCACCTTCTGTGTACGTTATGTCATATTCCCCAGTCTGTCTGTAAGTCCATTTGTTTTGCATAACAGTTCAAACACCAGTACATTCCTGCAGGCACTGGAGTGCATAACAGTCCTGACACCAGTACTTTCCTGCAGGCACTGGTGTGCATAACAGTCAATCAGTGATGGCAGATACCAGATGGGAAAACTAATAAATAAATTGCTTATCAAAATTTGCAAGTCCCAAGAACCCCTGAATGGCTTTTTTATGAGTAGGAAGGACCAGTCATAAATGACTTGGTGTTTACTTGGATCCATGGCAAAGCCTTCAGGAGTGATGATGTAATCTAAAAAGGCTACTTAATGAACTCCAAATTCAAGGAATTCCATAGGCTGTGGTGGGGAACTGACAGGCTATTTCAGATGCTGTAGTTAAAGTTAATAGCTGCAAAAAAAGGTGAGGAGTCAGGCAGACAGAGGCCAGAGCAGGGGCTAGGGCAGACTAAATATCCAAAGGCAGAATCAAGGTGCTGGATACTGGCAAGTAGAATCTGGCAGAGTTTCCACAGGACAAACAACAGCATGGCAGGTACTTCATGCAGGGCAGAAACTATAACCAGCAGGTTCCTTATAAACGTCATTATAGTATTTAATGAAGCCCTGATTGTGCTTTAACTGCTCAGGTAGACAGTCAGAACCCCATAACAGAGACATATGTCTTGCAATTAATTACACTTCAACTGAGTAGCTGCACTTACAGAGACAGGCTCCTTACAATTACTTAGACTGTAGCTAATACCCAGGAATTTCCCTGCTCAGTCCCGGATTTCACCTCTAAAAAAAACCCGGGTTTTTTCTGGGAACCCCTTTCACACTAAGGCAGTCATTCTGAGTTGTTTGCTCGATAGCATCTTTTTGCAGCCGTGCAAATGCATTGTCACCACCCACAGGGGAGTGTATTTTAGATTTGCAAGTGTGCGATTGCTTTTGCAGCCGAGCACTACAAAAACAGTTTGTGCAGTTTCTGAGTAGGTCTGAACTTACTCAGCCCTTGCGATCACTTCAGCCTGTTCTTGCCCAGAATTGATGTCAGACAGCCGCACTACAAATGCTTGGACATGCCTGAGTTTTTCCAAATACTTCCTGAAAACGGTTAGTTGACACCCATAAACACTTTCTTCCTGTCAATCTCCTTGCGATCGGCTGTGCAAATGGATTCTTTGTTTAATCCATCGCTCAGCAACAATCCACTTTGTACACCTACGACGCGCCTGTGCATTGCGGTGCATATGCATGCTCAGTTTTGCCGGGTTTTGACCAGATCGCAGCGCTGCAAAAAGTTGCTAGTGAGCGATCAACTCGGAATGACCCACTAAACCTGAGACCTGGAAAATTCCTGGGTCGCCCCCTTCCAGACATGAGCCTGGTCATAAGCAAGACATAAGCCTGGCAGCCAGGGCAGACCAGGCTACTCTCATGTCACACACACACAGACATCACACTCGTACATGTCTTGCACACACACATCTTACATATACACATGTCACACTCAAACACACACATACTGTCCATGTAATATACACACATGCCAAGATCATACACATACATACATACATACATACACAAACACACACACTCACCACAACAGACTGCCTCTCTATTTTTAGGCTGCACCGGATGCTTCAACTACTCACTGCAGCACGGACTACAGCAGCCACATGACCCTCTTCACTCCGGACCCCTTCAGGCAGCCCCGCCCCTTTCACAAGTACACATGCCAATCAGGTGCGACCTGGGAGCAAATTCCCATGTCACACCTTTCAGTCCTAAGTCGGGTTGTCTACCTGGGACTTAAGTCCAGGGAAAAACCCTGGTCATTGCAGGGTCAGCAACCCGGGAATGTGTTCCCCGATTGGGGCTTTTCAGACATGCCAAAATCCCAGGTTGATGAGCTTTCATGTGCAAAAATCCGGGATTTTGGAGGATTTCTGAAAGGGGTATGAGTAGCTGCACAAACAATGGAAGCATCCCGGCTGCTAAGAAACAGCCAGGACTAACAGGCATTGCAGCCACAAAGAGTCCTAATTGCCTGCTGGACCTGTGAGCTGCTGTGGTGGCTCTTAACAATTGGTCAGTGGATTTACCAGATGCTGATCCTTAGGCCAAGTGTGTACCCAGCCTTACTGTCTAAGGATGCACTTGAGTGGTAAACATACTGATTCATTTTGTCTCCTATTAAATTTACTCTAGTGCAGTGATACTCTAACCCTGTCCTCAAAACTCCAAACGTTTCACGTTTACCAGGTCACCTAGCAAGTTACACATTTTAAAAGATCCACAGGTGGAGCTCAACTAATTACTATATTTCATGTACAATTCTGTCAGGAGACCAGGAAAACATTAACGGTTTAGGGGACTGAGTTAGAGAACCTATGCTCTAGTAGATAATACTAGTCCATTTGACTGTTTTTTAAAGACGAAGTGGATGTTTTCTATCTATACGATTTATAGTAAATGCATTCTCTACTATCACAGAAAAGAAAATTTTTAAAATACTTGTTATTGAAAGTTAAACAGTTATGCACAAATGCAGAAGTAATTTGATAAGAAATCCTCAGCAATAAATGTAAAGACAACTCAGGTCAAAAACCAGAATTATTTATTAACCATAATCAATGTTTATTTATAAAGTGCTGCAAATCCTATAGTGCTGGGCAATCGGCACAGAAATACATAAATACAACATAACAAACATACATAAAAATCCATCAGTTTAATAACAAATACAGGACCCAGTCAGCCTCCCAAATTGTAGGCAGTGTTAAGCCACTTGGGTGCGAGGAGAAAGAAGACTGACAGCTGCTGTAGCCTCTCTCACCCAGGACCGGCAACAGAAATCTTGGGGCCCGGTACACTGAAATCTCTGTGGGCCCCCCCAACACACACGCCCATATTTTGTACTCCCATGCGCCAAGGGGATCAGGACAGGGGTTGGTAGGAGCGTGTAGAGGCAGCAATTGTACAGTAAATGCGAAATACTTCCAAGATGGCCACATAACAGGCCAAATGTGATCTCATGAAGATGATTGCTCATGGGCCATGTCTGATTTTCTGAAAATGTCTAAGACACAGCTAAATATGCATTCTACAGTAATACCAGGTTTACAGTGTTCTGAATACTGATTAAAAAAAGGGCAGATGCAATGCATGCAGAGTCGGTGCTAGGGTGAACAGCACCCCCCCTGCAAATTTGCGCCTTACCATATTTCACAATGGGAGGGGGGGTTTGTAATAGTGGCAGAACACAGAGAGGGCTGACAGAGGCTGGGGCAGAACACAGAGGTGGTTGTGAAATAGTGACAGAACACAGAGAGGGAGTGGTGACACAATGGCTGGACAGTACACAGAGGGGGGGTGAAATAGTCACAGAACACAAGGGGGTGACACAATAGCTGGGGCTGAATATGGAGGGGGGGATGGAATAGGGACAGAACACGGGGGGTGTGGTGGAATTGTGACAGAACATGGGGGGTGGGGGGTGACACATTGGCTGGGACTGAACATGGGGGGTGGAATAGGGACGTAACACAGAGAGTGGGATGAAATAGTGACAGAGCATGGGGGGGTGACACAACGGCTGGGACAGTACACAGAGGGGGGGTTAATTAGTGACACAACACAGGGGGGTGACAATAGGTGGGACTGAAAATGGGGGTGGGGTGGAGTAGGGACAGAACACGGGGGGATGGACTTGTAACAGAACATGTGAGGGTTACAAATTGGCTGGGACTGAACATGTCGGGGAGGGGGGGGGGAATAGGTACCGAGCACAGGGGGGACAGTACACAGAGGGGGGGTACACATTGGCTGGGACTGAACATGGGGGGGAGGGGGGGAATAGGTACAGAACACAGGGGAAACAGTACACAGAGGAGGGATGACACAATGGCTGGGACTGAACACGGGGGTGGGGGGGGTGGATGGAATAGGGACAGAACATGGGGGGATGGAATAGTGACAGAGCATGTGGGGGTTGACAAAGGCTGGGACAGAACATGGGGGGGATTGAAACAGTGACCACTGATCACACAGCCTCAGTGGTTATGCTAACCATTGTGCTCCTGTGCCCTCCCCCAGCCCAGTGACCTGAAGTGCTGCACAGATCAAACCTGCATCCACCCCATAGGAAGACTGAGTTACTGGCTCCGGCGCTTGCTGTCTGACTCACTGGTGCCCAGGAGAGTGCACTTCTTTGCACCGCTGAATGCTGATGAGGGCCGCAGCAGCAATATGAGGCGCTGCGGAGAGTAAGGGGCGGAGCTTACCGCACTCTCCGGGGGGAGAGGGTGCTTGCTGAAGCCCAGGCTGCTGCACTGTAAGTGCCGGAGAGGAGCCGCACTTTATAGCCACACAGCTGCCGGCGCCGCCAGACAGGCGCAGCAGAGACAGCGGGTGTGCGGGGAAGACTCGGAGAGGAGGGGAGATCGGGACGGGGACTGGTTAACCTGGGGCTGCGCTTGGGGCACTGTGGTGACCACAGGGCCAGGAGAAACGCTGTAAAAAAAAAGAGTAGTTAGTTACTGATTACGTCTAACTACACAGCAGGCGGCCCGCGGCTAGCGCGATGCCGCGATTTATATAATTATTTTAATCTATGACAAGCTGCCTATGCCATCGCTGGACCTTGGGGCCCATCACAACGTCGGGGCCCGGGACGGGCGTCCCCTTTGACCCCCCCCTGTCGCCGGGCCTGCTCTCACCACATCAGCACAGCACGTGGCACATGTTGCTGTATGCTGCACTGGGAGATAGAGGTAGCTGCAGAAACAGTGTCCTCTCTCTCCCTGTGTGAGCAGTCGTACCAGCTCCCTGGTGGCCGCCGCTGCTGCCACTCATTAGTACTCACCCAGCACCCCTTCCCGCACAGGATCAGTTTAAATATTTCCTAGGGAGAGGGGCTGGGCACACATTCCTTTATTGGCCATGCACCTTTCCATGTACCTGGGTCCGGTATGACTGTCGACAAATGGGTCCGGCATGACTGTCAACGTCCCTGGTGGGAAGGGGGTGTTAGGTTTAGATACCACTGAGGTCAGTTATGGCTAGGCTATGGGAAGAGGAGAGTTAAATTACTAGAATAATGGCTTAGTGTTAGGGGGCCATTGGGGAAAGGTAAGTATAATTAACTTCCTCTGTCAGGATTCTGAGCATTGGGATGTTGCGAACGGTATTCTGTCAGCATATTGATCATAGCCTAACAAAGACACGTAAACATAACTGTAGACTTCTACAAGACCTAAGTATACATTATGGGCAAAACAGCTATTACAGTTACAGATGGGTCCATGTTTATCTTGACCTTTAATAGGATTAACTGAGATTGGGCAGTCGAACTTAATCCCCTGCTGTAATGACTTAATCCCCTGCTGTATTGTTCTCTGTATTGTATTGCAGCTGAGAACAACAGATGAAGGGTTTAGGTTAATAAACCATGTTGTGCCTAGGCGCAGCAAACTAGACAAGATAACCGTGGACCCATCTGTATGTGCGCAAATAAACAGTCAACATTTGGGTGACACAAAGAATTCAATGTAAGACATCACATGATCAAACAAGGGCCCTCATTCCGAGTTGATCGCTAGCTGAATTTGTTCGCAGTGCAGCGATCAGGTCAAAAAATGGCAATTCTGCACATGCGTATGCGCGTCGTACTTTCACAAAAGCCGATGCAGTTTTACACAAGCTCTAGCGAAGCTTTTCAGTCGCACTGCTGGCCGCAGAGTGATTGACAGGAAGTGGGTGTTTCTGGGTGGTAACTGCCCATATTCGGGGAGTGTGTGAAAAAATGCAGGCGTGCCAGATAAAAACGCAGGAGTGGCTGGAAAAAACGTAGGCGTGGCTGGCCGAACGCAGGGCGTGTTTGTGACATCAAAACAGGAACTAAATAGTCTGAACTGATCGCAAGCTAGGAGTAGGTCTCAAGCTACTCAGAAACTGCACAATCTTTTTTTGTAGCAGCGCTGCGATCCTTTTGTTCGCACTTCTGCTAAGCTAAGACACTCCCAGAGGGTGGCGGCTCAGCGTGTGCACTGCTGCTAAAAGCAGCTAGCGAGCAATCAACTCAGAATGAGGGCCAAGGTAGCTAGACAACAAACAAATGGTAAAGAGAATGCTTGTTGTAAGAATTTATATTCTAAAATATTCCTCTCAAAATTGGAACAGAACTGATCAGGAAAGGGGCAGAGCCTTGTTACTTGAGGAGGTGGTAACCACATAATGGAGGGGACATGGCCACATTGTAGAGGAGCATAAATGCCCAGATGTTAAGACTAGCAGTGAAAAGAACTATGTTGTCTATTTTCCCTAAAGATGAGTGGGTTCGGTTCTCAGAGAACCGAACCCCCTGAACTTCACCACCTGAGCCCGGATCCGAGTCAGACTTGGGTTTTCCCGCCTGACTCGGAAACCAGAACGAGGCAAAACATCATCATCCCGCTGTCAGATTCTCACAGGGTTTGGATTCCATATAAGGAGCCGTGCATCGCCGCCATTTTCACTCCGGCATTGGAGAGTGTAGAGAGAGGATGTGTCTCTGTCCTCAGTGTCCGTGTCTTGTGCTGCATCTGTCCAGTCACAGTGGTTGTGTCCTCTGCTGTCATATGTCCAGTGCTTCTGTATAAGTCCAGTCCAGTGGTGCTACGTTGTACTGCATCAGTTCAGTGGTGTATTGTGCTGCATCAGTCCAGTCACAGTGGTGGTGTCCTCTGCTGCCATATGTCCAGTGCTGCTGTATAAGTCCAGTCCATTGCAGTGGTGCTGTGTTGTCCTGCATCAGTCCAGTGGTGGTGTCCCTGTGCTGCTGTATATTTCCAGTGGTACTGCCATATATGTCCAGTGGTACTGCAGTATATGTGCAGTGATCCTGCCGTATATGTCCACTGATACTGCCATAAATGTCCAGCGGTACTGCCGTAAAAATCCAGGGATCCTGCCGTATAAGTCCAGTGATCCTGCCACATAATTCCAGTGTAACTGGTGTATAAATCCAGTCCAGTGATACTGTCGTATATGTCCAGTGATACAGTCATATATGTCCAGCGGTACTTCCGTATAAATCCAGTGATCCTGCCGTATAAATCCAGTGATCCTGCCGTATAAATCCAGTGATCCTGCCGTATAAATCCAGTGATCCTGCCGTATATTTCCAGTGATCCTGCCATATAATTCATGTGATCCTGCCATATAATTACAGTGATCCTGCCGTATAAGTCCAGTGATCCTGCCGTATATGTCCATTGACACTGCCGTATATGTCCAGCGGTACTGCCGTATAAATCCAGTGATCCTGCCGTATAAATCCAGTGATCCTGCCGTATAAGTCCAGTGACCCTGCCGTATAACTCCAGTGATCCTGCAGTATAATTCCAGTGACCCTGCCATAAAATTCCAGCGGTACTGGCTTATAGGTCCAGTCTAGTGGTACTGCCGTGTAAGTCCAGTGATCCTGCCGTATAATTCCACTGATCCTGCTGTATAAATAAAGTGATCCTGCCATATAATTCCAGTGATCCTGCCATATAATTCCAATGATCCTTCCGTATTAGTCTAGTGATCCTGCCGTATATGTCCAGTGATACTGCCGGATACATCCAGTGGTACTGGATATATCCGGCAGTAAATCCGGCAGTAAATCCTGTGATCCTGCTGTATAATTCAGTGGTACTGGCGTATAAGTCCAGTCCAGTGATACTGCCGAATATGTCCATTGATACTGCCGAATATGTCCAGTAATACTGCCGTATAAGTCCACTGGTACTGGCGTATAAGACCAGTCCAGTGATACTGCTGTATATGTCCAGTGATACTGCCATATATGTCCATCGGTAGTGCCATAAAAATCTTGTGATCCTGCAGTATAAGTCAAGTGATCCCGCTGTATAATTCAAGTGGTACTGGCGTATAAATTCAGTCCAGTGATACTGCCGTATATGTCCAGTGATACTTCCATATATGTCCACTGATACTGCCGTATATATCCAGTGATACTGCTTTATAAGTCCAATGGTTTTGGCGTATAATTCCAGTGATCCAGCCATATAATTCCAATGATCCTGCCGTATTAGTCTAGTGATCCTGCCGTATATGTCCAGTGATACTGCCGGATATGTCCAGCAGTACTGCCGTATAAATCCAGTGATCCTGCTGTATAATTCAGTGGTACTGGTGTATAAGCCCAGTCCAGTGATACTGCTGTATATGTCCAGTGATATTGCCGTATATGTCCAGTGATACTGCCATGTAAGTCCAGTGGTACTGGCGTATAAGTCCAGTCCAGTGATACTGCCGAATATGTCCATTGATACTGCCTTATATGTCCAGTGATACTGCCGTATAAGTCCAGTGGTACTCGCGTATAAGTCCAGTCCAGTGATACTGCTGTATATGTCCAGTGATACTGCCATATACGTCCATCGGTACTGCCATAAAAATCTTGTGATCCTGCCGTATAATTCCAGTGGTACTGCCATATAAATTCAGTCCAGTGATACTTCCGTATATGTCCAGTGATACTGCCGTATATGTCCAGTGATACTGCCATATATGTCCATTGATACTGCCATATACAGTATGTCCAGTGATACTGCTTTATAAGTCCAATGGTATTGGTGTATAAATCCAGTAATCTTGCTATATAATTCCAGTGATCCTGCGGTATAATTCCATATAAATCCATATAATTCCATATAAATCCAGTCCAGTGGTGCTGCCATATAAGTTCAGTGGTGCTGTCCTGTGCTGTATATTATTGACTCCAAATAAAGGTGTTATTAATATTTAATCCAAATAATTTTCACTGGGTTTGCCCTGTGTGACATAGAGATATGCTCTCCTGTACCGCATATTGTTATATAACTCCAGAAAATTATTTGAGAACAAAATTTTGGAGGATAAAATAGGGAAAGATCAAGAAGCACTTCCTCCTAGTGATGAAGCTGCTGCCACTAGTCATGACATAGATGATGAATTGCCATCAATGTCATCTACCAAGGCCGATACCAAATGTGATAGTAGAGGGCATGTAAAATCCAAAAAGCCAAACTTCAGTAAAAAGACCTGAAAAAAGAAATTGAAATGGTCTGAGGAGAAATGTAAACTTGCCAATATGGCATTTACAACACACAGTGGCAAGTAACGGCTGAGGCCCTGGCCTATGTTCATGACTGGTGGTTCAGCTTCACATGACAATGGAAGCCCTCATCCTCCTGCTAGAAACATGATAAAAGTAAAGCTGGCAAAATCACAGCAAAGTACTGTGCATTCTAAGATGTTATCACAAATCCCCAAGGAGAGTCCAAGTGTGTTGGCGGTTGCGATGCCTGACCTTCCCAACACTGGACGGGAAGAGGTGGCACCTTCCACCATTTGCATGCCCTCTGCAAGTGCAGGAAGGAGCACCCACAGTCCAATTTCTGATATTCAAATTGAAGATTTCACTGTTAAAGTACACCAGGATGAGGATATGGGTGTTGCTGGTGCTGAGGAAGAAGTTGACGATGAGGATTCTGAAGGTGATGTAGTTTGTTTAAATCAGGTACTGGGGCAGACACCTGTTGTCTGTGGGATGAATAAGCCCATTGTGATGCCTAGGCAAAATACCAAAAAAGACACCTCTTCGGTGTGGAATTATTTCTCCACAAATCCTGAAAACAGGTGTCAAGCCATGTGTTACCTCTGTCAATCTGTAATAAGTAGGGGTAAGGACGTTAACCACCTAGGCACATCCTCCCTTATATGGCACCTGCTGCGCATTCATCAGAAGTCAGTGTCAAGTTTTGAAACTTTGGGGAAGAGCGTAAGCAGTCCACTGACACCTAAATCCCTACTTCCTCTTGTACCCAAGCTCCTGCAAGCCACACCACCAACTCCCTCAATGTCAACTTCCTCCTCAGTCAGGAACATCAGTAGTCCTGCAGGCCACTGTCAAGACATAGGAGTCCTCTCATAACTGGGATTCCTATGGAGGTTCCTTGAGTGGTACGCCTACTGCTGCTGTTGCTGCCAATGCTGTTGTTGCTTATGAGAGTCGCTTGTCATCCCAGAGGGGAAGTCGGAAGACCACTTGTACTACTTCCATTAAGCAATTGACTGTCCAACAGTCCTTTGTGAGGAAGATTAAATATGACAGCAGTCATCCTGTTGCAAAGCGGATAACTGAGGCCTTTACAGCTATGTTGGTGTTAGACATGCGTCCGGTATCCGCCATTAGTTCAGTGGGACTTAGAGAATTGCTTGAGGTAGTGTGTCCCTGGTACCAAATCCCATCAACGTTCCACTTCACTAAGCAGGCGATACAGAGAATGTAAGAGATGTTAGAAAAAGTGTCCTCAGTGTCCTAAAAAATGCAGTTGTATCCACTGTCCACTTAACCACGGACATGTGGACAAGTGGAACAGGGCAGACTAAGGACTATATGACTGTGACAGCCAACTGGGTAGATGTATTGCCTCCCGCAGCAACAACAGCAGCGGCACCAGTAGCAGCATCTCGCAAATGCCAACTCGTTCCTAGGCAGGCTACGCTATGTATCACCGCTTTCCATAAGAGGCACACTACTGACAACCTCTTATGGAAACTGAGGGACATCATCGCACAATGGCTTACCCCAATTAGATTATCCCTGGGATTTGTGATATCGGACAACGCCACCAATATTGTGCGTGCATTACATCTAGGCAAATTCCAGCATGTCTCATGTTTTGCACATACAATTAATTTAGTGGTGCAGAATTTTTTGAAAAATGCAGGGGCATGCAGCAGATGCTGTCAGTGGCTCGAAAAATTGCGGCCCACTTTCGACATTCAGCCACCGCGTGCCGAAGACTGGAGCGCCAAATGCTCCTAAATCTGCCCTGCCATCACCTGAAGCAAGAGGTGGTAACGATGTGGAATTTAACACTTTATATGCTTCAGAGGATGGAGGAGCAGCAAAAGGCCATTCATGTCTAAACATCCACCTATGATATAGGCAAAGGAGGGGGAATGCACCTGACTCAAGTGGAGTGGAGAATGATTTCCATATTGTGCAAGGTTCTCCAAACCTTCGAACTTGCCACACATGGGGCCAAATGTAATAGAGTGAGAGTTTCAGAAAGTGAGAGATTCAGTAAGATTTTTCAGTTTTTTTAAAGTGGCAATCATTTACACTGCAAATCCAGGTTAATCTTGCTGAGTAAATGATTGGCACTTTAAAAAACTGCAAAACCTTACCAAATCTCTCACTTTTTGAAACTCTCACTCTATTACATTTGGCCCCTGAAGTCAATTCAGACACTGCCAGCTTGACTCAGGTCATTCCCCTCATCAGGCTTTTGCAGAAGCAGCTGGACAAATTGAAGGAGGAGGAGCTAAGATGGAGCGATTCCACAAAGTATGTGGGACTTGTGGATTGAGCCTTTCATTCGCTTTGCCAGGATTCAAGGGTGGTCAATCTGTTAAAATCAGAGCACTACATTTTGGCCACCATGCTCGATCCTAGGTTTAAAGCCTACGTTGTATTTCTCTTTCCGTCAGACAAAATTCTGCAGAGGTTCAAAGACCTGCTGGTGAGTAAATTGTCAACTCAAGCGGAACGTGACCCATCAACAGCTCCTCCTTCATTTTCTCCCGCAACTTGGGCTGCAAGGAAAAGGATAAGATTTCCTAGCCCACCCGCTGGCACTGATTCAGGGCAGTCAGGAGCAAGTGCTGACATCTGGTCTTGACTGAAGGACCTGCCAATGATTACTGACATGTCTACTGTCACTGCATATGATTCTGTCACCATTGAAAGAATGATGGAGGATTATATGAGTGACAGCATCCAAGTAGGCATGTCAGACAGTCCGTATGTAAACTTGCAGGAAAAAGAGGCAATTTGGATGCCCTTGCACAAACTGGCTTTATTTTACCTAAGTTGCCCCCCTCCAGTGTGTACTCCGAAATAGTGTTTAGTGCAGCCGGTAACCTTGTCAGCGATGGGCATAAGAGGTTACTTCCACAAAATGTTGAGAAGATGATGTTCCTCAAAATGAATGATAAATTCCTCCAGGAAGACCTTTACCAGCAATTGCCTCCAGAAAGTACAAAGGGACCTGTGATAGTGGATTCCAGTGGGGATGAATTAATACTCTGTGAGGAGGAGGATGTTCACACTGAAAGGGGTGAGGTATCAGAAGATGAGGTCGACATCTTTCCTCTGTACATCCAGTTTGTGCAAGGAGAGATTGATTGCTTCTTTTTGTGGTGGGGGCCCAAGCAAACCAGTCAATTCAGCCACAATTGTGTGGCAGACCCTGTCGCTGAAATGATTGGTTTGTTAAAGTGTGCATGTCCTGTTTATACATTATATGGGTGGATGGGAGGTCCCAAGGACAATTTCATCTTGCATCTCTTACTTTGCATCATGTGCTGTTTGGGGACTAGTTTTTTAAAGTCCCATCCTGTCTGAGCCTGACGTACAACTCCAGGTGTACTGCCGTATAAGTCCAGTCCAGTGATGCTGTCTTGTGCTGCATCAGTCCAGTGGTGGTGTCCTGTGCTGTATATTATTTACTCCAAATAAAAGGGTTATAAACATTACTTATATTATTATGCAAATAATTTTTACAGCATTTGCCCTGTGTGATGTAGGGGTATGCTCGTCTTTCCTGCTTATTATTATAATAGCTCCAAATAAAAGGGTTATTATTATCCAATAATATGAATGATGGTTTATACTGCGCTATTGTTATGTTTATTTCAGAAGCTCCAATAAACAGATAATAATAATGAATAATGCTAAGGAGCGCTTAGATGATAAGTTGTGCAATGTTTATGAGTATTTATATATTTAACATAGATGGTGTATGATAATTTTTTTTAAATAATTAAATGTAGATGGTATGAGTATTGGTGTAAAAGCGGGGTTAATATTTGTTGCAATACCTGTAAAAAAGAAAAATTATTAGATAAATGTTTAAGCTCCTTTTGGAATATTGAGTTGTAGCAGTTCGTGTAATGCAGCGGCGGGTCCCGGTAATTGCCGGCGCCTGGAGCCGCAAAGGTAGTGGCTGGGTGCAGAGCTCTCTATCTGTCCCTGGCTAACTAACCTTTATATGAAGTTCTTGATCACTCCAGCCGGCTGGTTCCCTTGATGTTTCCGACGGGCAGTACTTCACCGTGCGCTCGTTGAAAGCTGCGGAGGCGGCGCTGCTCTTTGAAGTCACTTTCCTCTGTCTCCACTGCATGCACGGCTTTGCTAGGCATCCAATGCGTTTTGGGCTATATCCAGCCCTTTGTCTAGGATCATTATTCATTATTATTATTATTATCCAAATTAATTTTACAAGCTTTGCCGTGTGTGTGTGTGTGTGTGTGGTTTAGGGGTACACTCTCCTGTGCCCCCAATATTGCGCGTGTATTACATCTGAGCAAATTCCAGCATGTCCCATGTTGCTTGTGCTACCTAATTGCACCTCTTTTTCTTCTTTGCATCATGTGCTGTTTGGGGCCTAGTTTTTTTAAATCTGCCATCCTGTCTGCCACTGTAGTACCACTCCTAGATGGGCCAGGTGTTTGTACCGCACACTTGTGTTGCTTAGCTTAGTCATCCAGCCACCTCGGTGCAACCTTTTAGCCTAAAAACAATATTGTGATGTGTGAGGTGTTCCGAATAGACTGGAAATGAGTGGAAATTAATGTTATTGAGGTTAATAATACCGTACAATCAAAATTACCCTCAATTTCTGTGATTTTAGCTGTTTTTATGTGTTCTTCAAAATTCATCCAGATTCAAAAGCAAACACGAAAGGGTGGTTTTAGAAAAACCAATCCAGATCCAAAACACGAGCATGGAACCAGAAACAAAACACAAAACACAAAAAGTTCCCATGTCACATCTCTAATTTTCCATTTACAGTTTCCCTCCTATCACCCTTTCTGTGATACACACTCCAATGGTAGGTACGAATGGCACCAGTCATCAATGCTCTGCTATGCAGAGCAGCGGTGAATGCAAAATGACTCCTAACTTTAGAGCTGATCTTGCCACTGCAGTTCTGATCATGACAGTTGTCCAGAGCCTTTAAATACAAGCTTTATTACTGAAATCCCAGAAATGTAATTTCATTTTGTTAAAGTGTACAAAGGTAATATATTTCTAGTGGTTCTTTATTGGTTGGGGCAAAAGAAAAAAAGATAAAGAAAATAAAGGAAAGCTATTACTCTTTGATAAATAATAGTCCAATGAGTCCTAATAGGACTGTATTCTCATAAGTAATTTCCACATTAAATACAGCTCATATTACGTATGATTATTATTATTATTATTATTATTTTTTTTTTTTTTTTAAATAGATCAGCTGCAAATCTACTTCAGCCTATATTAAGAATCCAATTGGTTTCTTCTGGGAGATCTTTGAATTAAATCTAATCATCCTTGAGGGGTGATCACCTATGAATTTAAAATGTTTGTGAGTAATGTCTGAATTTCTCGTGTATGTTCTTGTTTTTAATTTCCTAGTAATTTTGACTGGGAAGCAGTTAGTTACCCAGCTGTCGGGATCTCAGTGGTCAGGATACTGACACTGGAATCTCGAGAGCCAAGAGAATCCCCAAAGCTCGCCACCAGGCCTGAAGCATGGCGAGCATGGTGAGGGGACACGCTGTGCTTACCGTCAGAAACTGTGATAGCTCTGCAGCCATAAAAATTATTACAGAAGTATACATTTTTTCGGGATATTGCCAGCAACTGTTGTTTTACTTTTTCATTTTATGTGTAGTACAACCAGAGATCGATTTCTTCTCAGATTTAGGTATTTTTATAAATACAATTCTCAGTTTTAGAGGCAATAATTAAGGTTTTAATCCGTTAGTAGGATGTGCCAAATTCACTCAGCAAAATAAGCCTTTGAGTATAAATATATGTCCACATTTTCTATACAATGAAGTACTGTACACTAATAGGATACAATAATAAAAAAATATTATTTTCATGAGTAACAATTTCTTAAGTGGCCGTAAAGTAGCATAACATTATAATTAATTAGATTAATGTATTTTTCTTGACTATATGCTACAGTGTACTATTTTCATGTACAATATTATCAATTGTAATCAATTTCCTTGGATTGTGTATAGAAAGACATTCAGGTTGTTATCTGTTTCCTGTAATAATAATTTCATGTAATATTATCCTGTTTGTCCGCACATTTAAGCTGCATTATGCTTTGTTTCATTTAACACAAACGATAATTGTGTTAAAATGAAGCTGGAGTAGCAGTAGAAGATCTAAAATAAGTTCTCTAGTATTGCTTTTTTGAAATATAGCTGTTATACGGTATTGCTTCTGTATAGTAAAGTTGAATTCAGTGATAATATATATACTGTAGTATATTACACAATATTGCAATTCACTTCACACACTCCTGCATAAATTGATTTTCTTTCATAAGGGGTCTAGAGGTTTTCATATACCCAGTGCCATATTAAGGCATTTCTTCAACCTGTCAAATATTTTTTGTAAGATCCTCAATTAAAAACTTTGTCTAAAGGCCAGTACTCACTGGCCGATGTCAGAGAGATGTGTGCTGAGCGAACCGCTCAGCACACATCTCTCCCGGCGCTCAGCACAGTGCGATCTGTGCTGAGCGTGCGGGGGGAGACGGGGGGGCCGCTCACTTCACCCAGCGGGTGAAGTGAGCGACCCGCTAGATTGGCCTGCATGCAGGCCAATCTAGCAGCAGCGATAGCGATGCGCGGGGCTGCGCATCGCTATCGCTGCGGGGGCTACACACGGAGCGATCGTGCTTAAAATCTAAGCAATCTAGTCAGATTGCTTAGATTTTAAGCAGCGATCGCTCCGTGAGTACCCCCCTTAATAGTACAACTTGGGAAAGAACACTAATTTTAATTGTAAACAAAGAAGCCCTTTTACAATAGCATTTATATTAGTTTAGATATGTTTTATTGACTACATAGATGTCTGAACGTATTTACTGTATACATAAAGCAATAAACTTAGTTGTATATACATTTATTATTGGAAAAAAGAATGTTAAACAAATGTTCTAAATAAAAACCTCTTTGGTTAATAAATGAAATGACAGATATCATATCAATGGATTTAAGATGCTTGATTGCTTAGAGATGTTTGAAACATTACAATAATTTATATTTAACATCTAAGGAGTTCAACAGTGACTGAATGGTGTAGGTTTGCAACTTTTTCATAAGGGCATCACCAGGCAAATGTAGAGACACAACAAATAATTAGAAATTCTATTAATATGGATTATCCTTTAATAATTTTTTTTTATATTTTCTCCCATTTTTACTTATACCTTTAAGTGCATTCCCTACTCTTTGCATATCTTTTCTATCCTTATGTACTGTACCTGTTTTTATTCTCCTGCATTATTTCCCTTTCTCATACTACTGTATTTAATCATTTCATTAAACTAAAACTTGACAAGACCAACCTGCTTACCGTTTTTCATATCTCAAGTTTAACTCCATAGTGTACTAATGTGTACTGGTTAAGGATACTGTCTGAGCTGAACCAAAAGAAGTGATTGAACCTGCAAATATACCTGTGCATATTTTTCTCACTTACAATTTGTACATACCTTGTGATTAAGACTATTAATTGTAATAATCCTGAATGTTATTTACAATGGTGGTCATTCTGAGTTGTTCACTCGCTAGCTGCTTTTAGCAGCATTGCAAATGCTAGGCCGCCGTCCCCTGGGAGTGTATTTTAGCATAGCGGAATAGTGAACGAAAGATTAGCAGAACTGCTAATAAATAATTCCTTGCAGTTTCTGAGTAGCTCCAGACCTACTCCTAGATTGCGATCACCTCAGTCCGTTTAGTTCCTAGTTTGATGTCACAAACACGCCCTGCGTTCAGCCAGCCACTCCCCCGTTTCTCCAGCCACTCCTGCGTTTTTACCTGGCACGCCTGCGTTTTTTTAGCACACTCCTGGAAAACGCTCAGTTACCACCCAGAAACGCCCCTTTCCTGTCAATCACTCACCACCGATCAGCAGTGCGACTGAAAAGCGCCGCATGAACAACTGCAAAACTGCTAAGTTTTTAGTTAAATAACTAAGCGCATGCACGCTGCGTACCATGCGCATGCGCATTTAGCAGCAAATCGCAGCATAGCGAAAATCAGCAATGAGCGAACAACTTGGAATGACCACCAATATACAAAGATATGTACCATATGTTCGGATTAACCCATATGGGGAATTTTCCCAGGCAATTATAATATATTGTCCAAAATAATCTCTCTGTGATTTAAAGGTACATTTTTTTTCTACATTAGATAACATGTCTATGAAAAGGTCCCATATAAAACACTTTTTGTAAAAGGAGATATCACAGACCAATAAGGAGATACAATCCTTTAAACTTAATAATTTTCTTAGATGGCAGTTTATAAACACGTCAGACTTCTGCAAAAACATTTTAAACTATAGTCAATTAAAATGTAAGTTTCAAACAATGTATATTGTGATAATAAATGTGGCCCTCAAAAAGATTTTTTTTAATTTTCTTTTTGCCTCTTGCAAATAAAACTCCCTGGTAATACATTTATTTTCTGTAATCCAGTTCCCATTCTATTTTGTACATATATTTCATTTTCTTGTCTTTTATCATCGGTTAGATACATACTAGGGAAATGATGATTGGCATTGGTTTCTAAAAGGCTCTGCTCTTCAGGGTCAAGTATTGATACAAAATTTCTTCATGATCCTCTCACACTGAGTAAACTTTAGCTCAAGACTTCCATATGGAGCACAAAGGTGGAGAGAGGAATGTTCCTTCTTATTTTTGAAAAGTGTTAGTTGAAACCCGTCAAAATAAAAAAAATTAAGATAATATCAATCATATCAAGCAACAAATATAAACACATCTACATTGTAAGATCTTTGTTTTGACACTACCTGTGGTAGAGCAAATGTTTACATTGCTCACGCACGCTTCTCCCATAGACTTTACATGGGAACTTTGTCACTCTGCAATTCCTGAACTATTGCCCCAATCCCATTTTTCTTTTCTACTGGTGCATTGTGCCGTTCTCTCACAGTACAAAACCAGAATTAACATATAGATGATCAGAATCTTGAAAAACTTTTGAATATTATTAATCAGGAGTGAAGAAAATGTTCATATGTTTAGGTGGTCATAAAACTGTAGGCATGGCTTTGTTTGGGGTATACTGTGTGTCTATAAAATATGCTTTCAAACAAGGACGTACAGTCAGGGGAGGCAGTGCCTCCCCTGTCATTAATGATTAAAATAATACAAAGAAGATTCTCCTTTAAGATATTTAAATAATTTTTGCAGGTAATTTGGGTTTGGGAGGCACCATTAGTTATGCCTCCCGTTGTCAATGGTAAAGGGGCCAAAAGCAGGAGGATGAAGGGGGCATGCTGAAGGCTGCAAAAGCCCATTGAAAATCTATAGGAAAGTGGAACTTCTAGAAGTGCCTTGTAGACACAGGGACATGCTTTCAACCCATGAAAGCACATCTCTGTCAGTGAGAAAGATGTGATTGGCCAGCGGATACATAACTGGATCCACTGTCATCACTGGATGCATAGTAGGTGCCAGCAGAGGGGATGTGTCAGGGGTGCAGGCATCAGCGGTGGCAGGACGTGGCAGAGGTGCAAGTGGCAGAGGTGACATGATGTGGTGGAGGTACTGATGTTAGTGGTAGGCATGGATCCAAGATCCCTGCCTGCCATTCTGCAGAGTTGGCAGTGGTACAAAATAAAAAAATGCTCCTCATCGTCATTTTTCTAATTCAAGATCGCCTCCATTACCCAATCACAGCTCGCCACGTCATTGCCCCATCCCCTCTGGATGACTTATATGAGAGGGAGTGGTTGTTGGCCCGACAGCAGAGGAGGAGCAATGAAGAGCTCCAGAAGAGAGAAGATGCCGTGGAAGTCCTGTATGAGCAGCGGCCATGCAAAAGAGCTAAAAAGGCCACCATCCACCATGTGAAGATGCTGGAGGAAGACACTGGAAGCGCTGAGGAGATTGCAGCCATGAAAATGAGCTGAAAGGCTGCCGCCTCCAGTTGATTATGCCGGAGGATGCTGGAGGAAGATGCCTGAAGCCCTTGGAAGGCAGCGGCCTTGAAAAAGAGCTGAAAGGCTGTGTAATAAAACTTTTTATTTTAAACTGTTTTGTATTTATTTTAATATTTTCTTTACAGGAGTACTACAGGTGCCAGTGGGCACTTGTAGTTGGTGGAGGAGACAGAAGCACGCTGTCTCCTCCACCAATGCATTTCAGACATTTATCAAGGTTTGTAGGAGCAAATACACTAACTGTAGAATGTTCCTACACACCTTGATAAAGGACCATGTTGAAACGCGTTGGTGGAGGAGACAACCTGTTGCTACCCCAGAGAATCTTTTGGAGCCCTTACACCTGATGGGAGAGGAGTTATTGCCCAGGGATTTCATCTATAACCCTCATGCCTAAAAAGTGTACCTTTCTCAAAAGGCCACATGTGGTACACAGCAACCTATAACATGTGTGCTGTTTTCAATTTTATGTTGACAAATCTTTTGTATTTTGTAAAAAATTCAAAAACGTTTTTAATACTTTTAAACACTATGAGGAGCTATTACTTTATTTTATCTTTGAGGGGTTCACAAATAAAATAAGATTAATTATATGTGGGATCCCAAGATACACACGGAAGGATAAAGAAACCTTTCAAGACCTCCAACACACCTGGGCGAGGTGAGCTTAGGTATAAGGAACCTTTCTAAAGTCCTTACACTTTATTCTGCAAGTTATTTGAGCCATTCCTATTCTGAAACAAAGGAAAGTCGTATGCTTGGTCATATCCCCCTTGTTATACAGAATAGTTGCACCTGTGATCCATTTGCTCTGACTAGTGTGCCCATTCATGGGTAAGTGTGAATGGTCTCACCCGTGATCCAGAGAATGCATTGTGCACACAAAGCTGACTATTTGCACCCATGCATTTGTAGTCGCTGCTGTGATGCCCACGCATGTGCGAATGCATCATGGCAATGAAGAGCTTGTTGCTGAACAGTAATATTATTATCCCTTATTTATATGGTGCCACAAGGGATCTGTAGCGCTTAATTACAGAGTACATAAAAAAATAATCAAAACAGGAAAATAGTGACTCACAGTTGAAGACAATATTATACAAGTACAGGGTAAATAAACATAGCTACATCAGCAGATGACACTTAATAAGAATACACACGTGCCAATTCGGGCTCAGCGCAATGTGTGCTGTGCCCGGTGTGGGCTTAGCACACATCACAGTGGGTGTCTGTACACACGCTACTATGTGTGCTAGCCCGATCCTAACTATACTGCAAGGCTTAATGCAGTCAGGTTCTGAGCCAGCGTATACACACAGAGCGATCAGTGATTCATTTCTAGACAGATCACTTAGAAAATAGGCTATTATTGCTCCATGTGTACCCCCCAAAAAATAAGTATCAGCGTGGCAGAAAATAGCGGAATTTGGTGCAGTCGAAGATTATTATAGTAAGAAAAGGATAAGCACATGAGAGATGAGGGCCCTACTCAGGAGGGCTTATACTATAAAGGGGAGGAGCAGACAGACAGGGGTGACACAGTTGGGAAATAGCCTTTTAAAATATTAGTATTAACGTTCAATTTAAGCAGAAATTTTTACAATGGATAATCAAATTGATGAAGAATAAATCAAAGACATTTTTTAAACCCATTTACTGTATATGATTTCTGATATGCTGCCTTTGTATATCCTAAAGTCTTAGCAAATTATACGTTTTGTTCCTTGAACATTTTCATTCTCATTTTATGCAAAGTGCAAAACAATATAAATAACTGCAGCTCTCCAAATAGTTTTCTAGTGATGTTGATTACACATGTCAACAGAGCAATTAATAAACATTACAAATGGGTTTGTTGTGATTATTGATTCCTGTATTGAATGTGTTATCTGATTTAAACTGTAACAGACATGTGTGATGAATTTAAATTCAATAACCCAGGTCTTTCTCTTTTGTAATTTAGTCCTAGACTGTACTGAAAACCAAATAATTGTGTAGCATAGTTAATAGAGATGAGCGGGTTCGGTTTCTTTGAATCCGAACCCGCACGAACTTCACTTTTTTTTCCACGGGTCCGAGCGACTCGGATCTTCCCGCCTTGCTCGGTTAACCCGAGCGCGCCCGAACGTCATCATGACGCTGTCGGATTCTCGCGAGGCTCGGATTCTATCGCGAGACTCGGATTCTATATAAGGAGCCGCGCGTCGCCGCCATTTTCACTCGTGCATTGAGATTGATAGGGAGAGGACGTGTCTGGCGTCCTCTCCATTAGAATAGAGATAGATAGATTAGATAGAGAGAGATTGTGCAGAGTCGCAGACAGAGTTAGTTTACCACAGTCAGTGACCAGTGCAGTTGCTAGTTAACTTTTATTTAATATAATATATCCGTTCACTTCTCTCTGCTATATCCGTTCTCTGCCTGAAAAAAAAACCGATACACAGCACAGTCAGTCACACAGTGTGACTCAGTCTGTGTGCACTCAGCTCAGCCCAGTGTGCTGCACAGTCATCAATGTATAAATTAAAAGCTTATAATTAATTGTGGGGGAGACTGGGGAGCACTGCAGGTTGTTAGCAGGAGCCAGGAGTACAATTATATTAATTAACAGTGCACACTTTTGCTGCAGGAGTGGTGACCAGTGCCTGACCACCAGTATAGTATTGTTGTATACTACTAATATCTCTTTAAATATCAACCAGTCTATATTAGCAGCAGACACAGTACAGTGCGGTAGTTCACGGCTGTGGCTACCTCTGTGTCGGCACACGGCAGGCAGTCCGTCCGACCAGAATTGTATTATTTATTATTATATACCTACCACCTAACCGTGGTTTTTTTTTCATTCTTTATACCGTCATAGTGTCATCCTAATTGTTACGAGTATACTACTATCTCTTTATCAACCAGTGTACAGTGCGGTAGTTCACGGCTGTGGCTACCTCTGTGTCGGCACACGGCAGGCAGTCCGTCCGACCAGAATTGTATTATTTATTATTATATACCTACCACCTAACCGTGTTTTTTTTTTCATTCTTTATACCGTCATAGTGTCATCCTAATTGTTACGAGTATACTACTATCTCTTTATCAACCAGTGTACAGTGCGGTAGTTCACGGCTGTGGCTACCTCTGTGTCGGCACACGGCAGGCAGTCCGTCCGACCAGAATTGTATTATTTATTATTATATACCTACCACCTAACCGTGGTTTTTTTTTCATTCTTTATACCGTCATAGTGTCATCCTAATTGTTACGAGTATACTACTATCTCTTTATCAACCAGTGTACAGTGCGGTAGTTCACGGCTGTGGCTACCTCTGTGTCGGCACACGGCAGGCAGTCCGTCCGACCAGAATTGTATTATTTATTATTATATACCTACCACCTAACCGTGGTTTTTTTTTCATTCTTTATACCGTCATAGTGTCATCCTAATTGTTACGAGTATACTACTATCTCTTTATCAACCAGTGTACAGTGCGGTAGTTCACGGCTGTGGCTACCTCTGTGTCGGCACACGGCAGGCAGTCCGTCCGACCAGAATTGTATTATTTATTATTATATACCTACCACCTAACCGTGTTTTTTTTTTCATTCTTTATACCGTCATAGTGTCATCCTAATTGTTACGAGTATACTACTATCTCTTTATCAACCAGTGTACAGTGCGGTAGTTCACGGCTGTGGCTACCTCTGTGTCGGCACACGGCAGGCAGTCCGTCCGACCAGAATTGTATTATTTATTATTATATACCTACCACCTAACCGTGGTTTTTTTTTCATTCTTTATACCGTCATAGTGTCATCCTAATTGTTACGAGTATACTACTATCTCTTTATCAACCAGTGTACAGTGCGGTAGTTCACGGCTGTGGCTACCTCTGTGTCGGCAGTCGGCAGGCAGTCCGTCCATCCATAATTGTATTATTATTATAATATATACCACCTAACCGTGGTTTTTTTTTCATTCTTTATACCGTCATAGTGTCATACTAGTTGTTACGAGTATACTACTATCTCTTTATCAACCAGTGTACAGTGCGGTAGTTCACGGCTGTGGCTACCTCTGTGTTGGCAGTCGGCAGGCAGTCCGTCCATCCATAATTGTATTATTATTATAATATATACCACCTAACTGTGGTTTTTTTTGCATTCTTTATACCGTCGTCATAGTGTCATACTAGTTGTTACGAGTATACTACTATCTCTTTATCAACCAGTGTACAGTGCGGTAGTTCACGGCTGTGGCTACCTCTGTGTCGGCAGTCGGCAGGCAGTCCGTCCATCCATAATTGTATTATTATTATAATATATACCACCTAACCGTGGTTTTTTTTTCATTCTTTATACCGTCGTCATAGTGTCATACTAGTTGTTACGAGTATACTACTATCTCTTTATCAACCAGTGTACAGTGCGGTAGTTCACGGCTGTGGCTACCTCTGTGTCGGCAGTCGGCAGGCAGTCCGTCCATCCATAATTGTATTATTATTATAATATATACCACCTAACCGTGGTTTTTTTATACCACCTAACCGTGGCAGTCCGTCCATAATTGTATACTAGTATCCAATCCATCCATCTCCATTGTTTACCTGAGGTGCCTTTTAGTTCTGCCTATAAAATATGGAGAACAAAAAAGTTGAGGTTCCAAAATTAGGGAAAGATCAAGATCCACTTCCACCTCGTGCTGAAGCTGCTGCCACTAGTCATGGCCGAGACGATGAAATGCCAGCAACGTCGTCTGCCAAGGCCGATGCCCAATGTCATAGTACAGAGCATGTCAAATCCAAAACACCAAATATCAGAAAAAAAAGGACTCCAAAACCTAAAATAAAATTGTCGGAGGAGAAGCGTAAACTTGCCAATATGCCATTTACCACACGGAGTGGCAAGGAACGGCTGAGGCCCTGGCCTATGTTCATGGCTAGTGGTTCAGCTTCACATGAGGATGGAAGCACTCAGCCTCTCGCTAGAAAACTGAAAAGACTCAAGCTGGCAAAAGCACCGCAAAGAACTGTGCGTTCTTTGAAATCCCAAATCCACAAGGAGAGTCCAATTGTGTCGTTTGCGATGCCTGACCTTCCCAACACTGGACGTGAAGAGCATGCGCCTTCCACTATTTGCATGCCCCCTGCAAGTGCTGGAAGGAGCACCCGCAGTCCAGTTCCTGATAGTCAGATTGAAGATGTCAGTGTTGAAGTACACCAGGATGAGGAGGATATGGGTGTTGCTGGCGCTGGGGAGGAAATTGACCAGGAGGATTCTGATGGTGAGGTGGTTTGTTTAAGTCAGGCACCCGGGGAGACACCTGTTGTCCGTGGGAGGAATATGGCCGTTGACATGCCAGGTGAAAATACCAAAAAAATCAGCTCTTCGGTGTGGAGGTATTTCACCAGAAATGCGGACAACAGGTGTCAAGCCGTGTGTTCCCTTTGTCAAGCTGTAATAAGTAGGGGTAAGGACGTTAACCACCTCGGAACATCCTCCCTTATACGTCACCTGCAGCGCATTCATAATAAGTCAGTGACAAGTTCAAAAACTTTGGGTGACAGCGGAAGCAGTCCACTGACCAGTAAATCCCTTCCTCTTGTAACCAAGCTCACGCAAACCACCCCACCAACTCCCTCAGTGTCAATTTCCTCCTTCCCCAGGAATGCCAATAGTCCTGCAGGCCATGTCACTGGCAAGTCTGACGAGTCCTCTCCTGCCTGGGATTCCTCCGATGCATCCTTGCGTGTAACGCCTACTGCTGCTGGCGCTGCTGTTGTTGCCGCTGGGAGTCGATGGTCATCCCAGAGGGGAAGTCGTAAGCCCACTTGTACTACTTCCAGTAAGCAATTGACTGTTCAACAGTCCTTTGCGAGGAAGATGAAATATCACAGCAGTCATCCTACTGCAAAGCGGATAACTGAGTCCTTGACAACTATGTTGGTGTTAGACGTGCGTCCGGTATCCGCCGTTAGTTCACAGGGAACTAGACAATTTATTGAGGCAGTGTGCCCCCGTTACCAAATACCATCTAGGTTCCACTTCTCTAGGCAGGCGATACCGAGAATGTACACGGACGTCAGAAAAAGACTCACCAGTGTCCTAAAAAATGCAGTTGTACCCAATGTCCACTTAACCACGGACATGTGGACAAGTGGAGCAGGGCAGGGTCAGGACTATATGACTGTGACAGCCCACTGGGTAGATGTATGGACTCCCGCCGCAAGAACAGCAGCGGCGGCACCAGTAGCAGCATCTCGCAAACGCCAACTCTTTCCTAGGCAGGCTACGCTTTGTATCACCGCTTTCCAGAATACGCACACAGCTGAAAACCTCTTACGGCAACTGAGGAAGATCATCGCGGAATGGCTTACCCCAATTGGACTCTCCTGTGGATTTGTGGCATCGGACAACGCCAGCAATATTGTGTGTGCATTAAATATGGGCAAATTCCAGCACGTCCCATGTTTTGCACATACCTTGAATTTGGTGGTGCAGAATTTTTTAAAAAACGACAGGGGCGTGCAAGAGATGCTGTCGGTGGCCAGAAAAATTGCGGGACACTTTCGGCGTACAGGCACCACGTACAGAAGACTGGAGCACCACCAAAAACTACTGAACCTGCCCTGCCATCATCTGAAGCAAGAAGTGGTAACGAGGTGGAATTCAACCCTCTATATGCTTCAGAGGTTGGAGGAGCAGCAAAAGGCCATTCAAGCCTATACAATTGAGCACGATATAGGAGATGGAATGCACCTGTCTCAAGTGCAGTGGAGAATGATTTCAACGTTGTGCAAGGTTCTGATGCCCTTTGAACTTGCCACACGTGAAGTCAGTTCAGACACTGCCAGCCTGAGTCAGGTCATTCCCCTCATCAGGCTTTTGCAGAAGAAGCTGGAGGCATTGAAGAAGGAGCTAACACGGAGCGATTCCGCTAGGCATGTGGGACTTGTGGATGCAGCCCTTAATTCGCTTAACAAGGATTCACGGGTGGTCAATCTGTTGAAATCAGAGCACTACATTTTGGCCACCGTGCTCGATCCTAGATTTAAAGCCTACCTTGGATCTCTCTTTCCGGCAGACACAGGTCTGCTGGGGTTGAAAGACCTGCTGGTGACAAAATTGTCAAGTCAAGCGGAACGCGACCTGTCAACATCTCCTCCTTCACATTCTCCCGCAACTGGGGGTGCGAGGAAAAGGCTCAGAATTCCGAGCCCACCCGCTGGCGGTGATGCAGGGCAGTCTGGAGCGACTGCTGATGCTGACATCTGGTCCGGACTGAAGGACCTGACAACGATTACGGACATGTCGTCTACTGTCACTGCATATGATTCTCTCAACATTGATAGAATGGTGGAGGATTATATGAGTGACCGCATCCAAGTAGGCACGTCACACAGTCCGTACTTATACTGGCAGGAAAAAGAGGCAATTTGGAGGCCCTTGCACAAACTGGCTTTATTCTACCTAAGTTGCCCTCCCACAAGTGTGTACTCCGAAAGAGTGTTTAGTGCCGCCGCTCACCTTGTCAGCAATCGGCGTACGAGGTTACATCCAGAAAATGTGGAGAAGATGATGTTCATTAAAATGAATTATAATCAATTCCTCCGCGGAGACATTGACCAGCAGCAATTGCCTCCACAAAGTACACAGGGAGCTGAGATGGTGGATTCCAGTGGGGACGAATTGATAATCTGTGAGGAGGGGGATGTACACGGTGATATATCGGAGGGTGAAGATGAGGTGGACATCTTGCCTCTGTAGAGCCAGTTTGTGCAAGGAGAGATTAATTGCTTCTTTTTTGGGGGGGGTCCAAACCAACCCGTCATATCAGTCACAGTCGTGTGGCAGACCCTGTCACTGAAATGATGGGTTGGTTAAAGTGTGCATGTCCTGTTTTGTTTATACAACATAAGGGTGGGTGGGAGGGCCCAAGGATAATTCCATCTTGCACCTCTTTTTTCTTTTCTTTTTCTTTGCATCATGTGCTGATTGGGGAGGGTTTTTTGGAAGGGACATCCTGCGTGACACTGCAGTGCCACTCCTAGATGGGCCCGGTGTTTGTGTCGGCCACTAGGGTCGCTAATCTTACTCACACAGCTACCTCATTGCGCCTCTTTTTTTCTTTGCGTCATGTGCTGTTTGGGGAGGGTTTTTTGGAAGGGACATCCTGCGTGACACTGCAGTGCCACTCCTAGATGTGCCCGGTGTTTGTGTCGGCCACTAGGGTCGCTAATCTTACTCACACAGTCAGCTACCTCATTGCGCCTCTTTTTTTCTTTGCGTCATGTGCTGTTTGGGGAGGGTTTTTTGGAAGGGCCATCCTGCGTGACACTGCAGTGCCACTCCTAGATGGGCCCGGTGTTTGTGTCGGCCACTAGGGTCGCTTATCTTACTCACACAGCGACCTCGGTGCAAATTTTAGGACTAAAAATAATATTGTGAGGTGTGATGTGTTCAGAATAGGCTGAAAATGAGTGTAAATTATGTTTTTTGAGGTTAATAATACTTTGGGATCAAAATTACCCCCAAATTCTATGATTTAAGCTGTTTTTTAGGGTTTTTTTAAAAAAACACCCGAATCCAAAACACACCCGAATCCGACAAAAAAAATTCGGTGAGGTTTTGCCAAAACGCGGTCGAACCCAAAACACGGCCGCGGAACCGAACCCAAAACCAAAACACAAAACCCGAAAAATTTCCGGCGCTCATCTCTAATAGTTAAAGGAAGTGGAATGTAAATGAGATCCATTTAAACTATAAATAAAGTTTTTATTTTTAGAGAATCTACAGGTTTTGTCAGCTATCTACACTAGGGGTTTGTGATCTGTGAATATTTATTTAAATGTATGCCATGCCACTCCTTATGCATTTACAAGTATTACTATTATATCTAGTCTTTTTTATGCATTTTATGATTTACTAATAAATCTTACTTTGAATTATATTTACCTTAATGATATATATGTACTCTTTAAATGTGTTTGAGGTACCACTTCGAGTATGCTTACCAGACATTAAGAACCTATGTGATATACTATACATGAATTATTGTACATTATCTAATTGTATAACACAAAAAAATCCTATAAAATTTTTAATCTACACATTTTTAAGTACAGTTAACAGCACTGTCAAATTACACAGTGATGCCAGCCTTTGCAGTTATTTCCCTAATTTGTACACAGTAAATTTTATGGAATAAGTATTTTTAAATTAGATAAAAGTTAAATTAGAAGTCCAAATGAATACTGTGCGGCATAGAGATGGTTGTGTAGGTGTTACACATATGCAGCATATACTGTATCTCTTCTGAACTTAGGGGGTCATTCCAAGTTGATCTGCGGGGGGACGCCCAGCAACTCAGAGCCGCTTCCCCCCCCCGCAGAAGTGCAAAAGCATCGCACAGCGGCAATGCTTTTGTTTTTCAGGAGTACCTCCCGGCCAGCGCAGCTCCTGCGACTGGCCGGGAGAACCACTTCACTGCCTGGGTAGCTGCGGCTGCGTGTGATGTCACGCAGCCACCACGGCCCCCCCATGGTCCGGCCATGCCTGCGTTGGCCAGACCGCACCCCCTAAACAGCGGCTTAATGCCGCTGTCCATCCCCCTCCCGCCCAGCGACCACCTTTGCCTGTCAATCAAGCAGAGGCGATCGCTAGGCAATGATGGCCTTCAGCCATCTGGCATGCTCTGGCGCACTGTGGCACCGGCACATGCGCAGTACTGACCCGATCGCACTGCTATGATAAACTGCAGCGTGCGATCGGGTCAGAATGACCTCCTTAATCTGGGTAGAACATACAGTACAGTAGTAAAAGTCATAGGGCATAAAACAGAAACAATAAAGGAAATAAAAAACAATAAAAAATACTACCGAACACATTTTTTAAAATAGTTATTAGTAGTATTATTACTATTACTATGTATATTTTATTATTTGTTTTTTCATTCAAAATGCTTTTTCCTACTGCGGTGGCTCAGGAGATGGATCCTGAAAAGCAGTGTTACCCTTAAAACTTTAATGGCCTATTTATCAGTACATTCAGTATCAGTAAACAGCCATTGTACTATGGAGAGATCACAATAGATATCTTCTACAGTATTTCTGACAGCATCTGCAGCCCCCATAGCATTCTATGGAGGCTGCAGAGCTGCTGGATTTACCAAGCTTTACAGAGCATGTTACGATAGGATAACACATCTCCAGATCGCATTGCCCTATAGTAGCCTATAGGCTACAAATTCACAATTTTTTCAGCAAGGGAGCCTCCGGCAAGGAATGCATAAACTATTGACCATATTGCAAATTATATATTCCAAAACAAACGCACTTTTGAAACAGTGCATGAAGAACCCTAGAATTATGCTCTAATACATTCCACTTATTTTTTTAAATCCAATACCATAATATTTTCTGACATGCTGCGTAGGGGCAATGCATCAAATGCATAGCAAAAACATAGTTGCAAAAAAAGCACATTTTACATTTAAATGTATAAGAACTCTTTATTATTGGAACTCCTCAAGAAATTGGACAAAAACACACATATAAAATAAACAATATATATAAGGATTCCTATCTTCCTCAAAAATTATAGGAAAAAATGCTTACCATTTATATTAATAATAATAATAATCATAATAATATTAATAATAATAATAATAAGAATTATTATTATTATTATTATTATTATTATTAGTCTTTATTTATATGGCACCATAAGGGTTTCACAGTGTCTTACAAAGTACAAGAGGAAACAGTACCAACAAAATAATAAGGAAAAAATTCACAACATGAGACAACCTACAGCATATAAATGCTGTTTCATAAGCAGTCATACCCACAGAAGTAGCACCTGTTGAACCCAAATATTTGTTGCTACAGAACTGTGGGCAGTAGGAGGCGATAATGGCATATAGTAAATGAGAGAGGGAAAAGTACATGAGATACATGCTTGTGAGAGATTACAATCTAAAGGGGGGGGGCAGACAGACATGGTGACAGGGTTGTGTCTATTTCCTCTTCGTGGAAAGGACCTGGATGTAACATTAAGTGAGGGCGGAAATGGTCTTCTGCCCTTACAGCAGGGATGTGCAGTGAGCTAAATAGCTCAGGAGGTACTGTCTAGCAGCCAGATTTACATGCAATATATGAGCCAAAGGGTACATGTGGGCATTATACACAGGTTCAGCAGTATAAACTCCTGGAAATTTGGTGAGGTTTGATCAGAGATGTGCTGAAAAGATTTTCAGGTGAGGCACTTCCTCACCTGCCATATACTTTTTACTCCAGAGTTCTGGCTATAAAACTGATTAGAATAATACAAAGAAGATATTTAAAACCTATTCTTTGTATTTTATATATACTTTATACAGTCAAAACTCTGGCACAAACGTTAGTATGACAGGAAAGGCTCTGCCTCACCTACCTTACTCCACCGCATGTCACTGCCTTACAGCATGTATTTGTTTTTTCCAAACTCCATTTGTTGAACATTATTTTGTTGTAGTTATGCTGCATTAAACTCTCGTGGGCTTGGTTCGCTCACCACACTTTGGGCACGGTGTCTCGCTTCACTCACCACAGGTTACTAACCCAAATAGTCTGAGTGATTTATGGGAAATTTCCTCTTGACGAAAGGAAACAAGATGCTACCATGGTGACAGTGGGTAGAAACAGTGGACTACGAGGCTGGAGCAGTGGGTTAAGATGAATGCCAATAGGCCTTAATAACAGACATCATTCCAACAAGAGTCTTGTTTCATTTAACAAATGGTGTGCTCTTTCAAAAATATATGGTTAAAAACTAATAGCACACCTAAAAAATCGTTTCAATAAAAGCAATTTGTTTCTTAGTGCAAAACACTTCTCCTTGGCATTCCGATATCAGGTTACATACTGTATATATAAAATCCCTGTGCCATGCATCAACATGGTTAAAACTAAAGAGCTGACAACTCCATCGAGGCTAATTAGGAAATGGTTTAAAACAAAAAGTAGTCAGTTGAAATTCAAATTAAGCACAATTAGGGTGATAATAAAAAGCAAGAAAAGCACAGACAATTTAAAAATATTCCAGAAAGAAGATGTATGAGAATACTGACCCCATGTAAAAAGAAGAGGACTGTAAGAGAGGCAGAGACAGATCCATAGATCCCAATTTCAGAACTGCATGGTTTAGTTGACTCTTGTGGTTTTACAATTTCAAAATCCACAGCTTGACCCCACTTCCATGGTCAAAAGCTTTTGGAAGAGTTCCTGGAAAGAAGCCTTTACTAACAGCAAAAAAACAAAACAAAAGAGTACCTGAACTTTTCAAAATATTTTTGAAACTACAAACGGGATTGTGTGATGTGGTTAGATGAGACAAACAAAATACTTTTTGACGATGTACACCATCATAACATTTGGAGAAAATATGGACAGCATATGGTACAATAAAAAGCATCAGATACACACTGTAAAATATGGTGGTGGAACATTATGCTCTAGTTGTGTTTTTCTGCTAGTGGTTCAGGGGATTTATGGAAAATCAATTTCATAATCAATTGTACTTTATACTACTGTAATAAGTAATAATCCAAAATATTGAGAAACTGAAAACTTTATGCATATAGGGGTGGTCCAAGATCCCTCAACAATTGTTCTCCAACCTTGTTAAGCATTACAGAAAGTACAGCATCTCAGTGTTGTTATTCATGCAAGTGGAGGCTTCATCAAATATTAATACTAGGGGTAATAATATTTCTGGAATCTACAGTATGCTTATTTAAAAAAAAATAGTTACAAAATAAAATCTTTTTATTTTTCCAAATCACCATTGGACAATAAGATTTATGGAGCATACCACTGTGTTTACACCTACAATATCACTAATTGCATGTGTGGTTTATCTACAGTATATAATAATTGGTGGTGAACAATCCCAACTCCAACATGTGGAATGGAAATATGCACCATAGGTGTGCTACCTTACCCCACCCATGCAATGGACAACCACCAGAGAGGAGTACCACCACACCAAGAACAGGCAGTGTGGCAGAGTGGGAGTGGGGAAGGAGCTAGGCCGAATGGAAAGGGGTAGAGTGGGGGATGGCTCAGGTGAACCAGTATATTCTGGGTCCATTTGCTGCTGTAGTTTATTTTATTGTACAGTAGCAGTACCATTTGCATGAAGGATGCCAATAATTCAGGAGTTAACTTTAAATGAGTACATTCAATTTACCTGTAGGATACAATAGACAAATTTGTATTTTGTTTTGAGCTGACTCATTTCGCTAAAATACTATATAATAGTGTAAATTTATTAGTGATGTGCACCGGAAATTTTTCGGGTTTTGTGTTTTGGTTTTGGATTCGGTTCCGCGGCCGTGTTTTGGATTCGGACGCATTTTGGCAAAACCTCCCTGAAAATTTTTTGTCGGATTTGGGTGTGTTTTGGATTCGGGTGTTTTTTACAAAAAACCCTCAAAAACAGCTTAAATCATAGAATTTGGGGGTCATTTTGATCCCATAGTATTATTAACCTCAATAAAATAATTTCCACTAATTTTTAGTCTATTCTTAACACCTCACACCTCACAATATTATTTTTAGTCCTAAAATTTGCACCGAGGTCGCTGGATGGCTAAGCTAAGCGACACAAGTGGCCGACACAAACACCTGGCCCATCTAGGAGTGGCACTGCAGTGTCAGGCAGGATGGCACTTCAAAAAAATAGTCCCCAACAGCACATGATGCAAAGAAAAAAAGAGGTGCACCAAGGTCGCTGTGTGACTAACCTAAGCAACCCAAGTGGCCGACACAAACACCTGGCCCATCTAGGAGTGGCACTGCAGTGTCAGGCAGGATGACACTTCAAAAAAATAGTCCCCAAACAGCACATGATGCGAAGAAAAAAAGAGGCGCAATGAGGTAGCTGTGTGACTAAGCTAAGCGACCCAAGTGGCCGACACAAAGACCCAAGTGGCCGACACAAACACCTGGCCCATCTAGGAGTGGCACTGCAGTGTCAGACAGGATGGCACTTCAAAAAAATAGTCCCCAAACAGCACATGATGCAAAGAAAAAAAAGAGGCGCACTAAGGTCGCTGTGTGATTAAGCTAAGCGACACAAGTGGCCGACACAAACACCTGGCCCATCTAGGAGTGGCACTGCAGTGTCAGACAGGATGGCACTTCAAAAAAAAAGTCCCCAAACAGCACATGATGCAAAGAAAAAAAGAGGCGCACCAAGGTCGCTGTGTGACTAAGCTAAGCGACACAAGTGGCCGACACAAACACCTGGCCCATCTAGGAGTGGCACTGCAGTTTTCTAGCAAGAGGATGAGTGCTTCCATCCTCATGTGAAGCTGAACCACTAGCCATGAACATAGGCCAGGGCCTCAGCCGTTCCTTGCCACTCTGTTTCGTAAATGGCATATTGGCAAGTTTACGCTTCTCCTCAGACGCTTTTAATTTTGATTTTTGGGTAATTTTACTGAACTTTTGTTTTTTGGATTTTACATGCTCTCTACTATGACATTGGGCATCGGCCTTGGCAGATGACGTTGATGGCATTTCATCGTCTCGGCCATGACTAGTGGCAGCAGCTTCAGCACGAGGTGGAAGTGGATCTTGATCTTTCCCTATTTTACCCTCCACATTTTTGTTATCCATTTTTTAATGTGTGGAATTATATGCCAGTATCAATAGCAATGGCCTACTACAATATATACTGCGCACAACTTAAATGCACCACAGGTATGGATGGATAGTCTACTTGACGACACAGAGGTAGGTAGAGCAGTGGCCTTCCGTACCGTACTGCTATATATACTGGTGGTCACTGTCAGCAAACTGCAAAACTAAAATGCACCACAGGTATAGAATCTAGATGGATAGTATACTTGACGTCACAGAGGTAGGTAGAGCAGTGGCCTTCCGTACCGTACTGCTATATATACTGGTGGTCACTGTCAGAAAACTGCAAAACTAAAATGCACCACAGGTATAGAATCTAGATGGATAGTATACTTGACGACACAGAGGTAGGTAGAGCAGTGGCCTTCCGTACCGTACTGCTATATATACTGGTGGTCACTGGTCAGCAAAACTCTGCACTGTACTCCTCCTATATAATATACTGGTGGTCCCCAGTCCCCACAATTAAGCAGTGTGAGCACAGATATATGCAGCACACTGAGCACAGATATGGAGTTTTTTTCAGGCAGACAACGTATACTGGTGGTCACTGGTCAGCAAAACTCTGCACTGTATTCCTCCTATATAATACAGCTGCTCCCCAGTCCCCACAATTAAGCAGTGTGAGCACAGATATATGCAGCACACTGAGCACAGATACGGAGTGTTTTTCAGGCAGACAACGTATACTGGTGGTCACTCTTCAGCAAAACTCTGCACTGTACTCCTCCTATATAATACAGCTGCTCCCCAGTCCCCACAATTAAGCAGTGTGAGCACAGATATATGCAGCACACTGAGCACAGATATGGAGTGTTATTCAGGCAGACAACGTATACTGGTGGTCACTGGTCAGCAAAACTCTGCACTGTACTCCTCCTATATAATACAGCTGCTCCCCAGTCCCCACAATTAAGCAGTGTGAGCACAGATATATGCAGCACACTGAGTACAGATATGGAGTGTTTTTCAGGCAGACAACGTATACTGGTGGTCACTGGTCAGCAAAACTCTGCACTGTACTCCTCCTATATAATACAGATGCTCCCCAGTCCCCACAATTAAGCAATAAGCACTGCAGTAGCACAAATATTATTAATAAACGGAGAGGACGCCAGCCACGTCCTCTCCCTAACATTTCCAATGCACGAGTGAAAATGGCGGCGACGCGCGGCTGCTTATATAGAATCCGAATCTCGCGAGAACCCGACAGCGGGATGATGACGTTCGGGGCGCGCTCGGATTCACCGAGCCATACGGGAGAATCCGAGTATGCCTCGGACCCGTGTAAAATGGGGGAAGTTCGGGGGGGTTCGGTTTCCGAGGAACCGAACCCGCTCATCACTAACATTTATAAGCAGAAACAGGAAAATATGGGAAAATTCAATCACTAAATACTTTGAGCTACAGTTCAAACATGAATTTTAAAGTCATACATTTGAAAGTCAGTATTTGAGGTTGTAACCACACCAACTTGTTTTTGTCTGTAATTGTAAAAAGTAATAAACTAATTTAAATATTTAAACCCTTAATTTCATATAACATTCATAGTGATTTGTTTTTTGTTTTTGTCACATTTAAATATATTCCCTGCTGGTTTCTCAATGGGGAGCTCTTCCTCAACCAAACTCCCAGAATAAAAAATATACAAGGTGTCGGTATAACCTATAGAATCTTTGCAATACTGCAGCTTCGGAGTCATAAGTCAAGGACTCTTCCTCTTCACTTGCTTTGAAGTCCACATTATGGCGCTGATTTTGAGTTTGACAAATCAGCTGTAACTAGAGTTTATTTTTATGTTATTAAATCTTCTATTTCATATTTATTTATAAAAAAAAATCAGATTGTGGAACAGAAAGAGATGATCATTCAAAGTGCTGTAAGAGCAACATGTACTGTATTATTGGTTTTCCATTTTATAAAGTGTTAGAAAGTGTCACCTTTTCCCTTGTATTGCAGCAGTATTTATTTATTTATTTTAATTTGGTAAATATTGAATTTCAATAAACAGAGAAAAGAACATAAAAATAATAAAATAAAACAGTACTCAAAGCTGTCAGCGTAAAGGAGAGCAAAATGTACATATGTATTATAGAAAAAAGAGGACATTACAAATAAAACAAATCACTACTGTAGGTGTACTGCAATGAGGAGCCCATAAATAAAGCATCAACAGTAGACACATTGGGATCATAAACTAGCATAGCATGCAGGGTACAAAAAGGCAAGGTCAGTAGAGAGGCTAAAAGACACTAAGGCAGTGTCAACCATTAATACAAGTCACTGCCCCCAACCACAGTCCGAAGCAAACCAAATTGGGATTTAACAAATGGTTCCATTGTTTATGGTTTTCAGGTAAGTCACCTCTACTAGTACTGTATATAGGTACCTCTAATGAGCAGCTGTGGCATTCGCTAACACTGCCCATTTAGGGAAGTCTGGGGCAAACCAGATTCTGGTGATTATAACTTTTGCTAGTGTAGAGAGGTTCCATTGGTGGTACCACGGAGGCCATATTTCTTACAGCAGCACAGACCCAAGTCAAAAAATGACAGCTGCAAAGGCAAGCCCAGATCAAGTGCCACAAGTCATTGTCAGGGGAAAAACATGTGTAACACTTTGAATCCCAATTCAAAGGCATGCTCATAAGACAGAGAGGGGTGCCATAAATGTTATGCTGTACATAATAGTGTACTTACTGTTATTGTACCAAAGGTATGGTATCTTATATAGAACCTAAAAATGTGTCCACACTTCCTATAACTCTATGTCCATCTCCCATTTCAATCTCAGGGGCAAACACACATCAAGTGACAAACATCCGTTAAAATCATAAAATCACCATACAGGGACAAGATCAATTTCCTACTCCCAAGCCTGAGAAGCAAGCTCTTAAGAGAAAACGGGAAATTAGCAAAGGAGTCTCCTAAAACTGGATATGCATGGTGTGATGCAAGTGCAGATATCTAAAAACCATTGTGTAAGGAAGATAAAATTCCTCTCTCAGCTGCTCAAAAGACTTCAGTTGTCCATTATGAAATATCTGCCCAATAGAGGAGATCCTATACACAAACCAAACATTGTCAGAGCTGAACATGTCCAGCTCAAAGAAGGAACCATTAAACCAGAGTAGAGTATCAGAGTGAAGTATCAGTTCCCAGTTCTACCACAAAAAGTGTGTGCATAGTGCCACGTACAGTAATAGAAACAATTGTGGTAAGCCACAGAATGATGTTGTGGAGAAGAGAACCTGGTGTTAAGGGTTTTGGGAATGTGTGTACAAATGGTGGTTTGGCAGAATTAATGTATGCAGCAGCAGAATGTGATATATCCCAAGGACAAGTCCAATGTAGCTTAACCAGGCAGTGTGTTCTATTAAGCAAGTAGTAGTACAGCAGTCCCATCTATGCCTCTATAAACTGAAGAATAAAATTAAAGCTGCTCAATCAAATTATTAATGCCCCTCATGTGTTGAAAGGGAGGGGTTGTTCTAAACTATAAAGGTACACAAAGCAGATTTTTCTCAGCACACCAAGGCATTAGCAATAAGCTGTGGTGGTTTTATCCTATGGGCAGTTATCCTCTCCCTGGTAAAACTGCCACCAAACTCACTGTCAGTGAAGCCAGATGCAGTCCATGAGACTGCACTGGCTTCACTGTAACTGGCAGTTACTTCTTACTGGATGTCCTGCCTGCCAGTCACAGACACTACAGGCAGTCCCACTGGGAGGCATTTCCTCCCTCCGGGACTGCCAGACCAGGCTGTGATTAGCAGAGAGCTACTGTAGCTTCCTGAACTAAACATAAAGCAGTTGCAAAATAAACACATGTGCATCAACCTTAAGTAAAATACATGTGCAGTAATTAAAAAAGTTGTTAATATTTGTTGTATAATATAGAGATCTGCAAAGACCCCTGTGCTTTGATTTTGGTTTTTGATCTGTATTAATTTAGATTTGCTATAGTTCTATTTTGGCAAAACCACCTCACATGGTTCTGTATTTTAAAAAAAGAGATGCTAAAAACATGCCAAAATAATGCAATTTGGGCCTGTTTTTGTTCCTACAGTATTGTAAAACTCAAAAACATTAAGTTCCAGCCATTTCCAGTCAATTTTGACCACCTCACAGCAAATTGTAGTGTTTTCGCCAATATTGGCCAAAGGCTTCAGCGAGCTGGCTAGTTACTAAGCAATAGAGCAGTGGCACAAACATGCGGCAGTTTATAGAACATCTATGAAACATTTCCACACAGCAATGGCAGAAAAGAAAAGTACTGCAAGATGAAACTGTTCTTGGGCTCTCCCACCAATCCTTATGTTGGATATTAACAAGGGCATGCACAGTATAACAAACCAAGTACTTCAGTGATAGAGACTGCCAACTTTGTGGATGAATTGCATGGTTTGTTTGGGCACCCACAAAACAAACTACCGATGGGCTTAGGCAGCTAACAGTGTAGTTAATCCTCTCTGCAATTGGAAGAGGACATTCTCATCTTTATCATTGTTAACATCATCATCACATAATATTAACTCATCCACGCTGAAATCCACTATTACAGAAGTCTTTGTACTTTGACATAATGGGTGGGAAAAGTATTCCTCATGCAATTTGTATTTATTTTTATAAACATCATCTTTTCCACGTTTAGAGGGTGGGCAGCCTAAGTACACCACAGCAAAATTGTACAGAGGGTTCCAAATAGTATTTTTTTCTCCCAGTAGCTAAATGGACTGTCTGACTTGCTTATTTGTACACTGTCATTAAAATAGTCCTCCACCATTCTTTGGATGGTTACCAACTCAGATCGAGTCCCAGAAGAAGTGTAACTAATGTTGGCCAATTCTTTGAGACCTGACCAGATGTCAAAATGCTGTGTCACTTTGGTGCGCTGAGTGGACTGATCCTCATCACCAGTGGATGTCTTGGGAAAGCTAAGTTTTTTCTTGGCATCAGCAGTTTCAGTAGAAGCTAAAGGAGGGGACACTGTTATGTCATGTGGCACTTGAGCTGCCAACTTGCTCACAAAGAGCTTTTGCATCTCTTCAGATATGTGTCACTTGGAAAGAAAGAAATTAAGTTAAACTTAAAACTAGGATCAAGCATGGTCACCAAACTGTAGTGATTTGATTTCAAAATGTTGACAACCCTTTGGTCCTGGTGAAGAGCATAAAGTATTTGATCTACAAGTCCAACATACCTAGTAGAATCAATTTGTTTTGTCTTCTTCAGTTTCTCAAGCTGCCTTTCCATTGCTCTAATTAAAGCAATCACCTGAATCAATCTGGCACAGTATGAATGCACTTCATGGGTTACTACAGTACTTTAAATGGTTTCACTACCTTGCATAAAATTGAAAGAATTCTCCACTGCACTGGACTAAGATGCAATAAATACCCACTCCTCTCTCACTATGCCATGAATTGTTGTGTACGCATGTTTAGCTTGCTTCTGTTCCTCCATTCACTGAAGCATATAAAGCATAGAATTCCATATTATTACTATCTCTTGCTTTGCTTGGTGGCACTGCAAATTTAACTATTCTTGCAGATGCTGTAAACTCCTACTTGCTTTTGCTGAATGACAAAAAAAACCAGAATTTGTTTGGGGCCACAGACAGCATCACCTGAACACCCCAGACAGTTTAAATACAATCTGTACCACCCGACTGATTATGTGTGGAAAAACATGGAAAGTGTTCAAATTCACCAAGTTGTAATCGTCTCACAATATTACTGGTGTTATAAGAAATTACAAATGTTTAGGCAAGTCCTAGCAGGGCAATCCATTTTGCTATGACATCCACAAGGTTTTTTAATAGGTCAACACTGGTATGCCTCTTAGTGAAGCCACTGACACCGAGAGTAGCCTGTTAATGAGATGGCATTCTGTGTTCATACTGCTGCTCCTGAAGGTGATATACCCACCCAGTGGGCTGTCAGTCATGTAATCATTAGTTTGCCCAGATCCGTTTGTCCACATACCTGTTGGTAAGTGGACAGTAGGAACAATGGCATTTTGTAGACAAAGAATTATTTTTTTTTTCTAATGTCCTGATACAGGCGAGGAATTGCTTTTCAGGTAAAATTAAGTGAGATGGAACTTGGTAGTGGTCGCACAAGACCTCAATTAACTGTTTAAAACCAGATGCATTAATGGCGTATATTGGACACAGATCTAATACTAGCATTGCCATCATGACTTCAGTGATACACTGTGCTACATGATGGCAGCTTTCATACTTGCATCCTGTTGCAAAGGATTGTTTTACAGTCAATTGTTGTTTTAAACTACTAGTAGTCTTCTTGGTCCCCTTCTGGTATAAAGATCCACCCCCAGTGACAGTAGCAGCAGGCCTAGAGCTTTAAGAATCCTGAGTAGGTGAGTCATTTAGCCTTAGCAAATTGGATGCAAGAGGACTAATGAGCATATTGATGATGAAGGTGTTGTTGATTGCAGTGGGTGGGATCTAGCTGAGACATGGAAGCTACTTGAGATTACCTAAAGGATAAAAAAGGGGCAGACTAGATGGGCCAAGTGGTTCTTATCTGCCATCAAATTCTATGTTTCTATGTTTACTTGATGCTGTACTGCAAGGTATTATTTAAGCAGATTTTTCAGATTTTGTCAAAAATTCACTACAAATGATGTAAAAGAGAGGAGGTTCCCAGGTGGTTAGCATCCCTATCTTTACTTACTTTTTCTTTACAAACACTACAAATTGCTTGACAATTGTTATCACAATTTGGGTAAAAATAATGTAACATCTTCATTAGCATCCTCATTAATGGCTTCAGTTACACACATATCCCCCTCATCCTGTTGCACTTCCATAGTGGCATCTTCAATTTCTATGTCCCCAGTTATACTGTACTTGTGCTGCTCATCCCTACATTTGCGGAGGGTGCAAAAATGGTAGAAGGAGGCTTCTCTGTGAGTACAGTATTAGAAACATAGCTAATGTGGATGCCCTTACTGTTTTTTTAGTACTGATTTGCCTGTTTTACATTTGACTTTACATGAAAAGGTTTTGCATTATCATGTGAGGGTACAGATGAAGATTCCTGACTGACAGCAGTTCTAGAACCACCAATTGCAAAGAAAGGCCAAGGCCTGATCCTTTGCTTGCCACTGCATGTGGTGAATGGCATGTTGTCAATTTTGTGTTTTTTGGCAGTAAACTTTCCCTGGATGGTAAAATATTGTTTTAATTTCATACCTTTTTTTAAACCCCCTATGCTCTTGAGCGCTAGATAAAGTAGATGTTGATGTACTAATATCATGATCATCATGACTGAGAGCAGCCATGGCACTAGTACTTTGTTTGCTGCTAATGACTGAGAGTGATCCATATCGACTCACAGCACTTATGTTATTAAAGTAGTTTCATCGCACCCACTGAAGGTCATTGAACACACACAAGTTTAAAAAATATGCAGCATCTTAGGCCCTGCCCCCTCTGACCTCAATACTCCTTATCCCCCACCCACCCCAATAGCGACACTGGTGGATTAAATGCCGCCACCAACATGGATGTTTTACCTATGATGGCAGCACAGTGGATGGCTCACCTAGCCCTCCCTGCTCCGCATGGCACAGTCACTCACCAGTCACCAACTCCTCCATGCCACATTACATACCAGATGCAACGCTCCACCACCACCACATCCAGACTACACAACACAGCCCAAGGCAGTCAAAGAAGTAACAGTCTATGCTGCTCGTGAAGGCGGCCCAGTATCTGTGATCCTCCTGACAGCAGTGATTGAGTTGATGCATTAGACCTGTCTCATGCTGGCTGCCAAGCTGCTGCTTCTCTATCCTCTAAGTTATGTGGCATGCTGGGCAGCAGGCAGACTGAGGTGCTGTTTATTAAATATATATATATATATATATATATATAAACACAGAGAGAGAGAGAGAGAGAGAGAGAGACAGATGTGCAAGGGTGCCTTTAGAGCGACTGCTTTATGTGGTACCCAATAATCATAGAAGATAGTTTACTGCATGTAGTAAAAGAAAGGCACTCTCCAGACTTTGGAGGTCAAACTTGTTCTTTGAAGTTTATTAGCATGCACATAGAAAAGGCCAATGTTTTGGTCCCCACATAGAAAAGGCCAATGTTTTGGTCCCATTATGGAACCTTTGTCAAGGACTTGTGACACACACACACACACACACACACACACACACACACACACACACACACATATATGTATACATATAAAAAACTTGCTTTGTACTTGGCACTATTGCAGTATAAAGTTAATGGATCCAGGTGGCTACCCTTTTGGATACATTCAATATGTTAGTATTATGGTGGCACTCTCAATATACTGTGTCTAGATAAAATCAGGGTCCCACACCTCATAGTAGAGCAATCATTTTTCTGTCAGCAATCTCTTATTTGCTTTATTGTTCACTGATGAAAATTTTGACATTTAGAAAAATTTAAAACGTTGTACTAATTTCATTAATCCAGTATACTGAGAGTACAACCATAATACAAACATATTATTTTTTTCTAGTCAAAATATAAAATTCACAATATATACATATATAAATACATGGACATAAATATATATATATATATATATATATATTGGGGTGGTCTACTTTAACATTGATAAAAACATAGATGCTTGAATCATGCCTCCACAATTTTACTTATTTACAGGTATAAATCACTGTGTCGAAATATGCATTCATATCTGGTCCTACTGACTGGCTTCTTGGGAAGCCAATCTCTCACTTATCTGCAACAAGGAACTGTGGGTGGGCAGAGGTGAGTGGTGATGTGGGTGGAGCTAAAAAAAAAAGAGGCGCGGCATCAGTTGGTACATAAACTTTTTTTAAACACATAATGCGAGTACTGCCATATGTACACATAGTGCCACCAGTAGTGCCAGATACACATAATGCCCTTAGTAGTGCCAGTTACACAATGTCCCCAGCAGTGCCAGTTACACAATGCCCCCAGCAGTGCCAGTTACATAATGCCCCCAATAGTGGCAAATACACATTGCCCCCTGCAATGACAGATGCACAATGCCCCCAGCAGTGCCAGATACACAATGCCCTCAGCAATGCCAGTTACACCAGTACTATTTTTTGTGAAAAATAGGTTTAGTAACTACGGGTCTGGGGGTGGAGCATTTAAAAAAGTAATAGATAGAGGATGGTTTTTTAGAAAAGAAGGTACTCAAAATGGATTTTAAAATAAAACTTATCTTATGAAAAATACATTTTGGTCCAGGACAGGTTCAGGAACCCAGTTCCTGATGATGTCATACTTAATGAGAGGTTCAGGAACTCTGTTTCTGCTGGTTCCCACTGAAAAATAGCACTGGTTGTGGTTATTTGGCAGTGTGCGAGTGCAAGGATTCCAACGCAGCAGAGTGATTACTGTGTTAGAAAACTTTCAAAACTCTATGAACGGTATTTGGCTCTTAAGAAGCACCATACTAGTCAAGAAGAAAATGACACTATGTGGGAGAATATGTTAAAAGATGTTATCTTAAGCTGCCTGTATATCTCTGGTGTTGTACCTTGAAAAAGTTCCTCGTTTTGTCGGTGAACTTTGCTACTTCCTGGAACTGTGAGAAGTTTTTGTTCATTATATCATTTTTGGATTTAAATTATTTGTTATTGTTTATTATTACAAGTCTGGAGAGTGCTATCATTTCCACTGTTGTGGGAAACACTGTACTGAACAATGGGTCCCACCTATAGGTGGGTTGGACTCTGATTTTGCACCCCAGTTGGGTGAGAGTGTGGGATTTCCTTTGTGGCTCGAAAAACCGGTGGTGGGCAGCCCTATATTGCAAGATATCTGGAGTATGAGGAGCTCATGCGGAGTGTCATACCTCCTGAAGTAGTCTCTGCAACCCATGTCCGGGATTCAGATAGGCCCAGGAAGAATGGTGAGCATGTGTATTTGCATTAACATTCTATGACCTTATTTTTTTTGTTTGTTTTTTTAAATGTGTGTAATGTCACGTTGCATATTACTCCCATCTTCAAGTGTGTGTCAGCAAATACATTGTTTTGGTTAATGTTTTATACAAAAGCCAATGTAACATCTTACTTTATTGTATGTCATGTGTTTTTATCAAAGATATTTTGCATGTGTAGTTTGGACTTGGTGTGTCACTGAATTGTCATGCAATAATGTTTTCCTTTTGGACCTTTTTTTTTTTTTTTATAATTGTGACTATGTTTTATATTTATGTTATCCATGTGCAATGTTTCAAAAACAGTGGTTGTCATGTTAGAGGCTGGAGTAGTGGAAAGTGGTTTGGAAACCACTTACATGTGTAATGTCATTATTACATAATGTAATATTTTTTTACAAAATGCCACTATTTCTTTGATAATTTTTAGTTTGTATTGTACCGTGACACCACACTGCAGTGTAATTTTTAAAATATTTTTACATTTTGGTTTGGCTCATATAGTGGTAATGTGTGTTTGGAGTGCCACATCACAGAGCAATTTATATATTGCATCTGTAATATTTTTCCTTTCAATACAAAATGAAGATGTGTGTGTTTTTGGTTGTTAATGTTTGTTTTTTTACTTGTGGCCTATGTCAGTGTCCTGTACATGTTTTCCTGTGTTGATTTTTCCATAGTGCATATGTCTATTGGACAATGTTTATTGTTTTATGTATTGTATTTTTTGTTTCCGTTCCTTGTGTTTGTATTAAAAATAAAGCAAGCATTTCTTAAAGAATAAATGTTTATAAGCATAATGGGTGGATGTATCAACAATAGCATGAATATAAAAAAAATGTATACAATGTTTGAAAAAAGCAGTACTACTCGTCGTCCAGTAACTCCTATCACATCTGATGATGATGACGCTGCTGAAGCAGGTAAAGTGTCCATTGTAGTATAGGGTATGTTTGTAAAGGAATGGCCATAACAAAATTGCACTTTCATTAATAGGTCCATCAAAAGAAGTATGGAGCAGCAGAAGTGGAACTTCTGTAAGACATCACCACAAAAAACCTGTGGCCAAAAAGAAAGCAAGGTCTGATGTCCGGGGTCAACCACAGCAGGCTACCCCGCCACGAAGATTATCGACAGTATGTTCTGTCCCCCCACTCCAAATTTTGGACACACCTCCAAGACGTCATCCACACTCCCCTCATCTTGATTGTGAGTATCAAACTGAAATAAGTGTAAACAATTTCAGAACGTAATCAAACTTTTTCTTAACCGCATTAAGTCAAAACACATCAAAAACTTAGATACTTACCGCAGTAAGTAAAACCTGAAATGGAATCCAAGCAAAATGGCCTTGTCCACATCCAGTAAAGATATGTATGTCCACTTGAGCAATACAGTATCACATTGTGTGTAAGATGCTGCAACAAAAAATCATGTATATTTTTAGAAAAAAGTAAGGTTGTTTTTCCAAATTTCACATGTGTGTTTGAGCTAACATTGCCAAATACATATAAAAACATTACTATGTTTGTTTTATCAAAGCTATAAGGTAACACATTATGGATTCCAATGTGTTTTTATGGTGGAGTATGTCTGAGTTACAATAAAACTAAAGTGTTTGCTTTCACAATTAAGTAACAAGACACATTTGCCACAAACAGGCATATGTATGTATTTAAGTTATGAGTGATGATGTTGCTAGGCAGAATATTTGAAAGCAACAGTGAATGACATGTGTTCCGTGTGTAGTGATTTGTTTACATTTCTCAAACATATGGATAGCTAACGGAGATTTGTTTAACATTTCAGCTTCTAGTCCTGGTAACAGCATCCCTCCGCAACAACAGCAACACAGTGACTTGGAGGAGACAATCATCTTAGAAATGCAGCCATTAAGCCAAGGAATGAGCCCCCCAGCACCTGTGAGTACACCACCCCAGCAAAGCACACCAACACCACAACACAGCCCAACAACACCAGTAACACAAGGGCCTGATCAGGTGTTTTGGACCATTTGGGCTAGACAGCAGGGCACTAATGAAGATTGCCTGCGTAGGCAGACACAAATGTTTGCAAGCCTACCATGTCACCTCAGAAGATTATCAAGAAATATGAGTAGACAAAATGAACAAACAACCAGAATTGGCAATACCATGGAACTCATGCGTACAGACATTACACAGGTCATGGGCAACTTACAGCGCATAATGGAAGAACAGCACAGACTAATGGAAGAACAGCACAGACAACAGCAAAGTTATATGAACATTTTTCAAAACAATCAAAAGATTAATGAAAGTTTATTCCGAATTGTAGACAATCAAAATGCTGCTACACGTGAACTCAATGCCACCCTCACTAACCTGAATGAAACACTCAGATCCATGCACCAACAGCAAACAAGCAGCAGTTCTGGTACGACTACTCCAAATATCATGCCAATCTCATCACCACCAAGACGCTCCACCAGAGCACGACAACATGACAGCGCTAAAGGCAAAGGGCAGGACAAGCAGCCACCCAAAAAAACTTGAAAAAAATACAAATTAGACATTTCTGATAAGTAACTCTAAATAGTTAGTAAGTGTATGTTTGGCAAAATATATATAACACTTAGCTCCTTGACAATTTATACAACATCATTAATTATAAGTGGTACAAACAACAACATAAAATTTGTACGCACATTTATTCTTTACCATCTTTTTTTTGTATTGGAGGAGGGAAATGTTGATGGAGCCGCACATACATGTTAGCAGGAAGTGACCACACCACTTGATTTTTTTTCTAATCATTACTCTTTCTAGATTCCAATCATTCTCCTCTCCTGCACACACAATCATTGCCAGGCAGCCACATACATGTTAGCAGGAAGTAACCAGATCACTTGATTTTTTTCTAATCATTACTCTTTCTAGATTCCAATCATTCTCCTCTTCTGCACACACAATCATTGCCAGGCAGCCACATACATGTTAGCAGGAAGTAACCAGACCACTTGATTTTTTTCTAATCATTACTCTTTCTAGATTCCAATCATTCTCCTCTCCTGCACACACAATCATTGCCAGGCAGCCACATACATGTTAGCAGGAAGTAACCAGACCACTTGATTTTTTTTCTAATCATTACTCTTTCTAGATTCCAATCATTCTCCTCTCCTGCACACACAATCATTGCCAGGCAGCCACATACATGTTAGCAGGAAGTAACCAGACCACTTGATTTTTTTCTAATCATTACTCTTTCTAGATTCCAATCATTCTCCTCTCCTGCACACACAATCATTGCCAGGCAGCCATATACATGTTAGCAGGAAGTAACCAGACCACTTGATTTTTTTCTAATCATTACTCTTTCTAGATTCCAATCATTCTCATATCCTGCAGACAATCCAAATTACAATGTTATTGTTTAACTATTTTACCTTTCTTCTCTATACAACATTACAAGAATAACACACTTGAGTTGCGTAAAAAGCTTTCAATATGTTGGCATTGAATTTTTTTGAAAACATTGACAAAATGAATGTCATTATTGTTGGGACATGTTTGTGTGTGTTAAAAATTAGTAAGAATGTTATTAAACATGATGCAGAAACCATCAAATAAGAACTTTTTAACAATAAAACAAATAATGTGTATAATAATGTATATATGTGGCAAACTGTGTATTTACTTACAAATCAGCAAGTTTACTGCAGCAAACATTAGGAAATAAATTATTTTTGATGACAGTAAGTTTGTGTCCCTTAAATATGATGGAGCATCACACATAGGGACACATGTATTCCTCAAGGCTAACATATTATATGTTGAGGAGTGTTTTTTTGGAACACAGGTTCTCAAACTCTGCCCTCGGGACCCCACACAGTGCATGTTTTGCAGTTCTACTCACAGAATCACAAGTGACATAATTAGCTCCACCTGTGAACCTTTTAACATATGTCTGTGAGTAATTCATACACCTGTGCTTCTACTGGGTTATGTGAAAAACATGCACTGTGTGGGGTCCTGAGGGCCGAGTTTGTGAACCTGTGCATTAGGACGTTACACACAATGATAAAGTAAAATACTAAATGGATTATGTGTGCTTGTAATAAATTAGCACTGCAAGTTTACGATCACTTATCCAGACTTAATGCATGCCACTCATAATCTATTGTTTTGAGCTTTAAAATACACACAATACACATGCGACATTTGTTTTGCATAAAGCGAGGGTATGTTTGTATGTGTCAAGGAGACAGACACATTCTGAGTAATGGTTTTGACAATAAAAATGGCCAAACATCTATTTATGATTACACAACAAATGAAATAAGCAAACCAAACTTACCTTAGAAATAGCGAGTGATGAGCTCTTGCCTAACCTGCCTCCCTACATCTGTACTCCAAGTATCACCAGATGTCTCTAATTCCTCTGCTTGCTGGCTGCTTTCTTCATCCTCCTCCTCCTCAACATGAGGCAGATGTTGTTGCAAACACATGTTATGAAGAAAGCAGCAGCAGAACACAATTTGAGTCACCTTCGAGGGACTATACAATAAAAGGCCACCAGACTTATCCAGACACCGAAACCTAGATTTCAGCACACCAAAACATCTTTCTATCACATTCCGCGTGGACTTATGTGCATGATTGTAATTGTGTTCAGCAGGGGTATCAGGTCAGGACAATGTAGTTAGAAGCCAAGAGAAACAGCCATATCCTCCATCACCTAAAAGACAGATATAGTAACGTGATTCATGTTAAGATACAGCAACACATAATTAACACACTGTGGGGGCAGATTTATTAACCTGTAGAAGGCATAATGAAGTGATAAACCAGTGATATGTGCAAGGTAATAAAGGCAGCGGACAATATGTACCTAAACCAGTGGTTCCCAAACTGTGTGCCGTGGCACCCTGGGGTGCCGCGGGACACTTGCAGGGGTGCCTCAGGTTGGTGGTCAAGGACCAATTCAAACTATTTATTGTCAATTTAATAGGCAAAACCAGTGCTGATGGCTTCCAGTTATAAAATATGTGGACAAACAGAAGCAAATCTTGTCCATCACCACATAACTGACCCTAAGGACGACATATAAACGCAATCTACTTCATGTAATATTTCTTTCTAAATTTCTCAATAAGAAACTTGTGGCCTAGGGGTGCCGTGAAAAAAAAATCTGACACTCCAGGGTGCCGTGACTCACAAAAGTTTGGGAACCACTGACCTAAACAATCATTTACATATTGGAGCTGATTGGCTGGTGCCTTTATCACCTTGCACATATCACTGGTTTCTCACTTGCTTATGCCTTCTACAGGTCAATACATCTGCCCCTGTATTTGGACAAACTATACACAGGCCTACACATATCAAATTACATACCCAGCAGCCATCCATCTGGCATTTGTCCGTCCTCAAACTAATCAAAGAGGGATGACTGACTGAGGATGAAGGAGTCATGGGAGCCCCCAGGGTAACCAGCAACAACACTCATTATTTTGAGATTTGCATCACAAACCACCTGCACATTTGTGGAGTGCTCTTGATGTCTATTTGTATATATGTGCTGCTTGCCCCTAGGTGGTCTCAGCTCAATGTGTGTGTAATCTATGGCTCCAAGCACATTGGGCATGCCAGCCAGCTCATAGAAATCTACCCTGACGGCATGCCACTGAGACTCCTGGGTAGGGAAGCAGATTGAGGCATCGATGTGGGGCTGCAAAACAGCCAACACCTGTGTGTATATTTGATAGAAAATTATACATGAGATTTTAGCACAGAACTGGCCACCGAGTAATTAAAACCAAGCAAAAACAGAGTGGGTAGTTAGGTATACATCACCTGTGTTAAGATTCTCGTAAATGAGGGCTGTGAGATTCCTATGACATCCCCAGACACAGCCTGAAAGCTGCCAGTAACCAGAAAGTGCAACACTGCCAGGAGTTTGTGCAGGCCTGAGACAGAGCGAGAGCGTGCTGTCTCAGGGTCTAGGCCCAGTTTGACAAGGTCATACAGACAGAAAATGTTGTTACGATTTAGACGGAACATCTGTATGACCTTATCATCGGACAATGCGTTCAAGTGTAAACGCCCCCTTAAAAAACGAGGCCTGCGCAGCCTCCGCGGAACCTGTACAACCTGCTGACCATGTTCAGTTTCTTGGCCATGGGTACTTACAGGCTGATGTCTGAGTCTGAGGAATCCCACAGCACACAAAAGATCACTGGCCAACAGTCCGGCTGCCATTTCTGAGTGTAGGTGTAATGAAATGGGCCTAATATCCTTTTATAGGCATCCTAATTCAGGTGTGAGAGATTTTTTATTTGCAACACATGTAAACACGCCTGAAAAAAGCAGGTCTATTTTTTGCTGCTTTTTTTAACGAATCGCAAAAAATACGACCGCATTTGAGCACTCAGAGACTAACACCCAAATACGAATGAATAGTAAATTCCCGTATTGTATGAAATAACAGCCGCGTTTGACCGATGGTCTATTCATTCGTATTTCGGAACATTGTCATTCAAACCATTACTAATAGTCCAAACACTGCTGAGATTGGTGCTTAGTGAATTCCCGGATTGGGACTTAGAAAAAAAACACAAATCGGCCAAACTCGGATTTTTAGTAAATACTGGCCAATGTCTCAAATGATAAAAAAGATACTGCATGAAACATATTCATAAAAATAATGAACTGTATTAAAAGGTTCACAATTTATCACTTCTAAATGGGTCCATAATTAAAAATGCTGTACAAAAACAAATATTGGGAAAAAAATGAATATAAGCACTGATAACAATGGCCCTCATTCCGAGTTGTTCGCTCGCTAGCTGCTTTTAGCAGCATTGCACACGCTAAGCCGCCGCCCTCTGGGAGTGTATCTTAGAATTGCGAACGAAAGATTAGCAGAATTGCGAATAGAAATTTCTTAGCAGTTTCTGAGTAGCTCCAGACTTACTCAGCAATTGCGATCAGTTCAATCAGTTTAGTTCCTGGTTTGATGTCACAAACACACCCAGCGTTCGCCCAGACACTCCCCCGTTTCTTCAGACACTCCCGCGTTTTTCCCAGAAACACCAGCGTTTTTTTGCACACTCCCAGAAAACGGCCAGTTTCCACCCAGAAACACCCACTTCCTGTCAATTACACTACGATCACCAGAACGATGAAAAAGCTTTGTTATGCCGTGAGTAAAATACCTAACTTTTGTGTAAAATAACTAAGCGCATGCGCTCTGCGAACCTTGAGCATGCGCAGTAAGCGACTAATCGCAGTATAGCGAAAATCGGCAACGAGCGAACAACTCGGAATGACCTTCAATATGTGCATACATACTGTGGTGATGTGGAATATAGAGACAATAAACCTCCTTACCCTAGGTCCAATGATGTAATCCTCCTGTGGATCCAGATATATGCTTTGTTATAATAGACCATTATCCCTCCTATTTATTGTGGCCCACATCATTAAGTTACTTCCTCCTGCATCTCATAGGTGCTCACATCAGGATCCATAAACTTAGTGATATATCAAAATAATATTCTTTTAAATACCAGTGAGGTGTTAATATATTATCTGAATAAAGAATAGTTTAAATCCCTTAAACTAATCTAGTGTGTCTAAAGTGATAACTGGCCTAATTCAGACCTGATCACTAGGCTGCGTTTTCATACTGCGATCAGGTCTGAACTGCGCAATGTGCAGGCGCATCGGTCCGCAGTGATGGGGATCGGCGGGCAGTGACAGGATGGTGCAAGAAAAGCGATCGCATGTGCAATAGCAAGGTGACTGACAGGAAGAGGCCGTTCGTGGGTGGCATCTGACCGTTTTTAAGGAGTGTCCATAGAAACGCAGGAGGGACCAGGCGTTTGAAGGGAGGGCTTCCGACATCAGCTCCGGCCCGATCATCGCACAGGAAGAGTAAGTCCTGGACTGTGCAGAGACTGCACAAACTTCTGTGTGTGCAGCTTTCCTGCACATGCGATCACACCCCTGCAGAGCGATTTCCCCCTCACCCTGTAGGCGGTGACTACCTGACTGTAGGGATGCAAAAAATGCACCCTAGCAATCAGATCTGAATAAGGCCCCATGTGTTAATTTACCCATCACTCCATAATGCTTTGGGACTACCCATATTGCCACTGTACAGCTAGGGGTCTGAAGAAAACCAACTGGGATTTGGTTGAAAAGGCCGTCGGATGGGCTGCTGCCACTGACCTTTTCTATGGACCATATGAAATTCTGCATTGCAATAAAACTGCTAAACATGAGTGCTGGATCTATGTTGCTTTTTTGAAAAGTGAGTGTTCTTATACAGGTTGAGTATCCCATATCCAAATATTCCGAAATACAGAATATTCTGAAATACGGACTTTTTTGAGTGAGACTGAGATAGTGAAACCTTTGTTTTTTGATGCCTCAATGTACACAAACTTTGTTTAATACACAAAGTTATTAAAAATATTGTATTAAATGACCTTCAGGATGTGTGTATAAGGTGTATATGAAACATAAATGAATTGTGTGAATGTAGACACTTTGTTTAATGTACAAAGTTATAAAAAATATTGGCTAAAATGACCTTCAGGCTGTGTGTATAAGGTGTATATGTAACATAAATGCATTCTGTGCTTAGATTTAGGTCCCATCACCATGATATCTCATTATGGTATGCAATTATTCGAAAATACGGAAAAATCCCATATCCAAAATACCTCTGGTCCCAAGCATTTTGGATAAGGGAGACTCAACCTGTATATATATATATATATATATATATATATAAAAAAAAAAATATATATATATATATATATATAAAAATATATATATATACTGTATATAGCATACAGTCGGTGGCATTCCGGATAAGAAGTCAGGCAGACAGAGGTAGGTACTTCAATGTTTCAAAAGTTTATTCCTTCGTCATCAGGATAAAAAAAAAACCATCAGGCTCACCATTAAATCCCATCAGCACGCCACGTGAATCGGCAGGATCCGGAAGCTTGTTGACGGCGCCCACGTGTGACATCATCATCAACTCCACATTTCCATAACAACCGAATAACACAATACTGTGAACATAAAATAGTACTATGAGGTTTCCAGCAAAGAGAGTGAATGTTGTACATATCTGATACAATAATATTATGTCAAGGTATAAAAGATACAATGTCAGCAATTTGTAAACATATTCTGGCAACAGTGTCCATTTATGCTTTGCAGAAAGAAACACTGGGGGTCATTCCGAGTTGTTCGCTCGCAAGGCGATTTTAGCAGAGTTGCTCACGCTAAGCCGCCGCCTACTGGGAGTGAATCTTAGCATCTTAAAATTGCGAACGAAGTATTCGCAATATTGCGATTACACACCTCGTAGCAGTTTCTGAGTAGCTTCAGACTTACTCGGCATCTGCGATCAGTTCAGTGCTTGTCGTCCCTGGTTTGACGTCACAAACACACCCAGCGTTCGCCCAGACACTCCTCCGTTTCTCCGGCCACTCCTGCGTTTTTTCCGGAAACGGTAGCGTTTTTTCCCACACGCCCATAAAACGGCCTGTTTCCGCCCAGTAACACCCATTTCCTGTCAATCACATTACGATCGCCAGAACGATGAAAAAGCCGTGAGTAAAATTACTAAGTGCATAGCAAATTTACTTGGCGCAGTCGCAGTGCGAACATTGCGCATGCGCATTAAGCGGAAAATCGCTGCGATGCGAAGATTTTTACCGAGCGAACAACTCGGAATGAGGGCCACTATTCTGGCAAGGGATCATATACAGTGGGATCAAATTGTTAAACTGACAGATCAGATAATACAAATTACAAATTTCAGTAGTCTGACCTCATAGGAAACAGTGCAACCACAAGTTTTCATTAAGTCCTTTAGGCGATAAAGTGCCCAATCTGTGAATCCATCTTGACTCACAGCATAATAAGGCTAACGATCTGTCACCACCCCTGAGTCGTAGGGGAATGTGGTCTATGATCTTATAACTGAGAGTTGATAAGTTATGTCCAGCAATCAAGAAATGTCTTGAAACAAGCTGGTCACTGTGTCCATTCTCTATAGTGTTCCTGATAGATAATCTGTGTGTGGCCATACGTTCCCTAAGGGTCCTGTCGGTTTTACCCACATAGCTAAGGCCACATGGGCATGTGATCATGTATATTATAAATGTGGTGGCACATGTCACCCGATGTCTGATCATATATTTCTTGCCACTATGTGGGTGCATAAAGAAATCTCCTGCAACCAAATAGCGACAGGTGGTGCTGCTTAAACATTTATAACAGCCATTCTTCCTAGATAGAAAGTTTTGTTCAGGGCCCTCCTTTCCAAAGTTAGAAAAATCAGTTTTAACCACCCAGTCATACATGTTTTTACCCCTAGTATAGCATGGTATTAGGGATTTATCTCTCAAATCTAGTCCTTTAATGGTACTCACAAAGTAATGAAATTCGACAGATCACAAAGAATCTTTAGCCAATTGTGAGTACCGATAAAGGACCCATTTCTCAGGGAACCGGACCCACTCGAACATAAAGGGTCTGGGGCGATCCGTATGACAGCTTGGATCACCCTGCCTACCCCGGATCCCAAATTGAGGCAAAACTTCAGGATCTTGAGGATTTGCCTTGGGCGCTAGTCTCATTGAATTCAATGGGTTGACAGCTAGCTGAGAGAACCATCCGTTATGCCCATAAAGTTCAGTGGGCATAGCATTTCCCCCCTATACTGAGGACACAGCCAGCACCCCCTGCTGCCGACACAGCTGGCACTCCCGCACCGAGAACATTATGAGCACCCCCTCACTACCGACACACAGCCATCACCCCTGCACACAGAACACTGCAGGCACCTCCGCACTGCCAACACTGCTGGCACACCTGCACAGAGGACACAGCTGGCATCCCAATGCTGCTGACACCGCCAGCACGCCTGCACAGATGACATAACTGGCACACCCTCAAAGAGGACACCGCCTGTACTCCAGCACTGCGACACCGCCAGCATCATCCTCCTCACAGACACCACCAGGGGCATTTATGATCTGGCACCCCCCTCCCACCTGCTGTAACAATAAGTGCACTATTGGTGTATCCAAACCACACTGCATCCGACCTGCACTTTAACCTACACTGTAACTGAACTGCATTGTATCAATATCACACTGTATTTAACTCGCACTGTATCTGACCTGCACTGCTTGTAACTTGTACTGTATCCGAGCTGCACTGTCTGTAACTTCCACTCTATTTGACCTACAATGTGTTTGACCCACACTGTATCCGTCACACACTGTATCTGTCCTGCACTGTCTGTAACCTGCACTGTATCCGACTTACACTGTATCTGATCTGCACTGTAACCTGCACTGTATCTGCCCTGCACTATATCAAACCTACACTGTATCCGACCCACACTGTATCCAGCTCATACTGTTTGCAACCTGCACTGTATCCAAGATGCACTGTATAAACCCGCACTTTATCAAACCCACACTGTATCCGGCCCACACTGAATCCGACCCACACTGTATCCAGACCCACACTTTATCTGACCCATGCTGTCTGCGACCTGCACTGTATCTGACCCACACTGTCTGCAATCTGATCTGTATCTGACCTGTGCTGTATCAATTCTGAAATGTATCCGACCCACACTTTATCCAACTCATACTGTTTAAAACCTGCACTGTATCCATGCTGCACTGTAGCAAACCCGCACTTTGTGGGTCATTCAGAGTTGATTGCTCACTAGCTACTTTTAGCAGCCATGCAAACGCATAGTCACCACCCACGGGGGGAGTGTATTTTTGCTTTGCAAGTGTGCGAACGTGTGTGAAGCCGAGCAGGACGAAAAAGTTTTTTGTAGTTTCTGAGTAGCTCTGGACTTACTCAGCCCTTGCGATCAATTTAGTCTTTTTGGTCCCGGAATTGACGTCAGACACCCGCCCCGCAAAAGCCTGGACACGCCTGCGTTTGTCCAAACACTCCCAGAAAATGGTCAGTTGACACCCATAAACGCCTCCTTCCTGTCAATCTCCTTGCGATAGGCTGTGTGAATGGATTCTTCGTAAAACCCATCGCTTTGCTTTGTACCTGTACGATGCGCCTGCACATTGCGGTGCATACGCATGCACAGTAGTAACCTGTTCGCTGTGCTGCGAAAAATGGCAGCGAGCGATCAACTTGAAATGACCCCTTTTATCCAACCCACACTGTATCCGTTCCACACTGAATCTGACCCACAATGTCTATAACCTGCCCTGTATAAGAGCTGCACTGTATCTGTACTGTATCTGACCCACACTGTATCTGACCGATACTGCATCCAGACCCAAGGACAATTCCATCTTGCACCTCTTTTCTTTGCATTATGTGCTGACTGTGACAACAAACATTTGTATAGTTTATTAAACTGCCACGCTGTCTGCCACTGCAGTGCCACTCTGTTTCCTAGATGTGCTATTTTATAAGTTTAAGTGCCACTGGACTGATACAGCAGACAGGGTACCCCTGGACTGATACAGAAGACAGGACACCCCTGGACTTATACAGCAGACAGAGCTCCCGCCCCATATTAGACAACACAGTATTGAGACTAGAGATGTGCACCGGAAATTTTTCGGGTTTTGTGTCTTGGTTTTGGATTAGGTTCCGCGGCTGTGTTTTGGATTCGGATGCGTTTTGGCAAAACCTCCCTGAAAATTTTTGGTTGGATTCGGGTGTTTTTTTTCAAAAACCCCTCAAAAACAGCTTAAATCATAGAATTTGGGGGTAATTTTGATCCTATAGTATTATTAACCTCAATAACCATAATTTCCACTCATTTCCAGTCTATTCTGAACACCTCACAATATTATTTTTAGTCCTAAAATTTGCACCAAGGTCGCTGGATGACTAAGCTAAGCGAACCAAGTGAGTGGCACAAACACCAGGCCCATCTAGGAGTGGCACTGCAGTGTCAGACAGGATGGCAGTTTTAAAACCTAGGCACCAAAGAACACATAATGCAAAGAAAAAAAGGGTGCAATTAGGTAGCTGGATGACTAAGCTAAGCGACACAAGTGGGCGGCACAAACACCTGGCCCATCTAGGAGTGGCACTGCAGTGTCAGACAGGATGGCACTCAAACAAAAATGGCACCAAACATCACATTATGCAATTATAAAAAAAAGAGGTGCAAGATGGAATTGTCCTTGGGCCCCCCTACCCACCCTTATGTTGTATAAACAGGACATGCACACTTTAACAAACCCATCATTTCAGCCACAGGGTCTTCCACACAACTGTGGCTGAAATGACTGGTTGGTTTGGGCCCCCACCAAAAAAAGAAGCAATCAATCTCTCCTTGATCAAACTGGCTCTACAGAGGCAAGATGTCGACCTCATCATCATCCTACGATTCCTTACCCCTTTCACTGTGTACATCCCCCTCCTTACAGAGTATTAATCCGTCCCCACTGGAATCAACCATCACAGGTTCCTGTGTACTTTCTGGAGGCAATTGCTGGTGAATGTCTCCATGGAGGAATTGATTATAATTCATTTAGATGAACATCATCTTCTACACATTTTGTGGAAATAACCTCGTACGCCGATCGCTGACAAGGTGACGGGCTGCACTAAACACTCTTTCGGAGTACACACTGGAGGGGGGGCAACTTAGGTAAAATAAATCCAGTTTGTGCAAGGGCCTACAAATTGCCTCTTTTTCCTGCCAGTATACGTACGCACTGTTTGACGTGCCTACTTGGATGCAGTCACTCATATAATCCTCCACCATTCTTTCAATTGTGACAGAATCATATGCAGTGACAGTACAAGATGTCAGCACTCGCTCCTGACTGCCCTGCATCAGTGCCAGCGGGTGGGCGCAAATCTCTTATCCTTTTCCTCGCAGCCCCAGTTGTGGGAGAATGTGAAGGAGGAGCTGTTGACGGGTCACGTTCCGCTTGAGTTGACAATTTTCTCACCAGCAGGTCTTTGAACCTCTGCAGACTTGTGTCTGCCGGAAAGAGAGATACAACGTAGGCTTTAAACCTAGGATCGAGCATGGTGGTCAAAATGTGGTGCTCTGATTTCAACAGATTGACCACCCGTGAATCCTGGTTAAGCGAATTAAGGGCTCCATCCACAAGTCCCACATGCCTAGCGGAATCGCTCGGTTTTAGCTCTTCCATCAATCTCTCCAGCTGCCTCTGCAAAAGCCTGATGAGGGGAATGACCTGACTCAGGCTGGCAGTGTCTGAACTGACTTCACGTGTGGCAAGTTCAAAGGGTTGCAGAACCTTGCACAATGTTGAAATCATTCTCCACTGCGCTTGAGTCAGGTGCATTCCCCCTCCTTTGCCTATATCGTAGGCAGACGTATAGGCTTGATTGGCTTTTTGCTACTCCTCCATCCTCTGAAGCATATACAGCAGGGCTGGCCAAACCGGTCCTCGAGATCTACCAACAGTTCATGTTTTCCAGGCCTCCTGGATATCTGAAGAATTGTCAGTTAGGAATGAATGCAGCACATCTGAATTAGTAATTACTACATCTGTGCATCAGCTAGGAGGTCTGGAAAATGTGAACTGTTGGTAGGTCTCGAGGACTGGTTTGGCCAGCTCTGATATAGAAGGTTGAATTCCACCTTGTTACCACCTCTTGCTTCAGCTGATGGAGGGGCAGGTTCAGGAGTTTTTTGCTGGTGCTCCAGTCTTCGGCACGCGGTGGCTGAATGCCGAAAGTGGCCCACAATTCTTCGGGCCACCGACAGCATCTCTTGCACGCCCCTGTCTTTTTAAAAAAAAATCTGCACCACCAAATTAATTGTATGTGCAAAACATGGGATGTGCTGGAATTTGCCCACATGTAATGCACGCTCAATCTTGGTGGCGTAGTCCGATGTCACAAATCCCCAGCAGAGTCCAATTGGGGTAAGCCAATCTGTGATGATGTTCCTCAGTTTCCATAAGCGGTTGTCAGCTGTGTGCCTCTTATGGAAAGCGGTGATAAAAAGCGTAGCCTGCCTAGGAATGAGTTGTCGTTTGTGAGATGCTGCTACTGGTGCCACCACTGCTGTTGTTGCTGCGGGAGGCAATACATCTACCCAGTGGGCTGTCACAGTCATATAGTCCTGAGTCTGACCTGGTCCACTTGTCCACATGTCTATGGTCAAGTGGACATTGGGTACAACTGTATTTTTTAGGACACTGGTGACTCTCTTTCTGACGTCTATGTACATTCTCGGTATCGCCTGCCTAGAGAAGTGGAACCTAGAAGTGATTTGGTACCGGGGACACACTACCTCAAGAAATTCTCTAAGTCCCTGTGAATTAACGGTGGATACCGGACACACGTCTAACACCAACACAGCTGCCAAGGCCTGAGTTTTCCGCTTTGCAACATGATGACTGCTGTGATATTTCATCTTCCTCGCAAAGGACTGTTGGACAGTCAATTGCTTACTGGAAGTAGTACAAGTGGTCTTCCGACTTCCCCTCTGGGATGACGATCGACTCCCAGCAGCAACAACAGCAGCGCCAGCAGCAGTAGGCGTTACACTCAAGGATCCATCGGAGGAATCCCAGTTAGGAGAGGACTCGTCAGACTTGCCAGCAACATGGCCTGCAGGACTATTGGCGTTCCTGTCTAAGGAGGAAATTGACATTGAGGGAGTTGGTGGTGTGGTTTGCAGGAGCTTGGGTACAAGAGGAAGAAGGGATTTAGTTTGCTTCCGCTGTCATCCAGTTTTTGAACTTGTCAATGACTTCTGATGAATGCGCTCCAAGTGACGTATAAGGGACGATGTTCCTAGGTGGTTAAAGTCCTTACCCCTACATATTACAGCTTGACAAAGGCAACACACGGCTTGACACCTGTTGTCCGTATCTCTGTTAAAATATTCCACACCGAAGAGGTGATTATTTTTTGTAATTTGACCAGAATGTCAATGGCCATATTCATACCACAGACAACAGGTGTCTCCCTGGGTGCCTGACTTAAACAAACACCTCACCATCATAATCCTCCTTGTCAATTTCCTCCTCAGCGCCAGCAACACCCATATCCTCATCCTGGTGTACTTCAACAGTGACATCTTCAATTTGACTATCAGGAACTGGACTGTGGGTGCTCCTTCCAGCACTTGGAGGGGGCATGCAAATAGTGGAAGGAGCCACCTTTTCCTGTCCAGTGTTGGGAAGGTCAGGTATCGCAACCGCCGACACAATTAGACTCTCCTTGGAGATTTGTGATTTAGAAGAACGCAGTTCTTTGCTGTGCTTTTGTCAGCTTAACTCTTTTCATTTTTCTAGTGGGAGGATGAGTGCTCCCATCCTCATGTGAAGCTGAACCACTAGCCATGAACATAGGCCAGGGCCTCAGCCGTTCCTTGCCACTCCGTGTCGTAAATGGCATATTGGCAAGTTTACGCTTCTCCTCACATGCTTTTAATTTAGATTTTTGGGTCATTTTACTGAACTTTTGCTTTTTGGATGTTACATGCTCTCTACTATGACATTGGGCACCAGCCTTGGCAGTTGACGTTGATGGCATTTCATCATCTCTGACATGACTAGTGGCAGCAGCTTCAGCACGAGGTGGAAGTGGATCTTGATCTTTCCCTATTTCACCCTCCACATTTTTGTTCTCCATTTTTTAATGTGTGGAATTATATGCCTGTAATATTGTTATATCAATAGCAATGGCCTACTGTACTGTACCAACTATATACTGTTGGTCACCAAAATGCTGTACTGTACTACTATATATACTGCTCACAACAATGCAGCACAGATATGGATACTTGAAGTGACACGGAGCTGCAAGATACAGCAATGAAATACTGTACTGTACTACTATATACTGTTGGTCAGTCACCAAAATGCTGCACTGTTCTACTACTATATATACTGCTCACAACAATGCAGCACAGATATGGATACTTGAAGTGACATGGAGCTGCAAGATACAGCAATGGACTACTGCACTGTACTACTATATATATATATATATATATATATATATACTGGTGGTCTCCAAAATGTTGCACTGTACTACTATACTGCTCAGAAACAATGCAGCACAGATATGGATACTTGAAGTGACACGGAGCTGCAAGATACAGCAATGGACTACTGTACTGTACTACTATATATATACTGGTGGTCCCCAAAATGCTGCACTGTACTACTATACTGCTCACAAACAATGCAGCACAGATATGGATACTTAAAGTGACATGGAGCTGCAAGATACAGCAATGCACACTGTGACTCACACGGTGCCTATTTTATTAATGCAGTTACGTGGCACCTACTAAATGTTAAAATTTAACACACACAAGGTTTACAAAATCAGGTAAACTTTTTCTGTTTTGTCACAAATGACAACTGCACACTGTGACTCACAGAGTGCTTAGATTATTAACGTCCCTTATGAACTTCGGACTGTGGGGGTCATTCTGACCCGATTGCTCGCTGCTGTTTTTCGCAGCCGAGCGAACGGGTCTCTACTGCACATGCTCCGGAGGCCGTAGCAGGGCTGCGATCGCCTCTGCCTAATTGACAGGCAGAGGTGATCGCTGGGTGGGAGGAAGCGGAATGGCAGCGTTTGGCCACCGTTTCATGGGAGTGGTCTGGCCAACGCAGGCGTGGCCGGACCAAATGGAGGGGCGGGCCGCAGCGGCTGCGTGATGTCACATGCAGCCGCTACGGGCTGGGGAGCGATGAGTAGCTAAAGCTGTGCTGGCCGGGAGCTACTCTTGAAGTGCAAAGGCATCGATGCCTTTGCACCTCTGCGGGGGGGCCAGCACTGACATGCGGGGCAGACTAGCCCTGTGCTGGGCGTCCTCCCGCATGTCAGGGAAGATGATCATAGCTGGGCTAAGTTTAGCATAGCTACGATCAACTCGGAATGACCCCCTGTGTGCAGTGCCCCAGTAAGGACGATAAATTTTGATATTAATGTCCTGGCAGTCTAGTGGCTGTGCTCTCTAGCCGGCATCCACCAAATAACTGCAGGAGGGACTAATATCCAAGAACCATGCAAGATCTAATCACGGGAAGATAATGTTTTCCTCCATTTTGTAGTCTGAGTAAGACAGTGCTCGGATTCTCTTGGAAAATGGAAGCTCAGGTGTACTCGGTTTCCTTGAAACTGAGCCTGCAAATTCCTAGTGTAATGCCTACGCATTAAACATTATATGATATAAATATGATATGACAATCAGCAACAGAAAAATTTCAGATTTTACATTAAAATTAACTATTATCTGTTTCAATTGTTAGAATATAACTGGACTATGGGCCTTAATCAGACCCAGTCGCAGACGACACAAAATTGCAAACAGTTGATTTTTGATGGTCTGCAGATGCACCGCAGATGCAGTGCGCATGCACCAGCTATCAAAAAGATGCTTTTACATCATGATTGACAGGCGATGGGTGTTCGTGGGAAGTGTAGCGGTAAACGCAGGTATGTCATGCCTGTTTTGGGGGCCAACCGATGATGTCCTCTGCATTTCCTGCGATCAGAAATATGGCGGCAGTGCCTCTGCATATGCAGCCATGCTGCGTAGGCAGGGGTCAACCTCTATTTGAGATTTTTGCGATGCAATCACAATTGAATTGCGATCCCGTCATGGGCAGAACCACACATGCTGGGCGGCCTTTCCCTGTACTGGGTGGCCCCCAGCATTTGATTTTAGTAGTCGCAGAGTTTGCAAACATAGCAAAATTTACAAGCCACTCTGAATAGCCCTCTATATTGCTTGTAAACACACCTTTTTGTCATCACATAAATGCAATGAGAGACAGCTTATTTTTCATTAGAACTGAAACTTAAAACAGTGTGCAGTATACTATAATACTTTTTTCTATTAGAGCTTGAGAATGTGTTTTAACTTGATATATTGGTTATAATTAGAATCCATAATCTCCAGCAATTCAGTGGCACAGATTCTGCTAATTAATTAACTGTAATTGACATAATCCAGTGACTTGATTATCTCCAATTTGCTAGCTGCAAGTGTTCCCTAAAGGCAAACTCAACTTCAGGGCCTGTCTGTTAAATAAATGAAGGGATAAAAAAAAAGAGGAATTCAATATTAAGAGAGATGAGGTGAGGACATAGATTGGGAGAGCAGTGCAGGTAGGAATATAAACACTGAAAGATTATTTTATGGTTTTCATTATGATTTCTTACATTCACAGTTAAATTGACTACTTTACGTTTGACAGTTTGTCTTCTATTCAGCTGATCCCAATTCTGCACAATACTTTGTGGAAAAATATAGTAGTAATAATCTAGTCATGTTTTTTTTTTTTCTTTTTTTATTGATAATTACTTTTAAAATTGATCTTATTTTGTTTTTAAATCCCAAACAAAATATATATGTGTGGTTTGGATTTTTCAAAATCCAAACACCCCCATATTTAGGGGATCCGAGAGTTTCCAAGCCTCTAGCTCTGAAGTAACCACCATGCTCAGGTCACAAAACAAGGCAAAACGTCATATTCGCAGTGTTGGATCTCGTGAGTTTTTTTTAATTTATTTTAAATAAGTCCCTCTGTCATGAACGTGGATGCCATTTCAAACTGGGGTGTCGTATAGTTAATAGCCAGTTAAAAGATTGTCAGTCATTAGTCAGACGCTATATGGTCTACAGTCAAAAGTCAGACAGGGTCAAAAGTCAGACAGTCAAAAGTTCGTCAGGGTCGAAAGTCAGACAGTCAAAAGTCCGACAGGGTCAAAAGTCAGACAGTCAAAAGTCCGACAGGGTCAAAAGTCTGACAGGGTCATAAGTCTGACACAAAAAAAAAAAAATTGTGTGTTTTTAAACCTTTTTAACCCAAATTTGGTGAAATTCATCCCCTTGCAGGCTCGCTACGCTCGTCACACTTCGGGCTCGCCACAACTTTACTAAAAGGTAATAGTTTGTGACATGGATAGTAAATGAGTCAAAAGTAGTAAAAAAAACACAGAAAAAAAACCTACACTTTTTTTTGGTGTCTGACTTTTGACCCTGTCGGACTTTTGACCTTGTCTGACTTTTGACCTTGTCTGACTTTTGACTGTCTGACTTTTGACTGTCTGTCTTTTGTTCCTGTCTGACTTTTGACCATGTCTGACTTTTGACTGTCGACCATATAGTGTCCAACTAATGATTGTCTATCTATTAACTGTCTGTCTATTGACACAAACCCTTCAAACTGGAGAGTGGAGGCAATCAAGGCTTTACTTGCCTGCCACTACAAAATCCCCTCCATTTCCTTGTACTGCACTGGGGCCTCTCCTTGATTAATGAAAACATTCTTTCAATGGGGTCATATAGTTTCTTGAACTGCCATCCTGTTTGCCACTGCTGTGCTGCAATGTTTCAAAGTGTGCTATATTCTTTAAAAGTAACTACCATGTGTTTGTGTTGCTGCTCTCTTGCTTGGTTTAACCAGTCAGCCTTTAGCCAGTATTGGTGAACAATATTGTGAGTTGTGAGGTGATCAAAATTACTGGAAACTCTGGACATGAATCTTACTGAGGTTAACAATGCAGTAGGAACAAAAATAAAAAAATTACATGATTTTAGCTGTTCTTATTAGAGATGAGTGGGTTCGGTTCTCAGAGAACCGAAACCTACTGAACTTCATGCCCCGAGCCCGGATCTAAGCCTGGCTCGGGACTTCCCGCCAGACTCAGAACCAAGAACGAGGTAAAATGTCATCATCCTGTTGTCGGATTCTCGCAGGTTTTGGATTCCATATAAGAAGGTGCACTTCGCCGCCATTTTCACTCGGAATTGGAGAGTGTAGCGAGAGGACGTGTCTCCATCCTCAGTGTCTGTTCGGGAGGGAAAGTGGGGTGGTGATTCCAGTGCTGTCTTGTGCTGCTCAGTCCAGTGTAGTGTCTTATGTTCGATCAGTTCAGTCAGAGTGGTGGTGTCCTCTGCTGCCATACGTCCAGTGTAGCTGTATAAGTACATTGCAGTGGTGCTGTGTTGTCCTGCATCAGTACAGTGGTAGTGTATTGTGCTGCATCAGTCCAGTCACCGTGGTGGTGTACTAAGCTGCCATATGTCCAGTGCTGCTGTATAAGTCCAGTCCAGTGGTGCTGTGTTGTGCTGCATCAGTCCAGTGGTGGAGTCTTGTGTTGCATCAGTCCAGTCACAGTGGTGGTGTCCTCTGCTGCCATATGTCCAGTGATTCTTTATTAGTCCAGTTCATTGCAGTGGTGCTGTGTTGTCCTGCATCAGTCCAGTGGTGGTGTCCCTGTGCTGCTGTATAAGTCCAGTGGTACTGCCGTATAAGTCTAGTGATACTGCCGTATATGCCCAGTGATACTGCCATATTGGTACAGTGATACTGCCATATAAATCCAGTCCAGTGGTACTGCCATATAGGTCCAGTGATACTGCTGTATATGTCTAGTGGTACTGCTGTATAAATCCAGTGATACTGCCGTTTATGTCTAGTAGAACTGCCATATAATTCTAGTGATACTGCCGTATATGTCCAGTGGTACTGCCATATAAATCCAGTGGTACTGCCATTTAAATCTAGTCCAGTGAGACTGCCATATAAGTCCAGTGATACGGCCGTATATGTCCAGTGGTAATGCCATATAAATCCAGTTATTCTGCCGTACATGTCCAGTGGTACTGCTGTATAAATCCAGTGGTACTGCCGTATAAATCCAGTCCAGTGGTACTGCTGTAAAAGTTCAGTGGTACTGCCATATAAGTCCAGTGATAGTGCTGTATATGTCCAATGGTACTGATGTATAAATCCAGTGGTACTGCCATATAAATCCAGTTTAGTGGTACTGCTGTATAACTCCAGTCCAGTGATACTGCCGTATATGTCCATTGGTACTGCTGTATAAGTCCAGAGATACTGACATATAAATCCAGTGATACTGCCAAATAAATCCAGTGGTACTGCCATAAAAATCCAGTACAGTGGTATTGCCATATAAATCCAGTCCGGTGGTACTGCCGTACAAGTCCAGTCCAATGATACTGCCTATATGTCCAGTGGTGCTGCCGTATAAATCCAGTGATACTGCCATATAAATCCACTGATACTGCCATATAAATCAACTGATACTGCCGTAGATGTCCAGTGGTACTGCTATATAAGTACAGTGATACTGCCGTATAAGTCCAGTCCAGTGATACTTCCGTATAAGTCCAGTCCAGTGGTGCTGCCATATAAGTTCAGTGGTACTGTCCTATGCTGTCCTGTGCTGTATATGTTGTACTACAAATAAAGGGGTTATTAATATATAATACAAATAATTTTGACAGGTTTTGCCCTGTGTGGTGTAGAGGTACACTCTCCTGTGCTGCATTTTGTTATATAACTCCAGATATCTAATGGAGAACAAAAAATTGGAGGATAAAATAATGAAAGATCAAGAACCACTTCCTCCTACTGCTGCTGCTTCCACTGCTGCTGCTGTTGTTGCTGCTGGGAGTCGATTGTCATCCCAGAGGGGAAGTCGGAAGACCACTTGTACTACTTCAACTAAGCAAATGACTGTCCAACAGTCCTTTACGAGAAAGATTAAATATGACAGCAGTCATCCTGTTGCAAAGCGGATAACTGAGGCCTTGACAGCTATGTTGGTGTTAGACATGCATCTGATATCCACCATTAGTGCAGTGGGCCAGGTGTTTGTGACGCACACTTTTGACGCTTAGCTTAGTCATACAGCTACCTCATCGCACCACTTTTACATATTTGCATGATGTGCTGTTTGGGGACTATTTTTTTTTTAAGTGTCATCCTGTCTGCAACTGCAGTGCCACTCCTAGATGGTCCAGGTGTTTGTGCTGCACAATTGTGTTGCTTAGCTTAGTCATACAGTAACCTCGGTGCAACTTTTGAGCCTAAAAACAATATTGTGAGGTTTGAGGTGTTCAGAATAGACTGGAAATGAGTGGAAATTAATGTTATTGAGGTTAATAATACCGTAGGTTCAAAATTACCACCAACTTCTGTGATTTTAGCTATTTTTATGTTATCTTTCAAAAATCATCCAGATCCAAAACCAAAACGAACACCTGAAAGGGTGCTTTTGGAAAAACCTATACAGATCCAAAACACGAGCGGGGATCCAGATCCAAAACACAAAACACGAAAAGTGTCCGCCGCACATCTCTAGTTCTTATCAATATTCAAAATAAAATCCAAACCAAAACACTGATTTTGCCAAAAACAAAACATTGTGGGTGGTTTGGGCAAAACCGAAGCCAAAACACAAGGGGGGGTAATTCAGATCTGCTCGCAGATGTGCAAAATTTAGCACATCTATGATCAGTTACTCTGACATGCAGCGACAAGGGTGCAAAAGCATCGCATGCCAGTGATGCTTTTTCACCCACTGAGTAACTCCCTGTCTGCTCAGCCTAGCTGCGCTGGCAGGCAGCCACCCGCCACATCCTGCATCCGCCGCGGCCTACCCCCAAAATGGTCCGGAATTGCCTGCGTTTTCCGGACTGCTGCATCATGTAGCCACCGTGGGCTGCACCCGCAATGGCCCGGACACGCCTGCGTTGTCCGGACCGCACCCCACCAACGGCGTTCTAATGCCATTGGTACACCCCCTCACGCCCCTGATCACAGCCCTGAGATGCGGATAGCATCTCACTGAGCCTCCCGGGGTGTGCAAGCGCAGTGCATCCGCCGCACATGCGCATGCCACAAAGGGCTTCAGACTGCAATTGCTGCTGCAGCGATCCAGTCTGAGTTATCCCCTCAGGTTTGATGCACAGCTCTACAAAAAATGTCAGAGAAAATCACTAGAATATTACATTTTAAATATTTATTTTCACTATCAAAATGGGTTCCAATTCCTCCTACTCGTCTTCCTGTTTGGTAGCATGAAATTAGGCATTTGTGCTACAGGTCCTTTGTCTTGGAATACTGAAGATATATATTATCCAGACCAGTACATGATTAGGCTATATGGCTACTGTGTTTCTCCAGCAGGCAGTCTTACTGAAGCACATTACAACCCAGGAATATGAAAAAAATTATAAACTGAAAAATATTGAGACTTAAGATGCACATATCTATATTGATATTGGGCAGTAATTTACCGCAGCTAATGGATTTGGCCAGTGCTATCAGGCACCCGAAGCATAATCAGCTATGGAGCCATGATAACACATGGGATCGGGAGCTTATCCTGGATCCCACGTGTTATCACTTGATCATGGGTCCTTTACTGGATGATAAAAACGCCCACGTTGCTGTCCCCGCAAAGTCGCGACACTGCCTGGATCGCCAAGCAAACACCTCTGCCTGTCAATCAAGCAGAAGCCTTCGCATGCAGTTGCATTGGCCCCCCAGGGAACACACAGAATGGATGCTGCACGTGCGCACTGAGACGATAAATCATCCCAATGCAATCTTATTGCTAATGCAGTGCTTGCTGAATAGAGCCCTCTGTTGGAGACAGTGGGGGTCATTCCGAGTTGATCGCTAGCTGCCGTTGTTCGCAGCGCAGCCATCAGGCTAAAAATCGGCATTTCTGCGCATGCGTATGCACCACAATGCGCAGGTGCGTTGTACGGGTACAATGAGTATCGTGGGTTTGCACAGAGTGTAACGAACATTCCAGTCACACGGCTGAACGCAGGAAGATTGACATGAAGTGGGCGTTTCTGGGTGTCAACTGACTGTTTTCAGGGATTGCTTAGAAAAACGCCGGCATGGCAGAAAAAACACAGGCGTGGCTGGGCGTTCACTCTGCGGGTGTGTGATGTCAAAAGCCGTCCCTCCATCGTTAGAATCAATGCACACGGAGAGTAACTACAGGGCGGTGTTGTTTTGCACAAAAAGATTTTGCAGGCGCTATGCTGCACAAGCGTTCGCACTTCTGCAAAGCGAAAATACAGTGCCCAGTGGGCGGTGACAATGTGTTTGCACGGCTGCTAAAAACTGCTAGCGAGCGATCAACTCGGAATGACCCCCAGTAAACCTTAGTGTATAACGGCTGCTTAAAACTAGTGATGAGCGGGTTCGGATCCTCGAAATCCGAACCCCCCCGAACTTCAGCCATTTTACACGGATCCGAGGCAGACTCGGATCTTCCCGCCTTGCTCGGTTAACCCGAACGCGTCCGAACGTCATCATCCCGCTGTCAGATTCTCGTGAGATTCGTATTCGTTCGGGGGGGTTCGGATTTTGAGGACCCGAACCCGCTCATCACTACTCCATATAGAGTGCAGAATTTTGCTGACCACCAATATATATATAGCAGTACGGTACAGTAGTCCATTGCTCTACCTCTGTGTCATCAAGTATACTACAAAAGTTCAGTATAATGACCCAAAAATCTAAATTAAAAGCATCTGATGAGAAGCGTAAACTTGCCAAAATGCCATTTACGACACTGAGTGGCAAGGAACGGCTGAGGCCCTGGCCTATGTTCATGGCTAGTGGTTCAGATTCACATGAGGATGGAAGCACTCATCCTCTCGCTAGAAAACTGCAGTGCCACTCCTAGGTGGGCCAAGTGTTTGTGTCGGCCACTTGGGTCGCTTAGCTTAGCCATCCAGCAACCTTGGTGCACCTCTTTTTTTCTTTGCATCATGTGCTGTTTGGGGACTATTTTTTAAATCGGCCATCCTGTCTGACACTGCAGTGCCACTCCTAGATGGGCCATGTGTTTGTGTCGGCCACTTGGGTCGCTTAGCTTAGTCATCCAGCGACCTCGGTGCAAATTTTAGGACTAAAAATAATATTGTGAGGTGTGTGGTGTTCAGAATAGACTGGAAATTAGTGGAAATTATGGTTATTGAGGTTAATAATACTATGGGATCAAAATGACCCCCAAATTCTATGATTTAAGCTGTTTTTGAGGGTTTTTTTGTAAAAAAAAAACGAATGCCAAAACGCGTCCGAATCCAGAACACGGCCACGGAACCGAATCCAAAACCCGAAAAATTTCCGGTGCACATCACTACTTAAAACTCAACTTAAAACATGAAAACTTCTGTAAACTAAAAAACTATTCTTTAGAAAAATAGGGATTTGTCCAGATAAAACAAGCAAAGACTGACAAAAAGATTTACCAGCTTATGTTGTACTCAATGATTCTTCAACAGTGTAGCATAATTCTTAAAAAAGACTGATGGCAAAGAAACTTCTTACAACTCAAATAAATGAATACATTTCAAACAAGATATGGCAGCTTTTTGCGGCCATTTTTATTAATAATATGGAAATAATTCTATACATATTTTAAGAAACAATAAAAAAACACAGCTAAAATAAGCTTGTATTAATTAATCACATACACTTAGGGGCATGTTTAGTTAGGTGTAGGATTTTCTGCTCCAAGCAAAATTTGCGCACCTCGCACCCAATAACCACATAATTCAATAAAAAATATGGATGCAAATTTATTGTGCCCAAAATCCCACATGGAGAATAAAAAACGATGTGGCATGGAATACCAGGAACTTACCGATGGTCTCTTATTCTCCCTGTCATCACCAGCATGTCGGGGAAGCAGCTGAGGAGGACAGCGCTGCATCAGTACATTGCATGCTTTCCATCAGTGCAACTGGACCTGAATCAGGCCCATTGTTCACAGAATGTTGTTGTTGTCTTTTGATGTTCCATTGCTACACTGATAATAGAAGCACGAGTGTGCTATAGAAGTTAGACATATGGTAGACAGAGTCAAAAGATTGATAGTCAATAGGTCGACAGGGTCAAAATGTTGACAGACAAAGGCTCGACAGGTTCAAAAGTTAACATGGTCAAAAGGTCAACGGTCAAGGGTCAACAGGGTCAAAAGGTTGAAACAAAAAAATGCTGTTATTTTGTGTTTTTAAACATTTTTTTACTCACATTTGTTGAAATGCATCCCCTCGCCATGCTTCGGGCTCGATGGCTCACTCCGCTCACCACAAGGTTACTAAAGGTAATAATTTGTGACATGGGTAGGAAATGAGGCAAAAGTTATAAAAACATGAAAAAAAACCTAAAATGTAGACCCTGTTGACCATTTGACCTTGTTGACCTTTTGACTGTCAACCTACCATATGGTATCGACCTACTGTAATTACTATCTGTCTCTTAACTGTCTGTCTATACAATGGAATCCAATAGGAAGCCAAGACGAAGCAGTCTGGCTACACCATATAACACAACTGCTTCTAGTTTAGGTTAAGAGACTATGCATTCAGACTAGTGATGAGCGGGTTTGGTTCCTCGGAAACCGAACCCCCCTGAACTTCACCCATTTTACACGGGTCCGAGGCATACTTGGATTCTCCATATGGCTCGGTTAATCCGAGCGTGCCCGAACGTCATCATCCCGCTGTCGGATTCTCGCGAGATTCGGATTCTATATAAGGAGCCGCGCGTCGCCGCGCATCGACGCCATTTTCACTCGTGCATTGGAAATGTTAGGGAGAGGACATGGCTGGCGTCCTCTCCGTTTGTGCTTATTGCTTAATTGTGGGGAGTGGGGAGCAGCTGTATTATATAGGAGGAGTACAGTGCAGAGTTTTGCTGACCAGTGACCACCAGTATACGTTGTCTGCCTGAAAAATGCTCCATATCTGTGCTCAGTGAGCAGCATATATCTGTGCTCACACTGCTTTATTGTGGGTACTGGGGACCACCAGTATATTATATAGGAGGAGTATAGTGCAGAGTTTTGCTGACCAGTAACCACTAGTATATATAGCAGTATGGTACGGAAGGCCACTGCTCTACCTACCTCTGTGTCGTCAAGTATACTATCCATCTAGATTCTATACCTGTGGTGCATTTTAGTTTTGCAGTTTGCTGACAGTGACCACCAGTATATATAGCAGTACGGTACGGAAGGCCACTGCTCTACCTACCTCTGTGTCATCAAGTATACTATCCATCAAGATTCTATACCTGTGGTGCATTTTAGTTTTGCAGTTTGATGACAGTGACCACCAGTATATATAGCAGTACGGTACGGAAGGCAACTGCTCTACCTACCTCTGTGTCATCAAGTATACTATCCATCTAGATTCTATACCTGTGGTGCATTTTAGTTTTGCAGCTTGCTGACAGTGACCACCAGTATATATAGCAGTACGGTATGGAAGGCCACTGCTCTACCTACCTCTGTGTCATCAAGTATACTATCCATCTAGATTCTATACCTGTGGTGCATTTTAGTTTTGCAGTTTGATGACAGTGACCACCAGTATATATAGCAGTACGGTACGGAAGGCCACTGCTCTACCTACCTCTGTGTTGTCAAGTATACTATCCATCTAGATTCTATACCTGTGGTGCATTTTAGTTTTGCAGCTTGCTGACAGTGACCACCAGTATATATAGCAGTACGGTACGGAAGGCCACTGCTCTACCTACCTCTGTGTCGTCAAGTATACTATCCATCTAGATTCTATACCTGTGGTGCATTTTAGTTTTGCAGTTTGCTGACAGTAACCACCAGTTTATATAGCAGTACGGTACGGAAGGCCACTGCTCTACCTACCTCTGTGTCGTCAAGTATACTATCCATCTAGATTCTATACCTGTGGTGCATTTTAGTTTTGCAGTTTGCTGACAGTGACCACCAGTATATAGAGCAGTACGGTATGGAAGGCCACTGCTCTACCTACCTCTGTGTCGTCAAGTATACTATCCATCCATACCTGTGGTGCATTTCAGTTGTGCGCAGTATATATAGTAGTAGGCCATTGCTATTGATACTGGCATATAATTCCACACATTAAAAAATGGAGAACAAAAATGTGGAGGTTAAAATAGGGAAAGATCAAGATCCACTTCCACCTCGTGCTGAAGCTTCTGCCACTAGTCATGGCCGAGACGATGAAATGCTATCAACGTCGTCTGCCAAGGCCGATGCCCAATGTCATAGTAGAGAGCATGTAAAATCCAAAAAACAAAAGTTCAGTAAAATGACCCAAAAATCTAAATTGAAAGCGTCTGATGAGAAGCGTAAACTTGCCAATATGCCATTTACGACACGGAGTGGCAAGGAACGGCTGAGGCCCTGGCCTATGTTCATGGCTAGTGGTTCAGCTTCACATGAGGATGGAAGAACTCATCCTCTCGCTAGAAAACTGCAGTGCCACTCCTAGATGGGCCAGGTGTTTGTATCGGCCTCTTGGGTCGCTTAGCTTAGTCACACAGCTACTTCATTGCGCCTCTTTTTTTCTTTGCATCATGTGCTGTTTGGAGACTATTTTTTTGAAGTGCCATCCTGTCTGACACTGCAGTGCCACTCCTAGATGGGCCAGGTGTTTGTGTCGGCCACTTTTGTCGCTTAGCTTAGTCAAACAGCAACCTTGGTGCGCCTCTTTTTTTCTTTGCATCATGTGCTGTTTGGGGAGTATTTTTTTGAAGTGCCATCCTGTCTGACACTGCAGTGCCACTCCTAGATGGGCCAGGTGTTTGTGTTGGCCACTTTTGTCGCTTAGCTTAGTCACACAGCGACCTTTGTGCGCCTCTTTTTTTCTTTGCATCATGAGCTGTTTGGGGAGTATTTTTTTGAAGTGCCATCCTGTCTGACACTGCAGTGCCACTCCTAGATGGGCCAGGTGTTTGTGTCGGCCACTTGGGTCGCTTAGCTTAGTCACACAGCTACCTCATTGCGCCTCTTTTTTCTTTGCATCATGTGCTGTTTGGGGACTATTTTTTTGAAGTGCCATCCTGTCTGACACTGCAGTGCCACTCCTAGATGGGCCAGGTGTTTGTGTCGGCCACTTGTGTCGCTTAGCTTAGTCAAACAGCGACCTTGGTGCGCCTCTTTTTTTCTTTGCATCATGTGCTGTTTGGGGACATATTTTTTGAAGTGCCATCCTGTCTGACACCGCAGTGCCACTCCTAGATGGGCCAGGTGTTTGTGTCGGCCACTTGTGTTGCTTAGCTTAGTCACACAGCGACCTTGGTGCGCCTCTTTTTTTCTTTGCATCATGTGCTGTTTTGGGACTATTTTTTTTTAAGTGCCATCCTGCCTGACACTGCAGTGCCACTCCTAGATGGGCCAGGTGTTTGTGTCGGCCACTTGTGTCGCTTAGCTTAGCCATCCAGTGACCTCGGTGCAAATTTTAGGACTAAAAATAATATTGTGAGGTGTGAGATGTTCAGAAAAAACTGAAAATGAGTGTAAATTATGGTTATTGAGGTTAATAATACTATAGGATCAAAATGACCCCCAAATTCTATGATTTAAGCTGTTTTTGAGGGTTTTTTGTAAAAAAAAAAAACACCCGAATCCGACAAAAAAAATTCAGGGAGGTTTTGGCAAAACGCGTCCGAATCCAAAACACGGCCGCGGAACCGAATCCAAAACCAAAACACAAAACCCCGTGCACATCACTAATTCAGACCCAGCAGTCTTAATAAATAATTGTGAGGAGAAAATGCAACATTTTACAGCACAATACATCTTAATTCATACTACTTATTGAACTCTGGCACTGATTTAGATTCATGGTTTACATACAGATGCAAATATTAGGGGTCTGCAATTGTGCAAGATCCAGTCTATGCATGTGCAGAACAGGTCTTTGAGATCGCTTGCAGCCACAGCATGACTGATATGCTACGCAGTTTGGGGGATAAAGCAGGTATTGCAACCAGTTCCATTTTATATAATGGGGGATTGCACTCCCATTTTTCTGTGTCATCAGATTCAGACTTTCTGGACCAGGCTCACCTGTTCCGATAGTCAGTCTGAGTAAACTTCAGCTTTTCTTCCCAGCAGCTATTCAATACAGTGCAATCAGGCATGGTGCATTGCATCATGTCTCCACTTCCACTACAAAACATTGGGAATAATTCAGACCCGATCGCTGCTGTGCATTTTCGCACAGAAGGCAATCGGGTCTGAACTGCTCATACATATGCACCGCAATGCGCAGGTGCTTCGGTCCTCAGCACCAGGGAGAGCAAGGCAGCGACGGGATGGTGCAAATAAAACAATCACACAAGCAATCGCAAGGTGACTGACAGGAAGAGGCCGTTTGTGGGTGGCAACTGACCGTTTTAGAGGAGTGTCCAGAAAAACGTAGGACAATCCAGGCTTTTAGAAGGAGGGTTTCTGAGGTCAGCTCCAGCTACGATCATCGCAGCGGCTGAGTAAGTCCTGCGCTGTGCAGAGATTGCACAAACTTCTGTTTGTGCAGCTCTCCTGCACATGCGATCGCATACCTGCACAGTGAATTCCCCCTACCCCTGTAGGCGGTGACTACCTGATCGCAGGAATGCAAAAAATGCCTTCTAGCGATCAGTTCTGAATTAGGCCCCCTATTCAGTGACCTAAGGGCTCAGTTGTATCCAAAACCTTACAGATTATTACAGAATTATCAAGCAATATAAGGTTCTCAACTCAATTATAGGGCCTGATTCACATGCACTGCCAACATCTTATGCAGTGGAGTGATTTATTTTCCTCAATGCATGCTTCTAAGTGGCACTGTGCATGTGCCCAGATAGCATGCACACAGATTCAGAGTTGTGATTGAGGTATACATGAGATGGACGCTCTCAGAAATGTCTTGAATATATTTTGGGCAATACTGAATGGAGACAGGGAGGATGCTTAGCGGAAGCACGGTGATGGTCCCTTTTATGGCCATGTTATGGGAGCGTCACAAGCATGCCATTGAAAGCTATTGCATACAGAAACAGTCAATAGCTCATATAGGAGGCCATAATTGGACAGAGAAACTGCACTGCCATCGGGCTGTTGCAAGTTTCAATGGGATGACTGATGGTGCATCTATAGCATCAATCGGTATTTCAGCATCTATGAATGCTGAGAGGGGATGTCTCACATTTGTAAGCATGGAATTTCACCAGGAAATGGCTTTGTAGTGGCATTTACATATTCACAGACATGGAAGCGGCATAATCTGATGAGTTGGACAGTGCAGTGTTGTCATACACCTCCCATTAGGAGTAGGTGGGGAGAGCCAGCCACTGGCTACAAACATAAAAAAAGACATTGGAACAAAGAGACATTAGAGTTGTAAGACATTAGAACAAAATCATATTGGTGCTTCAAAAGTTTTGTCATTCCATTCTCATTCTCACTCTTATTTGTAAGTGCAAACAATAATACTTTAGCTTTTGTCATTTAATATAACATCCACATTTATCTATGGCCACAAACTATAACTTCTGGAAGTCGTAGGCAGAGGGAACAGAATAGCAAGACAGATCTTGGAGCATTGTCACTAAGGGCCTGAATTAGAGGTGCAGGGAATCGATTGCGTACACAGGGGGTCATTCAGACCCAGTCGCACGCTGCGCTTTGTCGCAGCCATGCAATTGGGTCAGAACTGCACAGGCGCTGCGCCCGCATTGCACCGGTGGCAGCGACGCTGCTAGCTAAGAAAGCGGTCGCAGCGGCGCACGCAAGAAGATTGACAGGAGGAAGGCATTCCGGGGCATCAACTCACCATTTTCAGGGCGTGAAGATCCGAACGCAGGCGCATCAAGGCGTTTGGAGGGCGGATGTCTGACATCGATTCCGGGACCTGAAACGCTGGATTCATCACACAGCATAAGTAACTCATACCCTGGTCTTGTTCTACACAAAACTTTTTTTGCATAGCAGGGTTGCACAAGCGATCGCAGCCCTGCTATGCAAAAAAAAACAATCCCCTCATAGGTGGCGTCTAGTTGATCGCACAGGAAGCAAAAAGTTGCTACGTGCGATCAACTCGGAATGACCCCCACAGTGGAGTAATGTTTTGCTACTGCACATGTACCACAGCCATAATAGGCATGCTCAGTGATAGATCAGTGACTCACAGAGGACTTATATGCAAAGTGGGTGACAGGGGCAGTAGGCAGCATTTGGGGTAGATAATGGAGAATGGCTAGAACAACACAAATGTGTTGGAACCATTTTCTTGGAATGTCATTCTCAGCCACTGCAAATTCATACATAAATGGAAAGGCTCAGGTGTCTTAAGTGAGATGCTTATTCTGAGACAGTATAGGATTGCTAAGAGGTTCAAAAGTATAATTGACATGCAACCAATGTTCCCACTTTTGTACGGAGGTGACAGATGTGAAACACCAGCAGTGTGCATCTTTATGCACGTGAGTGTCTGAGTCATTAGCATATTTTCACAAGTCTGCTGCATATGGAATAACAGCTGCACATGCAACTGCCTGCACCTCTGAATAAAGCCCTAAATGTGCACTAAAAAATATATTTATTAGGAATGCCATCTTTCAAATGTGTTGAATATCATTCATTTAAGGAATTGTTTGCTTATGAAGAGCTGAGAGGGTCCCTGTTATTGTTAGTGTAAAGCTGATAGAGAATATTTGTAAACTGCTGCATTCCTTTCATGATGAAATCCATCTTGTTAGCAACAACTATTATTTTAATAGCAACATTTTAAAAAGACTGTCAAGAATGAAGTGGTGAAAGAGACAGTAGTAAAGAACAGTGTAAGCCTCCTCCTTTTACTGTGTGTGGATTCAGGCCATGAAGGGGTGGATTCAGGCCATGAAGGAGTTAAAATGATGTTCGCACTTATTGAGGTTATTAATAGGTTAAGTGTGCTAGATGTTGGTGAAGAAAGCCAGAGCAATGTAATCTGGTTTGAGGATGAGGACATCAGTTACTAAGGAAACTGCTTATGATGTGGGTAGGAAAGAGAAATAGCTTGAACCACCATAAATATATATTCTTTACAGCTGTTAGCCATTTCTGAGGTACTGTATTTATTGGGCCTAATTCAGACCTGGTCGCATGCAGGCTATTTTTTGCACTGCTGCGACCAGGTAGTCACCGCCTACAGGGGAAGGGGGGAAGGGCTTTGCAGGGGTGCGATGTGCTGTGCAGTGAGCTGCACAAACAAAAGTTTGTGCAGTTTCTGCACAGCCTAGGACTTACTCAGATGAAACGATGATCGGTGCCGGCGGTGACGTCAGGATCCCTCCTCTGCAATGGCTGGGCATGCCTGCCTTTTTCACGACACCACCAGAAAACAGTGAGTTGCCGCCCAGGAACGCCTCCTGCCTGTCGTTGAAGCCGTCGCTCTCTGCTGATCCCCGTCGCCGGGCAGTGACGTGCCTGCGCATTGCGGGTCACATGCATGCGTAGTTCAGACACGTTCGCACGGCTGCGAAAAAATGCAGCATGCGAACGGGTCTGAATGAGGCCCATTGTGAGGAGGATGTAACCCTTTCAGAGTGTGGGGTAAAGTGAGAGCATGACGGAAAGCCAATTTATTTCAGTCATAAGAAGTAGGAGAGAGGGCAGAGTCAAGGGAGAGATAAAGAGGCAGCTGTCCATAGCACTGAAATGCTAGCAAACCACCAGAAGCCCACAGTTTACTTGAACTTAAACTTCAAAACTTCAAAACTATTGAAACCTGTGAGCTAGACCAAATAAAAATACTATTCGCATAAGAATATACCAGTTTTCAATAAATTAAAAAACAGTGAAGAACTGTCATAATAGGATGCAGTCAATTTACCGGCTGTCGGGATCCCTGCATCCAGGAGACCAATGCCTGAATCCCGACAGGTGACATTGAACTGACATATGGAATAAAAACACTCCACCAGTATTCCCACTTGTTTGGTGGGTCTATGCCACCAGCCGAGTGGGAATAGAACCTGTGGTGAGCACAGCGAGCCACCAGGCCTGATGCAAGGTGAGCGGGATTATGGAAGATGGGATGCCACTGTCTTTATAGTGACAGCTGGTAACCTATCTGTGGGATATCATATGTATCCCATCATAACACCACAATCAGCATAATCCTAATTTTTCCTCCAATTTCAGATGCTTTCACATCCAGAGGTATTTTTGTTTCTACAGGTTTACTCTGATACTTCTGCAGATAAATTAACCTGAGGATTGCTAAAAAAACTGAATCTACAAACTTCACCAATGGCTTTATGGGCATTTGTTGTTAGAACTAAATTGCAAATTTTAAATTGTATAAAATGATCTTAGATAAGTGAGAGTATGAGAAGGGATGTACTTCATGTGTTTAAAAGTGTAAGTATTTCATGTTTAGGATTTGAAAATATTTGGGCTGGAGGTAGAATGATCAGAGCATGATTTTAACACCTAAGGTTGGAAAACTATTAGTTTAAACACTGATAGTTTGGAAAGTCTGTTCACAGAACATTTGGATTTGGGGAAGTTAAAGCATAATAGGAATAGGAGTAATAAAATAATCCAAGTTAATAACTAGCTCTCAAAAATGAACTTTGCTAAAGGTGATATAATATCCACATTTTATTCCTTACTAGCTGAATACCTGTGCTTCGCTACGGAATTTCAAGTATAATCACAAAGAGATGAAAAGCGCTGGTATTTAAGCAAATTTCAAACTGCTTTTAAAAAAATTTACCTATAAAACACAAAACTATGTGTCTCTGGTGGTAATTCCGAGTTGATCGCTAGCTGCATTCGTTCGTTGTGCAGCGATGAGGCTAAAAACGGCACTTCTGCGCATGCTTATGTGGCGCAATGCGCACGCGTGTCGTACTATTACAAAGAATGATGTAGTTTTACACAGGGTCTAGCTATGCTTTTCAGTCGCACTGCTGGCCGCAGAGCGATTGACAGGAAGAGGGCGTTTCTGGGTGTCAACTGACCGTTTTCAGGGAGTGTTTGGAAAAACGCAGGCATGTTAAGACAAATGTAGGTGTGGCTGGCCGAACGCAGGGCTTGTTTGTGACGTCAAAACATGAACAGAACAGTCTGAAGTGATCGCAAGCGCTGACTAGGTATTGAGCTACTCTAAAACCGCACAAAAAAAAATTGCCGCCGCTCTGGAATCCTTTTGTTCGCACTTCTGCTAAGCTAAAATACACTCCCAGTGGGAGGTGGCATAGCGTTTGCACGGCTGCTAAAAACTACTAGCGAGCGAACAACTTGGAATGACCACCTCTGTGTCTTATTTTAGTACAACGGGAAATACCTGAAGTTAACTGGTTAGTTTAACACAGAAGATCAGCAATTAGACTTGCAACAGGACATGCCATGCCCACAGCGGCCAATCTTTGTCAGGCCACACCTGCTAACGGGCTTTCCCCGTATTGATGCTGTCAAAAGGATAGCGCTGAGGTAAATAATCAACCTCTTTATCTTCCCGTCCCGCATCTGATGCTGCCCTACTCAGTGCTGTAAATGCTGGGGCGACAGGCCAAGCTACGCCTGCTGTATGTTAAATATGTAAGGTTTGCAAGGATAGGCTGACTCTATTCCAAAGGGCACTAGGTCTTCTTGCTTAGCTTCTCGCTCTCTTTAGGGCTCCTCCTTTGAGGGAAAAAGGTAAAGATTTTTGCATAACACAAAGTCACTGGGAGAGCTGTCCGTAGCCTTTACACTGCAGATAAGCAGTTGCTGACTATCAAGTAGAGATGTGCCGTGGGCACTTTTCGTATTTTGTGTTATGGTTTTGGATCTGGATCTCTGCTCATATTTTGGATCTGGATTGGTTTTGACAAAACCACCCTTTCGGGTTTTAGTTTTGGTTTTGGATCTGGATGATCTGGATGATGAAAAAAGCAAAAAACATCTCAAATCACCGAATTTGGGGGTCATTTTGGTTCTACTGTATAAATAACCTCAATAACATTCTTTTCCACTCATTCCAGTCTACTCTGAACACCTCACACCTCACAATATTGATATTAGGCCAAAAGGTTGCACCGAAGTCGCTTGATGACTAAGCTAAGTGACCCAAGTGGGCGGCTCAAATACCTGGCCCATCTAGGGGGTATATTTACTAAGCTCCCGATTTTGACCGAGATGGTGTTTTTTCTTCAAAGTGTCATCTCAGGAATTTACTAAACTCAAATCACGGCAGTGATGAGGGCATTCGTATTTTTTTTACGGCTGTGTAGTAAAAATACGAATGAATACACCATCGATCAAACGCGGCAGTTTAGGTATAGAACTCATTCGTATTTGAAATCTCTTCCGTGAAAATGCATGTGCGGGCATGAAAAAATGCAAATCGTAAAATAAGCCTTAAAAAAAGTAGACCTGCTTTTGAGAAGCGTGTTTACATGTGTTTCCAATTTTACATTACTCACACCTGATTTTTTTGGACCTTTAAAAGGGACCCAAGCACATGTTTCACATCTCTCACTCTGAAATGGCTGCTACCATGTGTAGTACTGATTTCTTGTTTGCTGGGGGATACCTGCTCCATGAGGCTACAATAAAGCAAGGCCAGGAAACTGAACTTGGTCAGCAGGTTGTACAGGTTCCGCGTAGGCTGGGCAGGCCTGGTTTTTTTAGGGGGCGTTTAAACTTGAACAAATTGGCCGATGACCAGGTTATACAGATGGTCCGGCTAAATAGAAGAAACATTTTCCGTCTATATGACCTTGTCAAACTGAACCTAGACCCCGAGACAGTACACTCTCGCTCTGTCTCAGGCCTGCACAAACTCCTGGCTTTGTTGCACTTTATGGCTACTGGCAGCTTCCAGCCTGTGACTGGCGATGTAATTAGTATCTCACAGGCCACCATTTCTAAATATTTAATTCAGGTGAGTTAAAACATACATACACATCTATGTGTAAATGGTGCATATGTAATGTAATATAACACAGTATTGTATTGATTACAGGTCATGACACTCACCTTAAATTTGGTAATGTCCACTCTTGGATGCCCACATAGATGCCTCTCTCTGCTTCCCTACCCAGGAGTCGCAGTGGCATGCAGTCAGGGTAGCTTTCTCTGAGCTTGCTGGCATGGCCAATGTGCTGGGTGCCATAGATTGCACACACGTTGAGCTGAGGCCACCTAGGGGCAGGCAATATATTTATACCAATAGACATCTGGGCCAATCCAGTAATGTGCAGGTGGTTTGTGTTGCAAATTAAACAATACACATATTCCGTGTGAAAAATGTATTACCTTTAACACAGCCATTTTTGGTGTAACAAATCAAAAAACATTATTTGGAACAAACTATTTTCTGCAGGCGTCATTGTTATTTTTTTTGTGTGTGTGCTGGGTGCAGAGGCTTGCCCTGGTTTGTTGGGCCGGGTTCGGCTTGAGCGTCCTACTGGGGAGTTAACTGGGGTCTGGCTTGGTGTAGTTGTTCCCGAGCTAGAGCTTACTTGTGACGCCAACACATTAAGGCTTTGGCTGAGGTTATTTAGGCTAGCAGTCATTTGGGTATTAGCGGCAGTGTTGTTTGCTATAATTCTGGACAGGTTTTCGTTAATCATTTGGTTGTGTTGAATAATTTGAATTAGGGTTTGTTGTTGCCGCTGTTGTTCATCCATGATGTGTTGTAGATTGGCTTGCATTTGGGTGTTGTCTGCCCTCATCTGCTCCATTGAATTCGCAATTCTGCCAACCTGAACTATCAGTCTGCCTGAGTTCCGACTGAGTCGCGGCAGATGATGGGGCAGACTGGCAAGGTATTGGGTGTGGGTGTTCAGGCACGCATAGTGTTGCGCCTGTTGTGTGGCCCAACTGCTTCAAAACTCGGGGGCCATTTGTTGCTGGGGTGGTGTTGGGCTCAATTGGGGGCTGTGGGATGTTTGGGGTGGTTGGGGTATGTCCTGCGGCGTGGTTGTCTGGGTAGGATCTATGGCTTGCAGGTGTAGTGTGTAGGTATCCTGCTGGTCACTTTCCTGCTGGGCATCCTCGGCCATGATGGGTGGTTCTGTATGGGGTTGAAGACAGCCACTATTTAGTCATTATTTAGCATTGGTCTAATTATAGCTTTACGTCAACATGCATTACTTCTTAATATTCATGTTGGTATTGAGAAATAGATTGTTGCCTAAACTTCACAATTTAGCTCACCTTTTTGTATAAATATGTTGCTTTTAACGTCCACTACTCAGTTGAAAAATGTTTAAGGGAATTGTTGGACACTGAGCCATAATTAATGTTCGAACACGAAGAACTCTAACAAATACAAATTACTACATTTACATATTGTGTATGAAGCTTCCTTTTGAAGAACACACACAATACAATAAATGTGTTGAGCCATACACTCATACATTGTTCAAGGCAGTCAGTGGTCTGGCCAAAAGTTAAACAAATATAGTGGAAATAAATGTAAACATTAACAATGGGTGAAAAAGTCTTACGGTGTCCTATGTTTCGAACTGGTGATGTTGGGCATGCAAAACAATTGGATGAGACTTAACATTTATGTAGCTGTTTCTAGCAATCATTAAAAAAAAAATATTTGTTGCTATGCCCAACATCACCTCTGAAAATTATGCACAAAAAAAACATAAACCCCCATGTGCTTGCTGTTGATGATTATTACAAGGATGAATGTTTATTTGTGACACATTTTTTTTTCTGTGCACAAACAGTAGGGCAGATGAATTAACCTGGAGAAGACATAAGGAAGTGATAAACCAGTGATATGTGCAAGGTGATAAAGGCACAAGCCAAACAGCTACAATATGTAAATTAACAGTTAGGATTTGTTTGGCTGCTGCCTTTAGCACCTTGCACATATCACTGGTTTATCACTTCCTTATGTCTTCTCCAGGTTAATACATCTACCCCACTGTTTTTTAACTTCTTTACAAGTAATTGTTATGTTTACTCACCAGACAGCTGAGGAGATTGAGGATCCTCGCTGTCTGGGCTTGCCAAAATGGCTTGTGGTGGCAGGGCCAACACTATGGAGATGTGCCGTTGGGGTGGTGAGGATGCTGCTGGTGATTCAGCCTCAAGACGGCGTCTCTTGGTTGGCCTCCTATGTTGAGGATCCGAGCCCTGTGATGGGCGCCTTAGTGGAGGGGGGTTTGCTGAAGAAGAACCTATGTGATAAGATAAACATTAACATTCTGCTTTTCTTTGTGTTTTCAGAATATGTGTTTACACTAAATTCTTACCTGCATCGCCAGCATCTGCCTCTCTTGGCAGTGTGGGATGTGGCCTGGCTGTGCATCTTTTCTTTCGTACTGTAAAAATATGAAGAATGTACTAATGAACATACTATTATGTTTATCTGTTTATGCAAATTCCTTATTGTGATGTAAACATATGTGGAACCTGATGAGAAGTAAACTAAACTATTCTTGTGCTTTTCTGCATGACTTCATTGGGTGTGTATAGTTGAATTAATAAACAATTTCACCAACCAATCCATACACAAAGGTGCATAATGCACAATATTATACTACTTAAAACCCAAACTTGGGGGTAAATTTACTAAGATGGGAGTTCTATTTGAGATGGGATGTTGCCCATAGCAACCAATCAGATTCCAGGTATTGTCTTCTAGAAGGTGCTAGATAAATGTGAAGTAGAATCTTATTGGTTGCTATGGGCAACATCCCATCTTAAATATAACTCCCATCTTAGTAAATTAACCCCTTGGTAGCTTGACACAACCAGAATATAGCACGATATGTTACTAAATTTTGCTGCTAACAACAAACCTCTACCCACAAATATCTAAAACAAATTGTAAACATAAAAAAATCTGCTTGAAAAATCACATCAACCACACAAAAGAAAACCCAGATCAACACACAATAACCATAAGTCCATTGAAAAATTATAATTTTAAAAATGATCAAAAAACACATGAATCACACTTCATTAAAATACAGCGACAACAATTTACTTTTGAATGAAAACACCACAAAAAGGCAAAGACAACCTGCTAAATTGACAATACAAAGGAAAAAAACTAAACTAATTGTGATTAAAACTACATCACCAACACATTATAAGAATGAACCAACTTACAATCACAATTAGCTAGAAGACATTTCAGACAACTAAGGACAAAGCACAGATGTTAAAATTATAAATAAAAAACAATAATAAACTCACCATCCTGCCTTGGCCGATCCGAATCCCGGACATGAGTCGCACCAACCACTTCTGGTGGAATCAGAGTACGCACAGGCTCCTCCCAATCCCGATAGGACACTCGGAAGGGGTGTCCACCCCCTGTTTGGCGGGCTGATTTAGCCTCCTTCGACATCTTAGCCTTGACACGGCGCTTGATGTCGTAGAATCGCTTACGACACGTGTCCTCGGTCCGCCCCACCACACCCTCACTATTCACAGCCGCAACAACCTTCCCCCACAGAACAGTCTTCCTGCGTGATGACACCTTTGCAGCATCATGGCCAAACAGCTGCCGGCGGTTGCGATGCCTTACCATGTGCACTGCAGGTGTGGCAGATATAACATTTGCAGAGAGAGTTAGATTTGTGTGGGTTATTTTATTTCTGTGCAGGGTAAATACTGCCTGCTTTATTTTTACACTGCAAATTAGATTGCAGATTGAACACACCACACCCAAATCTAACTCTCTCTGCACATGTTATATCTGCCTCCCCTGCAGTGCACATGGTTTTGCCCAATTGCTAACATAATTCCTGCTGCGATCAACTTAGAATTACCTCCTTATACAGCAGCACCACCACTGTACTTATGGCAGCACAGGACACCACCACTGGAGTGACTGGACTGAAGCAACACAAGACACCACCACTGGACTGATGCAGCACAAGACAGCACCACTGGACTGGACTTATACAGCAGTACTGGACTTATGGCAGCACATAACACCACCACTGGACTTATGGCAGCACAAAACACCACAACTGGAGTGACTGGACTAATGCAGTCACAAGACACCACCACTGAACTGATGCAGCATAAGACAGAATCACTGGACTGGACTTATACAGTAGCAATGGACTTATGGCAGCACAATACACCACCACTGTACTTATGGCAGTACAGGACACCACCACTGGGCTGATGCAGTACAAGAAAGCACCACTGGACTGGACTTATACAGCAGCACTGGACTTGTGGCAGCACCAGACACCACCACTGTGACTGGACTGATGCAGCACAAGACACCACCACTGGACTGATACAGCACAAGACACCACCACTGGACTGATACAAAAGAGCAGGTCACCACTCCACGCACCATGCCACTTGGTGAAAATGGCGGCAGCACTCGGTTCCTTATATGGAATCCAAAACACGCAAGAATCCGACAGCGGGATGATGATGTTTTGCCTCGTTCTGGTTTCCGAGTCTGGTGGGAAAACTTGAGCCGGACTTGGATCCAGACTCGGAGCATGAAGTTTGGGTGGGTTCAGTTCTCAGGGAACCAACCCCACTCATCTCTACTATCAAGCTTTCCCGTAATGCATACAAGAGTCACAATATCTATCTTTCCTTTCCTCCAATTGCTCTCTGTGAGGTTGGGAAATGCTTAGTTCAAGTGACAGGTTAACCTCAGATAATTGAGACACTATCCTATCCTGACTGGAAACAGGTTAGTTAAGTATTTAGCATCTGCCACACTATATATGTCTGTTGTGAGAGGCAGAGAGGTTCCTGCATTAGGAGGAGGTGCAGGCCCTGACATGCCTTATGGAGTATTATGGGGTTGCTCCAAGGTAGGTAGCTCTTAGCTTAGATATATTTAAGTAAGGAGCCATTATCATGTGGCTCCTTGCTGGTTAATCATATACCCAGATTGGGGAAATGGAGGTATGAGGTGTGGTGCCTCTGGACTGGCTGAGCTGGATGGCTTAAGTGTGGCATACCTTTACATTCTATTAACATTTTTCACACACTAATTTCTTTAACACTATTTCTCCATTTTAATTACATCTCATTTGTGTATCACCCTCTTTATAGCTTTGGCTTCCTAACACTAATTTATTAACACTATAGTTTTCTCACTGGTATGCTGCCCTGGGCTTTCTGGCTTATGCTGGTATTTTGGGGTGCCACACTCTGCACCTAGATATAGCGCTAGGGACCCCCAATATACAGAGATGCCTTGATGCGGCTTTGGGGCTTATTCATACATTTGCGCAAATATATGTAAGCAAGATCTCTGAATTCTAATATTGTGTGGGATTTACATCTGGTTACTGTTATCATTCAGTGTGCTGGGGGAAACAAAATGCTTTTTTTTCTTGCTTAGAAATACCCCTCCCTTTCAAGCACCTGAATGATATCACTAAGCTAATTGAGCATCTGCCACACTATATATGTCTAGTTAAGTACTTATATCTGAAATATGGAACTGAAACGGCATCATGAGTGTCCCTAGTCATCTCAGCGACCCCGAAAACTATGGATTTTTACATGTTACCAACATTCCTAGGGGTGCTAGTGGTGTCGTACACCACAGTATTTTAAGTTATATGCGTACCAAGTTTGGTGTAAATTTCTCGAGAGTTATGCTGCACTATTCATCTCAGCGACCCCTAAAACTATGGATTTTTACATGTCACCCCCTCCGCCCCACCACCCCTAGTGGTGCTAGTGGTGGCTTACCCCCACAGTATTTTTGTCCAGATTGTAAGTAATATGTGTACCAAGTTTGGTATAAATTTATCCAGGCATTCCAGAGTGTGACCCTGATGACTATGGATTTGTCACTAATGTCACATGTATGAATTAGAGAAGAGAAACTATTCCTCCAGTAAGCAGACACCCGGCAACAGAACAAAAGCCCAGGCCACCCTGTCCCTGCAACTCCCACTCTACTCACACTGGGTTATGGTTAGGGGGTAGGGGAGAGGAGATAGCATACTTACCTTGCCCCTGTCAGGAATTTTTAACATCAGGGACTGGTGTCGTTATTGTGACCGTTTGCATCCCATCCGCCAGTCACACATATGGAACCCCTACAAATGAAATATAATTTACATCAGGAGATCAACTTCACCTTTATCAACTTCCACCATTGAAAGTAGTAGTATTTCCAATTCCAGATGTATAAGGTCTGTAGGAAATTTGGTATACTTCTTAGATAGTCTGACCTGCATAATAGTCTGACCTGACTTGCATGACATTTTAAAGAAATTACTGTATACTTGCACTAGGTGTATTAAAATATCCCATTTAAACATTAACCTCAGCATATTTTTTTAAACACAAAGTGAGGGCTATTACTTGTAATTAATATTTCTCACATTAAGTTTAACAGTCTTGGTATAAGACATGATTTAGCATTTTACTTTTGGTACTAAATATGGCTTTGTCCTCACCTTGATAAAGAAAACAGTCTTATCATTACTTGCATAGATTTACCCTATTATTTACCCTATAATTGCAGAAATTCTTGACCTGAACATTTTTATGCAATGCTGATGAACAATTTGTTAAATTGTTTATTTGTTGTTGTTTTTTTGGTCTGGTGAAATTGCTTTTATTCAGTTCAGATTTAAGTAGATTAGACATAATTTAATGGAACATTTAAAATCCACTGTAGATTCACTACTTGCAATCAGTCAGTGTAATTCTACAATTTGAACAATCAGTAAGGTTAAACAATTTAAGACATAAAATTGAGATAGTGTTAACAGCTTATTTGGTGAAAGCATCATATCAATGTGCAGCTTTCCAGTGAGGCAACACATTCAATATGATCCTAACCAGCTTCTACATTGCCCTCTTATACTTTAATTAAAGCTGTAATGTATGACCATTGTGTATCATTGACCAAATAATTTCAGATTTTGAATTTATTGTAGATAATTTTAGTATAACTGATCTACCACAGTGTCAACTAACACTTTTATCTGTAAAGGAAACACACCACAAGACACTATAATTTCCTATAAGCTCATTAGAACTATTTTTAAATCATATTAGTTATTAGCCATATTAATTATATCAATTAGCAACCAAAGTGCATTATTGTGTTCAAATCTAAAAAAAAATGATCATACATGAAAACATAACATTGCATACGGTAGTCTTCTTGATAAATTGCCAGTCTCATAAAAAGAAAAGGTTATGAATTCATATACATAATTAGCCATTCATTCCTACTGTACCTATTTAATCAGGCTATGTACTAGATGGGCCTATTCAATCAGTCTTGATCATCATCCCCATATTATGCAATCTTTGTTATGAACAATAATATATATTTATGTTAATAATTCAATTTTCAAACACATTCACATTACATTAATCAATTGCAAGAGAACAGAGGAAACCATATAGCTAAGAGCATCATTATACTGTATATAATGATAGATAAAGAGGACAAAAACTCTATACTGTGAACTGTTTATTCAATGTTGACAACCTGCATCATCTAAGTTCTGTTAATTACTAGCATCTAAAATGTATTATTATTATTATTATTATTATTATTATTATTTAGATTTTATTATTTGCTAATATTTTTTTTGTCAGTGTACTACAACACAATTACCTAGACAATAGAGAATGGTAATCATCTTGGCTACTCTTTATTTCAAATTGTCATTGCTTTGTCTATAGCAAAAGTAACATCAATTAAAAGGAATCTCTATTAAATATCACAGAGCAAATAAAATACAATTTTATGCTGATTACAAACATTTCTTTCACCTGACCAGTAATACGTATAATTTTATTAGGTAATTTTCTAGACTGGTTTCCCAATTTGGCAGGATTTATACTTCTACTCTTATCATATGGCCTCAGTACTGTACATAGAGCATTTCTTGACACACATCAAAGAAAATGTAAAATGTACATGGAAAGAGTAAAACAGACTAATTAGGCATAAGGATTACTATCATATTTAACTTAGTATACAGCTGCATGCAATTATCCAGACTAAATTACTATACAGTATATCTATACACACCTTAAAGACCTGATGATTCTGATGCCTTACAATAGCCCCAAGCACTTTCTCAAACAGCATTTACAATTGTTATCTTTAGATATGAAGTATTCCCTACACCTCTAAATAGCAGTAGCTGGCGGTCATTCCGAGTTGTTCGCTCGCAAGTGGATTTTAGCAGATTTGCTCATGCTAAGCCGCCGCCTACTGGGAGTGAATCTTAGCATCTTAAAATTGCGAACGATGTATTCGCAATATTGCGATTACACACCTCGTAGCAGTTTCTGAGTAGCTCCAGACTTACTCGGCATTTGCGATCATTTCACTGCTTGTCGTTCCTGGTTTGACGTCACAAACACACCCAGCGTTCGCCCAGACACTCCCCCGTTTCTCCGGCCACTCCTGCGTTTTTTCCGGAAACGGTAGCGTTTTTTCCCACACGCCCATAAAACGGCCTGTTTCCGCCCAGTAACACCCATTTCCTGTCAATCACATTACGATCGCCAGAACGATGAAAATGCCGTGAGTAAAATTCCTAAGTGCATAGCAAATTTACTTGGCGCAGTCGCAGTGCGGACATTGCGCATGCGCATTAAGCAGAAAATCGCTGCGATGCGAAGATTTTTACCGAGCGAACAACTCGGAATGACCCCCGCTGTAAACTGATTTTACTGAAACTAGTTTATCCAGCTACAGCTGCTTCCAAGACCTTGTGGTTGACCTCTATTAACCTTTAATGCCAGAGTTCCCACAATAGGCTTCTATGGAGAATTCTCACCAAAGATGCCTTTGTGGAAACCATAACTGACAGTGCAGCAGCTCATGGCCAATCAGAGGGCAGGACCTACGTGGTGCACTCTCATTAGCTGCCTGCTCTCCTAGTAACATAAGTCACGTGGAGGACAGCATTCGGGAGAGAAAGTCTATGTGAACACAAATACAGTAAAATTCCTCTGTCTGTATGGTCCAGGTATTTTGGTTTGCATGTTTTTAACCCATGGATGCCTACTTTGGACAGAAGAGGACTGATGTAAGCAAGGAAGAGGTGAGTATTTTTTTTAAAGTTACTCAGAATCCACAAGGAGAAGAGGACCAAAGGGCTACAGGGAATGTAGATAAATATGTGTGAGTGTGAGCAGGAGTGTGAGTGTGCAAGGGTCTTTAATAAACTTTTACTTTCACCTTGTGTGAGTGTACTTTATTTATATTTCTTTTACAGGAGTACTACAGGTAGCAGTGTGCCCTTAATGCCATACATGCAGTTCTCCAAATACCAGCATGTGGGAGAGGCTTGCTGGGACCTGTAGTCCCACCTGTAAAAGACATTGTTAATTCTATTTTTACACTAACTAATGTACTATATATTCAGCACCCAATGCCCAGGGTGCTGGGGATAGCCTTGAGCTTCAGCCCTGGCCTTGGGTGCCCTGCAAGGTGGGGGGCCCCTTTATTGGGGGGGTTCTTACTCTCCCAGGGAACCCCAGCCAAGGCTTACTAGTTGGGTGGGTAATGGTAATGCCATGGGGACCCATATAAGTGTGTCCTTTACCTCCCTGGCTAGTGGATCTTGATGCTGGTTTAAAAAATACGGGAGACCCCTATGTCTTTTTCACCCCATGTTTTTGAAACCAGGACTGGTCCGAGAGCATGGTGCTAGTTGTTAAAATGCAGAGGTGTCAAACGGATACAAGTTGGGACTTGTGACTCTGAGCTGGGTTCAGGTTGGTTGGCGGACTCTCCGGGATGGAAGTGGGCTGTTTGGACTGAGCCTATAGTTAACACCAAGGTAGTGGCTGGATTTGGTGTCTCAGTGCTTCGTTCTGATTGGGAGGCGGTCTCTCTGGGATGGAAGTGTGCTGGTTGAAAAAAGATCCTTTGACTGATGTGTATGATAATAAAAGATGAGGATAATGAAGAAAAGGAGGATGAACCGGAACAGAGGGTCCAGACTGACGGCTACAATGGAGACATAGGAACCGGTATGCCATGATGGGAAGAGATGGCTCCTTCCGCCATTTGCATGACCCCTGCAAGTGCTGCAAGTGCTGGAAGGAGCACCCACAGTCCAGTTTCTGATATTCAAATTGAAGATGTCACTGTTGAAGTATACCAGGAGGAGGATATGGGTGTTGCTGGCGCTGAAGAGGAAGTTGATGATGAGGATTCTGATGGTGATGTGGTTTGTTTAAATCAGGCACCGGGGGAGACAGTTGTTATCCGTGGGCTGAGAAAGCCCATTGTCATGCCTGGGCAAAATACCAAAAAAGACACCTCTTCGGTGTGGAATTATTTCTCCACAAATCTGGCCACCAGGTGTCAAGCCATCTATTGCCTTTGTCAATCCATAATAAGTAGGGATAAGGACATTAACCACCATGGAACATCCTCCCTTATATGTCACCTGCAGCACATTCATCATAAGTCATTGTCAAGTTCAGAAACTTTGGGTAATAGTGTAAGCAGTCCACTGACACCTAAATGATGTGGTTTTGTTTGTTTGAATATTATTTCTCGGTGAGGATGAAAACACCGAAGGGGTGGGGGGAATCTGAGGATGAGGATGACATCTTGCCACTGTAGATCCAGTTTGTGCAAGGAGAGATTAATTGCTTCTTTTTTGGTGGGGCCCAAACAAACCAATAATTTCAGCCATAGTCGTGTGACAGACCCTGTCGCTGAAATGATTGGTTTGTTAAAGTGTGCATGTCCTGTTTATACAACATAAGGGTGGGTGGGAGACTCCAGCGGACTCCAGAGAGTAAGTATTAAACAAATGGGTGCAGTGTGTGTGGGGTGGGGTGTGTGCCCCGCACACACTGCACCCGCTATAGATACGCCAATGGTGAGGTGTGAGGTGTTCAAAATAGACTGGAAATAAGTGGAAATTAATGATATTGTGGTTAATAATACCGTAGGATCAAAATTACCCCCAAATTTTGTGATTTCAGCTGTTTTTATGTTTTATTTCCAAAAATCATCCAGATCCAAAACCAAAACCCGAATGGGTGGTTTTGGCAAAACCAATCCAGATCCAAAACATGAGTGGGGAACCAGATCCAAAACCAAAACACAAAACCCGAAAAGTGCCCGCTGCACATAGATATATATACCGAAGTTGTAGGGCACTCAGTAAAATATCCCAGCTGCCATTGTGCCTATCACATTCTGTGTATACCTTGACTCCTATTTGCATAGGAGGAGATGGCACTCCATGGACTTCTTTCTGAAGGTGATGTTTATTGCAAATGTTTCAAGACCTTAACAGTCTTTTTATAAAGGTGCTAAAAAGTGCAGTTACAGTACAATGTGCTTACCTTAAATAACAGTGAAAGGAAAAGGATCCTCCCGTGCCACCCATCCACTGGACGCCATGCATCTGGTCTGTGGTCTCATCCCCAAAGGACCCGCTGTGTCCACTAGCATTGCTGGATTGTTTCCATAGTAATGTGTACATGACTTGGACCCGTCGCGACCCAGACTTTGGGAGGCTTGTTGGTAACCTAGCAACTTACACTTGCTATAGTAGATGCCGGCCATCTGAGGCATGCTGCAGGGGTGTAAGAATGGATTACCAGGTAATACCTTTGGCGCTAGTAATGAGATGCTTTACTTAAACTGCTAATACAATGGGGTTAGTTAGGCCCCGCAAGTAGAACAACACAGAATACAAAATTAGCGCTGGGAAACTGGATATTTAAATGTATAACAATTTTAATCAAATGATTTAAGAAATACTGTTGCAACAGATCAATAAAATACAATATGTGAAGTTAAATCCGGGCATATCATAGCAGTGCAAAAATAAAAAATTGAATAAAAAGTCCCATAAACCTTAATGCTGCAAATTTGTTTTGCTGGTACTCAAATGATAACAGTTCATCCCCAAGAATGCTGCCACAGTCCAGGAACAATTTTTAGCGAATGAAAAAAGAACCAACTGCTGTTGATAATGACCTTACGTGGCTTGGTTCAAGATGCTACTTGGTCCAATTTGTTGCTCAGGTCCAATGATGTAAATTTACAATTTGCAGATGTGAACGGTTCCTATATCCGACTTCTAGGCTTTAGGTGTGAGGATGAAGAATCAGAGTCCAGCTAACCCACCGACGCGTTTCGCTGTACCACACTGGACTGTGGCAGCATTCTTGGGGATGAACTGTTATCATTTGAGTACCAGCAAAACAAATTTGCAGCATTAAGGTTTATGGAACTTTTTATTCAATTTTTTATTTTTGCAGTGCTATGATATGCCCGGATTTAACTTCACATATTGTATTTTATTGATCTGTTGCAACAGTATTTCTTAAATCATTTGATTAAAATTGTTATACATTTAAATATCCAGTTTTCCAGCGCTAATTTTGTATTCTGTGTTGTTCTATGCTGCAGGGGTGATCTGTGATAAAAAGTGCACAGATTAAAACATGGACAAGAACAGGAATATTTAGTATATATTTAAACTGTGAATACAGGCATCGATAACATCCCTGTAACCAAATTGATCTACATGCATAAATGAATTCAAACATCTTTATAGTTTATATAAATGCACTCCAGGCAATTTCATCTTTCAGTTCTTTGGATGGATAGTGTCCAACATGTACATATCCATCTAGATTCTAACTTTAAGAGTTTTTTTGCTCTGTCCCCACCGCGTATATTGGGGGTCATTCCCACCCCTTTCGCACACAGCGGTGCTTCGCTGCGGTGCAAATGGGTCGGGACTGCAGCTGCACAGCACCCGCAATGCGCATGCACGTCATTGCCAGGAGACGGGCAACTACTCCGCCAGCACAGAAAGTGATCGCAGCAGCGATCGCATGAAGACTGACAGGCGGGAGGCATTCCAGGGTGGCAACTGACCATTTTCAAGGTGTGTTGAGGCGAAAGCAGGAGGATCCAGGTGTTTGGAGGGTGTATATCTGATGTTGTTGCTGGATCCGTCGCACAGGGTAAGTAACTCTTGCCGTGGTCTTGTTTTGCAGGAAACTTTTTTAGTACAGCAAGGCTGCACAAGCGATCGCAGCCCTGCTATGCTAAAATACATTCCCCCATAGGATGCGTCAAGTTGATCGCTCGAGCAGCAAAAAGTTGCTACGTGCGATCAACTTGGAATGAGGGCCATTTTCCGGTATATGGTCGATTATCTCATATCGTAAGGTGGACATCTGGTGTCTTGCTTCCCTGAAGTGGTGTGCTACAGGTTGTTCCGGGACTTTAATTTTTTTGTTCAAGCGATGCTTTGATGGCACATCTGTGTTGCGCCCATGCGCTCTTTGAACATACGTTTCCTTTGTCTGACATAACTAAGACCACATGGACAGGTGATGAGATAGACCACGAATTTAGTTGTACATGTCTCTGTGTGCTTGATTTTGTGTTTTTTTCAAAATGAGGATGATTAAAGGTGTTTCCTGTCTCCATATAACTACAAGTTGTGCATGATGTACATCTGTAGCCCCCTGGCTTCTTATAAGAGGTGCTTGAGGATGCCTGGAACATAGGGGTAATGTCACTTTTCATGAGAATGTCTTTTAGATTTCTTCCTCTTTTGTAACAAGTCATTGGTGTTTTATTTTGGAAGACCGGCAGATCCGTGTCTGTACTCACTATGAGCCATAGGATTCTAGTGGCTCTCTGCACTACAGAGGTTCCTAGTGTGAATTCTGTGATGAAAGGGATGTTGTTAGCTCTTTTTTTATAAGGAGAGGTGTCAAGAAGCTGCTCATGTGTCATCTTTAGGACATCCATTTTTTTTGTTGAAGCAAGATTCTATGATCATATCCCCTAGCTAGGAATTTTTATACGAACAAATCAACCTGTGGTTCTACCTCTTTTGGATTGCTGGTAAACCATGCTACTCGCATCATTTGTGACCTAACTAGTCCTTTCTTCAAGGCTGGGGAATGGAAGCTGTTAGAGATTAACAAGGTGTTACGGTCCGTGCTTTTGCTATAAACAGATGTGGAGATCCTTGAGTCTGTATCTTGATAATAACGTCTAGGAAATTGACATCTTCAGAACTGTAATTATAAGTGAATTTAATTGGTGTATTTTGAGCATTGATCTCCCAGCACCCAAGCCACACAAGGCGGCAGGACAGCCTGTTAACCCATGGTGCGCCGGGGGTTGAAAAAGCTGTACCCCGCTGCAGCTGGAACGCCAGGACACAGCTCCCAGTGTGGAAGAGGCAGGACACAAGGTGGAAAGCTGCTCAATCAGATTGTAATGTCACTCAGGTGCTAAAAGGGGAGGGGTAATTCTGTGTAAGAAAAAAACTGTGTTCCCTAATGCACACCGAGTGAATAATATTACTATATAATAATAGTCAGATAATACGGAGATCTTAGTTGCGTATATCTGCAGATATAGGGTTAAGCCCCCAGGCCGATCGACAAGGCTTCTCCGTCACTGGGGGTCCCTAATGCTAGGTATGGGCCTGGGGTGCAGGACCCCACAATGTCGGCACAGGTCGGCCACCCCAGGTCAGCACACAGGTGAAAATTAATAAGGGTTAATAAGAAGCACAGAAGTGCTATGTAAGTGGTGTGATTAAAATAATATATACAAAGTGATAGGAAAAATAATAAGTGTTAATAAAGTGTTAGGGTGTGCCGACCTGCAGCAGCCCAGCAATACCGACACAGGGGCCACTGCACCCCACACCCACCCCATAAATAATTACATATATATATCTGGGTTAAATTCCCAGTGTAAGGCCACATGGTAATGGCACCTACAGCATCTGAGAGCCAGCTTACCTGGGGATACCCCTGGCTTCCCCTATGGCACTACTAGAGTCAGCAATCCCTCCTAATGCTGACCCATTTGTGCCTCTCTATATACAATACACAAGGTGGAAAGCTGCTCAATCAGATTGTAATGTCACTCAGGTGCTAAAAGGGGAGGGGTAATTCTGTGTAAGAAAAAAACTGTGTTCCCTAATGCACACCGAGTGAATAATATTACTATATAATAATAGTCAGATAATACGGAGATCTTAGTTGCGTATATCTGCAGATATAGGGTTAAGCCCCCAGGCCGATCGACTAGGCTTCTCCGTCACTGGGGGTCCCTAATGCTAGGTATGGGCCTGGGGTGCAGGACCCCACAATGTCGGCACAGGTCGGCCACCCCAGGTCAGCACACAGGTGAAAATTAATAGTGGTTAATAAGAAGCACAGAAGTGCTATGTAAGTGGTGTGATTAAAATAATATATACAAAGTGATAGGAAAAATAATAAGTGTTAATAAAGTGTTAGGGTGTGCCGACCTGCAGCAGCCCAGCAATACCGACACAGGGGCCACTGCACCCCACACCCACCCCATAAATAATTACATATATATATCTTGGTTAAATTCCCAGTGTAAGGCCACATGGTAATGGCACCTACAGCATCTGAGAGCCAGCTTACCTGGGGATACCCCTGGCTTCCCCTATGGCACTACTAGAGTCAGCAATCCCTCCTAATGCTGACCCATTTGTGCCTCTCTATATACAATACACAAGGTGGAAAGCTGCTCAATCAGATTGTAATGTCACTCAGGTGCTAAAAGGGGAGGGGTAATTCTGTGTAAGAAAAAAACTGTGTTCCCTAATGCACACCGAGTGAATAATATTACTATATAATAATAGTCAGATAATACGGAGATCTTAGTTGCGTATATCTGCAGATATAGGGTTAAGCCCCCAGGCCGATCGACAAGGCTTCTCCGTCACTGGGGGTCCCTAATGCTAGGTATGGGCCTGGGGTGCAGGACCCCACAATGTCGGCACAGGTCGGCCACCCCAGGTCAGCACACAGGTGAAAATTAATAAGGGTTAATAAGAAGCACAGAAGTGCTATGTAAGTGGTGTGATTAAAATAATATATACAAAGTGATAGGAAAAATAATAAGTGTTAATAAAGTGTTAGGGTGTGCCGACCTGCAGCAGCCCAGCAATACCGACACAGGGGCCACTGCACCCCACACCCACCCCATAAATAATTACATATATATATCTGGGTTAAATTCCCAGTGTAAGGCCACATGGTAATGGCACCTACAGCATCTGAGAGCCAGCTTACCTGGGGATACCCCTGGCTTCCCCTATGGCACTACTAGAGTCAGCAATCCCTCCTAATGCTGACCCATTTGTGCCTCTCTATATACAATACACAAGGTGGAAAGCTGCTCAATCAGATTGTAATGTCACTCAGGTGCTAAAAGGGGAGGGGTAATTCTGTGTAAGAAAAAAACTGTGTTCCCTAATGCACACCGAGTGAATAATATTACTATATAATAATAGTCAGATAATACGGAGATCTTAGTTGCGTATATCTGCAGATATAGGGTTAAGCCCCCAGGCCGATCGACAAGGCTTCTCCGTCACTGGGGGTCCCTAATGCTAGGTATGGGCCTGGGGTGCAGGACCCCACAATGTCGGCACAGGTCGGCCACCCCAGGTCAGCACACAGGTGAAAATTAATAGGGGTTAATAAGAAGCACAGAAGTGCTATGTAAGTGGAAGAGGCAGGAGGATGGACCCGCTGCGGCCTGAGTGTGCGCACACAGGGGGGACCGTGCTAGCAGGCTCCCTGAGCAGTGCTGGGCGCTTAAGTGCCGGAGCTTGTCTGTGGGGCTGAGGGCTCCACGCCGGGAACTGGGAGCTCAGCTCCTTTGTGTTGGCCCTGCACAGTGCTCAAAGTGGCGGTATGCCATACCATACCCCATTTTGAAAAAAACTAATTAAAAGTGCTGAAAAATTGCACTGTGTCAAATTGGGCACAGCACTGTTATTTGACTGTAGTGCTGCCGTTTGGTGTCATGCATGGAGAGGCTGCTAAAAAAGGCCTTTGTCAGAGATCAAACAGCACAGTATTATATAGTCTCTTGGAGTGTTGGATCAACAGTTAAAATTATGCGTCAAGTATAAATTATGCGTCAAGTACAAAATGTTAAATGTTTGACTTGACTTTTTTCACAATTCATGTTTATCTTTGTTTGGAAGATGTGTAGTTGATATTCCTGATTAAGAAGAGATATTTATCAGGTTTGTCGCCTTCTTAGAAACTGCCGACCAATGATGCCCTTTTATTTAACTGTAAAATCCATGCTACAAAAGTATTTGCTTTACGATAAGAGTGTACTACATATGTGTTAATGTGGGATCAATATCATAGTCAAAAAAAGCAAAAGTTCATATAGAAAAAAACTTTGAATACCTAATGGATTCCATACAGATATGTACCACGCAGCTGATATGTCCTCTAGGCTCTATGTACCTGACAGGAGTGAGCTGACAGATACTATGTAACTCTGGTGCTCATTCCGAGTTGTTCGCTCGCTAGCTACTTTTAGCAGCAATGCAAACGCAAAACCACTGCCCTCTGGGAGTGTATCAGCATAGCAGAATTGCTAACGAAAGATTAGCAATTCTGCTATTAAGTATTTCCTTGCAGTTTCTGAGTAGCTCCAGACCTACTCGTAGATTGTGATCACCTCAGTCCGTTTAGTTCCTGGTTTGACGTCACAAACACGCCCAGCGTCCGGCCAGCCACTCCCCATTTCTCCAGCCACTCCTGCGTTTTCTGCTGGCACGCCTGCGTTTTTTAGCACACTCCCGGAAAACGCTCAGTTACCACCCAGAAACACCCACTTCCTGTCAATTATTCTTAGATCAACAGAGCGACTGAAAAGCTTTGTTCGCCCGTGAGTAAAATAGCATAGTTTTGTGTAAAATTGCTTAGCGCGTACACCCTGCTGTGCATACGCATGCGCAGAACTGCCGGATTTTAGCCTATTAGCAATTCTGCTAAAAATAGCAGCAAGCGAACAACTCGGAATGACCCCCTCTGTTAGTATTGGGTGACATTTTTGGCAAAAATGTGTCTTAGTCAAAATGCGATGTAACTACAGTAGGATGCAAGAGGAGGCTCTGCTGATTAATTTGATATGCAACACCTGTATATCTGTGTGTCTGCTTATGAAGCACAATGGAACTTGACATGGAAAAAAGCTGCATTCGTGTGGTCACAGTGATACATGTGCAGACTAAAAGACTCAGTCACTCACTGATATACAAGTGTCACATATCAACTTAATCAGCACAATATTCTTGCGCATGCTATGCATTGTCGGCAAAATAGATGCAAAAAAAATAGGCTGTTTGGCACAACTGCAGCAAAGATGCATAAGAAAACATCTGTATGTCGCACAAGCTTTCAAGACAATAATACAGCTACTTGTAAAATAAAAATAATAAAATTAAGGTTAAGAAAAGATTGTATGGTGTGTATATCAGTGATAATGGGAGACAGCTACAACACAACCTTTTCCTTAGGCTTGACATGTATGGATACATCATTCTCTAACCATTGTACAGGTCCCAAGCACAATAAAAGCAGACCTTGATTGAGTTTATGCGCTATTAAGTGTGACTTGGCTGACACATGCTACTTCTGAGAAAACAACAACTTCGTCTCGGATTTCTAAATTATATTAGAAAATCTGCCCCATTGAGTTTATGACAAGGATTACTCCTGTGTATTCAAAAGGGCATTTGAGAAATAACCTCAATATAAAAATATCAGAAACTAATCTTTGTTAAATGTTAAACATGACAGAAAGGTCAAATGCTTTTACTAATCTGTGTTAAATAGGCTTCCAGAAACATAGTTAATCTGTTTTGTATACTCGTAATGATGAAACTTTGCATGGACACCATAACAGAAAACTATAATTAAATGGGTAGTAAGCCCCCAATTATGGAGCATGTTTAAAACAATGCAGCCAGGAGACTCGATGGATTCAGTATGGGATCCTGATGATTGGGATCCCGACTGCCGGGATTCCTTTGGCTGTCGGGATTCCGTTGTCGGTATACTGACCACCGGGATCCCAACAGCCAGGAAACTACCTGCTTCCCGACTCGACAGCAGTGAGTGGTACCTAACCAAACAGGTTATTCCCAAATTAGTTGTATGTCTGTCATGTGATGCTCACTTTCTATAATGGCACAGTCACTTCAGCCAGGTACTGTATGTCCATAGCTGTTAACCCAGATGCATTATGAGCAATGCTGTGATGCTGCCCCAGGTTGTCCAGCACTTTAAGAGAGAAATAGGTAAGTAAAATGTTTATATGGAATGCCTGTTCAAAATATTAGCTATAAACATTTGTTATAAGACATAAACATCCCCAAGAGTTTATGAAAATAATGTCATTATTGCTGATCAGAAACAGCATGAGACTACCACATTTTAATATTTTTTATGGTGATATATTGCAGTGTGCTCTGCTGTACTTTAAGTAGTTTTATTGGAAACTGTCAAACCTAGTGCTAATATTTCACCAGTTGTTCTTCATTTCAGCAGTGTAGAATTCAATTTACTAGAAATGTGATAGCCCTTCTGAAATTTTGAATTCACAATAGATAGATAATTTGATTATGTACTGAAGATTAAAAATAATACTGAAATCATTCCTATACATACTTTTTCAGCTTGCTGGAGCTATCTAGTTGTAAATGTTATATATTCTATTGTAATAAAATGTAGTCAATACTTAAGACAATGTTTTAAAGAAAATGCAATATTTCATCCTATGGCTATTTACCCTATAAGAGTTTTTAGATTAACACTTTAACCAGTCATTTAAAGAGCTTATTTTTTTATCATGAAATAAATCTTAATATGCAAATAGCTATATATATATATATATATATATATGTGTCTATATATATATAAATTGTGGAGGTGCAGCGCCACATGTGGTTGTAGAGTCAAAAATACATAAAAAAACACTCACAATAGGGGTGTCAGCAGGCCCCTAAAAATTCGGCATGGGTAAGATGCTGAGAACATGCTATTGAGAAAGGAGGGGGTAGGGGTATCAGCGACCAATGGTGTAATGACTGTGTTTAAAAAAAGATAAAATATCTGAACTTTTATATGTAGACAAAAATATATACAGTAGATTTAAAAAAAAAAAAATATATATATATATATATATATATATATATATATATAACATAGGCAGTTACCGGCACTCCACCTTACTAAATAATGCCTCCGGTGCCCTCCAGCTGGTATAGCATATAAACGTATGGACAAAAATGGCAGCACTCGGCAAGGACTTCGTCAGTAAAAGAATGCGACAGTCAGACCGTCTGAGCTTGTTAACGTTTCAGGATTTAAACTTTCGTCAGACGAAAGTTTAAATACTGAAACGTTAACAAGCTCAGACGGTCTGACTGTCGCATTCTTTTGCTGACGAAGTCCTTGCCGAGTGCCGCCATTTTTGTCCATACGTATATATATATATATATATATATATATATATAAATAAAGAAGCTCTTTAAAATGAAAAATGTAGAGGTTTTGCTTATCTTTAGTTTAGGAGGTCAATGAAGTGTGCCCAACGTATTTCATCCATGTGACTTCTTCATGGGGACAGAGTTAGCCCCTTTCCCTCCCCCTACGTGTTTAAGTTTTGTGTGACATACAGTATTTTCTGTGATGTCTTTTTCTGTACTCACCCTATTTTTCTGTTTGATCTCTTGGTTACAGGTGTGTTCTTTGTGTTCATTGTGTTTGCCTTATTGTCTACTCATATATTCTGGATAGCCAGGCATGCTTCCACCAGGAATCATGTACTATTTCCTGGAGTGGATTGTATGAGATGGTTAGGTGATTCTGGCTTATGTTAGGCAGGTTTTGGTTGTTGAGGAGTCTTTTTTAGACAAGTTATTTTGGCAGGAATCCGTTCAGTTTCAGCAGTTGCAAGAGTAGAGGAATGTATGGTGAAAATTTGGATTGAGATCATAGAGATACCATCTGCATAGGGGTTTAGGTATATCATCCACAAGTGGGATGACAGTTTTGCAAAAGTGGTGTGGAATGAGCCCCATTTGAGACATTTGTTTCTAAATGGGTATGTTTTATGAACTCCATATTTGTTTGATTGAATCTCATGTTCTTGGTTTTACCTGTTTGTTTATGCTTGGTTGTCAGTAGTGATTTGCACTTATTTTAATTAATTGTAACTAACTAATTGAATCCATTTCTTACAATGTCTTTATATTACTTTAAATGGTTCAATATTGTAACTAGTGATGTGCACCGGACATTTTTCGGGTTTTGTGTTTTGGTTTTGGATTCGGTTCCGCGGCCGTGTTTTGGATTCGGACGCATTTTGGCAAAGCCTCCCTGAAAATTTTTTGTCGGATTTGGGTGTTTTTTTAACAAAAAAACTCAAAAACAGCTTAAATCATGGAATTTGGGGGTCATTTTGATCCCATAGTATTATTAACCTCAATAACCATAATTTCCACTCATTTCCAGTCTATTCTGAACACCTCACACCTCACAATATTATTTTTAGTCCTAAAATTTGCACCAAGGTCGCTAGATGACTAAGCTAAGCGACCCAAGTGGCCGACACAAACACCTGGCCCATCTAGGAGTGGCACTGCAGTGTCAGACAGGATGGCACTTCAAAAAATAGTCCCCAAACAGCACATGATGCAAAGAAAAAAAGAGGTGCAATGAGTTAGCTGTGTGACTAAGCTAAGTGACCCAAGTGGCCGACACAAACACCTCGCCCATCTAGGAGTGGCACTGCAGTGTCAGACAGGATGGCACTTCAAAAAATAGTCCCCAAACAGCACATGATGCAAAGAAAAAAAGAGGTGCAATGAGGTATCTGTGTGACTAAGCTAAGCGACCCAAGTGGCCGACACAAACACCTGGCCCATCTAGGAGTGGCACTGCAGTGTCAGACAGGATGGCACTTCAAAAAATAGTCCCCAAACAGCACATGATGCAAAGAAAAAAAGAGGTGCAATGAGGTAGCTGTGTGACTAATCTAAGCGACCCAAGTGGCTGACACAAACACCTGGCCCATCTAGGAGTGGCACTGCAGTGTCAGACAGGAAGGCACTTCAAAAAATAGTCCCCAAACAGCACATGATGCAAAGAAAAAAAGCGGTGCACCAAGGTCGCTGGATGGTTAAGCTAAGGGACCCAAGTGGCCGACACAAACAACTGGCCCATCTAGGAGTGGCATTGCAGTGTCAGACAGGATAGCACTTCCAAAAATAGTCCCCAAACAGCACATGATGCAAAGATAAATTAAAGAAAAAAGAGGTGCAAGATGGAATTGTCCTTGGACCCTCCCACCCACCCTTATGTTGTATAAACAGGACATGCACACTTTAACAAACCCATCATTTCAGAAACAGGGTCTGCCACACGACTGTAATTGAAATGACTGGTTGGTTTGGGCCCCCACCAAAAAAAGAAGCAATCAACCTTTCCTTGCACAAACTGGCTCTACAGAGGCAAGATGTCCACCTTCTACTCATCCTCCGATTCCTCACCCCTTTCACTGTGTACATCCCACTCCTCACAGATGATTAATTCGTCCCCACTGGAATCCACCATCTCAGGTCCCTGTGTACTTTATGGAGGCAATTGCTGGTGAATGTCTCCACGGAGGAATTGTTTATAATTCATTTTGATGAACATCATCTTCTCCACATTTTCTGGAAGTAACCTCGTACGCCGATTGCTGACAAGGTGAGCGACTGCACTAAACACTCTTATCGGTGTACACACTGGAGGGGGGGCAACTTAGGTAAAATAAAGCCAGTTTGTGCAAGGGCCTCCAAATTGCCTCTTTATCCTGCCAGTATACGTACTGGCTGTCTGACGTGCCTACTTGGATGCGGTCACTCATATAATCCACCACCATTCTTTCAATAGTGACAGAATCATATGCAGTGACAGTAGACGACATGTCAGTAATTGTTGGCAGGTCCTTCAGTCCGGACCAGATGTCAGCACTCGATCCAGACTGCCCTGCATCACCACCAGCGGGTGGGCTCAGAATTCTTAGCCTTTTCCTCGCAGCCCCAGTTGCGGGAGAATGTGAAGGAGGAGCTGTTGACGGGTCACGTTCCGCTTGACTTGACATTTTTCTCACCAGCAGGTCTTTGAACCTCTGCAGACTTGTGTCTTTCCCGGAAAGAGAGATACAATATAGGCTTTAAACCTAGGATCGAGCACGGTGGCCAAAATGTAGTGCTCTGATATCAACAGATTGACCACTCGTGAATCCTGGTTAAGCAAATTAAGGGCTCCATCCACAAGTCCCACATGCATAGCGGAATCGCTCTGTTTAAGCTCCTCCTTCAATGTCTCCAGTCTCTTCTGCAAAAGCCTGATGAGGGGACTGACCTGACTCAGGCTGGCAGTGTCTGAACTGACTTCACGTGTGGCAAGTTCAAAGGGTTGCAGAACCTTGCACAACATTGAAATCATTCTCCACTGCGCTTGAGTCAGGTGCATTCCCCCTCCTTTGCCTATATCGTAGGTAGCTGTATAGGCTTGAATGGCCTTTTGCTGCTCGACCATCCTCTGAAGCATATAGAGGGTTGAATTCCACCTCGTTACCACCTCTTGCTTCAGATGATGGCAGGGCAGGTTCAGGAGTGTTTGCTGGTGCTCCAGTCTTCGGCACTCGGTGGCTGAATGCCGAAAGTGGCCCGCAATTCTTCGGGCCACCGACAGCATTTCTTGCACGCCCATGTCATTTTTTAAATAATTCTGCACCACCAAATTCAATATATGTGCAAAACATGGGACGTGCTGGAATTTGCCCAGATGTAATGCACGCACAATATTGCTGGCGTTGTCCGATGTCACAAATCCCCAGGAGAGTCCAATTGGGGTAAGCCATTCTGCGATGATGTTCCTCAGTTTCCGTAAGAGGTTGTCAGCTGTGTGCCTCTTATGGAAAGCGGTGATACAAAGCCTAGCCTGCCTAGGAGCGAGTTAGCGTTTGTGAGATGCTGCTACTGGTGCCGCCGCTGCTGTTCTTGCTGCGGGAGGCAATACATCTACCCAGTGGGCTGTCACAGTCATATAGTCCTTAGTCTGCCCTGCTCCACTTGTCCACATGTCCGTGGTTAAGTGGACATTGGGTATAACTGCAATTTTTAGGACACTGGTGACTCTTTTTCTGAGGTCTGTGTACATTTTCGGTATCGCCTGCCTAGAGAAATGGAACCTAGATGGTATTTGGTACCAGGGACACAGTACCTCAAGCAATTCTCTAGTTTCCTGTGAATTAACGGTGGATACCGGAAACATGTTTAACACCAACACAGCTGCCAAGGCCTGAGTTATCCGCTTTGCAGCAGGATGACTGCTGTGATATTTCATTTTCCTCGCAAAGGACTGTTGGACAGTCAGTTGCTTACTGGAAGTAGTACAAGTGGTCTTCCGACTTCCCCTCTGGGATGACGATCGACTCCCAGCAGCAACAACAGCAGCGCCAGCAGCAGTAGGCGTTACACTCAAGGAAGCATTGGAGGAATCCTAGGCAGGAGAGGACTCGTCAGACTTGACAGTGACATGGCCTGCAGGACTATTGGCTTTCCTGTCTAAGGAGGAAATTGACGCTGAGGTAGTTGGTGGGGTGGTTTGCAGGAGCTTGGTTACAAGAGGAAGGGATTTAGTTGGCAGTGGACTGCTTCCGCTGTCACCCAAAGTTTTTGAACTTGTCAATGACTTCTGATGAATGCGCACCAGGTAACGTATAAGGGAGGATGTTCCGAGGTGGTTAATGTCCTTACCCCTACTTATTACAGCTTGACAAAGGCGACACACGGCTTGACACCTGTTGTCTGCATTTCTGTTAAAATAATTCCACACCGAAGAGGTGATTTTTTTTGTAATTTGACCAGGCATGTCAATGGCCATTTTCGTCCCACGGACAACAGGTGTCTCCCCGGGTACCTGACTTAAACAAACCACCTCACCATCAGAATCCTCCTTGTCAATTTCCTCCTCAGTGCCAGCAACACCTATATCCTCATCCTGGTGTACTTCAACAGTGACATCTTCAATTTGTCTATCAGGATCTGGACTGCGGGTGCTCCTTCCAGCACTTGCAGGGGGCGTGCAAATGGTGGAAGGCGCCACCACTTCCCGTCCAGTGTTGGGAAGGTCAGGCATCGCAACCGACACAATTGGACTCTCCTTCGGGATTTGTGATTTAGAAGAACGCACAGTTATTTGCTGTGCTTTTGCCAGCTTAAGTCTTTTCATTTTTCTAGCGAGAGGATAAGTGCTTCCATCCTCATGTGAAGGTGACCCACTTGTCATGAGGAACATAGGAGAGGGCCTCAGCTGTTCCTTGCCACTCCGTGTCGTAAATGGCATATTGGCAAGTTTACGCTTCTCTTCAGATGATTTTAATTTAGATTTTTGGGTAATTTTACTGAACTTTTGTTTTTTGGATTTTACATGCTCTCTACTATGACATTGGGCATCGGCCTTGGCAGACGACGTTGATGGCATTTCATCATATCGGCCATGACTAGTGGCAGCAGCTTCAGCACGAGGTGGAAGTGGATCTTGATCTTTCCCTATTTTACCCTCCACATTTTTGTTCTCCATTTTTTAATGTGTGGAATTATATGCCAGTAATATATCAATAGCAATGGCCTACTGTACCGTACTGCTATTTATTATATACTGGTGGTCAGCAAAATTATGCACTGTCCTCCTGCTATATATATACTGCGCAAAACTTAAATGCACCACAGGTATGGATGGATAGTATACTTGACGACACAGAGGTAGGTAGAGCAGTGGACTACTGTACCGTACTGCTATATATTATATACTGGTGGTCAGCAAAATTATGCACTGTCCTCCTACTTTATATACTACGCAAAACTTAAATGCACCACATGTATGGATGGATAGTATACTTGACGACACAGAGGTAGGTAGAGCAGTAGACTACTGTACCGTACTGCTATATATTATATACTGGTGGTCAGCAAAATTATGCACTGTCCTCCTACTATATATATACTGCGCAAAACTTAAATGCACCACAGGTATGGATGGATAGTATACTTGACGACACAGAGGTAGATAGAGCAGTGGACTACTGTACCGTACTGCTATATATTATATACTGGTGGTCAGCAAAATTATGCACTGTCCTCCTACTGTATATACTGCGCAAAACTTAAATGCACCACAGGTATGGATGGATAGTATACTTGATGACACAGAGGTAGGTAGAGCAGTAGACTACTGTACCGTACTGCTATATATTATATACTGGTGGTCAGCAAAATTATGCACTGTCCTCCTACTAGGGAGGACAATCCCAGGATCGGGATAGGCGGGATCCCTGGATTTGGGCCCAAAAATGCCGGGATTTGAATCCCGGGATTGGAGCTTCCAATCCCGGGATTTACGGGATCAGAGTGCACATGCGCAGTTTTGCCGGACAGCGCTGAGCACTATAGCACAGCGCTACACGGCTGTCAGCGATGTAGTTACATCAGCTATGGACACACACACACACTGACCGCGCTGGCGGCATTTTAAATGTAGCGCCGGCTGCCAGCAAATCAGAGCTGGCAGACCGGCAGCCAATCAGGGAAGCGGCAGCAGCCGCAGCCCCTGATTGGCTGACGGACTGCAAGTTCTGACTGGCTGGCAGCCAGCGCTACGTTTGAAATGCTGCCAGCGCGGTCAGTGTGTGTGTGTCCTTGGCTGGTGCCCGCGGCCCGTCTAAGTAGTAAGTGTTTATCTTATCGCTACCTACACCCACACTCCCTCACTGCCCCAGACATCCTCCCTCTGCTCGCTACACCCACCGGCACCTTCTCTTCCTGTACCTTACATGCTCACTACACACCCACCCTCCCACTGCTCCCTACACCCACTCTCCCGCTGCTCCCTACACCCACCCTCCCGCTGCTCCCTACACCCACCCTCCCGCTGCTCCCTACACCCACTCTCCCTTCCTGTTCCTTACATGCTCCCTACACCCACCCTTTCTTGCTCCCTACATCCACCCTGCCTTGCTGCCCTCCACATATACTTTCCCTTCTCCCTACACTGCTCCCTACACTGATCCCTACTGCAATCCCGGGATCCTGGGAATCTCGGGATTGAGCATTTTTCAATCCTGAATCCCGGGATTGAAAAAATGCCCCGGGATTGGCCTCCCTACCTCCTACTATATATATACTGCGCAAAACTTAAATGCACCACAGGTATGGATGGATAGTATACTTGACAACACAGAGGTAGGTAGAGCAGTGGACTACTGTACCGTACTCATATAATACTGGTGGTCATTGGTCAGCAAAATTCTGCACTGTCCTCCTACTATATACTACAATGCAGCACAGATATGGAGCATTTTTCAGGCAGAGAACGTAGATATTTTCAGCACACTGAGCACAGATATTTGCAAGCACACTGAGCACAGATATTTGCAGCACACTGAAAACAACTGAGAGAACGCTGCACACGTCCTCTCCCTATCATCCCCAATGCACGAGTGAAAATGGCGGTGACGCGCGGCTCCTTATATAGAATACGAATCTCGTGAGAATCCGACAGCGGGATGATGACGTTCGGGCGCGCTCGGGTTAACCGAGCAAGGCGGGAAGATCCGAGTCTGCCTCGGAACCGTGTAAAATGGGTGAAGTTCGGGGTTGTTCGGATTCCGAGGAACTGAACCCGCTCATCACTAATTGTAACCTGCCAATTGTTGCACTGGACCTCATCTGCACTGAATACATCGCTCAGAATACTCTGGGGTGTTCAAAATATTAGGCACATGTGCAGTGCATCTATGGAGAGTAGCTGCAGATGACTAAAGAGGTATTTCAATCTATCTCTATCAGAGCCAAGGCTGTTTGTAGTGTAATGCAGCAGAAAGGAGCTGAAGATGAAAGAAGCAAGAGAGAAATCAATCGGGAGAGGAGATTTGTATATGCTACATGGCCTGGGCAGCCATTTGCTGGAGAGGCGTGCGATACTGCTCAAAGAAAATACATGCCAGTGGGTCAGAGCAGAGGATCTTAGCCTTTTACCAACTGTTCAGCAGTTTCACTGTAGAGAGGAGAAACCTGTTGAGAGAGAACCAATGTGATGTTTGTGAGTCCCTGTCACTTGTGTAGACTTGTTAAAGACAAGGTTGGAAGTAGCAGATATCCTTTAAGTTTAAGTAAAATGTTACATATACAGTAGCAAAAAATATAATTTCTAGCTATTACAGTACATGAGAATATTCTAGTACTAAGCTGCCATCAGCTCTGTGAAGGCAACGTTCAAAAAGTCAGAGTGTTACTGCAAAATACAATGTCACATAAACTTCAGTGCATTCACTTTCAGGAGAGGAAAATAACCTCATAGAGTTAACTGAGTGAGATAAAACCATACTGTAACTTCTTGTTTAAACATTTCAATATTAGGATTTGTTTGTTTTTCATGAGGAGGAGGTGGTGCTGCTGGGACATGGGTGCTACCCTCTTGCCTGAGATCAGCTGACTGCTGTTCTACCAATCCTAGACCTGATTCCTGTCACATGACTACAGTGACCTATCAGCAGCCAAGGCACCCTCTATAAGTCTCGCCCTGGTTCATTGCCAGAAAAATGTCAGCTATAATCCACTTTATAGCTTCTTTTGTAGTTGTTTCAGAGTTAGCTCCTCAATTCCAGTGTTTTCCTGAAATAATCTCAGCACCAGTCATTATTACTGAGTGCTCTTTTAGTTTGCAAAATACTGTATTTCTGTTTTGCTTCAAGTATCATCTAATATTATTGATCTTATTCAATCTGTAGTTTGTTCCTGTTGTGCTGCCAGTATTACCAAGCACTATCCACAGTCTCCTGTGTGCTTCTGCTATACTCCAGGTACTGGTCATCACTAAAGGGCACTCTCACAGTCTCCAGTGTACTCTTGTTGTGCATTAAGTACCATCTAATATTACTGAGTGTGTCTCAGTCTCCAGTGTATTCCTTATTGTGCGCAGAGCTTCTAAGCTACACAATGGTGCATCTTCTATTGTTGTACAGTCTCAACTAAAGCCTACCAGGTGCACATCATCATAAGCCTGTAGTCTCGCCTACAGCCTTCCTAATACACATCATTAGCAGTCAGCAGTACCTGTTACTCCATTACACCAGTGTGCTTCTCTGCGTCAGCCTGCCTACTTGCTCTCAATACCTTCATGTTTCTGAATGTCATATCAACCCTGCACATTCCAGCCTACTAACTTATCCTCTATTCCACTGTGTGCAGTCTCTACCAGTTCATTCCTGCATGCCCTAGTTACCACTGTCTGTTAATATGTTTGAGCAGTTCCAGTTCCATATTGTGTACTCCCGTGTATAGTATAAGCCACAGTCTGCTAAAATAATTGTGCAGTACCTATTTCAGCCTGCAAACTACCAGTGTTCAATACCAAACATAATCTGGAGATGGTGCATATCCCTAGTGTGTATTGACTGTCTATATTACTTCTCTATCATGATACAGTATGTCTCCTGTTCAGTGTTAAGGCAGTAGAACTGACTGTGGAAGCACTACTCATTCACATATTCACTTTCTCTAGTTTATCCAGACCTGCCTAGCGGCCTTAGCCTGGAGCCCAAAACAAACCTGATCCTGGCAGTGGTGGTATCCTTAGTAATAAATACTGATTTTTTTTTCCATCTGATCTGATTACTGTCTTTGCCTGCAGGGAGAAATCTCTGCTGTGGAGCTGAAGGGAGAAATTAACTTGAGTGCTGCTGTAGAGAAGAATTGGGAAAAGAGTCATTTCTTCTTGATGTACCATTAGGATGTGATATCAGAGCCTGTTATAATCCATATACTGTACCACAACATTGTATCATAAATACATTTTTATCAGGGAACCACACCTGTCCTGTAGATTCAATATTTAGAGATGTTTTCTCGCTAACCTATCCTCATATGCAGGGGTTAAAGTGAGCTGGAAAGGGGCAGAACTGTGTTCCGTCAGTTCCATTTGGAGACAAAACCAGTTTTGCCTATTCAGGCTCTCCTAACCCAGAGAGATGCCCTGCTTCCGGCTCCTTCCTCACAGCAGCAGCTGAAGGCAGGGGCTCTCTCTTGAGATCCAGCTTCCAGTTTTGGCAGTGTGTGCTAAGGGAGAGACATCATGACTTCTCTCCCATAGTTAAGAGGAACGGGCGGCCAGAAAGACGTCAGCGGTTGGATGCAGGAACGAGGCTTAAGGTAATTATTGTGAGGTTTTTTTAAGAATGTGTAAGCGGCACTACGACAGGGGGCAATACCACATGGGGCATTAGTACAGGGGAATTACCACTGGGGGCAATACTACATGGAGGCTTAACTATGGGGGCATTACTACAAGGGGCACTACTACACAGGGGCAATACTACAGGGTGCATTACTACAAGGGGCATTACTACTGGGGACACTACTATAGGGGGCAATACTACACAGGGCCATTACTACTGGGGGCAATACTACACAGGGGCATTACTACTGGGGCACTACTAATGTGGGCATTGTATAGTGGGCACTTCACAAGGGGCATCACTCCTGGGGACATAAGGGGAACTACTGGTGTCACTGCATAAGGGACACCACTATTATGGGCTCTACATAAGGGGCACTACCACTACAGTGGGCATTGCGTAAGGGGCACTACTACTGTGGGCATTGTATAAGGGGCACTACTGCTGTGGGGGCATTATGTGTATTAAGTGTGCTACTACTGTGGGCTTTGTATATAAAGTGCACTAATGTGTGCCAATACATGAATAAGGGACACTACCATCTAGTGTAATGTGAATAAGATTGAGCTACTGTGCAGCATAATTTTAAATGAGGAAACTATTGCATGACCGCACCTCTCTCTTTTTAAAATCATGGCCCTTTTTTGTGGCACGTTACTGTGGCATGCACAATCCCTTTATTACGTAGGCATGTGTGTGTGTGTGTGTGTGTGTGTGGGGGGAGGGGTGAGTTCCACTACTTCTCTAGGACCACTTTAAGCATTGCTCATATCATGGCAAATAGTCCTCTTTTACTCTCCAATAAAAATGTCATGCCATGTGTCCAGAATTGGTAACTGTTTCACACTGCAAAAGTGACTAAGGTACAAAGTTCAAGAACCTTGAACAACATTAGCAACATTGGTGGTCATTCCGAGTTGTTTGCTCGTTGCCGATTTTTCGCTATGCTGCGATTTGCTGCTAAATGCGCATACGCATGGTACGCAGCGCGCATATGCTTAGTTATTTAACTAAAAACTTAGCAGGTTTGCTGTTGTTCGTGCGGCGCTTTACAGTTGCACTACTGATCGGTGAGTGATTGACAGGAAAGGGGCGTTTCTGGGTGGTAACTGAGCATTTTCCGGGAGTGTGCTAAAACATGCAGGCGTGTCAGGGAAAAACGCGGGAGTGTCTGGAGAAACGGGGGAGTGGCTGGCCAAACGCAGGGAGTGTTTGTGACGTCAAACCAGGAACTAAACAGACTAAGCTGATCGCAATCTAGGAGTAGGTCTGGAGCTACTCAGAAACTGCAAGAAAATATGTAGTAGCAATTCTGCTAATGTTTCGTTCGCTATTCTGCTAAGCTAAGATACACTCCCAGAGGGCGGCGGCCTAGCGTGTACAATGCTGCTAAAAGCAGCTAGCGAGTGATCAACTCGGAATGAGGGCCATTGTGTTACACAGCAGTGTGTGACACAGATGCTAAACTGAAAAAAGGGCAAGAGACATGGGGCCGATATGACTGAGCTTTGCCATGTGCCCTGCCATACAGCATTGTGTTCAGTGTGTGAATTTACGCCGCCACAATTTTGAAAAAAGTTCAAATCCTAGGCATTAAAGCTGCTAACCAGGGAGAGATTTACAGTAGGTAAAAGTGTGAAAGTCCTAAAGTTGCTACCTGTGGTGCAGCATCTAAGTTGTGCCATGCATCTTATGCCAAATAGTGCAAAGATGAAGGGTAAACAAGGACACATCTGTAGGTGACAATTTGATGGACCCTGCTGCTTCTAGTCCTGGTGGGCTTTCCTCTGCAGAGTTTATTGAAAGAGGAGTGTGCTGTAGCTAAGACTCTAGTCTTCCTGTTCTCTAGGGAGGTTTCATGCCTTATCCCAAGGAGGCCACTGAGATCTCTATTGAGTTTGTGTAGGGGCCATCTTGTCTTTACTGTGTACAGTGACATAGTGGAAGACAGAAATCTCATGTTTATTTACTATGAGACCTGGTTATTATCTGCTATAAAGCTGTTCCAGCATCCCTGTACTGTTGCCTGGTTGCACTATACACTTTGGTTGGTGAGTTGTATAGAACCCTACTATGCTCAAGCTCTGCTCCATCACATGTAACAGTTAGTAAAGCTGTACCTGGTATTGTATTTATCAATAGACCAATACCACGTGTTCAGTATCTGGGCTTTATAGAGTTTGAATCATCAGCTGGTATGTACCTATATAACTCAGCAGTATCAACACCTGCACACACACACACACACACACACACACACACACACACACACACACACACACACACACACCTGCAGTATCAACACCTACACACAATTTCCAACAGAGTTGTGGTGAAATTTGTGATCCTCACTGTAGATCTAGTGATTTAACTCTAAATTTGTACTGCTTTCTCTCCATACTGCAATATGTATGGCTTCTGCTGTGCTTAACTCTCTCTGTGATGATCTTGCAAATGAGTTTGATATGCTGGCGTTTGGGATGCCGGCGGTCAGAATACCAACAGCAGCATCCCGATGATCAGAATCCTGAAAGTGAAGGTACGTATACTTACTTTCCCCTATGGTCCCCTTACCCTAACGCTCCCTTCTAGCAGCCTAAATCTAACCCTCCCACCCCTGCAGCCTAACCCTAAGCATCTCTGGTAGTGCCTAAACCTAACACCCCTCCTCAAAGCCTAAATCTAACCCTCCTTGACTGCAGCCTAACCCGGGCAGCAGACTAACACTCCCATCACAGCCTAAACCCGGCACACATGCATGGCTTAACTTTCTGGCATTAGGGATCTAGACAGTCGTGATTCCGGAGCCTGGCTGGTGACCCCATGCAGGATGCCAGTATCAGCATTCCAAGTACAATAGGGATTTTGGTGTCTGTATTCTGACTGAAGGGGTCCTGACCAGATCCCCTTGCAAATATATGTATCACAAACAAAATACTGTACATTTATTCATTTGGGAACAGGACAAGTTTATAAATAAAATAAAGTAAAGACATTATATAAGAGAATCTTGATCAAAAAGGTATATAATTGTATGCATTTAATTGCTATAAAAGAACAACCTTCATAATCAATATTGTAAAACAGGATTTACGAATATATATATTAAATACAACAATAAACTCTTTGAAAAAATTCTAATTTTATTATGGGAAACAACCTTGCTACAAGAATATAAATAAAATCTTTAAAAACGAATAATGGAGTCTATTCAGGCCTGAACGGAGCTGTGCGTCTGTACGCAGCAGCTGCATTCAGCGGGTCTGCGCACAGTGTGCTCACGCGACCTTTCTCTTGTGGCAGGATGTGGCTGCAATGTGATTGACAGTGGCAGGCTTAAGGGGGCTTCAGAGAGGCATGCCGGGAGCATTTTTGGGGTGGCTGCGTGATTTCGCATGCAGTCGCTCATATAAAAAAAATGGCCGGGCCTCCTGCCAGTGCAGCCAGGATGGCTGAGGTCAACCTTAAATCAACGCATCCACAATTAAATTGTGGACATATCACGGGGCAACACAACATACATGCTGGACAGCTTTGCCCTGTGCTTGCTGGCACCCAGCGTGTGAGTAGATACAGTAGATGCAGATATTGCTGCGGGAAGCAAGATCTGCATCCATTTATGAATAACCATCATAGCCTTTTATTCCATTAACAATGATCATGTTCACAATCCTTTAATAGACTTGTTAAAGTTAACTGGTATAGTGTATATGGTATAAATCCAACCAATACAGTTCTCTTTGTCCTAAATGTTTAAGGAGATCACCTCCTCTAATTTAAAAATTTTTAAACAATGATTTTAATTTCCACACAAGGCTCAAGTATTTATGTTCATGGACATATCTTGTGCCATGTGTCACTTATTAATATTGTGATGGGAGTGAAGGCTGACAGCATATGGCTATCTTGCACATTCCAATTCTCCTACAAACAACCTTCTACACATCTCTGTTTGTAGTGAGAAGTTGACATAAGTGAGATGGCTGACATAGTTCACTGTTGGTCCATGGTCTTTCCACCTTCCGCAATGTCTCAGCTAAGAGTGTGCCTTGCTATGCCTTTAACCATTAAACTGCCTTTAACCATTGGAACCGTAAGGCAAAGGTAACAGTTTATCTGAAAAAAAAATGATGGGCCCCTAGTTCCTGTGGAGCCCTAAGGCTTTAGCCTACTCAGCCCCATAGATAATATGGCCCAGAGTGTATACTGAAGTGAAAACCAAGGATATAAAATGAAGGATGCAAATGTAATCTATCAATGCAAATAATTGTATACAGAATGTTATACAATTCTAGATAAAAATACAACATGTAAATTAAAGCAATCACATATTTTTGTATTGTTCTTTCATATTTCAGAACAATTAGTTTAACTGTACAGTATGAACATACAAAACAAATAATGCAAAGAATAAATACATATACATAATACAGAAAAAGGCATGAAACTGTTAATATGAAATTGAAACATTCAGAAACAATTCTGTAATCTGGAAATAACATGTATTTGACATTGAGGGTGTGTATTTTGTGTATAATACCTTTGTGTGCATAATCATTGTTATTTTAAGATGTAGTAAAATGCATTACATCAATCAAGAGTCTCATAGGTCCGAAGAAGTCACATCTCATAAAAAGTCTTGTGTATTTTCTCCTTCATCTCTAGCAAATTATAAATCCACATAGAATCAGAAAATACTGTAGCACATACACCACACTACAATTACAATGTTTGGAAAATTGTATGCTTTCTTTCATAAGTAGGGATAATTCATCTATCATCTCTAAAGATATCTAAAACAAGTAGTCTTCAACCAAATTAGTCAGCAAAGCAAAGAAACAAAGACCTAAAAGTCATAAGATTGTTTCTTTTTTACTTACTAAAACATTTGCATTATGTTTAATACTTCAATAATAAAGAAAATGTCTAGTCTTTTCTCTACATGATTTGGTTACACAAATCTTTTACATCCTTGATACATCAACCCTCCCTCCATCTGTCCTGGATCAAAACCCCTCCTCATGCCTCTGTAGACTCTTTCCACTGCTGCAAATTCTCAGGTAATGGCACTAGTGCCTTTTAGGCATTATAAATCCCCTTATCCATTGCACCATAACCCCTTCTCTCAACACACCTGGCCTAGCTCCCTTCATAGTGGCAGCCGGGATTTATAATTATACTAGTCAATATCATTATTAAACCCAAGCTCATTTTAAAACGTACCCCTCCATTCACCCCCTTCCGACTCCACCGTGGTGTGACACTGTTGTCTTCTGGGCTCACATGCATTTCCTTTATTGTTGGTTTAGGTGGTTCATTGAACTAAGGTCCACAGCAATTGGCCTCTCCCGAATTAAAGGTTTGACCATAGAATTCCCAGCAGCCTGATGTGTTTTTCTTCCAGTCTTACATGACAGTTTGACTTCAGGTCCCTACCATTAACAGTAGCAATAGTCAAGGGAGGTTAGAGCATAAGTACTTCTTTTCAAATATTAGTATGTTTTGTTTGGACATGATCATGCCAAAGCTACTGAGTATTAGCTTCTTGTTGAGTTTAATCTGGGGAGTTTGGCTTTGTACAGTACCAGCTCAAGCAAAGGGTCTTCCAGACAGCAGAACATTTGAATAAGCTCATTAAGCTGCTAACTAAGCAATTGCAAGAGAAAAATAGAAAGTTGGAATGGCAGATAGGAGTCTAATCAGGATGGTGCATTGCGCAAACAAATCAGTTTTATGGGATAATAAGAATTATTTAAGGGATAGGATCTGGTGGGGGAAGTTACTGTGGGTCTAATTGAGACCTGATTGCTTTGTTAAAAATTTGGAGAGGGCTGTGATAAGATAGTCACCGCCCAGGGACAGTGAAAACCCGCCCTGTGCAAGTGTGTGAATGCATATGTACGCCATGCGAAAATGTCGCCAGGCAACGGAAATCCGCAAATTCGTTAGTAACTCACTCAAAATCAAATGATTTTTCCATACTGTGCAGTCTGTGCATACCCAAGACTTACTCCTACAGTGCGATACAAAGAGGCTGATCGGGGTCAAAGCTGACGTCACACACCCTCCCAAAAAATGCTTGGGAATGCATGACACTAGCAGAATAAGACCAGTAACCACCCCCAAACATCTGCTTCCTGTCAATCACCTTGCGTACGCCTATCGATCATAATTTTCCCACCATTATGTTGCTGTGTGGCATCACACCTGCGCATTGTGGTGCATACACATGCGCAGTCATTCGATAATAGGATGCTGTGCAAATTCGTACAACAGCGAACAGGTCTTGATCGGGCCCCATATTTGGAAATATTTAGAGTTAAAGAGGAAGTAAAGAATGGCCTGGCTGTAGCCAAGGGGAGGGGATTGTCAAGAATGCTTTTCATGGTTATAGCAATTAGTTTGTGGGAATGCGCTGTATGTGTTTATGACCTTTTACCTTAACTCTATGGCCGATAAATATATAAATATCATCAAATACACGTATATGATCTGTGGCATGTATGCTGAATCCAAAGAACTCAAGGGAAGGGTGTAGGACAGGCTTTTTCAACCAGTGTGCCGTGGCACACTAGTGTGCCGCGACCAGTTGCAAGGTGTGCCCCAGAGCCAGAGCAGCTTTCTGAACCTTCAGGGTGAACTGTTGGCCCGGGCTCTTCTTAGAGGATCAGTCGTGCTCCGGCCGTGACGTATGCCTTGAAGACGCGGCGGTGTGATATCATAGGTCATGGCCGCCGCTTCTCACCACCCAGCCAGCCCACCCGCCTACATACACATCTTCCAGTTTCTGACTGCATACACCGCTTTCCTTGCCCACCCACATCCACACCTGCCCGACCGCCCACTGCTCAGTATTCGCAGCACTCCACTATGAACAATCCCCGCCACTGAGGGACAGGGCGGAGGACAGTTGACTGATAGGGGATAATATTTGGAGGTTCTTTTTCTCCTGTGGGGAACAATAGGATTTATTTGGGGAGAATAAGGATTTATGGGGGGGACAATGTGAATAATTTATGTGGGGAGCAATAGGATTTATGTAGGGAGCAATGTGATTGTTTTTTCTGTGTAGGCCCATGTATGTGTGGATTTTTTTTTTTTTTACTATGAGGGCCAATGTGTGTTTTTTGTTTTTTTTCTGTGGGGAGCTGGTGGTGTGCCTTGGCAATTTGAAAATATATTTCGGTGTGCCGCGAGTAAAAAAAGGTTGAAAATCACTGGTGTAGGATGAGGAGTTTAGGAAGAAGTTGTTTGGGACATGGTTTACTAGCTTTACCTTTAAGGATGTGAAGATGTGGCTGGATACAGCAGTTAAAAGGTTTGGAGGAAAGGTAGCAGCTGAAAAGACCTTTTGATTAAGGTTGACCCCACCAATGAAAATAAAGGACCAGGACTTCAAAAGTAGAATAGGCAAGGGTAGGTCAATGACATGCAGTAAGGTAATGCAGAGCCTCTCCTGTATACTCCAGAGTTTTGACTATAAAATTGATATGAAAAATACATAGAAAAAACATTAAAAATATATACTTTGTATTATTCTACATTTTTATAGTCAAAACTCTATAGTATACTGGTCTATAACAGGCGAGGCACTGCCTCAACTACCTTCTTTGTCCGCATATCTTTGATCAAAACTCACCAAATTTCCAGCAGTATATAATGATGCACCTTTGTATAATACCCACATATATGTATATGTAAATCTGGCTCTAATACTAGCTAGTGTCTCCCCAGCCAGTTGCCTCACTGCACATCACTTGGTAGGTGGTATCTCTAAGTATGTCCAACTCACCTATTGAGATTTTGGAGCTCTTTAAAATGCATGGTTTCTTACCCCTATAAGCTAGAGTGTGAATTTTTGAATTATTGTTTACAAGCTTTATGGAGCCTTTATATTTGCTACTAGCTAGGGGAAGGTAGGGTTGCATTATGGGATTTTATATCAGCCTAGGAATTGCTGACGGTTGTCAGGAATCAATGATAATGTACAAATTCAGTTGGGGTGCATATACAAGATACCCTTATTGCCATCATCCAGTTTATGTATTTCTCCAGTCATTAAATAACAGTACTATGGATGCATGTGTTAGGGTCTCCTGCCCTGTGCTGCCACGTCGTCATGGCAACCGGGAGACATGTGCTAGCGGAGTAACCTGAGCGCAGCTGATACTCCGGTTCGGGTCTTTTGCTGTGCAGTGGTTACAGGCTCTGTGCACGGCAGGGGATCCGGTGCTGGTTTTTGTGCTCACAGTCTGTGAGGTCTGAGTGGGGCGTGGACAGCACCTGCTTTATAAGGCCTCTTCTCAGGTTAAGCAGATGCTGCTGAATCTTTGTTGGTTAGTCAGTTCCTGAAAGTTAGCCAGTACTGTGTAGCTTTGTATTTGTTGTTGCTTACTGCAAATAGGCCTGGGGATTTGGTACTACACTCTGCCAATCCAGACCTAGCAGTAAGACTGGAGTCAGTCGTTTAGCTTGCTGGGGTTCTTTTACTACTCTGTGAACTTAGCAAGTTTGCGGCTGTATTCTAAGACTGCCTGCCTAAATCCTGTCTCACTGTGCAAGGTGTCAGGGGTCAGTTTAGTGGCAGTAAGCTGAACCTGTGCACTGCAAGTGAGAATTAGGATTGTGGAGACTCTCCTTGTGTCTATCATTCCATCTCTGACCAAGGAGTTTACTGCCACACCCGTTGGTAACCCTTTAGGGTTTTGCTGTTGCCCTTAGCAACAGCATTTCAGGTTCTCTACGTATTAAAACACAACATCTTGCTTTTCCCATCTGAGCATTACTAATACTAGGGAGACACCCAGTTCCTTAGCCTCTGGGCTTCTCTGTTCACTTTGTGTGTATTTTGTTACCCTATCACCTTCTGTGTACGTAATGTCATATTTCCCAGTCTGTCTGTGAGTTCATTTGTTTTGTATACCTATCCGTTCAGACACCAGTACATTCCTGCAGGCACTGGTGTGCATAACAGTTCAAACACCAGTACATTCCTGCAGGCACTGGAGTGCATAACAGTTCTGACACCAGTACATTCCTGCAGGCACTGGTGTGCATAACATATTCAGCAGCCTAATACTCCTGTTGAAATTTTGTGGGAATATGGAGCATACCCCTCAAAATACGTTGCAACAGGTGGTCGATCAGGTGCAGGTCCTGACTCGACAATTTAATGATTTGTCCATTAAAATGCACACCTCCCAGGCCGCTGGCGGAGCTTCCGCAGCAGCAGCACCTTCAGGGGTTAAGGAGCTGAAAGTAAATCTCCCGGATCGTTTTTCTGGAGATCGCTCGCAGTTCTTTTGTTTCAAGGAGAGCTGCAAGCTATACTTCCGGCTTAGGCCTCAGTCTTCTGGGTCGGAGATTCAGCGGGTGGGCATAGTGATTTCCTTGCTACAAGGAGACCCACAGGTCTGGGCATATGGGTTGCAGCCTGACTGTCCGTCGCTTAAAAGTGTTGATGCTTTTTGTACGGCACTGGGCATGTTGTATGATGACCCTGACAAGACAGCCTCAGCCGAGGCTCAGATTTCGATCCTTAAGCAAGGGCGAAGGCCAGTTGAGGTTTACTGTACGGAGTTTCGGAGGTTGGCCCATGATACCCAGTGGAATGACCCAGCCCTAAAACACCAGTACCGAAGAGGTCTTTCTAACCAGATAAAGGACCAACTGGTACAATATCCCTTGCCTGATAGCTTAGATCAGCTCATGCAGTTATCCATCCGGGTGGATAGACGGCTGAGAGAGCGTAGGCTTGAAAGGGAGACTGAGGTTTCCTTCTTTCCCAAGGGAACCTCAGACTCTGAGGAATTTTCCAAAGAGCCTATGCAGATTGGGGCTACCCGCCTCTCCTCGCGTGAGAAGACGCGGAGGAGACAGCAGGGGTTGTGTTTGTACTGTGGGAATAAAGGTCATGTGGTAGTATCATGCCCAGAAAAGCCGGAAAACTTCAGGGCCTGAGGGTGATGGGAAATATCCTGTCAGGCCAGAAGTCAGAATTTCCCAGGAAGACTTTTATCATTCCGGTGACCTTGAAGATCCTCGGTCAAACTGTCAAGACTGAGGCCTTTGTGGACAGTGGGGCCGACGAGGTTTTTATGGACCGCCAATTCGCCCTGAAACACTCTGTTCCCTTAGTACCCTTGGCATCGGAAATTGAGATTTGTGGGTTAAACGGGGAACCATTATCCCAAGGTAAAATTACCTCTTGCACTAGCCAGATTTCTTTGTTTATTGGAGCCACACATTCTGAAAAATTGTCCTTTTATGTGACTGTCTGTACTTTTGCCCCATTGGTGTTGGGGTTACCCTGGTTAAGGGCCCACAATCCTCAATTTGACTGGGTCTCTGGGGAGATTCTTAGTTGGGGTACTGATTGTTTCAGGAGTTGCTTGAGCCTTCCAGTCAGGCTCTCGCAGCTAAGTTTGCCAGGATTGCCAGGGTGTTATGCAGATTTTGCGGACGTGTTCTCCAAAAAAGTTGCAGAGGTACTACCTCCCCATCACCCCTATGACTGTGCCATTGATTTGTTGCCAAATGCTAAGCTTCCCAAGAGCAGGTTGTACTCCCTATCACGTCCTGAGACTCAGGCTATGGCAGAGTACATTCAGTACATTCAGGAGAACTTGGCTAAGGGATTTATCAGACCTTCACAGTCTCCAGTTGGGTCGGGGTTCTTCTTCGTGGGTAAAAAGGACGGTTCGTTGCGACCCTGCATCGACTTCAGGGAATTGAACCGTATCACGATTAAAAACTCATACCCACTGCCTCTCATTTCGGTCTTGTTTGACCAGCTTCGTACTGCCACCATTTTTTCTAAGATTGACCTACGCTATACAATCTAATCCGAATAAGAGAGGGGGATGAATGGAAGACTGCCTTTAATACCCACTCAGGGCATTATGAATATTTGGTGATGCCTTTTGGGCTCTGTAATGCCCCGGCAGTCTTCCAGGATTTCATGAATGATGTGCTCAGGGAATATTTGGATAGATTCTTAGTTGTATACTTAGATGACATCCTAATCTTCTCCCATTCCCTGGAGGAACATCGGAAGCATGTACGCTTAGTCCTCCAGAAACTCAGAGACCACCGGCTTGGGGCGAAGCTGGAGAAGTGCGAATTTGAAGTTCAGCAAATCGCATTTCTAGGATATATTATCTCCCCAGAAGGTTTCCAAATTGAGGGTTCCAAGGTACAGGCAGTCCTGGATTGGGTGCAGCCCACTAGTTTGAAGGCGCTTCAGCGTTTCCTGGGCTTTGCGAATTTTTATAGACGATTTATCGCTGGATTTTCGTCTATAGTGGCGCCCTTGGTGGCACTCACTAAGAAAGGGGCGGATGTTGCTCACTGGTCTTGTGAGGCTAAAGCGGCTTTTGCCCGTCTCAAAAGGGCATTTGTATTGGCCAAGGTGCTGCGACACCCAGATCCAGAGCGTCCTTTTGTGGTGGAGGTGGATGCCTCTGAGATGGGTATTGGGGCAGTGCTTTCTCAGATGGGAGTGTCTGATAATCGCCTTCATCCCTGTGCTTACTTTTCCCGTAAATTTTCGCCTGCCGAGATGAATTATGACGTGGGTAACCGGGAATTGTTGGCTATTAAGGATGCACTCGAGGAGTGGAGACACTGGCTTGAGGGGGCTAAGTTTGTGGTCTCAATTCTCACCGACCATAAGAATCTGGCATATTTAGAGTCAGCGAAGCGTCTCAATGCCAGGCAGGCACGATGGGCTTTGTTTTTTGCTCGCTTTAATTTTTTGATAACATATCGCCCTGGGTCAAAAAACATCAAGGATGATGCGCTCTCGCGGAGTTTTGCTCCAATCCAGGAGACCACCGAGGAGCCGTTGCCCATTGTGTCCCCATCATGTATTAAAGTGGGCATTACCCAGGACCTCTTATCATTAGTCCTTAGAGCACAGGAGCAGGCTCCTCCAGACCTTCCGGTAGGTCTTTTGTTTGTGCCTCCTGGGTTAAGACAGCGAGTGTTCCTGGAATTCCATGCCAAGAAGTCGGCAGGTCACCCGGGTATTGCCAGAACTCGGGAGTTGCTATCTAGGGCGGTGTGGTGGTCCTCGGTGGCTAAGGATGTGGATCAGTGGGTTCGGGCATGTGACATCTGTGCCCGAAATAAGACTCCTAGAGGGGTTCCTGTTGGCCCATTACATCCACTCTCTATCCCATCTAAGCCATGGACCCACATTTCAATGGATTTTGTGGTGGACTTGCCCAAATCCTCGGGGATGACAGCCATCTGGGTTGTCGTTGACAGGTTTTCGAAGATAGCGCACTTCGTTCCACTGGTTGGGCTGCCATCGGCCAGACGCCTGTCTGAATTATTTATGCTGCATGTTGTGCGTCTCCACGGGTTGCCACTTGATGTGGTCTCTGACCGCGGATCCCAGTTTGTGGCCAAATTCTGGAGGGCATTTTGTTCCGATCTCCAGATTTCTGTCAGCTTGTCGTCAGGCTACCATCCGCAGTCTAATGGGCAGACTGAAAGGGTGAACCAGTCCTTGGAGCAGTTCCTCAGATGTTATGTCTCCAAGTGTCAGACTGACTGGGTTGCTCATCTGTCCATGGCGGAGTTTGCCTATAACAACGCGGCTCACTCTGCTACAGGGATCTCTCCCTTCCTTTGTGTGTATGGGCATCATCCTAAGGCCAATTCTTTTGACCCCCTGGACTCCACGCCTGGTGGTTCCTCTGTGGTTTCGGTCCTTAGAGGTATTTGGCGGAAAGTGAAGAAAGCCCTTGTGTCTGTGTCATTAGTGACCAAAAGGGTTTTTGATAAGCGGAAAAGACCCTGCAGCTTCAAATTAGGAGACTTCGTCTGGTTGTCTACCAAGAATTTGAAGTTGAGACAGCCATCTCATAAGTTAGGCCCCCGGTTCATCGGCCCTTATAAGATCACCAGGGTTATCAATCCGGTGGCATTTCAGTTAGACCTGCCCCGTTCTTTGGGTATCAATAAAACATTTCATTGTTTCCTTTTAAAACGGGCGATTAGTAATCCTTCTTCCAGTGGAAGACCTTCCCCTCTTCTGATACGTGGCCAGAGGGAGTTTGCTGTTGAAAGGATTCTTGACTCCAAGATGGTTCGGGGTCGGCTGTCATTTTTGGTGCACTGGAAGGGGTATGGCCCGGAGGAGCGGTCGTGGGTGCGCAGTTGTGATCTTCATGCCCCCAGACTGATACGCTCTTTCTTCTCGCAGTTCCCCGATAAACCCGGTGGTAGGGGTTCTTTGACCCCTCGTCAGAGGGGGGGTACTGTTAGGGTCTCCTGCCCTGTGCTGCCACGTCGTCATGGCAACCGGGAGACAAGTGCTAGCGGAGTAACCTGAGCGCAGCTGATACTCCGGTACGGGTCTTTTGCTGTGCAGTGGTTACAGGCTCTGTGCACCGCAGGGGATCCGGTGCTGGTTTTTGTGCTCACAGTCTGTGAGGTCTGAGTGGGGCGTGGACAGCACCTGCTTTATAAGGCCTCTTCTCAGGTTAAGCAGATGCTGCTGAATCTTTGTTGGTTAGTCAGTTCCTGAAAGTTAGCCAGTACTGTGTAGCTTTGTATTTGTTGTTGCTTACTGCAAATAGGCCTGGGGATTTGGTACTACACTCTGCCAATCCAGACCTAGCAGTAAGACTGGAGTCAGTCATTTAGCTTGCTGGGGTTCTTTTACTACTCTGTGAACTTAGCAAGTTTGCGGCTGTATTCTAAGACTGCCTGCCTAAATCCTGTCTCACTGTGCAAGGTGTCAGGGGTCAGTTTAGTGGCAGTAAGCTGAACCTGTGCACTGCAAGTGAGAATTAGGATTGTGGAGACTCTCCGTGTGTCTATCATTCCATCTCTGACCAAGGAGTTTACTGCCACACCCGTTGGTAACCCTTTAGGGTTTTGCTGTTGCCCTTAGCAACAGCATTTCGGGTTCTCTACGTATTAAAACACAACATCTTGCTTTTCCCATCTGAGCATTACTAATACTAGGGAGACACCCAGTTCCTTAGCCTCTGGGCTTCTCTGTTCACTTTGTGTGTATTTTGTTACCCTATCACCTTCTGTGTACGTAATGTCATATTTCCCAGTCTGTCTGTGAGTTCATTTGTTTTGTATACCTATCCGTTCAGACACCAGTACATTCCTGCAGGCACTGGTGTGCATAACAGTTCAAACACCAGTACATTCCTGCAGGCACTGGAGTGCATAACAGTTCTGACACCAGTACATTCCTGCAGGCACTGGTGTGCATAACAGCATGCTATTGTCAGGAGCAGAGATTGCCAATGATAAGAATGAAAAACTCAAATTAATTTATTCCAGGACATGTGTGAGATTATGTTACAGTGAAGCAATTTCTAGTCAAAATGTTGACTATAGAATTTGGCCATATGTTTTGTACGAAGCTTGAACGTGAAATTATGCATATGGGATGCATGCCACCTTTCTTGAAGTATGAAACATAGAATTTGACAGCAGATAAAATCTACTTGGCCAATCTAGTCTGCCCCTTTAAATGATTTGCATATCTTTATAGATGCAGCTTTCTCTCAAGGGTTGGTGCATATTACGACAGGGACTGGTGTGCTGATCCTTGAAGTGTTATAAGGAGTTTCTAACTACAAACCTATTGTTGAATTATTGCTGATTGTAGTCACAGTAGAGATGTGGCTGTAGAGGTTGAGAGAAAAGGACACTGGGACTAGTTCTAAGTTTGACGCATCCATGGTCATTTTTCTGTATGGAATCTTACTACCACATGCTAAAAGTTCCATCTGGAACAGGCATCCCATCTCTGTCAACATACTACAAAAGAGCATGCTCATAGCACTCTTACAAGATGGAACAGTTCTGTGCATTTGCATTGTCACTGCTCCATTGGCATCCATAAACCCAATTTCATGGAAAGACTAGACCCTCACAGGTGGATCAATCCATCCACACTTTCAGTATTCATCCATATGCATATACATTGTCCAGCACATGCACTGGCCAGACCGCACACCCAAAATGGAGCCCAAACACCACCGTGCCGCCACCTCCTGCCCAGTGACTGCCTCTGCCTGTCAATCAGGCAGAGGTGATCCCTAGGGAAAGACAGCCTTCAGCCATCCGGCATGCGCCGGCGCACTGCGGTGCCGGCGTATGCGCAGTTCCAAACTGATCACTGCGCTGCGATAAACAGCAGTGAGTGATCGGCTCAGAATGACCCCCTCAGTTCTATCAAGAGGCCAATATAGGTCTGAGGCCAAAGCATATTCCAAGTGTAAAGAACTTTGGGGTAGATGCTTTGTCTTGTCTTTATTTGTGTAAGTTTTTATTTTTAGCACCTAACTCAGCACCTAACTCCACTCTTGCTGGCGTGTCATGTGTTTCTCATGCCTGGAAGATTATCATATGGTCATAGAGGGACTGGCTCAAAAGTCATTTGCTCAAGCTATGTTGAGGGCGTACAAATCAGCATGACATGAATGAACAAAATTCAAGCAAGAGAGGGAGAATTTAGGTAAGGGATTGTAGCAGTGATAGTTGTCATGTTTGGCATATTGGATTGGGCGATTCAAAGTAGGCATTGCTTTGGTTTTAGCTAGTATTTCATATTTTTGAGACGTAACATGGCTAGATTAGACAGATCCATCTAAAATATTTTGAATAATACATTTTTTTAAGTAAGAACAGCCTATTGAAATGTGACAGTAGGATGCATATAAATGATACCCTCTTTCATCTCAGATGTCAGTAGTGTGGAGTCAGACACTTTTTGAGGCTACTTTATTCAGAAATGGAATGCTTGTAAGTCATACAATGTATTGCTTTCCCCTGTAGTTGGGGGGCATGTGGGGGCATGAAATGCTTTGAGTAACGCTTCTGTTTTCCTCATCAAGGGTGCCTGCTTGGCTTTTCATTTCTAGGGGATTTTTATGGTTTTCACTTTCATATGGATTACCTGTTTCCCTTCCCTTTGGCTAGGCACAGGTTAGTATAGTGGTGATTACTGAAGTGGGTGTGTGGTGTATTTTTGTATATCAGTTGATTGCTAACTCTTGTTGTTCTCCTGTTAGCAGGTAGTCTCAAAAGATATGAGCAAATTTGGATTTTTATAATATACCTACATTTACTGGGCCACTGAATGTGTGGTATGTCTGTATAAAGGGGAAGTTCTGGGGCGATCTGCTAGGATCACTGTACTTGATGGCTGACAAATGGCAATTCCCTGATTGTTTATTGGTACACTTGCGGTGGTGACTTGCATACAAGGAATTCAATATGATTTTATTCTGCAGATCATGGAGTTTATGAAATATACAGTGTTTGGGTTGTATGGTTCGATTTCATCTGCAAGAGAGTTTGAGGGGGAGAGGGGATATATGTGGGGTTGACATCCAGGATTATGTATGTCAAAAGTGGAATTCAGCTGTTTCAAAAATTTTAGAGAAGAGGTATGGCTTAAGTTAATTATATTCAATTTGACTTCAAGAGGTCTTTTTGGTGATGATTGTGCTTCCATGAGAGGAACCTGACTTTCATGGTAAAACATCTCTCTGCAGCCATACATGGTGCAAGAGATAATTATGGAGCACTCTCTTTTCAAGTTTGTCATAACCCTAACAAGGGTTCTTGGATGCTACCTCATAGGAGGGTCCAGTACCGTGCCAGAGAAAGGGGGTTCTCCATGTCTCCAAATGCGTTGGGGTCTATGGCCACACCCAATAAGTATTTTGTTAGCAGCTATAGCTGATAGCATTAATTTGCATTGTGGGACACCAATACACCAATTTCATTATAATTAGAATTAAAGCTGTGACCTCTTTTTGATAATCAAGTCTCAAGGGGAAAATGTAATAGGGTGTGAGAATCAGAAAGTGAGAGATTTTGGTAAAATTCTCCTGTTTCTTTAAAGTGTTAATTATTTACATGGCAAAATCAACTTTGTTTTGCATTGTAAATAATTGACACTTTAAAAAAACAGGAGAATTTTACCAAAATCTCTTACTTTCTGATTCTCACACCCTATTACATTTCCCCCTTGGTCTTTTACATAATGGTATTTTTTTATTGAGGTTTTGGGTATTTCTGAAGGTGAATACATCAACTACTAGGCAGTTTGTCAAACTGTTAAGTTACAGTAATATTAATTTAACATAACAGGTTAAATTATATAGAAATAAGCCAAACTGAATAAAGAAGAAAACATTCTATAAAGACAATACATTTAAATAATATTAATCATTAATAACAACAACATAAAACATGTTTTTCTCTAGTAACAAAGCAGCAATCATCACACTGTACTATTTTCTTGTTAGACCATCAATGGAATAAAGTTAGTAGCCTTTACTGGTGCTTTTCAATCACTCAGAAAATCATTTTTCATGTTTTCAAGAACTCTTTACTCATTAAAAATAACAAATCCACGTGATATCAGCTGTAAAGAAAGGCAAAGTAGATAAAAAGTTTTTGTTAATTTCAATGCAGATTTATTGGGGTAAAAAGGTTAATGACAGAATATTCATATTGCATATTCTGCTGATTATAAATGACAAGCCTGGCACATGAAATGCAAACTAGCCAGAAAAAAACTTCATACCAAGTAATTATTTTGAATATTGTATGTATATGTAATTATATTTTTCACCTTTAAAAAGTTTTATTACAAATGTGCTTTAAAAGAACAAGTAGAGAAATAAAAGCTATAATTGTTCCTAATTACAGCTAAGTGTAATTGCACTTAGTTGCATAATGTAGCATATCAGAGATAGTTAGCACTTACTGTAGTACTGGCATGCATACATGTCTATTCATCTGTATGAGTAGACGTATGGTTCAATGAATATTTTATTAACCATAATTTAGATGTTTTGCATTGATTTCTCTAGCATGAATATGATTTGTGTCTATATGGCTATTCAGTAGATATATTTATCTTATCAAAGTAATGCAATTGACATACTCTAGTTCTTGGTGCACAGCAAAACTTGACAAATATTTTAACCCATCAAGATTCTTTGTCAATTGCAAAATGTGCAAAATTATACCCCTGCAGTGAATATGCAGCTTGGGATGCCAATATGCCATGTTCCTTTTTTCTGTACTAATGAACCCAAAGTACATGAATATGCATGTTAAGAAGGCAGCAGCTACAGATAGTGCAATGGTTTTCATCTGGTGATAAGAGAAGCTGAGCAAGACAGGACATTCCAGCTGTATAAGCTTATGACCCTCATGTTGCTCCAACAAAGGTGGTGTTTGCAAGAGAAGACATTTGAATGATATACAGTACATGATATACTTGATAAGGAAGCCCAGTAAAATTAGAGAAGGATAGCAGATAACGTCAATGGCTTTGGAGGAAGCAGAGTTAAGGGGGGTATACATGCCCCAATTCAGGCTCAGCACCATGTGTGCTGAGCACAATGTTGGCTTAGCACACATCGCAGTGGGTGTCTGTACACATGCTGCAATGTGAGCTAGCATGATCCTAACTAGACCGCAAGGCTCAATAAGAGCCTCGTGATCTAGAAAGATTGTGCCTGTATGCTGGTCAATCTAGAGTCAGCGATAGCAATGCCTGGGGCTGCGCATTGCTATCGCTATGGGGCATACACGGAGTGATCTGAGCTTAATTTCTAAACAATCTAGTCAGATTGCTGAAAAATTAAGCAAAAATCTCTCCGTGGCGTACCCTCCTTTGGAGCCAAGTGTACACAAATGGAAGAGCATTTTTTTAGTAATGGCACTGAGATGTAGCAGTGGATGTTTTAAAGGCATAGAGAGATCATCAAATTGCCAAGTAAGCCTTGTCTGTGGACTAAACAGGGGCGGGGGAGCATTCCTGTTAGGAAAAGAGAGAAAGAAAAACTGCCTATGCAAAAAGAGAACTGCTTTCTTGGGAGAGAAGAGAGTGTGCCCCTCGATAGTATTAGAGAACTTCCAGCACAAGTGGAAAGCTGCCTAAAGAGAGATCCAAGGAACCCAGCTGTATATTGAGATGCAGCGGGTATACCTACTAAAGTGTAGGTTTATAAAGTGAATATGTTGCCCATAGCAACCATTCAGATTCTAGCTATTATCTGCTAGAAGGTCCTATATTTATGATAAGTAGAATGTGATTGGTTGCTATGGTCAACATCAAACCTTTAAAACCCCACACTTTAGTAAATATACCCCTGAGAGTCCAGCTGCATACATATGGAGCCACACTAATCGTGGCTCTGTCTGTGCCTGGGCGCACCAACCTAGGTGCGTCCATTGCCACATCTGGGGCATGCGTGCATCCGAAATTGACTTTATGGGAGTGTCTCTGTGAACTTCCGTAGCGGGACTAGGCACCAGATCGCCTAGTCCCGCCGGCAGTGCACGCCTGCAATGGAGCCGCACTAGATGAGTGCAGCTCCATCTGTAGATAAATCCAGGGAGCAAAGCTACAGAGAACAAAAGCTAGCTGGGACTACCAGTGCCACAGCCAATTCCAGTGTGTGCCTGCAAACAGGACCAGCTCCAGGCCTATAAGCACCTTGTGTGAGAATGTTTGAAGCAATCAAATAACAACAGGCCTTTGATAATCCTGCATACTATAACATCTATAATAAATTAAACTGGGGTAACATAAACATAATTCAAATTAACTTAAAATTGTATCTGTATATCTTATATTCAGATACTGTATGTGATCTATTACATGGTATACATGTTTTAGAATTTGTACATAACATTTTTTCATAAATTAGATCATCATAATTAAAATGTTATTATTTTTAATGTACAAATCATCCCTGTCTATCCTACAGTACCACTGGCAGTCCTATTATCAGAACATTTTTTACCATAGTCCTTTCATTGACTCTAGGAGAAAATGTTTGGTGAACTTGATCAATGTGTCTAAAATCTTAACTATCATATTCTCTGGTATTTGGAACATTCTGCATAATGTGTTACATAAAAATGTTCCATACTGTACCTGTTAGACACTCAAAAAACATGCTAAATACATGTACATACTAGATAGTTAATATGTATTCAAAGTTCATAGTATTTTAATTTCTCTTTTTTTACTACTAATATATTTTTAACTGAGCATGAATCAAAAACAATAAGTTTATATTTACAAATAATAACTTTTGATATGACAGCTAATAAAGGTTTTGCAGCTACAATATCTTTTCCATGTATTGGAGTGCAACCTTTGTGAAAGATCTTAGACAGATATTAGTGGTGAAAGTTGTCAGGTTTGCAACAATTGGTTTAGACGGTTTGGATGGTTTGTATACCTACTGTAAAAAGGCAGTATATTCTTTCTGTAGTTAATGCCCTCTCTGCAGGTCATCCTTGTTACCAGAGATAATAATGTTGCCCTGAAGGCTCAACAGAAAAGAAAAAAATCTTATCATTATTCCTCCTGAGCCTGAATGCACTTGGGTTTCATAAGGTCATTTATAACAACCTCTCCTCCATGGATATATTATGATAGAGGACAATGTTGATTTGTTACAGTGTACGTTAGTGTAAAAAGTTTTTCAATTCATTTTATATATTACATGTATTCAAGTTTGTGCACGTTTTCTCTGTAGCTGGAATTTTCTGCTTCAAGTACAGTATTTTCCACATTATCCAAATTGCACAAAATCAGAAATAACTATTTATGCAACTGCAACCCTTTACTTAACCCTGCAAAATACAACTTAATAAGTGTAATTTGAGCATAAGCACGTCCATCTTTGTGCCTATACTGTAGCCACTGAGGCAGGACATGACATGGAGGGTAATTCAGACCTGATCACTGCTGTGCATTTTCACACAGCGGGCAATCAGGCACAAACTGCGCATGCATATGCACCGCAATGCGCAGTCATGTCACACGGGTACAAAGCAGATTGCCACTCAGCGATAGGTTTGTGCGACAGATCATTTTGCACAGGCAATCGCGAGGGGATTGACATGAAGAAGGCGTTTGTGGGTGTCAACTGACCGTTTTCAGGGAGTGTCTGGAAAAACACAGGCATGTCCATGTGTTAGCAGGCAGGGTTCCTGACATCAATTCCAGTCCTAGATAGGCTGATGTGATCGCAGCGGCTGAGTAAGTCCTGGGCTGCGCAGTGACTGCACAAAATCTGTTTGTACAGCTCTGCTACACATGCGTTTGCACACTTGCACAACTAAAATACACTCCCCCTGTAGGTGGCGACGATCTGATCACAGCAATGCAAAACTCGCTTGCTAGCAATCAGGTCTGAATTAGGCCCATTGTCAGGTCACATAGAAAATTTTGGAAGAGCCAGATGATGCCAGGTAATAGTACTGATGCCCAATTTCTCATCTCAAAAGGGCAGGGAGGGGTCATCTTCCGAGAATATGCAGGTCCAATGCATGCACAATAAAGCTCTGATGGAGTTTCCTATCCCTCTGTATGAGTACAAATCTGCAAAGTTCTCTTCTGCAAAGTAAACCTGCCAATGGTAGCTGTCAGTCAATGTTTAACTGCTTAATTAAAGAAGCGCCCATGGCTATCTACTTCAGAGAAGTAATAAAGAGCTTGTGGACATATACGGGTAATCATAAACTCTTCTATTATTTAATGTAAACTATTCAGCACAGTAACAAACACTACTGTATTTTGATATTTCTGCTAAATGTCAAATTGGGACACTCTTTAACAGTAGTCCATAAAAGTTAATTGTTTTTTTCTTGTAAAAGGTTTCTGTACTTTTGCACTTTTCCACCATCAATGAGTACTAAATGTTTAACAACAGACCTCGATTTGCACTTTAGCAGCTTCTAAAAATACTTACTGTACATAAGGTGAGTAATGTCCTTTGTATACACTGCAATCAGTACATGGCAGCACATAAATAGCTACATTGACCCCATTAACCATATGCAATAGACAGTATGAAGAACCCAGACAGTGCGCAGAGGCAGCTAGTAGTGTGGTATATCACAAGAGAGGCTTTTCCCACCTCCCGATACAAAATGCAGAAATAAAACGATACGTGAAATACCACTGGACCAGCGCCTCACTTCTCGTGGACAGATATATCCCAACCTCCGTATAACTTTTATTATGGAGAAACTTCCAGGAACATTTTCAGAGATTGTACCATGAAAAAGAAATGGTATGCAAACATAGTGTGATACTGTATAAAAAGGTGGCGATTTAATACATAACACACATTACATAACCAAACATGACATTTAAAAACAATTAAGAACACAACAAGCCACACTATGGTGGTGCAGATATTCACTGTTATAACTGGCCTCCTAGGCAAAGATGTTAAGAATGGCTGATTACCGGCTGTAAGTGAGAACTGGCTCACACCAGTTCTAAAAGCATGAATAAATCAGAGGAAGTCACCAAGCTGCAGCATAGGGATTCCCTGGTCTCAGCACTCCTTTACTCGCCAGATCAGTTCTTTATGCCATTAGCGTCCATACAGGAGGTCAGTCAGAAGAGCTCTTCTGACTGACCTCCTGTATGGACGCTACTGGCATAAAGAACTGATCTGGCGAGTAAAGAAGTGCTGAGACCAGGGAATCCCTATGCTGCAGCTTGGTGACTTCCTCTGATTTATTCATGCTTTTAGAACTGGTGTGAGCCAGTTCTCACTTACAGCCGGTAATCAGCCATTCTTAACATCTTTGCCTAGGAGGCCAGTTATAACAGTGAATGTCTGCACCACCATAGTGTGGCTTGTTGTGTTCTTAATTGTTTTTAAATGTCATGTTTGGTTATGTAATGTGTGTTATGTATTAAATCGCCACCTTTTTATACAGTATCACACTATGTTTGCATACCATTTCTTTTTCATGGTACAATCTCTGAAAATGTTCCTGGAAGTTTCTCCATAATAGGAGTTATACGGAGGTTGGGATATATCTGTCCACGAGAAGTGAGGCGCTGGTCCAGTGGTATTTCACCCATTAACCATATACCCATCCCCAGAGATGGATATAGGAAAAAATTATAGGTGAGGGGCCCCCGAGATTGGGGGAGTGGGTCTGCAAGGTACTGAATAGCGATGTGTGAGAGTGGGGAAGTGGATCCACACATCTGCTGTAAATAGTGTCCACCTAAAGTTGTTGTGCCAAATGTTATAGCAAATGATCATCCCACTCATATTTTGAGCAGCTCAGTGATTGACGTTAGTAAGCAGAAGTTTTGAATATAAATTAAAAGTAGATGTCCATGGGCTTGGGGGACTTATGGATTTATGGATTTTGATAGTGAGAAATTACGTTTTTAGTAGATACATTTTCTGCACTTCTGCCACTAGCTGAGAATGACGTTAGGCCACTTAAAAATAAATAGAGCTACAGTATTCTACCTACTTTTATTAGTCTGTCACACTCTTCATTGGACAAAGTGTACTGATTGTAGTCAGGACCTCTTTAGGATATTGTAGTGCAACCTTTTTAATCCCAACTGTGCAGGGGATTCTGCATGTTTATGGCTGATAATGTACATCAGGACAAATTATTCTGCCTCCTGCAGAGCAAATAATAAACTCTGACCATACAGACAATAGAAGTAGAGGGCAAACATTGCATTTAATGGTGTCTTTCAACAGCGGCGGAACTAGTGAGTGGCGGACCCAGGTGCAACAAAATCCCCCCCCCCCCCCCCCACCTGGATAAATAAATTTTTAAACAGATATATACACAATAGATAGATAGATAGATAGATAGATAGATAGATAGACAGACAGTAGGTAGATAGTTAGACAGATAGATAGATGATAGATAGATAGATAGATAGATAGATAGATAGATAGATAGATAAATAGACAGTACTGTAGGTAGATACTGTAGATAGCCAGACTGTAGATAGAAAGACAGACAGATAGCAATAGATATACTGTACAGCAGATAGATAAGTGTGCCATGACATTTATATGTGGTTACTTACTTACCTCCCAGCATTCACAGCTACCACCGCCATTAAGAATGATACACCAATTACAGTGCGCAGCTGCAGCTCCCTAGTCCCAATCCCTTATCCCCTGCCCTCGTAGCTGCGTCTCTGCATCTCTCCTTACTCTGGACAGCTATGTTGGCCTGCAGTACACAGCAGCAGGCAGCTTGTAATGAGTCAGTCTCACTCAATAGAATGCTGCAAACTTTGGACCCTTGATAGTGCCAGGCCCCAGTGCAATGCACCGGCTGCACCGACGCTAGTTCCGCCACTGTCTTTCAATAATATAACACAGGTCACAGAGAAACCTGAGTTAAGATATACCATTACAGCAGTACTAGTTTATTAAAATTAAAAATGTAATTTGCATCTAAAAGAACACATGAAATTGTAGTATATACATTAGTTTGCCAGTCAATTACTTAATTTATATTGTACTGTCCTCCGTAGAATTCAGAAAACAGTCTGCTAACTGAAATATCATATAAAGCACAACATACAGTAAAGCCAAATGACCGATATATAATACAGATCGGGTATATCTATATGCTGGATTTTGCCATAAACCATGAGTTCTTAATTCCAATCCTCTAGTACCACAAACAGGTCATATTTGTGAAGGTTAGTTAATCTATTTTGCTGGGTAAGCAATTATCCCACCTGCTTCCACAGACAGAATCCTCAAAACATGACCTTATGGGGTCACCCAATGGTTGAGGCCGAGAAACCCTGACAGAAAGCAATTAAAAAAACAACAAAAACTGAAAATATCCATAAAATTATTTAAAAAATGTTTAAATAAACTGAGCTAGGCCTAAACAAATGATGTAATTCAGGTATCAGGCAAATCTTCGCTAAGATAAAATGCACTGACGATCTGTCTCCTCATAACAATTTATATAAAATAGAGAATTGCATTGGACCATTTTTGCTGAATTTGGATTTAGCTCTGATTTGACGTCCGGTTTTTGATTTACATTTTTTTTTTAAATTGACAAATAAAGCTAAAATCACATAATTTGGGCTTTTTTTTTTGTTCATAGAGTATTATTAACCTCAATAACGTTAAGTTTCCAGTCAGTTTTGACCACCTCACAGCTCACAATATTGTTTTCCACAATATTGTCCAAAGGCTGGTTACTAAGCGACAGAGCAGCAGCACAAACACACAGCAGTTTATTGCACATCTAAGAAACAATGCCACACAGCAGTGGCAGAAATTAAAAGTGGTGCAAGATGGAATTGTCCTTGAACAAAGTGAAAATGCTCCCTAGGGTAAAGCACACCAAACAGTGCAAACAATAGAACTTAACTATACAGATGTAGCAACACACATCCAGCCTGTGACTCAGCCACACGGGCATACATGCCGCACCTAGGTGAGCATGCTCCTAAGCACGTCGAGCTGTGTCTAAGTACACCGCCCATGTATTCTTATGGGTGTATGTACTTAGATGCATGAGATCTTCCTAACCGCAGGCACACTTGCCGCACCTGCATTGCCATGAATATGCCAAGCTGCAGGCTGGATGAGTGTGGCTACATCACTATAATTGTTTGTTACTACTGTATTTTTCTGTTTTGGAACTTGCAGCTCAGTACAAACTGTGTGGAATCACAGGGCTTATAGATGCACGTGAACAAAGAGCACTAGGGTAAAGCACACCAAACAGTACAATTTACAGTAGCGTGCCCTAATACACATTCACTATACAGAGCATAGTCACTTGTGCTTCTGGATTCTATGGACACAGCATGGCCAATTCAGAAGAGTACAGTGCAGCATGCAGCAGTGTGCAGCGTGCCCCTATACACAGTCACTATACAGAGCACAGCCACTTGTGAGTCTGGAGACTCTGTACACAGCACAGTCAATACAGCAGAATGCAGCGCAGCATACCGTAGCATGGAGCATACAGCATGTCTCCAAACAAAATCACTTTAGAAAGCATAGCCACTTGTGAATCTGGAGACAGCACAGCCAATACAGCAGACTACCGTGCAGTATACAGCATTGTGCAGTGTGCACACTCAGTCACTCTAGAGAGTGCAGCCACTTGTGAGTCTGGACAGAGCACAGCCAATAGAGCAGAGTAATGAGCAGCATTCAGCAGCATGCATGCGAGAGTGAAATGGCACCGAGTCCCGGCCATGGCGCCTCAAAGAGAATCCAAATCCTGCAAGAATCTGACACCTTGAAGGATTGCTTTTTATTCCTCGAAGTGGGATCTGAGTCTGGCTGAAAAACTTGAGCCACAGCTTGGGTGGACTTGTAACTTGGGAGTTCAGAGCAATTTGGATTCCTTGGAATCCGGACTGCTCATCTCTAATATAAATATGGCGATAGCAGCATTGTGATATGCTGCAATACACTGCAGTAGATTTCAAAGACAAAAAAAAAACATAATCTCTACTCTCATCCTCACCTTAGCTCCTTTAATCATTGCACCTTACCTATACTCTTATTTTCATTGCAACTCACATCTGCTCCTTCAGTAGTTCTACCTTAACTCTGATGTCTATTTACTAAGCCTTGGATGAAGATAAAGTACCAGCCAATCAGCTCCTAACTGCCAGGTAACAAGCTGGGTCTGAAAAAATGACAGGAGCTGATTGGCTGTTACTTTATTTCTGTTCACTTTATCTCAGTCTAAGGTTTAGTAAATAGATCCCTCTGTTCCTTTAGGCTTTTCACGTTACCTGTTTAAGTCTCTCAGCATATGCATGCCAGGGCCAGCTGATGCTAACTGCTGCAGTATGTCTGGCGGCTCCTCTTCATAGTATGCATAGCAGGACATCATGTCATATTCATTATTGACAAGTATCCTGGAAGCTTGTAAAGCAGGGCTTAATGAGGCGGAGCTGCTCAGCCCCAGAATTCGAGGGCGGTCGCTAATCACACAGGAGCTGTTGGGTTTCTGGAAGACCTGCTGCTGGGAGCCAAAGCTCTGTCATGCTGAGTGTGTTTGAGTGTGTGTGTAACTGTGTATCGCATTAACCTTTTATAAATATCGATACTGTATATCTGTGATGGGCATGCTATAAAGATGCTGCACTATATACACCAGTACCGGCACTTGTAAGCTCACCAGTCTCCGCTCAGTTCCCAGCCAGTCTGGGAGGTAGAGGACATGAGTAGTCACTAGCAGGTGGCAGGAGGGGTCTGCCCATGGCCTGTGCGGGGCATGGGAGGGGTTAGCACAGGACCCCGCCCCCCAATTTGCATGCAGTATATATAAAGCAGCTCAGCTGGTTATCTGCCTCCTCCTCACCCGCATTATCTGCAGCCCCAGCACAGACCCCTCCTTCTCTCAGTCACTGCACTGCTCACCCGACAAAGGGTCTCTCCCCCCTTCCTGCAAGACTGATTCACCTTCTCCCCCACTGGTAAGTGGCCACACGTGTCCCCGATGCCTCCGCTCTGAGCAATGCTGGACAGCCTGGTGCTTTCTGCATCAGTTTCCTGGTTACTGCTCCTACTTGTTGCCAAGTCCCAGGATGGCAAGTAACACAGGGTTGCAGCATAGTTTATGGAGGAGGGGGTGCAGAGTATGTGGTATATGGGAGGCAGCAGTATATAGAGGATGGGGTACCCTGTATATAGGGGCACTATATGGAGGGGTATGGGGGTGCAGTGTATAAAGGGGCAGTATATGGTGGGGGGTGCAGCGTGCATAGGGAGTGTGTGTGTGTCCATGTCATACAGAGGTGACAATATTGAAAAAATCTGCATCTCTCTTTCTCCACTGTCCCTATCTGCCCCTACAAATCCACTCTCTCTCCAGTCCTTATCTAACCCAACCCCACCCCCCTCTCTCTCCCCATGCCCTATCTGCCCCAACCCCCCTCCCTCCCCAGTCTCTATCTGGGCCAACCATCCTGCCCTCTTTCTTTCTCCCCCAATCCCTATTTGCCCCTACCCCACTCTCCACCCCCAGTCCCTATCTGCCTCTAACCATACTCTCTCTCCCCAGCCCCTCTCTCCATATGCAGCAAGTGTGAAATAGATCAGCAGCAGGTTAGGAGGCTGTAACATACAGTACATCTCCCTGCAGTTCATATGGATCATATAGTCCTTGTGGCGGCCTCTAGTGGACACCAATGCACATAACAGAGGTGACGAGCAGATTTGGCTTTTATTATATAGGATAGTTATGTTAAATGTTTCTTTTACCCACTGTAATACTGAATGTACCATGTCAGTCTCTTTAACATTACATCAAAGCTCTTTCTTTTTCATGTGAGAATAAATCGGTGACTATCACACAGGGGAGTTCATTTTGTCTTTCTCTGTAGCATCACATTTAGAATTAATGAAGAATTGGACTAGATAGACCTGTGTCTTTTTACCTTTATATGTAACTATGTTGTGTCTTCTTAGCAACAATGGAGTTTGTAACTGCAGCTCTCCACTTGAAGACTCTAAGGCACTCCCAAAATAACATGTGTAAAGATGGAGCTAGGATCGAAGATTCTAAAAGCCACATCTTCTCAGCAGGTTGGAGCTAAAAATGTAAAATGGTACTCACATTGGGGAATGTTTACTAAGGTGTAAGTTTTTTAGAAGTGGAGATGTTTCCCATAGCAACCACTCAGATACCACTAAACATTTATCTGGGTGAAGAATGCAAGGTCGACCACACTTAGGTCGACAGTGTCTAGGTCGACCACTATTGGTCGACAGTAAGTAGGTCGACATGGTTTCTAGGTCGACAGGTACTCTAGGTTGACATGTACTATGATGACATGACAGAAGGTCGACATGAGTTTTTGCACTTTTTTGGTGTCGTTTTCTCCGTACAGTGTCCAGGATCCCCAATTAGTGCACCGTTTTGCTCGCCATGCTTCAGGCAAGGTGCCTCACTCCGCTACTGCTGCGCTAGGTTACCGTTCCCAATTGTAGTCCATGTGGATAGTAAAGTATGAAAAAGTCCAAAAAATTTTTACAAAAATTTGAAAAACTTATGTGAGACCTTTATTCAGGTCGACCTAGATAGAACATGTCGACCTAGAGTCCCTGTTGACCTAGAAACCATGTTGACCTACCTACTGTCGACCAATAGTGGTCGACCTAGACAATGTCGACCTAAGTGTGGTCGACCTAGAAACTGGATACCCATTTATCTAGCTGCTTCTAGAAAGTAATAGCTAGAATCTGATTGGTTGCTATGGGTAACATATTGCACCTTAGTAAATATATTCCATTCAGTGTAAATCACATAAGGCTTTACATTGGATGTGAGTGCCATTTCCAATTTTCATCTTCAACCATCTGAGAAGCAGCAGCCTACAAAAGCCACTACTTCATACTGTACATATAGCACTAAGATTTCATATGGGCCCTACAAATATAAAGATCCTCCGCCGAGCTGCCCGACGGTGGATACAGTTACTTCACTCCCCCTATCACACAGCTCCATAGAAATGCAGGCAAATATGGACGAGATCATCCATATTGGCCTGCATGCACAGCCGACCAAGCACCAGTGATGAACGAGCGCGGGGCCACGCATCGTTCATCGCTGGTGACTCCACAATCAAAGATATGAACATTATCTCGTTCAATAATGAATGAGATCGTTCATATCTTTGAAGAATATCGGCCAGTGTGTAGGGCCTATTACTCTTTTAAGTCTATTTGTTGATTTCTTCTAATATTCACTTTTTTTCCTCCTTGAATGAAAAGGGCTTAAAGGTACGGCATGCATCTTTCATATTATCGTTCATTTGTGTCTTTCCCATTCTCATACTCAACTTTCCTCATTCAACTGTAAACAGTCACATTAGGACTCACTCTCCTTCAGTCTTCTTGTTTGCTTCCTCATCACAGAGGCTTTGTGAGGGAAGGGTAGGGATAAAATTGTCTGGCAGAGAGCCATAACAAGGCCATTTACTTTGCATGCCCATGTGCCCTTGGTGTATGCCAGTGCTTCACAACAATTGAGATAATTCAGAGTTGATAGCAGCAGCAAATTTGTTAGCAGTTGGGCAAAACCATGTGCACTGCAGGGGGTCCCGATATAACATTTGCAGAGAGAGATAGATTTGGGTCGATTATATTGCTTCTGTGCAGGGTAAATACTGGCTGGTTTATTTTTACAATGCAATTTAGATTTCAGATTGAATACACCCCACCCAAATATAACTCTCTCTGCGCATGTTATATCTGCCCCCCCCCTGCAGTGCACATTGGGGGTCATTCCGAGTTGTTCGCTCGTTGCCGATTTTCGCAACGGAGCGATTAAGGCAAAAATGCGCATGTGCATGGTACGCAGTGCGCATGCGCTAAGTATTTTAGCACAAAACTTAGTAGATTTACTCACGTCCGAACGAAGAATTTCCATCGTTGAAGTGATCGGAGTGTGATTGACAGGAAGTGGGTGTTTCTGGGCGGAAACTGACCATTTTCTGGGAGTGCGCGGAAAAACGCAGGCGTGCCAGGATAAAACGCGGGAGTGTCTGGAGAAACGGGGGAGTGGCTGGCCGAACGCAGGGAGTGTTTGTGACGTCAAACCAGGAACGAAAAGGGCTGAGCTGATCGCAGTGTAGGAGTAAGTCTCGAGCTACTCAGAAACTGCTAAGAAATTTCTATTCGCAATTCTGCTAATCTTTTGTTCGCAATTCTGCTATGCTAAGATACACTCCCAGAGGGCGGCGGCCTAGCGTGTGCAATGCTGCTAAAATCTGCTAGCGAGCGAACAACTCGGAATGTGAGCCATTGTTTTGCCCATCTGCTAACAAATTTGCTGCTGCGATCAACTCTAAATTACCCCCTATGCACAGCTTCATCAGAGGGCACAATTAGAATTGGGCAAGGTCAAGCTCCCACACTTAACCACACCTCTTCTGTAGTAAAATCTCTTGATGTGCCTGTTTCTTTGTCCCCTGTATGTCATTATATTTCTTGCATGTTCTGAACCACATGTTATGCTTGCTATAAACCTTGCCTATTACACTGCAAAGAGGTTAAGCAAACAATACCACAACCCAGTGTGACTAATATTCCAAACAACCAAAAGTAATATTCCAAACAACCAAAAGTAATGCAGCATTGAGACAATAACAACGTTCTAACTGTAGCTGTAGCTGTAGAGTGAGACCCAGGCCTTTGTCAGGTAGCAGATGTGCCAGTTACTTCACTGGAAGACTGCTTTGAAGCAACAAATGTGAGCAAACACCTGTTATCTGGATAACCTAGTCACTCAATACTGAACTAGCTGCTTGGACACACAGGGAACTACTTCTTTGCTTACCCCTATTTGGATCGGCTATTTCATTTTCAAAAACACCTGAGTGCATTACTGTACCAATGTTATTTTTTGGTCATGTTCTCTGTGTTCCTCGCTGTGACTCTAGTGGGCCAGTGGTAGAAGCTGAATGTAGGATGTCAGGTGGCTTACAGTAAGATAGTTCTTGTGCATGAGTAGGTGTGAAGAGACTAGCTAGAACCCAGGGCAGAGGTGTGGAGTCTAACATGCTGGTGATTTTCACCAGGGACTTTGTAAGGGAGTTTGGGCTTAACTGCACCTAACATGCAGTTCGCAGCCCCCTGACTGGGTCTCCCAGAGGGAGTGTTAGAATATCATGGGTGTAGGACTTAGCAGAAACCAGGATGGTACTGTATTTCGGACTGAAACCGGCGAGGACTGAAACCGATGATGCAGATATTGGGCCAGAACGGAAGATGCAGATATCGGTCTGGAACCTATGATACAACTTAGAAGTTAGGCTGGAACTGATAAGTGTTTTCTGGCTGAACTGAAATCTTATCAGCAGGTGTAATTAGAAGTCAGACTGGAACTAATAAATACTTCCTTGCTGAACTGGAATCAGCAGATGTAATCAATAGTCAGGCTGGAACTGACAAATGCTTTCTGGTTGGACTGGAACCAGCAGGTGTAATCAGAAGTCAGGTTTCAACTGACAAATGCTTTCTGGCTGAATTGGAATCAGCAAATATACAGACTGAGGACAATACTACTATAAGCAGCAGAAACCAGAAGTCTGGAACCAAGGGACAATGCTCTGTGAAGCAACATTTTTCAAGGCAGCTTGCTGAAGCTCCCGGCTGTCCTTTTATTCTCCTTGCTGCACAGTGATTGAAGAATGTGATCAGCTGACAGGACTGAGGCTTATGGTTGGTGGATCATAGCTCAGCTGACTTCAAGAGTCATGGTGGCATACAGTAAGTGGAGATGGCGGGAACCCTGAGTTATACACACAGGAGAGAATAGGGTTCAGCGAGTGCACCATAGGACTGAGAGTCGGAGAGTCTGCATGATCTCTGCAGACAAGCACACAAGCACTTACTAGTTGTCAGTGATCACTGTGGCAGTCAGGAATTCGCGCAGAAGAACTCACCAGTGAATAATCAGCCTGGAAGGAGATTCATACTAACACAGTCTCTTGCCCAGACTGAAGATGTTGCAGCTTGAAAACTTGTATGCTCAGCAGATACTGGAGAAAGACAACAAAAGCAAAAGTCTGTATGGAATTCTGAAGCAAGGCTAAGTGAAACACTGAGGACAATGCAGGATATCTTAGCCTACAGGACAGGAGACTAAGGGGGATATGTACTAAGCAGTGAAAAGAGTAGAGAAGTGAGCCAGTAATGAAGTTGCCCGTGGCAAACAATCAGCATTGAAGTAACATTTATAATTTGCATACTTTCAAATTATACAGAGCAGCTGATTGGTTGCCATGGGCAACTTCTCCACTGGTTAATTTTTCCACGTTTATCACTGCTTAGTAAATTTCCCCTTAAGATACAGTAAGTCACAGGACAGGTTACTTGACCACAGGAGAATTAAGTCAGGTTAATGACAATTTTTATTTATACCCCTAAAAGTCCTGTCTGAATTATCATTGCTTTTTTACTTAGGCTAACATCCTTTCACTTCTTACACAGTCGACGTTAATATTTAATTTCTGCAAACATAAAATCTTCACATTTATTTTGCTTAATAATAAACTATTGGTATGGAGCAAACATATTACCAACACATTACTTTCACCTGCATTTTTGCAAATCTACTGCACTGTCTCTCTCATACAGTACAGCCTCCTTTATTCACCGATCTATTTCCCTCCACCTCCTCTCCTGCTCCTCCATTTTCATTCAGTTCTTCCCAATCTTGGTTCTACTACCACACCACTAAACCCTGCTTCCTCGCTACTCTCCCTGTCATCTCACCTCTCATCCATCTGCATCACACTAAATGACCTCCATGCAGTTTCCCCTACTTAAGAAGCTAGCACCATTACTACTATCTCTTCATCTCTGCCCTCCAAATTAATGTAACCTGTGTACTCTGTCCCTCTCTCCTGTGCCCTCTGGAATGCCAGATATGTCTGTTATAAACTGGTCCTCCACCATGACCTTTTCAACTCCAACTCCCTGAATCTCCTAGCTATTACTAAAATCTGGAATCACCCTCCCTCAACTCTCTCCTCTGGGGGTCTCATATTCTCTCACACATCCTGGCCTGCGGTTTGTCATGTTGGTGGTTTTGGCTTCTTTCATTCCTCTAGTTGCTACTAACAACTCATACACTCAGAACCTTTGAAAAGCTGTCGTTTACCATCTCCCTTGCCGTCCTTCCAAATTCCTTGACAACTTTGTTTTCTGCCTCCCACACTTTCTTTCTTCAGACCTTCCCTCCCTCATCTACAGTGACTTCAATATTCCTATCAATATCACCACATAATCCTCTGCCTCTAAACTCCTCACCCTCGCATTATCATTTGGTCTCTCCCAATAGACACCCTCACATTTGAGTGGACACTCATTTGATCTGATCTTCACAAAACATTGTGATACAGTATCTTTGATTACCCCAATTCCCTATTCCCCTTCTCTGACCATCACCTTCTGTCGTATATCTTATCCCTCTTTCCTTAACCACCTCTGCCTCCTAAGTATAACATCCACGTAACATTTAGACTTTCAACAACATATCCTTATCCTCCCTGTTTAACTAATTTCTGACCCTGTTCTCTCTATCTCTCCTACCCTGAGGAAACCACTTCCCTATACAATATCTCTTTCGCATCAGCGACCACTACTCTCCCTCACAGATCCACACCTCAACCCTGGCATTACAAATGCACCAAATACCTGCAAAAGTGTTTATGACAAGTGAAAGTGGGGGAAATCCTAAACTAAGGCAGACTTCCTCAATTTCACATTTATACTTTCATCCTATAGTGCTGCCCTGTCACTCTCTAAAATGTCATATTTCAAGAACCTCATCTCCTCCCAGTCCTCAAACCCCTGGTGTCTCTTCATCACCTTCAACTACTTCTCTGCCCACCTCTCCTTGCCTTCACTAATCACTCTCTGCCCTTGATGTTGTCACCCAGTTCACATCTAAAATTGTCTGTATATGTCAGGACCTCACATCCTACCAGACTTTCTACACCTTGCCCCCTCCTTTCCCAGTCTACACCTCCCCTCCCATCTTACCAACTCTGACTTCCTTTCCCCTATATCTGGAAATAAATTTATGGCACTCATCTCGTTCTCCTCTTTTCCACCTCCCCTCTTGAGCTATCCTCTACTGCCTCTGTTGCTATGTTGCCATCTCCATTGCATTGTTGCCCTTCTGCCTCCATTACCATGTTGCCCTCTCAGCTTTGTGCCTTAGGAAGCAGCACAGGTCTCACTGCCCTTGTTATGGTCATGTTGTTAGATTATCAATTGCTGGGGCCACAGCAGCTCATGCATTATATTTATACAGCCCTGATCTCTGCCATGCCCCAGATAAGGTATCTACAGTTGCTGCATTTCTCTGTATGCATGGGGATCATATTATATGCTGGGTCTAGGTAACATCAATGCACATCTATCTACATACATGAGACAGCTCTCACTCATTTGATGTACTATCAAGCTGCCTATCAACACCTTGCCAACTGACATATTTCTGTAATTTCTGGTCTTGTCAGAGTTTTTTGTTTAAACCCAACTGTGTATAGCCTGCATTTGTTTCAGCGTGTATTCATTGATCTTTGCCTACATGAGAACGCACCATTAAATCCCAGTTTATGCCTCCTCTGTGAATGCTTACCCACATCACACATACTTGAATATGCTTGGCTTTGGAGCATATGTAGCATTTAAACATGAACCATTCCAAAGGCTCTTACTTCAACTCAGAATCAGGACCTCTATATTCCCCTTCCTTTTCCAATCCATTTTGCCTAGTGATTTTCTTTTTGCAGCTTATGAATTATGCCTAAATTCTTGGTATTAATGTTGATATATAACCTATTGGGATGGTGGTCACAATAGGGGCACAGCAGATGTGATACTGAATGTTAGGCCACACAGAGAGTCCTTATCCAGGATACTGAGTTTATTGGTAAATAGTGTTGGCAGAGTGTTGTGGTGTCAGATAGGGATGTTAGTCCACACAATGGCACTTAACCAGGATGATTGGTTTATTCAGATAACAGAGATAACAGCTTGTGGTATATAGAAGATGTAATGTAGCAGCAGGAACTCACAGTATACATGTGAAGCAGTACAGCGGTGACACGTGTCTCAGTACACACAGGATGTGGTTGTATACACACAGAGTGCGGCTGCAGTGTAGACAAGGTCACACACACAGGAGAGCAGTATGTCTCTCTCAGAAAGAACTCTCTCAGACTGTACACTAAGCACCTCCTCCTGCATTGATCTGACACTAGGAGGGAAAACACTAGAGCAGGGAAGCTGCCTCTAGTGCTGGGAACAGAGACAGACCACAGAGTGATCCATTGTCTAACAAATAGAAGGTACAGGGTTGATGCAGGAACACAGTGGAAAAGCAGGGGTCAACAGCAGTGGTGTCAAACACAGGCAGCAGATATTTGGGTGATTCACCTCTAGAAGCTAAGTACAGATGTGTCCACATACATCTAGACACCTGGCATGCTAAATAGCTAGTCTAGTTATGCCATGCTGCGTTGTGACTTGGTAGCACCAAGCATCTTTTCATGGGACTTTTTAACATTAAAATACATCATATGATGCAAATAGGGATGCACAAGTCTGCCTGTATTCTGTTTGCAACTGTGGATGTATTTACATACAAAATGCTACACTACAGATTTGCACAGGACACGCCAGCTCACTCATGCCAGACATCTCCTGCTGTGTAGCGTATGGAAGCAAGATGTATAAGGACACATCAGGTCGGAGGTCGCACCTCCCTTCATCAAGGACAGCGTTGGCTTGCTTCATTGCATACCCGCAGAGTGCCCGGCCCCCAATTGTATTACAGCCACTGTCAGTCACTGTCAGTGTGTGACTCATATTCAATAGTAGTGTGGATCTGGTGGTGAAAAATTGGCGCACCCATTAAGAATGGCATCCAGCATGGCTCGAACATGCCTGGAGCCGACCCTGACCTGCAGACTCTGAGATCTACAGGAGTGTTGCGCATCCAACAGTTTGTACATTTGTGCTTCTTGAATGTGTATTTTTAATTTGCTTTATTTGTAGTTTTCTTTTTTGACCATTATATTTTACAGTATGTACTATATTTCCATACTATACTATAGTGGACTGCATAATTTTGTGGAACCTATATATAATGATGACAAAAACAAAAAATCATAATAGTAATTATAATAGTTATAGCGAGTACTATTTTTCTGGAAAATAGGTTCAGGAACTCCGGGTTCCTGGGGGGCAAGTGGAGCTATTAAACATAGATAGATAGATAGATAGATAGATAGATAGATAGATAGATAGATAGATAGATAGATAGATAGATAGATAGATAGAAAATTTTAAAAAAAGGGACTCAAAAGAGACTTTAAATAAAACTTATTTTATGAAAAGTACATTTTGGCCCAGGACAGGTTCAGGAACCCTAACTCACACTGCACATGTTTTATATGTGCCTCCTGCAGTGCACATGGTTTTGCACATAAAAGGAAAATGTTGTTATGCAATCAACCTTGAATTAGGCCACATGTCATATTTAATAAGAGGTTCCTGCCGAAAAAATATCACAGGTTTTACAGTATTACAAAAAGATATTGTAATAATCGAAAACTGTCTCTTTGAGAGTATTGAGGACAAATTTATGTACTGAGGCCCTCATTCCGAGTTGTTCGCTCGCAAGCTGCTTTTAGCAGCTTTGCACACGCTAAGCCGCCGCCTACTGGGAGTGAATCTTAGCTTATCAAAATTGCGAACGAAAGATATGCAAAATTGCGAATAGACACTTCTTAGCAGTTTCTGAGTAGCTCCACACTTACTCGGCATCTGCGATCAGTTCAGTGCTTGTCGTCCCTGGTTTGACGTCACAAACACACCCAGCGTTCGCCCAGACACTCCTCCGTTTCTCCAGCCACTCCCGCGTTTTTCCCAGAAACTGTAGCATTTTTTCGCACACACCCATAAAACGGGCAGTTTCCGCCCAGAAACACCCACTTCCTGTCAATCACATTACGATCACCAGAACGAAGAAAAAACCTTGTAATGCCATGAGTAAAATACCTAACTGCATAGCAAATTTACTTGGCGCAGTCGCACTGCGGGCATTGCGCATGCGCATTAGCGACTAATCGCTCCGTTGCGAGAAAAAAATACAGAGCGAACAACTCGGAATGACCCCCTGTAACTTTTGAATTGTAAAGTGAAATTATACTTAGTGCTGAAGACATTTAAATAGCGCACATCATTGCCTAAGCAAATGAAACATAATGCATTATCTTATTTTGATTTTAAATGGTATAAAGGATGTTTATTTTTTATTTTTTTAAATGCACTACACACTTTAATAAGCTGAACACGTTTATCAGTTGTGGCATACTGTTTTGCACTTATTACTAACAGAATATAAATCTATATAAATTCCTCAAATTGACTACTTTTTTACCATTAGTATTTTCAATGTCAGCTGCTGACTGCTTTGCAATAAAACATTATTTCAGGTACTCCAGTAATTACAATTAATAATTGGCTAAGTCAAGATTGTACAGTTGTGAGAGTCACAGTAACAGAGGATGATAAATTGTCCATAGCAGAACTGTTACATTTCAAGATGCTTGATAGTTCTCTCTGTAGAATGTCATTTTTCTAATGCAACTTCAAATATGCTTCCAAGCTCCAGTGCATAACATTAAACATTTCGTCTTCTGCTGCTGTGTGAAGCTGGATAAATTAGGTTTAATGTGCCATTTCCTAAAGCTCTGATACTCCTCCTGGGCTAGTAACCATTACCATTGCAAAAGTATTGATAAGTGACTTTTAATGAAAGCAAATTTTACTAAAGGCTTATTCAGAAACTTAGTAACCCATGTCATTTAACTACAGTAAAATCATTGGTGATGATCACGGACATTAGCAGATCTATCTGGTTTTGCAATACAATCACACAATACCTAATGACATACGTTTTTGTTAACTATGTCAGACATTGTTCTTTAATGTTGAAGAAACGCTACTGAGATAAATTACATGGATATGTCATGACCTTTAAAAAACACTTTTCTGTGGAAAATCGAATATTATTACTTGATAATGCAGTAGTAGAATAACTATAAGCGTGTTTTGTTACACAGTCTACTTTCACATAGGAATTGATCTGAAAATAAATTGGCTGCACATTTTTTTTACCTTCTTCATTTAACTCTAGCATTTAAACAATCACTGTATCCTATGACTAGGCACTGTAGTGTACAGTATGTTCCTTTGACTAAACTAGTGAATGGAAGTTTAATTAGAATGGATAGAAGGGGGCTTAGGGTTCAGGGGAGGGAGGGTTAGGCACTTGGCAGATGAGGTTGGGGTTAGGCACCAAGCGAGGAGGGTTAGGTTTAGGCTCCAACGGCGAGGGTTAGGGTTAGGCACCTACAAGTGAGGGTTAGGGCTATGGTAGGGAACAGTTGAGGGTTAGGGGGCTTACTGGGGGCTGTCAGAATTCTGATGGATGGGATGCCGCTGTCACTATTCAGACTGTCAGCATCCCTTCCATTGGGAAATCATACTGAACCCACTGGCACCCATAGCTAGACACTTAAAAAATGTATTTTATATGTCATGGTGGCAAAAAAATAAAATTAATGTTGATGATAAATCACATAAAATTTTCAGAGAATTTTTCAGAAACATGTGAATGACCGACCAAGTGGAGGAAGACTAGATAAGGCCATAGATGCCAATTAGAAATATTACTCATTCTCTCAAGAACATTATCTATTACCATCAATCACGTTGATGCGATCATATTATATTAGCTTTTTTGCTTTAAGGACTATTTGCTTTAAAATAGAGGCCAAACAGATTAGCAAAAAAGTTCCATAAAACTTTCAGAAAAACCTGCTACTATTTACAGGGAACATAGGACTTAAAATAACATTAATATTCCAGCAAAATAATGGCTCAGAGTAAACAACAAAATCTATATTGTAGTTGCAAAAATGCAAGAATACCATTATCCTAGATGGGACCGGTCAAATGCCATAACGCAAACCAAACTGAGAATCAGTGTGATTTGAAGACTTTACTGTCTTCAAGCTATACTGAAGAATTGATTCAAATGTGGATATATGCAATATACTGATGTAGAGGCCTAAATAAACTCCCAGCTGTAAATGCTGTTAACAGTGTTTATATCTAGTGCTTAATCAAGGGAGGTAAACAGTTATGGGATCAACGATTCACTTTTTTGTATTTGTAATTAAGGAAAAAGTTTTAAACATGTTATGTTTTTATATTATAGAGTATATTGTGTTAATCAAGGGAACTAATCAGCAAATAAATGCATTATGATTCCAAAATGTCAGTCTAGCCAAAGGGATAAATCACTTTATATAGCCACAGTATAGAAATAAATAATTTATACATTTCACATGCTTACTTACCAGCACTTTGATAACACTTGACCTAGAGGAGAATAGTACAAACAAGTATGATTATTAATTAAATAACTACTGTATGGTATCAACAGCATTGAAATTTCAAATTTGACCTAGCGGTAACATAAAAATGTATCAGTTTTCTTTATTATGCTGCAAATAATGGTGCAAATAAGTGGGTGGATAAGAATAGTACACACAACAGATGATTATTATTGATTACAAGATTGTATATATTTCTGGGACTATTGCTGAATGTACTTCCCATTTCAGTTTTAAAGGGAGAAGTGCATCAGGGAGATGCATTAACGTTACTACAGGTTGAGTCTCCCTTATCCCAAATGCTTGGGACCAGAGGTATTTTGGATATGGGATTTTTCCGTATTTTGGAATAATTGCATACCATAATGAGATATCATGGTGATGGGACCTAAATCTAAGCACAGAATGCATTTATGTTACATATACACCTTATACACACAGCCTGAAGGTAATTTTAGCCAATATTTTTTATAACTTTGTGCATTAAACAAAGTGTGTCTACATTCACACAATTCATTTATGTTTCATATACACCTTATACACACAGCCTGAAAGTCATTTAATACAATATATTTAATAACTTTGTGTATTAAACAAAGTTTGTGTACATTGAGCCATCAAAAAACAAAGGTTTCACTATCTCACTCTCACTCAAAAAAGTCCGTATTTCGGAATATTCCGTATTTCGGAATATTTGGATATGGGATACTCAACCTGTATAAAGAAATTACATAACTTTCCTAGAATAACTATTTCACATTTTAATATAACATTACCTGAAGACATCCAAGGCTGCTGTGATAAATTTGCATGAACAGGAGTATGTACATTTCTTTTCCAATAACTTTGATGAATGTTTTCCATCTTTCAGTCTTCTTAGTTATAGTTGCATCTTGTTGTAATACAGTGTTACGTAGCTGATTTATCATTTAATGTGGCTCACATGGCAATTTAATGTACTTTATAATTTGCCCAATCAGGCTGATGATGGTTTTACATTTGAATCAAAGATTTCTACTGACAGAATTGATTTTCTTGATATGCTGGATTGTATTGAGTAGAAAAAACTTTATTATACAGAATATAAAATGATTGTAAAACTATTCTTAGCTATGACATTTGCCAAATACAATATGTCAAGAAAAGTGTAGATTTTACACTGTTTCTAAGAGTTTGCAATATTTTTTAACCAGACACGAGAGAGAAAGAGAGAGAGAAATAGAGAGAGAGAGAAAGGAAGACACATTATGACATGATGGTTCATAAACTGCAAGACAGGATATCTGAGATGGTTTCTAAAGGAGGCTCTAATTAGAGAATGATCTCACATTACCCCATTTAAAAGCCATGACAGATCAAATCCCTAGGCTATCCCTTTTCTACAGTGGCTTAACAGAAATAGAAAACATGTTTGCTGTAAACAATCTCTGGAAAAGAATTGCATACAGCCGAACAGACATGTACATTTAACTCGCTGAAAGGGCCTCCACTGATATACTGTATACACATGGAAAAATATTTAGAGGAACTATTACTATATTATATATATATATATATATATATATAATATACATATATTATGGTGGGCATTAACTATGTACCTTTTTAGTATATATGAATCAAGGGTATTTATTGCGGATACATTTTTTTTATTGTGGCAACCTTGGTATTTTATAATGGGTCATAGTATTTATAGGAGCAAACCAATGCATATGTACTGTCCCCCATATGCAAAAGTGATTTATTATTATTATTATTATTATTATTATTTTTATTTATCCTCTGTTTTTAAATTGCCACAAAGGTTCTGCAATGCTGTAGACTGTATGTACACAGTAGCAGTAAAAGAAGACATATCAATGGTATAGTATTGAGGCTCATTTACAAAATGTGTGTAAATAAAGTAGAAAAGGTGTGAGTACTGTTTTAAATTGATACACTACTAAAAACTCTGGATTGAACTGACAATTCCATTCTATATCATTTAGAAGATGAAGATGATTGGTGTATCAAAAGCATGATCACTGTATAGTGTATGTATGTATTTTTGACTACATACAAAACCGAACATTCCTTCACCATTAGGATTAACAGCAGCTAGAAGTCTCAGTTTATAAATCATAATAAAAGCAAATTTACATTGGTGTTTTAAAAATAATACAATAGGTAATCCATAATCCAGAGCAATATAATCTACATACCCCCCAAAAAATATATATATAAAATCAATGTCCGTCTGCCAACAAAGATTTCCAAACTTAGGCAAAAGTAGCAACATTTTGGAAAATTATGGAGTCTGTGTAAAAAGGCATACCAAACAAATGACCTACACCAGGGACGTATCTAGAGAGGAGGAGGCCCATGTGCAGGCTCAATCTGGGCCCCCTCCTCTCTAGCCGGCAGTGCTGTAGCCAGGGCCGGTGCTAGGGTGTTCGGCGCCCCCCTGCAAACTATAAAATTGCGCCCTCCCATATTCCGTTGGCGTGCGCCGGGAAAAGGGGTGTGGTCTCACAACTAAGGGGCATGGCCACACAATAGTACCCCCATTTAAAATTACGCCACAATGTAGCACAATCTTATTAATCTTATACGTAATGCCCCACCCGTAGTAGTAGCGTCCTTATATGTAATGCACCCCAGTAGTAGTAGCACCCTTATACATAATGCCCCCCCAGTAGTAGCAGCACCCTTATACATAATGCACTCACAGTAGTAGTAGCATCCTTATACATAATGCCCCCCAGTAGTAGTAGCATCCTTATACGTAGTGCCCCCCCAGTAGTAGTAGCATCCTTATACATAATGCACCCAGAGTAGTAGTAGCATCCTTATATGTAGTGCACCCCCAGTAGTAGACGCGTCCTTATATACGTAATGCCCCCCCCCCCCAGTAGTAGAAGCGTCCTTATGCGTAGTGCACCCCCAGTAGTAGAAGCGTCATTGTACGTAATTCCCCCCTAGTAGTAGTAGCGTCCTTATACGTAATGCCCCCCCACAGTACTAGTAGCGTCCTTATACGTAATGGCCCCCCAGTAGTAGCATCTTTACATGTAATGCCCCCCCCCCCTGTAGTAGTAGCGTCCTTATGCATAATGCCCCCCCAGTAGTAGCATCCTTATACGTAATGCCCCTCTAGTAGTGGTAGCATTGTTATACGTAATGCCCCCCAAGTAATAGTAGCGTCCTTATATATAATGCCCCCAAGTAGTAGTAGTAGCGTTCTTATACGTAATGCCCCCCCCAGCAGTAGTAGCGTCCTTATACGTAGTGCACCCCCAGTAGTAAAAGCGTCCTTATACGTAGTTCCCCATAATAGTAGTATCGTCCATATACGTAATGCCCCACAGTAGTAGTAGCGTCCTTATACATAATGCACCCCCAGTAGAAGCCTCCTTATATGTAATTCCCCCGTAGTACTAGTAGTGTCCTTATAAGTAATGCCCCCCCCAGCAGTAGTAGCGTTGTTACGCATAATGCCCCCCCTGTAGTAGCGTCCTTATACGTAATGCACCCTCCCAGTAGTAGTAGCGTCGTTACGCGTAAAGCCCCCCCTGTAGTAGTAGCATCCTTATACGTAGTGCACCCACAGTAGTAGTAACATCCTTATACGTAATTCCCCCCTAGTAGTAGTATCGTCCTTATAAATAATGGCCACCCCAGTAGTAGCGTAGTTTCACGTAATGCCCCCCTGTAGTAGTAGCGTCCTTATACGTAATGCCCCCCCCAGTAGTAGTAGCGTCCTTGCATGTAATGGTCTCCCCCAGTAGTAGCGTCATTATACGTAATGCCCCCCCCCAGTACTAGCGTCCATAAAGTGCGCGTACGCAGACATACCTCACACACACAATTCACACATATATACACACACATACACACCCACCCACCATATGCACACATACACACACACACACACACACACACACCACTTACCTAAGCCAGTCTCCCTCTGTACTGCAGCCTGGTCAGTGTAGCTCCGCCCCTTCTGTCCCGTTTAGTCCCGCCCCTTTTCGGTCCATTTAGCTCCGCCCCCTCTGTCCCGTACTCAGCTGCTGTCACACGGGGAGGGGAGGCAGGAGGTATTTGATTCTGCAGGCGCTGCTGCCAGTGACTGTCATACAGTGACAGACACAGCAGCAGCAGGGGGGACAGGACGGCGCAGCAGTGAAGGGATTCAGAGCAGGGAAAGCGCCTCTCTGTCCCAGCCCCTCCCTGCACTGCATCCCTTCACTGAGTGGGTAGCGCCGCGCCTGGCTGTAGCTCTGGGCTAAGGGACCCTAGCGCTATCCGAGAGTCTAGAGAACATGCACAGATCTCTGGGAAAGTGGCATGGCGGCCATTTTCCCAGTGATTTTCCTACTGCACATGTGAGAAACACTGGAAAAATGATGCCGTGCCATTTTCTCAGCGATTTCTGCAGTACTGCTACTGCACCATGGGAATCCCAAGGGTAAGTATTAAAAATAATGGGTGCCAGGGTGTACAATGTGGGCCCCCCTTTACTCCAGGGGCCCACACTGCACACACTGCACCCATTATAAATACGCCAGTGACCTACACCATGGCAATGCATTATCTGTGACTTTATATCATCTCCTTTCCAACAAAAAACTATATGCAAACTTAACGCAAAATTAAGGAAAACCTGCACAGCACAGGAAATGTGCCAGGTGTATGATGCAATAAAGGATATATGTATGAGGTCACATCTGTATTCAATGATCTTTGTGTTAAAAGGATATACAGCACCTACAAAATAATTAGAAATATAAAGTGCAATATGTACAAGCAATCACCACCACTGTCATGGTGTCTCAGAATATACTGTATACTTTTAGTAAATTAAAGTAGACTCATCAAAATAATCTTTATATGGCACCTAATTAGAAATGTGCGGTGGGCACTTTTCGTGATTTTGTGTTTTGGTTTTGGACCTGGATCCTTGCTCGTGTTTTGGATCTGGATTGGTTTTGCCAAAACCACCCTTTCGGGTTTTGGTTTTGGATCTGGATGATTTAAAAAAAAAACACAAAAACAGCTAAAATCATAGAATTTGGGGGTCATTTTGATCCTACAGTTTTATTAACCTCAATAACATTAATTTCCACTAATTTTCAGTCTATTCTGAACACCTCACACCTCACAGTATTGTTTTTAGGCCAAAAGGTTGCACCGAGGTCGCTGGATGACTAAGCTAAGTGAACAAAAAGGGCGGCACAAACACCTGGTCCATCTAGGAGTGGCACTGCAGTGGCATACAGGATAGCAGTTTTAAAAACTAGACCCCTAACAGTACATAATGCAAAGAAAAAAAAGAGGTGCAAGATAGAATTGTCCTTGGGCCCTTCCACCCACCCTTATGTTGTATAAACAAGTCATGTACACCTTAACAAACAAGAAATTTCAGCAACAGGCTCTGCCACACGACTGTGGCTGAAATGATTGGTTTGTTTTGGGCCCCCACAAAAAAGAGCAATTTATCCCCCCAACAAAAAAAAAACAATTAATCTCTCCTTGCACAAACTGGCTCTACAGAGGCAATATGTCATCCTCATCCTCTGATTCCTCAATTTCTGGAGGCAATTGCTGGTATATGTCTTCCTGGAGGAATTTATATTTCATTTTGATGAACATCAAATTCTCCACATTTTGTGGACGTAACCTCCTGTGCCGATCGCTGACAAGGTTACCGGCTGCACTAAACATTCTTTCGGAGTACACACTGGAGGGGAGGCAACTTAAGTATAATAAAGCCAGTTTGTGCAAGGGCCTCCAAATTGCCTCTTTTTCCTGCCAGTAAACATATGGACTGTCTGACATGCCTACTTGGATGCTGTCACCCATATAATCCTCCACCATTCTTTCAAAGGTGACAGCATCATATGCAGTGACAGTAGACTTGTCAGAAATCATTGGCATGTCCTTCAGTCCGGACCAGATGTCAGCACTTGCTCCTGACTGCTCTGCATCACCGCCAGCAGGTGGGCTCTGAAATTTTCTCCTTTTCTTTGCTGCCCCAGTTGTGGGAGAAAATGAAGGAGGAGATGTTGACAGGTCACGTTCCGCTTGAGTTGACAATTGTCTCACCAACAGGTCTTTGAACCTATGCAGACTTGTGCCTGCTGGAAAGAGAGATACAATGTAGGCTTTAAACCTAGGATCGAACACGGTGGCCAAAATGTAGTGTTCTGATTTCAACAGATTGACCACCCTGGCAAAGTGAATGAAGGGCTCCATCCACAAGTCTCACATACTTAGTGCTATTGCTCCATATCAGCTCCTCCTTCAATTTCTCCAGCTTCTTCTGCAAAAGCCTGATGAGGGGAATGACCTGACTCAAGCTGGCAGTGTCTGAACTGACTTCATGTGTGGCAAGTTCAAAGGGTTGGAGAACCTTGCACAACATGGAAATCATTCTCCACTGCGCTTGAGTCAGGTACATTTCCCCTCCTTTGCCTATATTGTATGTGGATGTATAGGCTTGAATGGCCTTTTGCTGCTCCTCCATCCTCTGAAGCATATAGAGTGTTGAATTCCAACCCGTTACCACCTCTTGCTTCAGGTGATGGTGGGGCAAGTACAGGAGTGTTTGCTGGTGCTCCAGTCTTCTGCACATAGTGGTTGAATGCCAAAAGTGGCCCGTAATTTTTTCGGGCCACCAACAGCATCTCCTGCACTCCCGTAATTTTAAAAAAAATTCTGCACCACCAAATTAATTGCATGTGCAAAACATGAAACATGCTGGAATTTGCCCAGATGTAATGCACGCACAATATTGGTGGCATTGTCCGATATCACAAATCCCCAGGAGAGTCTAAGTGGTATAGCCATTGTGTGATGATGTCCCTAAGTTTCCATAAGAGGTTGTCAGCAGTGCCTTTTACGGAAACTGGTGATACACAGTGTAGCCTGCCTAGGAACAAGATGGCATTTTTGAGATGCTGCTAATGGTGCCACTGCTGTTGTTGCTGCGGGAGACAATACATCTACCCAGTAGGCTGTCACAGTCATGTAGTCCTTAGTTTACCCTGCTCCACTTGTCCAGATGTCCGTGGTTAAGTGGACACTGGGTACAGCTGCATTTTTCAGGACACTGAGGACACTTTTCTTAATGTCCCTATACAGTCTGGGAATCGTTTTCCTAGTGAAGTGGAATCTAGATGGAATTTGGTACCGGGAACACACTACCTCCATCAATTGTCTAAATCCCACTGAACTAATGGTGGATACCAGATGCACGTCTAACACCAACATAGCTGTCAAGGCCTCAGTTATCCGCTTTGTAACAGGATGACAGCCGTCATATTTCATCTTCCTCACAAAGGACTGTTGGACAGTCAATTGCTTAGTAGTTTGTCTGGAGAAAAGAGAAGACTCTGTGTTGGGGGCACTCTTAACTGTAATACAAATAAAGATCCAGAAAAGACCATATACTGTAAGTGTTGATCAATCTAAAATCTACTTTTTATTAGATATACATTAAAATAGTAGGCCAAAATGTGTATTGGAAAAAATTATATTTCAATATTGGACAAAACACAGACACACATAAATCATGAAACAAATTTTTTTTGGGACAGCGATTAAATGCTGTATTTTGTTTCAGCAGGTCGTAAAATAAGACCTATATAAGTGTTGATTAACGATGCACAGTTTTTATGAACCAAATTTATAATTGGACTGAAATACATCTTTAATTAGTACCATAAATGTATGTACTCAGAAAGGACATTCCTTATTTTAAGTGATAAATGTTAGGACTCCCACTAAGCTGTTCCATACACACCATTAATTTTTTTATTTGTTTTATTTATTAGCAGTTTCTTATATAGCGCAGCATATTCCATTGCACTTTACAATTAGAACAACAGTAATAGAACAAACTGGGTAACAACAGTCAGACATAGAGGTAGGAAGGCCCTGCTCGCAAGCTAACAATCTATAGGGAAATAGGCATTGGTACATAAGGATAGATGCTTCCTATTGCATAATGGTCCACCAGATTGCTAGGTTCTTAATGGGTTGTATGATATGATCACCCAGCAATGTTGGCCAAATGTCAGGAGGATTTGAGAGTAAAGAAAGACAAGACTTGTGATGTTATGTGGACTGTACAGAGAGGATGCAATTAGATAGGGAAGCCCTGAAGGTTATGTGGGTGGGTAGAGAATTTGATAGGCTTGTCTGAAGAGGTGAGTTTTCAGGGAATGTTTAAAGTTTTGGAGACTAGAAGTGAGTCTTAGTGTGCATTGGAGGGCATTTCACACAGTGGGTGAAGCCCAGATAAGGTCAAGTAATTTTGAGTGTGAACAAGTAATGTGTGTGGATGAGAGACACAGATCTTGTGCAGAGCTGAGAGGTAGAGATGAGCGCCGGAAATTTTTCGGGTTTTGTGTTTTGGTTTTGGGTTCGGTTCCGCGGCCGTGTTTTGGGTTCGACCGCGTTTTGGCAAAACCTCACCGAATTTTTTTTGTCGGATTCGGGTGTGTTTTGGATTCGGGTGTTTTTTTAAAAAAACCCTAAAAAACAGCTTAAATCATAGAATTTGGGGGTAATTTTGATCCCAAAGTATTATTAACCTCAAAAAACATAATTTACACTCATTTTCAGCCTATTCTGAACACATCACACCTCACAATATTATTTTTAGTCCTAAAATTTGCACCGAGGTCGCTGTGTGAGTAAGATAAGCGACCCTAGTGGCCGACACAAACACCGGGCCCATCTAGGAGTGGCACTGCAGTGTCACGCAGGATGGCCCTTCCAAAAAACCCTCCCCAAACAGCACATGACGCAAAGAAAAAAAGAGGCGCAATGAGGTAGCTGACTGTGTGAGTAAGATTAGCGACCCTAGTGGCCGACACAAACACCGGGCACATCTAGGAGTGGCACTGCAGTGTCACGCAGGATGTCCCTTCCAAAAAACCCTCCCCAAACAGCACATGACGCAAAGAAAAAAAGAGGCGCAATGAGGTAGCTGTGTGAGTAAGATTAGCGACCCTAGTGGCCGACACAAACACCGGGCCCATCTAGGAGTGGCACTGCAGTGTCACGCAGGATGTCCCTTCCAAAAAACCCTCCCCAATCAGCACATGATGCAAAGAAAAAGAAAAGAAAAAAGAGGTGCAAGATGGAATTATCCTTGGGCCCTCCCACCCACCCTTATGTTGTATAAACAAAACAGGACATGCACACTTTAACCAACCCATCATTTCAGTGACAGGGTCTGCCACACGACTGTGACTGATATGACGGGTTGGTTTGGACCCCCCCCAAAAAAGAAGCAATTAATCTCTCCTTGCACAAACTGGCTCTACAGAGGCAAGATGTCCACCTCATCTTCACCCTCCGATATATCACCGTGTACATCCCCCTCCTCACAGATTATCAATTCGTCCCCACTGGAATCCACCATCTCAGCTCCCTGTGTACTTTGTGGAGGCAATTGCTGCTGGTCAATGTCTCCGCGGAGGAATTGATTATAATTCATTTTAATGAACATCATCTTCTCCACATTTTCTGGATGTAACCTCGTACGCCGATTGCTGACAAGGTGAGCGGCGGCACTAAACACTCTTTCGGAGTACACACTTGTGGGAGGGCAACTTAGGTAGAATAAAGCCAGTTTGTGCAAGGGCCTCCAAATTGCCTCTTTTTCCTGCCAGTATAAGTACGGACTGTGTGACGTGCCTACTTGGATGCGGTCACTCATATAATCCTCCACCATTCTATCAATGTTGAGAGAATCATATGCAGTGACAGTAGACGACATGTCCGTAATCGTTGTCAGGTCCTTCAGTCCGGACCAGATGTCAGCATCAGCAGTCGCTCCAGACTGCCCTGCATCACCGCCAGCGGGTGGGCTCGGAATTCTGAGCCTTTTCCTCGCACCCCCAGTTGCGGGAGAATGTGAAGGAGGAGATGTTGACAGGTCGCGTTCCGCTTGACTTGACAATTTTGTCACCAGCAGGTCTTTCAACCCCAGCAGACCTGTGTCTGCCGGAAAGAGAGATCCAAGGTAGGCTTTAAATCTAGGATCGAGCACGGTGGCCAAAATGTAGTGCTCTGATTTCAACAGATTGACCACCCGTGAATCCTTGTTAAGCGAATTAAGGGCTGCATCCACAAGTCCCACATGCCTAGCGGAATCGCTCCGTGTTAGCTCCTTCTTCAATGCCTCCAGCTTCTTCTGCAAAAGCCTGATGAGGGGAATGACCTGACTCAGGCTGGCAGTGTCTGAACTGACTTCACGTGTGGCAAGTTCAAAGGGCATCAGAACCTTGCACAACGTTGAAATCATTCTCCACTGCACTTGAGACAGGTGCATTCCATCTCCTATATCGTGCTCAATTGTATAGGCTTGAATGGCCTTTTGCTGCTCCTCCAACCTCTGAAGCATATAGAGGGTTGAATTCCACCTCGTTACCACTTCTTGCTTCAGATGATGGCAGGGCAGGTTCAGTAGTTTTTGGTGGTGCTCCAGTCTTCTGTACGTGGTGCCTGTACGCCGAAAGTGTCCCGCAATTTTTCTGGCCACCGACAGCATCTCTTGCACGCCCCTGTCGTTTTTTAAAAAATTCTGCACCACCAAATTCAAGGTATGTGCAAAACATGGGACGTGCTGGAATTTGCCCATATTTAATGCACACACAATATTGCTGGCGTTGTCCGATGCCACAAATCCACAGGAGAGTCCAATTGGGGTAAGCCATTCCGCGATGATCTTCCTCAGTTGCCGTAAGAGGTTTTCAGCTGTGTGCGTATTCTGGAAAGCGGTGATACAAAGCGTAGCCTGCCTAGGAAAGAGTTGGCGTTTGCGAGATGCTGCTACTGGTGCCGCCGCTGCTGTTCTTGCGGCGGGAGTCCATACATCTACCCAGTGGGCTGTCACAGTCATATAGTCCTGACCCTGCCCTGCTCCACTTGTCCACATGTCCGTGGTTAAGTGGACATTGGGTACAACTGCATTTTTTAGGAGACTGGTGAGTCTTTTTCTGACGTCCGTGTACATTCTCGGTATCGCCTGCCTAGAGAAGTGGAACCTAGATGGTATTTGGTAACGGGGGCACACTGCCTCAATAAATTGTCTAGTTCCCTGTGAACTAACGGCGGATACCGGACGCACGTCTAACACCAACATAGTTGTCAAGGACTCAGTTATCCGCTTTGCAGTAGGATGACTGCTGTGATATTTCATCTTCCTCGCAAAGGACTGTTGAACAGTCAATTGCTTACTGGAAGTAGTACAAGTGGGCTTACGACTTCCCCTCTGGGATGACCATCGACTCCCAGCGGCAACAACAGCAGCGCCAGCAGCAGTAGGCGTTACACGCAAGGATGCATCGGAGGAATCCCAGGCAGGAGAGGACTCGTCAGACTTGCCAGTGACATGGCCTGCAGGACTATTGGCATTCCTGGGGAAGGAGGAAATTGACACTGAGGGAGTTGGTGGGGTGGTTTGCGTGAGCTTGGTTACAAGAGGAAGGGATTTACTGGTCAGTGGACTGCTTCCGCTGTCACCCAAAGTTTTTGAACTTGTCACTGACTTATTATGAATGCGCTGCAGGTGACGTATAAGGGAGGATGTTCCGAGGTGGTTAACGTCCTTACCCCTACTTATTACAGCTTGACAAAGGGAACACACGGCTTGACACCTGTTGTCCGCATTTCTGGTGAAATACCTCCACACCGAAGAGCTGATTTTTTTGGTATTTTCACCTGGCATGTCAACGGCCATATTCCTCCCACGGACAACAGGTGTCTCCCCGGGTGCCTGACTTAAACAAACCACCTCACCATCAGAATCCTCCTGGTCAATTTCCTCCCCAGCGCCAGCAACACCCATATCCTCCTCATCCTGGTGTACTTCAACACTGACATCTTCAATCTGACTATCAGGAACTGGACTGCGGGTGCTCCTTCCAGCACTTGCAGGGGGCATGCAAATAGTGGAAGGCGCATGCTCTTCACGTCCAGTGTTGGGAAGGTCAGGCATCGCAAACGACACAATTGGACTCTCCTTGTGGATTTGGGATTTCAAAGAACGCACAGTTCTTTGCGGTGCTTTTGCCAGCTTGAGTCTTTTCAGTTTTCTAGCGAGAGGCTGAGTGCTTCCATCCTCATGTGAAGCTGAACCACTAGCCATGAACATAGGCCAGGGCCTCAGCCGTTCCTTGCCACTCCGTGTGGTAAATGGCATATTGGCAAGTTTACGCTTCTCCTCCGACAATTTTATTTTAGGTTTTGGAGTCCTTTTTTTTCTGATATTTGGTGTTTTGGATTTGACATGCTCTGTACTATGACATTGGGCATCGGCCTTGGCAGACGACGTTGCTGGCATTTCATCGTCTCGGCCATGACTAGTGGCAGCAGCTTCAGCACGAGGTGGAAGTGGATCTTGATCTTTCCCTAATTTTGGAACCTCAACTTTTTTGTTCTCCATATTTTATAGGCAGAACTAAAAGGCACCTCAGGTAAACAATGGAGATGGATGGATTGGATACTAGTATACAATTATGGACGGACTGCCACGGTTAGGTGGTATAAAAAAACCACGGTTAGGTGGTATATATTATAATAATAATACAATTATGGATGGACGGACTGCCTGCCGACTGCCGACACAGAGGTAGCCACAGCCGTGAACTACCGCACTGTACACTGGTTGATAAAGAGATAGTAGTATACTCGTAACAACTAGTATGACACTATGACGACGGTATAAAGAATGAAAAAAAAACCACGGTTAGGTGGTATATATTATAATAATAATACAATTATGGATGGACGGACTGCCTGCCGACTGCCGACACAGAGGTAGCCACAGCCGTGAACTACCGCACTGTACACTGGTTGATAAAGAGATAGTAGTATACTCGTAACAACTAGTATGACACTATGACGACGGTATAAAGAATGAAAAAAAAACCACGGTTAGGTGGTATATATTATAATAATAATACAATTATGGATGGACGGACTGCCTGCCGACTGCCGACACAGAGGTAGCCACAGCCGTGAACTACCGCACTGTACACTGGTTGATAAAGAGATAGTAGTATACTCGTAACAACTAGTATGACACTATGACGACGGTATGAAGAATGAAAAAAAAACCACGGTTAGGTGGTATATATTATAATAATAATACAATTATGGATGGACGGACTGCCTGCCGACTGCCGACACAGAGGTAGCCACAGCCGTGAACTACCGCACTGTACACTGGTTGATAAAGAGATAGTAGTATACTCGTAACAACTAGTATGACACTATGACGACGGTATAAAGAATGCAAAAAAAACCACAGTTAGGTGGTATATATTATAATAATAATACAATTATGGATGGACGGACTGCCTGCCGACTGCCGACACAGAGGTAGCCACAGCCGTGAACTACCGCACTGTACACTGGTTGATAAAGAGATAGTAGTATACTCGTAACAACTAGTATGACACTATGACGGTATAAAGAATGAAAAAAAAACCACGGTTAGGTGGTATATATTATAATAATAATACAATTATGGATGGACGGACTGCCTGCCGACTGCCGACACAGAGGTAGCCACAGCCGTGAACTACCGCACTGTACACTGGTTGATAAAGAGATAGTAGTATACTCGTAACAATTAGGATGACACTATGACGGTATAAAGAATGAAAAAAAAACCACGGTTAGGTGGTAGGTATATAATAATAAATAATACAATTCTGGTCGGACGGACTGCCTGCCGTGTGCCGACACAGAGGTAGCCACAGCCGTGAACTACCGCACTGTACACTGGTTGATAAAGAGATAGTAGTATACTCGTAACAATTAGGATGACACTATGACGGTATAAAGAATGAAAAAAAAACCACGGTTAGGTGGTAGGTATATAATAATAAATAATACAATTCTGGTCGGACGGACTGCCTGCCGTGTGCCGACACAGAGGTAGCCACAGCCGTGAACTACCGCACTGTACACTGGTTGATAAAGAGATAGTAGTATACTCGTAACAATTAGGATGACACTATGACGGTATAAAGAATGAAAAAAAAACCACGGTTAGGTGGTAGGTATATAATAATAAATAATACAATTCTGGTCGGACGGACTGCCTGCCGTGTGCCGACACAGAGGTAGCCACAGCCGTGAACTACCGCACTGTACACTGGTTGATAAAGAGATAGTAGTATACTCGTAACAATTAGGATGACACTATGACGGTATAAAGAATGAAAAAAAAACCACGGTTAGGTGGTAGGTATATAATAATAAATAATACAATTCTGGTCGGACGGACTGCCTGCCGTGTGCCGACACAGAGGTAGCCACAGCCGTGAACTACCGCACTGTACACTGGTTGATAAAGAGATAGTAGTATACTCGTAACAATTAGGATGACACTATGACGGTATAAAGAATGAAAAAAAAACCACGGTTAGGTGGTAGGTATATAATAATAAATAATACAATTCTGGTCGGACGGACTGCCTGCCGTGTGCCGACACAGAGGTAGCCACAGCCGTGAACTACCGCACTGTACTGTGTCTGCTGCTAATATAGACTGGTTGATATTTAAAGAGATATTAGTAGTATACAACAATACTATACTGGTGGTCAGGCACTGGTCACCACTCCTGCAGCAAAAGTGTGCACTGTTAATTAATATAATTGTACTCCTGGCTCCTGCTAACAACCTGCAGTGCTCCCCAGTCTCCCCCACAATTAATTATAAGCTTTTAATTTATACATTGATGACTGTGCAGCACACTGGGCTGAGCTGAGTGCACACAGACTGAGTCACACTGTGTGACTGACTGTGCTGTGTATCGTTTTTTTTTTCAGGCAGAGAACGGATATAGCAGAGAGAAGTGAATGGATATATTATATTAAATAAAAGTTAACTAGCAACTGCACTGGTCACTGACTGTGGTAAACTAACTCTGTCTGCGACTCTGCACAATCTCTCTCTATCTAATCTATCTATCTCTATTCTAATGGAGAGGACGCCAGACACGTCCTCTCCCTATCAATCTCAATGCACGAGTGAAAATGGCGGCGACGCGCGGCTCCTTATATAGAATCCGAGTCTCGCGATAGAATCCGAGCCTCGCGAGAATCCGACAGCGTCATGATGACGTTCGGGCGCGCTCGGGTTAACCGAGCAAGGCGGGAAGATCCGAGTCGCTCGGACCCGTGGAAAAAAAAGTGAAGTTCGTGCGGGTTCGGATTCAAAGAAACCGAACCCGCTCATCTCTACTGAGAGGTTGAGTAGGGAGATATTTTCAGATGAGTGAAGAGACTTATGTTGATGCAGTTTGGTTAATGGCCTTGTATGTAAGTAAAAGTATTTTATATTTAGTACGGTAGAATACTGGTAATCAATGGAGGGACTGACAGAGTGGATCTGCAGTTGATGAATGTCTAGTGAGGATGACGTTCTTGAAGCTGCATTCAAAATGGATTGTAGTGGTGAGAGCTTATGTTTGTGAAGACCAGTCAGGAGACTATTACAATAATCAATGCAGGAGATAATGATAAATGATAATGATAAATGATAATGATAAACTTATATTTAGCAGATATATCGACCTGCCAAAGTATATATAGAGATGTACATACATATGTATCACTAACTATGGTCGATAACCGATTGATTACCTGTTCTTTAAATATGGACAACCTAATACACCTGCCTACATTCTGATGAAACTGTATGTTTAATAAGCACGGAGAAACGCGTTAAGAGACAATGCCACTGCACCTACATGATCCTGACCACTCAGAAATATCCACAGACCTAAGGCTGCTGTATCAAACCCATCTGCTGTTACCCGGAGCCGCGCTCCCCCTCCCTGTGGACACAGACGTACTGCTGCATCCACCCGTTACCACTAGATCACTGCATGATAGCCGGCAGTGGTGAGAGTTCGTTTTCAGTGGTGGGGAGGGCACATAAGAGCATTGCTTCTGTGGGGTCTTCTACATTGTGTGAGCCCATCAAGTAACTCCGGCTTGTTTGTTAAATAGGACACAAGGCTCACTTTCAATCCATTTAACAGTTCCTCATTCGAGTTACAAATAGCACCAACAGTGTGATTAAACATCCTTTATTGGACCTCCTTTATATACATTGTCTGTGGACTTCATTTTTACTATTCGTGGTATCATGGATCTCTATATGTGCAAGTGATAAATATTGGTGTATTCTATATATATTTTTTATTATATTGATTGATTTTAGATATTTTTAATATCAAAAGATTTTACAAAATAAATCGTTATTTGAATCATTGAATATTGTACAGCGCTCCCTTGTGATACTATATATCATATTCTTTTTTTTGTGCTATACCAGTGAGTACCACAGAGTACTCATATGGGAGCAGCTCTGTTGTATGGTTAGCAACCAATTTTAAAATATTTACATACAGAAACCTCTTGTGCGCTAAGAAATAATATTGTTAATAGTATTATTATTAATATTATTACCAGTATTACATTTGTGTAATTTATAATATCCCTTTAAAAGCAGACATGCACAGAGGTATGGAAAACATTTAGCAGTCTTAGGCACATGTAACAAAACCACTAGCTTGTTAAGGTAAAAGATTCATGTCACTATCCGGGTAACTGGACATCATCATTTACCTTTCAAGTGTCTCCTGAGACTGGCCCAGCATTCCAGGGTGGGATCCCAACTGCATTGTCAGCATGTAGTACGCTGATGTCTTCACTTCACATCTCCTCCCTGTGATCCCGCAGCGCTGTCACAGCAGCTTCACAAGTATAAAATGGCGTCTCCTGCCCTCCGCGGCCTCCGCCGCCATTACTACTGTTTCCCATATTAAATATTCAAGACTGACGTTTCTTGCCCTCCGCAGCCTCCACCGCCATTGCTGCCGTTTCCCACATGGAATTACAAACAGACTTTCCCTCCAAATGCTAACATGGGCGCAGCCATGTTTTTCCAGTCACATGTTATTATTTCAACCTATCCGCTGCTCTCTGGACTCTGCTTAATCATCCAGCCAATGCTTGCTTCCCAGCAGGTATAAATATCCTGTTCCTTGGCTGGAAAGATGTCAGTGCTTTGGTTGTCAAACCCAGTGATACAAGTCTCTCCTGTCTGTGGTTATTCAGCTATTGTTCCAGGTATTCCAGCTCCTGTGTTCAGTTCCACTAGAGACCCGCACCAGCTACCATCTGGCAGTGCAGCCTGACTCTGCTGTGTCCCAGCATTGCATTCTGCTATTGGCAGTGGTTCAATATCGGCTTCCAGCTTCCAGCGGTGCCTGGCCCTGCCAGTCATCATCGGTGTTCCATCATCGATCTCCAGTCAACATCGGTGTTCCATCATCAATCTCCAGTCATCATCGGTATTCCATCATCGATCTACAGTCATCATCGGTGTTCCATCATCGATCTCCAGTCACCATTGGTGTTCCTTCATCAATCCCCAGCATCACCAGTGTTTCTTCATCTGACTTTCCGCTACATTGGTGTTCTAACATCATTCCACAGTTCACCATCGGTGCTCCTACTTGCAAACGCTCACTCCATCAGTGAGCTCCGTAGCACCCTTTACCACCTGGGCCGGTTTCACCCGGCATCCCTGACAGTTCACGAGTGCTCACCTTATTCAGCATTGCAAACCAGCATCTCCAGTGTGTCATCTGCTGGCCCGTTCCTACTCACACCATCGATACAGCGGACAGCTGTTAGTTTTCGGAACTTACCATCTCCAGGTCTTCCAAGACTGTACGGTGTTATGCCACCTCTAACAGCATCCTAACCATTGCTATATCTTAGGAACTGAGATTCTATTTGTTATGCCATTATTCTATTGCTGAGCATCACTCTATTCTTTGAACTGTCGTTTTACCAGATGAACTGTGTTTAATAAATCTTCTCAACTTTTACAAAGTTGTCTTGGTCACGCCTTCGGGCATTTGTTCCAAAGGTTTCCTGCATGTCCAAGAACCCTATACTGCCTCCCAGGTTCACGTACACCTCAGCCCCTACAACTGAGGCTTCCTCTGGTCAGCACCAGCCCTCAGTTGTGACAGTAAGCACTGACCTAATGGATTCGGCCGGAGACCAGGTCCAAGCAACCAGGCCGATGCAAGAACTTGCAGCCCGCCTTGAACATCAGGAGGCTGCAGAGGGCCATGTGTTTCACTGTCTCCAGGACATCTCCTCTCAGCTGGATGGGATACAAATGACCCTCCGTGGTTCAGGGGTATCCAGTGTGCTGACTGCAGTACCTTCAGTGGTAACCCCACCCACCATTCCTGTTTCTTCTCATTGTCTCCATTTGCCGACACCTGCCAAGTTCGTTGGTTCCTTAAAAGCCTGTCGGGGTTTCCTAAATCAGTGTGAGATATATTTCAAGTTACAGCCTGGAAATTTCCCAACTGACCGCACCAAGGTTGCTTACATCATCTCCCTCCTCAGTGGCTCTGCCCTCGATTGGGCATCACCTCTATGGGAGAAGTCAGATGCCCTGTTCTCTTCATATGCAGATTTCGTGGCAACCTTCAGGCGCATCTTTGACGAACCAGGTCGTGTGACATCAGCCTCCTCTTATATCTTCCAGCTACATCAGGGGACACGAACAGTCAGACAATATCTGGTACAGTTCCAGATCCTAGCGTCTGAACTTTCCTGGAATGATGGTTCTCTTTATGCAGCCTTCTGGCATGGGTTATCCGAATGAATCAAGGACGAGCTTGCTACTAGAGACTTACCTCCAAAATTAAATGAGCTCATATCTCTCTGCACCAAAGTCGATCTGCGGTTCCGTGAAAGGGCAATTGAGCGAGGAAGGTCCACATTTCCTAAGACTTCTACTGCTCCTCCTCCTCGTCAGCCATTTCTGCCTAAGGATGAACCCATGCAGATGGGTCACTCTCGTCTGTCGCCTGCAGAGCGTAGAAGACATCTATCCAAACATCTGTGTCTGTATTGTGCTGCTCCTACTCATGTCATCAACACTTGCCCAAAGCATCTGGGAAACTCCAAGTCCTAGCCCAGCAAGGAGAGGGCCGGCTAGGAGTAATGAACCCCTCTCCATCTTCGTGTGATTGTAATCTCCCAGTTTCACTTCAAGTTGCTCAGTGCTTCATGAACCTCATTGCACTGTTAGACTCTGGAGCAGCTGGGAACTTTATGACTGAGGAATACATTAAGGTGGTCCCTACCCACTGAGAGACTTTCGTCTTCCATATCCTTGACTGCCATGAATGGCAGCAGGATTTCCAATGCAGTCATTGTCTCCAAGACCCTGCCTATCCATCTGAAGGTAGGAGCTCTTCACTCCGAACCTGATTTCTTTCCTGGTGATTCCAAAGGAACTACACATATCCTGGCATGGGGTCCCTCCTGCTCAGAGACCTGTCTGTCAAAAGTACTTCCAGTTTGTACATCTTCTTCCAAGTCTTCAGATGTTCCACCTCCTCCATACCAAGACTTCACAGATGTTCTTAGTAAGTCTTCCGCAGATATTCTACCCCCTCATAGGGAGTGGGATTGTGCTATTGATCTCATTCCAGGGAAGACTCCACCTCGGGGATGCACATATCCATTGTCATTACCAGAAACCCACTCTATGGAAGAAAACATCAAAGAGAACCTTGCCAAAGGGTTTATCCGGCTTTCCTCCTCTCCAGCTGGCGCTGGCTTCTTCTTCGTAAAGAAGAAAGATGGTGGGCTGCGACCCTGTATTGACTACCGTGGGTTGAACGACATCACTGTGAAAAGTCTGCCTCTTATCACCGAGTTGTTTGACCATGTCAGTGGAGCCACTATTTTTTTAAGCTAGATCTGAGGGGTGCATACAACCTCATCCGGATCCGGAAGGGTGACGAGTGGATGACCGCATTTGACACCCGTGATGGACATTACGAGTACCTCGTCATGCCTTTTGGACTCTGTAATGCTCCAGCTGTATTTCAACACTTCGTGAATGAGATCTTCCGAGATATCCTCTACCGACATGTTGTGGTCTACCTCGACGATATTCTCATCTTTGCTAATGATCTAGAGGAACATCGCTTCTGGGTCAAGGAAGTCCTGTCTCGTCTCCGTGCCAACCATCTTTATTGTAAGTTGGAGAAATGTGTCTTTGAGGTCAAATCCATTCCGTTTCTAGGTTACATTGTGTCCAGTTCCAGACTAGAGATGGATCCTGAGAAACTCCAAGCTATCCGTGATTGGCCGATACCCACAACACTCAAGGGTATTCAGAGATTCCTAGGATTCTACAGGAAGTATATTAGGGACTTTTCTACTATTGTGGCATCTGTCACTGCCCTTACCAAAAAGGGTGCCAATCCTTCTAAGTGGTCGGAAGAAGCTACTCAAGCTTTCTATCTTCTGAAACAAAGTTTGTCTCTGCTCCAGTTCTGAAATAGCCAGATACCAGCTCGCCCTTCACCCTGGAGGTGGATGCCTCTTCCATTGGAGTGGGCGCAGTCCTGTCTCAAAATGACGGCCAATTACATCCTTGTGGCTTCTTCTCACGAAAGTTCTCTCCTGCTGAGCGCAATTACGCCATTGGCAATGAAGAACTTTTGCCTATCAAACTCGCTCTAGAAAAGTGAAGATATTTGCTGGAGGGAGCTTCTCATACTATCACCATTCTGACGGACCACAAGAACCTCCTGTATTTAAAAGGCGCCCAATGCCTCAATCCTCGTCAAGCCAGGTGGGCACTCTTCTTTTCCAGGTTTGACTTTAAACTTCAGTTTTGTCCAGGGTCACAGAATCGCAAGGCTGATGCTCTTTCCCGCTCCTGGGAGCAAGAAAATGAGTCTGAACCTACTGACAAATATCTCATTATTGATCCAGTGGCATTCTCCGCAGTGAGGATGGACTCTATGCCCCCGACAGGGAAAAGCCTCATAAAAGCGGCTCTCAGAAGGAAGCTCTTGCAATGGGCACATTTCTCTCGCTTTGCCGGACACGCGGGTATTCAGAAGACCTTAAAATTAGTTTCCATATCATACTGGTGGCCGACCCTAAAACTGTACTCTATAAACATTGATTTGTATGCTCATGCGTTTGGTGGTAGGGATATGCCTATGGCCACCTCCCCCACATTACTACCACATGGAACCACAGTGCACGTTAGATATTTTGCCACTCTAAACAGGTTGGTAACATACATATTTATATGTATCAAACTCAATAATGATTAATTCTTTTCAAGGGCACTAGCCATATACCCTCTTAGGTAATTACTAATCTTTACAGATCAATTGCACTTTTACGTGTTGGTATCATTTCTGAATTAATGATTGGTTTCTTGTAGGGATATTCACCCCATGCTCTCTTAGGGGTTTGGGGAAAAAATGGTGTAGTCCCTCCTTAATTGGTAACCATTTGTCATAAGTAATAGTAATTTCAATAGGATGTAGTAGGTGGCAGAATTTGTGCTGTCTGTGCATTATCTTACAGATAATAAATATATTCATTCGTATGGAGATATTTATAGCTATTTTTGACAAACCAATTTATTCCTGGAGTGCTATCAAATCCTGATGGCAAGGTCCATTTCGGTTTCTAGCTATTATATACGAGCCACTATGTAATTAATTAAAAGTAACTTTTTATGACAGATTCAGATTTAATCTTTACCTAAACAATGCCTATACTGTTATAGGTATGTTTTATTTCTATGTATACATATATTTTTTCTCCGTCCTCTCTTCTTGTCTCTTAAATCTGTTATTTTACGTGGAATATTCATTGATTATTTCTTTCTTCGTATTTTCTGCTTCTAATTGGATTAACTAACCAAGGTGGAAATTCACTTTTGTAATTTAAATTTATGATCTAAGGAAGTGCCTGTGAGGAATTTTTAGTATTGATATTGGCCTGACTATAGCTATGATATTTTTATGTTGCTATGAAACAATAATTTCTAAGCTAGTGCTGGTCCTTGTAACTATGCTATTTCCTTACTGATGGTGTACTAACTATCAGTTAAGGATTTGCATGCTCATTTACTATATAGCAGAATTATCCTAGCTTGAATACTTTTACAAGGGATTTTCCTCACTCTACAAATATTTGGTCGGTATAATCCGCAGATATGTTTTTAAACTGGTTATGTATATTTTTTCTCTAATACGTGCATAATTTATAACCCTATAATCAATCAAGATCTCAAAGGACTTTTGTCTTCCTCACAAATTTGACAACTTTAACAGAAACGGAGTTAATAGACATGACCTTTTAAATCACTATTGAGTCATCGTCTTTGCATACCATGGTCATTCCCTCTTTATTAAAATATCACTTTTGATTGGCTGTCTTAACACTGATATTGTCTGAGTTTGTGAAGCTTCACAGACGCTGGCGGCGCTAAGGATGTGAGCAAGCATACTGGTGAAATGCATTATCTGACCAAAATACACAAATGAAAAACCCGGGGCCACTGTTTTCCCTGAATGTCAGCAGCAAGTCCTAAGGGCCAGGTTTCTTAAGCCCAAAAAGGTACTGAATAAAACAAAAAATGCATTTTATATTATTTTTTTGGCATTATTTGACCGCTGATCATCTGACAAAATGCCGTTGTCATAACCGGATGCATTGGACCCGCATGTCTGAATGAAAGTGTACACTCTGCTAGCCATTACACCCAGATGTGAGGTAGCAATTCTTTCTCCTTCAGTCTCCTCTCATTTACGAATTACGGTGTTACACCCTGCAATATCAGCTGATATCAGGGTGTCAGTAACGTTCTAACAGAGACAGCAGAAAGGCTACTTTATTTTCTTCCGTACCAGCAGACGTCCGGTTGTACTCTCATCCACCTCCCGCTGATTTAACCTGTTCTGTCAGGCGGTCAAGAAGGTGAGAAAGCAGATATCAGTAGCAACATGATCTACTGAATTACTCTTCCTTTCTGAAACCTTTTGGATGTGTATAGGACAATACCTGCACTTAAAAGCATTTCTATATGTGGTTTGAACTGCTCCGTACAAATTTAAATAATATATGGGAAGTGGAGGATTTGATTTCATATATAGCTACTAGGTTGTGAAATTATGTTCCAATAGTCTCCTTATTACTGAGGATTGCACTGGTTAAAATCTCATTTTTTTAATTTAGATAATGAATATGTGCTATATACTGTTTTGCTGTTCTTCATCAAATTGAGGGTTTACACTGAATGTGCTGCTGCTATATGAATAACTACTTTGTTAGTTTGTAGATTACTCCTTGGCATTCAATGAAATAGACATTATGTTATTCACATTGTATGTGATACATCGTTTCTAAATTGTTTCTAAGCTAAATCTTTTACCTTAACCTTATGATACAAGCTAGCAGTTTTGTTACGTGTGCCTAAGACTGCTAAATGTTTTCCTTACTTCAGTGCAAGTCTGCTTTTCATGGGATATTAGAAATGGTGTGTATGGAACAGCCCAGTGTGAGTCCTAACGTTCCTCACTTAAAATAAGGAGTGTCCTTTCTGAGTACATACATTTATGGTACTAATTAAAGACTTATTTCAGTCCAATTATAAATTTGGTCCATAAAAACTGTGCATCATTAATCAATACTTATATAGGTCTTATTTTATGACCTGTTGAAACAAAAAATGGCATTTAATCACTGTCCAAATTTTTTTGTTAAAAGTTATATGTGTGTCTGTGTTTTATCCAATTTTGAAATGTAATTTTTTCTAATACACATTTTGTCCTCCTATTTTAATGTATATCTAATAAAAAGTAGATTTTAGATTAGTCAACACTTATACAAACTTTTCTGGATCTTTATTTGTATTACAGTTAAGAGTGCCCCAACATAGAGTCTTCTTTGTTCTCCAGACAGAAAAATATATATATTCTGACTCTGGGGAGCACCACCTGCCCCTGCATTATTGATTCTGCTGATGTGGTATCAGCCATTATAAGAAACGGATTTGGCTAATTATCTATTTCTATCTCCTTATGCAATTATAAGCATTTCCACTCACCCTAGAGGGGTATCAGGGCAAGGAGTGATCCTGTGCAGTAAAACCCACCCCCGTTTTTCTCATAATTGAAGTAGTACAAGCGGTCTTCCGACTTCCCCCTGGGATGATGATCGACTCCCAGCAGCAACAACAGCAGCAGCAGGCGTACCACTCAAGGATCCTCTGGAGGAATACCGGTTAGGAGATTACTTGTCAGTGATGCCAGTGACATTGCCTGCAGGAATACTGATGTTCCTGACTGAGGAGGAAATTGATGTTGAGCGAGTTGGTGGTGTGGCTTGCAGGAAAATGGGTTCAAGAGGAAGAAGGGATTTAGGTGTCAGTGGACTGCTTACTCTCTTATCCAAAGTTTCTGAACTTGATAATACTTTTGATGAATGCGCTGCAGGTGACATATAAGGGAGGATGTTCCTAGGTGGTTAACGTCCTTACCCCTACTTATTACGGATTGACATAGGCAACACACGGCTTGACACCTGTTGTCCGGATTTGTGGAGAAATAATTCCACACCGAAGAGGTGGCTCTTTTGGTATTTTGCCCAGGCATGACAATGGGTTTATTCATCCCATGGACAACAACTGTCTCCCCCGGTGCCTGATTTAAAAAACCACATCACCATCAGAATCCTCCTCATCAAATTTCTCCTCAGTGCCAGCAACACCCATATCCTCATCCTGATGTACTTCAACAGTGACATTTTGAATATCAAAAACTGGACTGTGGATGCTTCTTCCAGCACTTGCAGAGGGTGTTCAAATGGTGGAAGGAGCCACCCCTTCACATCCAGTGTTGGGAAGGTCAGGCATCGCAACCGCCGACACACTTGGACTCTCCTTGGGGAATTGTGATACCATCTTAGAACACACAGTTCTTTGCTGTGCTTTTGCCAGCTTAACTCTTTTCATTTTTCTAGCGGGAGGATGAGGGCTTCCATCATCATGTGAAGCTGAACTCCTAGTCATGAACATTGGCCAGGGCCTTAGCCGTTCCTTGACACTCCGTGTCATAAATGGCATTCTGCAAGTTTAGGTTTCTCCTCAGACCATTTAAATTTATTTTATTGGGTCATTTTACTGAAGTTTGGCTTTTTGGATTTTACATGCCCTCTACTATGACATTGGGCATTGTCTATTTCATGACTAGTGGTAGCAGCTTCAGCACTAGGAGGAAGCGGTTCTTGATCTTTCCCTATTTTATCCTCCAAATTTTTGTTCTTTATTATTTTTATGGAGTTATATAACACAATATACAGCACAGGAGAGCGTACCCCTACACCACACAAGGCAAACTCTGTTAAAATTATTTGGATTAAATATTATTAACCCCTTTATTTGGAGTAAAGAATATACAGCACAGGACAGCACCACTGGAGTTATTTGGCAGTACCACTGGACTGGACTTATATGGCAGTACCACAGGACTTATCTGGAAGTACCACTGGACTTATATGGCAGTATCACTGAACTGGACTTATACGGCAGTATCACTGGACTTATACAGCAGTACCACTGGACTTATATGACAGTACCATTGGACTTATATTGCAGTACCACTGGACTTATACGGCAGTACCAATGGACTTATACGGCAGTACCATTGGACTTATATTGCAGTACCAATGGACTTATATGGCAGTATCACTGGACTGGACTTATACGGCACTATCACTGGACTTATACGTTAGTACCAATGGACTTATACAGCAGTACCACTGGACTTATATGGCAGTATCAACAGACTTTTACGGAATTACCACTGGACTTATATGACAGTACCACTGGACTGGACTTATACGTCAGTATCACTGGACTTATACGTCAATAGCACTGGACTTATATGGCATTACCACTGGACTGGATTTATATGGCAGTACCACTGGACTTATATGACAGTACCACTGCACCTATACGGCAGTACCACTAGACTTATACTGTAGTACCACTGGACTTATACAGCATTACCACTGGACTTATACAGCGGTATCACTAGACTTATATGGCAGTATCACTAGACTTATATGGCAGTACCACAGGACTTATCCAGCAGGACCACTGGGTTGGATTTATACGACAGTACCACTAGACTTATTGTTAGGCGCCGAGGGTCCGCCCGTCAGTGCGGCCCGGCGCCTAGCAACTAGGGACGCCGCATGCGGACAGCCGCCGGCTCCCTAGCAACGTTAGACGCCGGGCGCACGGAGCCGCTCAGACCCTAGCAACGGGGACGCCACTGTCGGACCGCGTTCCCCGTTGCTGGGTCTAGATTAATCACCTCATTGGTATCCTGGCCGTGCAGCATGCAGCTGCATGGCATGATTGTTAATTACCCTGTCTGGCTCCTGATTGGAGAGCTCCCAGTTAAAAGCACTCTCTGGACTTCTCACAGAAGCTGGTAATAGCTTCCTGTTTGCTGTGTCTGTTGCAGAGAGTTTTCCAGTCCTGTCTATCTGGTCGTTCTTGTCCTCAGTGGTCCAATACTCGGAAGTTGTCATCTTTTCCTGGAGTCCTGACCGAGCACCTTTAACATCCTGTGGTGTTCGTGAGTCGCGGCGTAGCCGTGTGTTGCGGCTTGACCGCTTACTATTTATTATTTGGTTATATTGTGTTTCGGAGCTTTTGCGGAGGATTCCGCTCCCACAAATCCACTCTGGTATCCAGCGGTGCTGGATAGGAGTAACGGATTCGTGGATTTTTGGTTGTCCTTTTCCCTGGCGGTTTGTCCGCACATACTTCTGGTTTAAGTTAGTTAGCTTGTAGCCCCTGGCCTGGTTGCTTAGTCAGAGGGCCCCTTGTTATCACCCTGTCTCGGATTTCCCTTTGTCTCCCATTAAGACCTGAGGGGGCATCGGAGTTGGGCAGACATAATCCGCCCTTCAAACGCGGCTGCCATGGGCTCAAGCAACCATAGTCTCGCAGGGGATTTCTGATAACACGGGCGAGACAACGGAGTTAGGTCGCCAGGGGTTACTAGGCTATCCTGCTCCCGTAACCAGCATTCCATTCCAGTACTCTGACCTCCGTCATAAGATCACCTCTGGTCAGACGTACTGGTATCATAACATTATTACCGGCCAGACTAAAATTTAAAATTAAACAGGGTTTGATTTTTTCCCTTATTTCAGTTTGGAAGATTTGTCGGCCTCATGAATCCCACTGGTGTAGGGCCAAATCCTGGCCAGCTTCTAGTTAGTCAGATTCAAGAACTTACTCAGATGGTTCAGGATCTATCCCTTCGGGTGAGGTCACAGGAAGATCTGTTACGGACTTCCCCGAGGGTCGTTCCTGAACCAAAAATGCATTTGCCTGACCGTTTTTCTGGGGATAGAAAGCAGTTTTTTAATTTTAAAGAGTCTTGTAAACTTTATTTTCGTTTAAGACCAGTCTCCTCAGGTACGGAATCTCAGCGGGTCGGAATTATTATTTCTTTACTTCAGGGGGATCCCCAGACCTGGGCTTTTGGTTTAAGAACAGACGATCCGGCATTGTTGTCTGTAGACGCCTTTCTGGGGTCTTTAGGGCTATTGTATGATGACCCTGATAGAGAGGCATCCGCCGAGAGTCATTTGCGTGCTCTCAGACAGGGTAAGAATCCCGCAGAGATTTATTGTACGGAGTTTCGCCGTTGGTCGAACGACTGTGGATGGAATGACCCAGCCCTGCGCAGTCAGTTTCGCCTCGGCTTATCTGAGTCTATAAAAGACAGTCTCCTTCAGTATCCCGCTCCTGAGACTCTTGATAAACTCATGGAGCTTTCTATTAAGATTGATCGTCGTCTCAGAGAGCGGAGGGCTGAAAAAGGAGCATCTGTCGGGTCTACTCCTGGTGTTTTTTCCATTCCTGTGGACATAGAGGAGCCCATGCAGATAGGTCTCTCCAAGCTGTCTCCTGAAGAAAGAACCAGAAGGCAAAATTCTGGTCTTTGTTTGTACTGTGGGAGTAAGGGACATTTTGCCCGTAATTGTCCGAACAAGTCGGGAAACGCCTCGACCAAGTGAATTGTGAGGGGGTTCACTTTGGTCTGCAGCTTATCTCCTCAAATAATTCACTGTTAGTCCCAGCTAAAGTTTCCTTTGGCAGCCTCTGTTCCTCGGTGTCGGCTTTTGTTGACAGTGGAGCTGCAGGGAACTTTATGGACTTAACGTGGGCCAAGGCCTTAGGTATTCCTCAGTTAGCCTTGGGTAGGTGTATCACCATGCATGGTTTAGATGGGAGTCCCTTGTCCAATGGGGTTATTTCTCTCTGTACACCTCCTGTACTATTTTCGGTAGGAGCTCTTCATTCCGAAAAAATTGAATTTTTCCTTACCCATTGCCCAGCAGTTCCAGTGGTTCTGGGTCACCCTTGGCTGGCCTTTCATAATCCCATCATTGATTGGCAGTCGGGGGAGATCTCACAGTGGGGTACCATCTGTAATAAGGAATGTATTACGCTTCCCATCAGAATAGCTGCTGTCATTCCCGCACCCATTCCTGTGGAATACCAGGATTTTGTTGATGTATTTTCCAAGGGCAATGCGGACATTCTGCCTCCCCATCGGCCTTATGATTGTGCTATTGAGCTAATTCCTGGTGCCACTTTGCCTAAGGGAAGGTTATATGCATTGTCCGGACCAGAAACTGTGGCCATGAATGAATATGTTAAAGAAAGTCTAGGGAAAGGATTTATCAGGCCGTCTAAATCCCCTTTAAGTGCAGGCTTCTTCTTTGTGGAGAAGAAGGATGGATCACTCAGACCTTGCATTGACTTTAGAGCCTTGAATAAAATCTCAGTAAAAAATACTTACCCTTTGCCGCTGATTTCTGTCCTCTTTGATCAGCTACGTTCGGCTGTGATTTTTTCTAAGATTGACCTGAGAGGAGCATATAACCTCATCCGAATCAAGTCAGGGGATGAGTGGAAAACGGCATTCAGTACTCAGTCGGGTCACTATGAGTATCTGGTTATGCCATTCGGCCTGTCTAACGCTCCGGCAGTTTTCCAGGATCTCATTAACGATGTGCTCCGTGATTTTCTTGGAAGATTCGTAGTTGTCTATTTAGACGATATCTTGATATATTCTGACTCTATTGAACAACACGTTACCCAGGTGCGTCAGGTTCTAAAAAAATTACGTGAAAATCACCTATATGCCAAGCTGGAGAAGTGTGAATTTCATGTCACGGAGGTATCCTTTTTAGGGTACATTATTTCCCCTTGGGGATTCTGTATGGAACCGAAGAAGCTCCAAGCCATCCTTAGTTGGGCGCAACCCACCAACTTAAAAGCAATTCAGCGCTTTTTAGGGTTTGCGAATTATTATAGAAGATTTATTCACTCTTTCTCCGACCTAGTTGCTCCCATTGTGGCACTGACTAAGAAGGGAGCGGATCCAACCAACTGGTCACGTGAAGCTGAGTTATTTTTTCAGGCCTTGAAACAAGCCTTTGTCTCAGCCCCGGTCCTCAGACATCCCAACCCAGAATTGCCTTTCATTGTTGAGGTTGATGCCTCGGAGGTTGGAGTAGGGGCTATCCTATCTCAGAAGGATCCGGATTCTCTAGAATTACATCCTTGTGCCTTTATGTCCAGGAAATTCTCATCTGCTGAATCCAACTACGATGTTGGTAACCGGGAATTACTGGCTATTAAATGGGCTTTCGAGGAGTGGAGGCATTGGCTTGAGGGAGCAACACATACCATTTCAGTTTTGACTGATCACAAAAATCTTCAGTACATTGAATCAGCTAGACGGCTGAATGCCCGGCAAGCTCGTTGGGCTTTATTTTTTACTCGTTTCAAGTTTATTATCACCTTCAGGCCAGGTTCCAAGAATGCCAAGGCGGATGCCCTGTCACGCAGTTTTCTTCCAGTTCATGATAACAGTCCTGTTACTCCCATACTTCCGTCTTCAGTCATTCGGGCAGGCCTCACACAAGATTTATTTACCCAGTTAAAGCAGCTTCAACATCAAGCTCCTGGAAATACTCCTGCTGGTCGTCTTTATGTCCCTGAGTTTTTGAGAGCAACTGTTTTGACGGAGTTTCATGATAGCAAAGTTGCCGGGCATCCGGGGATCGCTAAGACTTTGGAATTAGTCTCCCGCTCAGTATGGTGGCCTGGTCTTTCCAAAGACATTAAGGAGTTTGTTTTTTCGTGTCAGGTCTGTGCACAGCATAAAGTTCCCCGTTCCTTGCCTATCGGTCAACTTATGCCCTTGAATGTTCCTCTCAGGCCATGGTCTCATATTTCCATGGATTTTGTGGTGGACCTCCCTCTGTCAGCCGGATGCCGAGTCATATGGGTGGTAGTTGACCGTTTTAGCAAGATGGCCCATTTCATTGCCCTTCCCCGATTGCGATCTGCCCAGGGATTGGCAGTTTTGTTCCTCCGCCATGTTTTCAGACTCCATGGGTTACCCACTGATATTGTTTCTGATCGGGGTCCACAATTCATTGCACAATTTTGGAAGTCTTTTTGTGCCTCTTTAAAGATGAAATTGTCGTTAACGTCTGGCTACCATCCCCAATCCAACGGGCAGACTGAGCGAGTTAATCAATCATTAAAACAATATTTGCGTTTGTACTCGGCCAAACTCCAAAATGACTGGTCCGAGTTTCTTCCGTTGGCGGAGTTTGCTTACAACAATGCCTGTCATTCCTCCACCAATGTGTCTCCATTTTTTACAGTTTTTGGTTTTCACCCCAGAGCTAATTCCTTTTTTCAACATTCCTCTGTCTCCTCACTGACCTTGACCGCTCATCTCAGACTCATTTGGAGAAAAGTGCACCTTGCTCTCAGAAAAGCGGCATTTCGGGAGAAAAAATTTTCTGACAGGCTCCGGCGGCCGTGCACTTTTAAAGTTGGAGATAGGGTGTGGTTGTCGACTCGCAACATTAGACTTCGACAAACCTCAGCCAGATTGGGCCCTAAATTTATTGGACCATTTCATATTATAAAAAAAATCAATCCAGTTGCTTTCCGGTTACGTTTACCAAGAACTCTCCGGATCGGAAATACTTTCCATTGCTCCTTGTTGAAACCATACGTTTCTTCCAGTAGATTTCCTCGGAAGATCTCTCAGGGGAAATCACCAATAGATGTACAGGGTCAGCAGGAGTTCTTGGTGGAGAAGGTTCTCGATTCCAAGTTGTCCCGGGGTCGGCTTTATTTTTTGGTACATTGGAGAGGTTATGGTCCAGAAGAAAGGTCTTGGGTCCTGGATGAGGATCTCCATGCCCCGAGGCTCAAAAAGGCATTTTTTCGAGAATTTCCTCAGAAACCTGGCCTTAGGGGTTCCTTGACCCCTCCTCAAGGGGGGGGGTACTGTTAGGCGCCGAGGGTCCGCCCGTCAGTGCGGCCCGGCGCCTAGCAACTAGGGACGCCGCATGCGGACAGCCGCCGGCTCCCTAGCAACGTTAGACGCCGGGCGCACGGAGCCGCTCAGACCCTAGCAACGGGGACGCCACTGTCGGACCGCGTTCCCCGTTGCTGGGTCTAGATTAATCACCTCATTGGTATCCTGGCCGTGCAGCATGCAGCTGCACGGCATGATTGTTAATTACCCTGTCTGGCTCCTGATTGGAGAGCTCCCAGTTAAAAGCACTCTCTGGACTTCTCACAGACGCCGGTAATAGCTTCCTGTTTGCTGTGTCTGTTGCAGAGAGTTTTCCAGTCCTGTCTATCCGGTCGTTCTTGTCCTCAGTGGTCCAATACTCGGAAGTTGTCATCTTTTCCTGGAGTCCTGACCGAGCACCTTTAACATCCTGTGGTGTTCGTGAGTCGCGGCGTAGCCGTGTGTTGCGGCTTGACCGCTTACTATTTATTATTTGGTTATATTGTGTTTCGGAGCTTTTGCGGAGGATTCCGCTCCCACAAATCCACTCTGGTATCCAGCGGTGCTGGATAGGAGTAACGGATTCGTGGATTTTTGGTTGTCCTTTTCCCTGGCGGTTTGTCCGCACATACTTCTGGTTTAAGTTAGTTAGCTTGTAGCCCCTGGCCTGGTTGCTTAGTCAGAGGGCCCCTTGTTATCACCCTGTCTCGGATTTCCCTTTGTCTCCCATTAAGACCTGAGGGGGCATCGGAGTTGGGCAGACATAATCCGCCCTTCAAACGCGGCTGCCATGGGCTCAAGCAACCATAGTCTCGCAGGGGATTTCTGATAACACAGGCGAGACAACGGAGTTAGGGCGCCAGGGGTTACTAGGCTATCCTGCTCCCGTAACCAGCATTCCATTCCAGTACTCTGACCTCCGTCATAAGATCACTTCTGGTCAGACGTACTGGTATCATAACACTTATACAGCAATACTACTGGACTTGTACAGCATTCTCACTGGATTGGATTTATACGGCATTATTACTGTACTAATGCGGCAGTACCACTGGACTTATACGGCAGTATCACTGGAATCATATGGCAGTACCACTGGACTTATACAGCTGTACCACTGGACTTATATGACAGAATCACTGGATATATATGGCAGTACCACTGGACTTAAACAGCAGTACCACTGTAATGGATTTATACGGCAGTACCACTGGATTTATATCGCAGTACTACTGAACATATACTGCAGTGTCACTGGACTTATACAGCAGTACCACTGGATTTCTACAGCAGTATCACTGGACTTATATGGCAGTACCACTGGACTGTATTTCTACAGCAGTATCACTGTACTTATATGGCAGTACCACTAGACTGTATTTCTACAGCAGTATCACTGGACTTATATGGCTGTACCACTGGACATATACGGCAGTACCGCTGGGCTGGATTTATATAGCATTACCACTGGACTGGAGTTATACAGCAGTACCACTGGATTTATATGGCAGTACCACTGGACATATATGGCAGTATCACTGGAATTATACTGCAGTATCACTGGACATATAAGGCAGTACCACTGGACTGGATTTATATGGCAGTGCCACTAAACATATACAGCAGTACTACTGGACTTATATGGAAGTACCACTGAACTTATATGGCAGTACCACTGGACTGGATTTATATGGCAGTACCACTGGATTTTTACGACTGTACCACTGGACATATATGGCAGTATCACTGGACTTATATGGCATTACCACTGTACTGGATTTATATGGCAGTATCACTGGACTTATACAGTAGTATCACTGGACTTATACGGCAGTACCACTGGACATATACAGCAGTATCACTGGACTTATACAGCAGTATCACTGGACATATACGGCAGTACCACTGGACTTATATGGCAATATCACTGGACTTATATGGCAGTACCACTGGACTTATATGGCAGTATCACTGGACTTATACAGCAGTATAACTGGAATTATACAGCAGTATCGCTGGACATATACGGCAGTATCACTGGACTTATACAGCAGTATAACTGGAATTATACAGCAGTATCGCTGGACATATACGGCAGTACCACTGGACTTATATGGCAGTACCACTGGACTTATATGGCAGTACCACTGGACTTATATGGTAGTGTTACTGGACTTATACAGCAGTATAACTGGAATTATACAGCAGTATCACTGGACATATACAGCAGTATCACTGGACATATACGGCAGTACCACTGGACTTAAACGGCAGTATCACTGGACTTATATGGCATTACCACTGGACTAAATTTATATGGCAGTATCACTGGACTTATACAGCAGTATCACTGGACTTATACGGCCGTACCACTGGACATATATGGCAGTATCACTGGACTTATACGGCAGTATCACTGGATTTATGCGGCAGTATCACTGGACTTATGCGGCAGTATCACTTGACTTATGCAGCAGTATCACTGAACTTATATGGCACTACCACTGGACTTATACGGCAGTTTCACTGGACTTATACGGCAGTATCACTAGACTTATACGTCAGTATTACTGGACTTATACAGCAGTATCACTGGACTTATATGGCAGTACCACTGGACTTATATGGCAGTACCACTGGACATACACGGCGGTATCACTGGACTTGTACAGCAGTATCACTGGACTTATATGGCAGTATCACTGGACTTATACGGCAGTACCACTAGACTTATATGGCAGTACCACTGGGTACCACTGGACCTATGCGGCAGTATCACTGGACTTATACGGCAGTATCACTGGACTTATACAGCAGTATCACTGGACTTATATGGCGGTACCACTGGACTTATGCGGCAGTATCACTGGACTTATGTGGCAGTATCACTGGACTTATGCGGCAGTATCACTGGACTTATACGGCAGTACCACTGGACTAATACGGCAGTATCACTGGACTTATACGGCAGTATCACTGGACTTATACGGTAGTATCACTGCACTTATACAGCAGTATCACTGTACTTATATGGCGGTACCACTGGACATATACGGTGGTATCACTGGACTTATACAGCAGTATCACTGGACTTTTATAGCAGTACCACTAGCCTCATACGGCAGTATCGCTGTACTTATACATCAGTATCATTGGACTTATACAGCAGTATAATTGGACATATACGGCAGTACCACTGGACTTATATGGCAGTACCACTGGACTTATACGGCAGTACCACTGGACTTATACGGCAGTACCACTGGAATTATACAGTGGTATCCCTGGACATATACGGCAGTATCACTGTACATATGCTGCAGTATCACTGTACATATATGGCAGTATCACTGGACTTATACAACAGTACCACTGAACTTATACAGCAGCACAAGACACCACCACTGGACTGATGCAGCACAACACATCACCACTGGACTGGACTTATACAGCAGCACTGGACATATGGCAGCAGAGTTCACCACCACTGTGACTGGACTGATGCAGCACAAGACACCACCAATGTACTGATGCAGCTCGACACAGCACTGGAATTACAGACATAAGACAGAGCAGGTCGCCACACCACTTTCCCACACAGACAGACACTGAGGAGAGAGACACGTCCTCTCACTACACTCTCCAGGACTGGAATGAAAATGGCGGCAACGCTCGGCTCCTTATATGGAATCCAAAACCTGCAAGAATCCGACAGCGGGATGATGACATTTTGCCTCATTCTGGTGTCTGAGTCTGGCGGGAAGTCCCGAGCCGGGCTCGGATCCAGGCTCAGGACGTGATGTTCAGTAGGGTTCGGTTCTCAGAGAACTGAACCCACTCACCTCTACTCCTAATATTCTAATTGTCCTTCTTGCAGGTGGCTTCTCCTGAAATCCTTAGATATATTTAATGAACATCAGCACAAAATCATCTTTATATTGTGATATTTGTAATAACAGGAAAATATAAAGTTTACATGTAAGCAGGGGTGTGATACAGGTTTCTGGTGGTCGGGATGCTGGAGGTTACATAACTGACACTGGCATCCTGACTGTGAGAATGCCGACATGGGACAGGATCATTATATTACCCCTCCCTTTCCCCTACCCTAACCTGCCTGTGGTTGTGGCTAGGGTTAAGATACATGGGGTGGCAGCTGAGGCTAATACACTGGGGTTGGTGGCTAGGGGTACGAGTCAGGGGTGGCAGCTATGGATAACCCCCCCCTCTAGTGCCTTACCCCTAAAACCCCTCCCCAGGCCTTAACTCCCACAGTGACCTTGATACTTACCTTCGGGATGCCAGCGTTAGGTGCTCCAGCACTTGGATTTTGAGTGGTGTCCACTAACCACATCCTGTAAGCAGTAGGTCTCTGGCCACATAGACAACATCCAATATGTATCTAGAAGGATGTCACTTGCACATAGTAATCATAGGCCCTAGTGTCTCTTCCCTCCCTCTAAATTATGGGTGGATATAGGAGGAGTACATGTTCTTGTTGATTATATGAGATGTCACCAAATTCAGCCATAGGGCCAAAATGTCCATGCAGTATTTGTCATTAATTTATAGTATTTCCACCCATACTAGAGACTCCAAATTTTATAATTCCATGGTTCCATATATATGCATTGGTCGCTAGATTTTTGAGGTTTTTTTAATTTAAAATAGAATGGCCAGTACAATCCTTGCCTTTGGATCCATTTTGCAGTGGCCTAAATGTGCATTGAAATCACCGTCTGATCAGAAGAAAATTGTATGCAATAAATTATTAAATGAATGATATGCAGTACTATAATGTAAGCTTTCACGAGCAGGGCCCTCTTTCCTCATGTGCTTTTCGTACTCTTATTTAAACCATCTTTGACAGCTCCAATTCCCAAGGTATTCTACTATCGAGATACCTATTTCAGTGTTGTTTGCTAATGCAGATACGGTATGTTTATTTACTCTGTACTTGTCCTATATTGTCTTCAACTGCAAGTCACTGTTTTCCAGTTTTGCTTATTTGTTTATGTACTTGGTAAGTGGGTACTGCGGATCCCTTGTGGCACCATATAAATAAAAGATAATAATTATAAATACTACAAAGCAATGCAAGTGAGAAACTAAGGGGGTAATTCAGATCTGATCGCTCGCCAGCGTTTTTTGCAGCGCTGCGATCATGCCAAAACTGTGCATGCATATGCACCGCAATGCATAGGCGCGTCCAACAGGTACAAAGCGGTTTGTTGCTCTGCGATGGGTTTGTGCGAAGAATCCATTTGCACAGGCAATCGCAGTCATGTTCAAGCGTTTGCAGGGCAGGTGTCTGACATCAATTCCGGTCCCGGACAGGCTGAAGTGATCGCAAGGGCTGAGTAAGTCCTGGGCTACTCAGAAACTGCACAAAATATTTTTTGTACTGCTCGGCTGAACATGCGATTGCACACTTGCACAGCTAAAATACACTCCCCTGTGAAAGCAGGACTGCAAAAAACAGCTAGCAAGTGATCAGGTCTGAATTACCCCCTAAGTTGCTACATCTAAAGAAAGGGAAATAAAGTAAGTCAATGTAAAAATGTTACAGGTTGAGTCTCCCATATCCAAAGTGCTCGGGACCAGAAGTATTTTGGATATTGGATGTTTCTGTATTTTGGAATATTTGCATACCATAATGAGACACCATATCTTGGGGATGGGTCCCAAGTCTAAAGACAGAATGCATTTATGTTTCATATACACATAACCTCTTTTTTGTGCATTAAACGAAGTTTGTGTACATTGAACCATCAGAAAGCAAAGGTGCCACTATTTCTCCCTTTAAAAAAAATCTGTATTTTGGAATTTTTGATAAGGAAGACTCCACTTCTACTCTAACCATTAACTGAACATATACAATAAAAAGTTAAACAAATTATTATAAAACATGTCAAAAACATCTTCCCAATTGCAGCACACAAAAAAGTTCTAAAAAATAAAGCAACCATCTTAGCCAAGATAATGATGAAAGTAATCAATAAAATAAGCTATTTCAAAATTATCTTTGATGTCTATAGGTGCCATAGTGCCCAGTTTGTAAATCCAATGCATTTTGTTTCCAGGCTACAGTACAGTAGTTTATTTGCAAGATACTCCCTCTGTCATTGAGTGTTATGTGTGTAATTACTTTAAGTTACAAAAAAGTAAGGGCCAGCTATATGATGAAGAGTAACAAACTGTCTAAGCAACAAAGTGAGTTTACATTTTTTTTTAGTAAATATACCCCTTATTAACCTTTTGGTTTTTCCAAAAAATTTAAAACAGCAGGAGCAATTAAGGAGTTGGATGACCAAGGAGATTTGACAGTTCATAAAATACTTTATTTTTAATATTTTGTTTATTTGAACAACCAGAAAAAACATTTGCTGAGTGCCCTTATTTGATAGATAGATAGATAGATAGATAGATAGATAGATAGATAGATAGATAGATAGATAGATAGATAGATTCCATGGTTTAAAGCTTACTATCTTGTTCTTTTCGTTGAAGGTAGTTCTGACATAGCCTGGAGGTAGGTTTACCTTGATGTAGGATAATAATAATAATAATATTGATAATAATAATAATTTATTTTATATAACGCTCTTTCTCAAACAGGACTCAAGGCGCTTTGATAAACTACTGTAGATATAGCTCTGAAACATACAAAACGTTGCAATTGCCCTTTTGGTTCAGGGCAAGGTGACAACTGAGTATCCAGCAAAAAAGTACCAAAATATCATACATTTTCCCATTTTATTTTTAGTGTCAAAGGCATACAATTTAAATGTGAGGTGTTTTGCTATTAAATGCACTGCCCTTTCTTAAATTGGGGCTTAAATAAGATAGAAGGCTTAGTTAATAAACCCCACACACTGTGGAACCATCCTTTTACATACTCAGCACATTCAAAAACCATGCTTGTTGAACCAAATGTTTCAAGATCTTTCAGTCTTTAGTAGTCCATTGACAGTGCTTCACAACCTACTTTTTATGGAATAAGTGTGAAATTCCGTCAGCTGTGATCCCGGCCATCAGTATACCGACCGCCGGATCCTGGCCACTGGTATGCCGGCAGCAGGGCGAGCGCTATAAAGCCCCTTGTTGGATCGCTGTGGGAACGGTGGCTCGCTGCGTTCACCACAGGTTATATTCTCCCTCTATGGGTGTCATGGACACCCATAGAGGGAGAAAAGTCTGTTGCGCTGGGATTCCAGTTGCACTATTTCACCACTAGTTGGGATTTCGCCATCAGCATTGTGACATCCAGGATCACGACTAGCGGTATTTTAACTACTTCCCCTTTTTTGATTTGCACAATACTAGTTCCTTGAAAAGGCTTTTTTCTAACTCTCTAAAGTTTACCTTATTTATCAGTTTTTGTTAACTTTAAACCATTGTTTAATGATTAGCAGTTTACAGCATATCTTTGTATCACCTCAAGTTATTCACTGGACTTGAAAAGCATTTCAGCATAATGTAAACTTTATTTCAAAATAAACTGGAAGATTGAGGGCTTTCAAAAATATTTGGCCTGTAATATATTTGCATAATAAGAGTGTGTGTGTGTGTGTGTGTGTGTGTGTGTGTGTGTGTGTGTGTGTGTGTGTGTGTGTGTGTGTGGGGCACGGAAGGTGGTATGGTAATGGGTACTGTTTTTGTACCAGTTTTGCAAACTTTACTTTTTGTATTCAAAATAAATTCACAACACAACTCCATTTCTGATCAGTTAGTATTTAACTTATTTAGAATGGCATAATAGATTATTTTAATTATTTAAAAAAAAGTGCTATAAATAGACTAAATAATTACATGCTTCAAATACTAATACCAAGATAACATGATACCTTCAATGCCTTTAAAAATGCTTAAAGTGTGGTTAAAGTTACAGGCCAGTGAAACACTTTGAGTGAGACACAAAATTCCAAGAAAAAGTTGGAACACCTATCGGAGTGGCTCAGTGATGTCAGGTGTCTCATGCCATATGGCATATTGAGGATAGGTATTTAAGAACATATCTGTATAATGAATTTTAGCATGCTTCAAGTACTGGGTACTTGACTCTGGATATATTCTTCAGATTCAAACATAAATATATGATTATGGTTAAAGCCTGATGTTTTAATCTCAGGTCACAATCAAGTACAACACCATCAATACTTTGCATATGATCTCCAAAGATACAATCTAAAAACCAGGATGAGTTCTAATCATAAGAATCTTTGTTTTAACTGAATTCACTCTCACCCAATTGGCATACATCCATTCCTGGACTCCAGCTAGAGGGCTATTTACATTTGGTAATTGATTTTTAGTAAGTAAAGGACAGGTAGAGTTTAGTACTGTTTCATCTGCATACAGCAGCTGTGACAGTACAAACTGTTGGAATGTGTGTGTACAGCCATACTTATAGTTATTCACACTGGTAATGTGGAACGGAGCTTGAGCAGAGTGGGTTGTCATACAGCTCAAGAGCTCGTGATTGTATCTGGTAGAGATTAGCAGTGCGAATTTAAGTAGTTCCAGCTTCTGTAAGTGGGATAATGGCAGCTCTGTAGCAATACACTGGCAGGGTCTCCCTGGAGCTAAACTGAAGATGTCCATCTTCCACTGTGGTGCTCTAAAAAAATGACAGGATGGTGCTTCATGTGTGGCAATAGGTTAAGCGGCCATCTTGGTTAGGGAATTGAACACTAACTGTAGGAATCAATATGGAGCATGCACAGTAGTGCACTCCTACTTCAAAACCTCTCCTCGCTATAAGCTTACTCCATGTTACATAAAATTTTACTCAAAGCTTTATCATAACACCCTGCAATTTGCGGATCAGACAAATGAGAAAACATCAATATTTGAAGTGAATTCAAGACTAAATTTCTTTTGGAAGTATAATGAAAAAGACTCCTCTCACTGACTGAATGGACCACATCAACAGTCTATTTGTTTATGCTATTTGTTCTGCTATCACTTTTACAGTTGTTGATGTCTTCCACACTTCTGTCATTTTTATCTTTGCCTATTTTGGACTTCTGCTTACACCATTTTGGCTCTTCACTTTGGTTTCTGGATGTCTTGAGGTTCACTGAATGCAATATTGGCAAATGTCTTATAATACTGTATCTATTCGCTGGTTACTGCATCTGGCAGAGAGTAGCAGTGCGGAAGTATTAGGTTCTGTATGCGATATAGCGGCAACTCTGTAAGGGTAAACTGGCAGAGTCTCCCCACATCTCTGGAAATCGGAGGCTATTATATTTAGCTGAATGTGTTAATTTGTTCTCAGCTATACAGTTCTTATAATAAAGTATATACTTGCATAAATTCTCTCATATAAAACTTAAGAATATTTTATATCACAACTGTAAAACGATGTATAATAGAGATTAGCCAAAGAGCATTTATTTACATTTTAAGCTCTCACAGTGTATTTGTCTACTCATTTCATTTGACATTGCACACAGGATTAAGATGTTCTTGCCAAAGCACATAATCAACAATGAAAAATCAATAATATTCTCTAACAATGCATTCATTAAAATGTGGTTAAATTAAACAAATGAGTCTTTATATTGTCCCTATATTGCAACACAGATGTTTAATTGCAATAAATGACAGGGAAGTTGGACAATCTTCTGTATATAGGCCCATTGTACATCATTTTTTTATGTGCTTAGCTAGTACATAGCCCATATTAACTTTTCTAGAGTTCTTTTGGCTTTTAAAAAGATATCTGATTTGTTTTACTATGCTTTTTCTCTTGTGGATCTTATACATGAACATTAGCTTTGTTCAATATATATCTACATAATTAAAACAAAGAACATACAATGGTTGAGCAGTTTTTGCTCACAGCTTGTGTAATTATGTAATAAAATAAGTTCTTAAAATAGGCAAATAGGCAAACCAGTTTAGACTTTTGTAACTACTGTATCAGCTTTTTAAAAATATCAAAATGCAGACAATTTAGTTCTCCTTAAAATAGTCATATCCAATTTCTGTTCTGTATAATTGTCTTAAAACATGATTAAATAATTTTAAAAATACCATGTTGTAAATGAAGAGTCATATCAGAAAGCTTTAAGTAGCATGTTACAATGGTACTCCATATACCATGTGTTGCTGTGTAGAAAATACCCATAAACTGCATACTGTATAAAGGTTATTCCTATCTCATTTCCACTTTTTTGAATAAAGTAGAATTTAATTCTACTTCAACATAGATTTCAATAAACTCTTTCTTGCACTGATATTGTAGAGTGATCTTTAACTTGTCATCTTTGACATTTGATTGATTTTGTCTTTTTACTTTGAAGGCTACATCTGCTGAAAAAACTGATACACATTATGTAAAAGCAAATACAAGAAAAAATAACCAATAACCTAAACCCAGCAAACTACAAAAAACAAACACTTAATGCAAATAATTTAAAACTGTAGCATAATAGGATAAAAGTGATTGGCTACATCTCAAAATTAAATGTGATTGGTGTGGAGATTCAACATCCACACTCAAGTATTCCACAGCATAGGATGTGGGAGTCACTTGATAGACTCACATGCTGCATTGGAATGATATGCTGCAATCAAAACCCCTGACATACCATGATAAATACTGCTACCGTATGCAAGCAGCAGTGGTGATGTAAAGTTCGGGGAAGACAATATGGCTTCCTATATGTCCATGGCAATAAAAGATCTACTCTGTCAAGGGAAAACATTAATGTAATGTTATGTAATGGAGGATGAGGTTGAATATTAATGTAAAATATGTGTTCTTCATGTAATGTAGTAAAAGGCAGAAATATTATTTTAATATAAGATCAGTATTTATTGAAAGTGGAGGCTATTAGGTAAGAGACCATCTTGGATTATTCACCCTGCTGCCTCTTGAATTCTTTCTTTCTCCAGGATAACTCCAAATAGTGTGTAATCCTCCTGTGGCATGGGGTCCTCTGTAGCCAATTTAAATCAAGTTCCCATGTTGATTTTCCCTCCAAGACTCCTGTTGCAATAAACATACAGAATCATTCATGTTGCCCCAGCCAATATTGTACCTGCCATTTACAGTTTACTGCAACCTCTGCTAACGAGCAGTGAGAAAAATATTAACTGAAATGTGTCTAGACATGGGGGGCTGGGATTTATGGTGGATGATAGCCAGTATGGCAGAACAGACCACAAATAACCACATCTGCACTAAATGTACTAAATTATTTTTAACATTTGAGGCTTTTCTGTCAATTACTGTGTACATGGTTTTTCGAGAAGGGTTGACTTCAGGATAGGGTTTTTAGTCAAAATGGGCCAATGTCTCTTCATTACTTGTTCAACTTTTTATTCTCAACATTAAACTCTGCAACAAAAGCCCATTAATGCTAATGATTCTCATTAGGTTTGGGTAAGGCTTCTCCATCTATGGATGTACTTTTTCATAATGTTTTTCCAATTGGTTATAGGTGTATTCACTACTTAGACATTTACTTTTCAAAATGTCTGTTCTATAAATACTGTACAGGTATACTACTGCACCTATAGTAGTTAGTTAGGAGACTGTAAACTTGAGGTATGGACTGGAAGTGGGAATTTGTATCACACCAGATTCTGTATATCTATGTCAAGTTTTTTATGATTTTAAATTCATTTATTAACATACTGTATGCTGACTATGATGAACAAATTATTGTCAATGCTAGAGAAGTGTTAATGTGTTTTTGCTCGAGTTTGTTATTAATTGGGCATCCTTGATTGGTTAGCGATAGTATAAAACAACAGCCACACTATTGCCATGACTAAGACCCTATCAGTCAAAACATGTTGATATGGAGTGCTGAATGACACTCTGGAAGCCTTCCTTGACAAAGACCCTCTTGGGTCAAAACACATCAGCGTGGCATGCTGGATAATACTTTGGAAGTGTTGGTCTGTTTATTCCTGCTCTGGTTCAGGCATTTAGTCATCTGTGAGGATTCAAATAATTGTACAATTACCTTTGAAAAAGCTAGGAACCCACCCAGTAAAAGGGATCAGGCCATTTGCACCCCACAATTTTTGGATCCCCACTTGTACTTTTAACTACTTCTGACCTGAACCAGACCTTTTTGACAGCACGTTGAACATGGATGGTGAAATCCCAGGTCTTTTCTCCTAAAAACAGATGCAACCAATCACCACTTCAGTGGATCCCTTCCATCATAGTGCTGCCATCTGCTGGTTATAGGACCCCATGTCTTGTAAATTGGGACTCTGTCTAATCATTACGACCTCTCTCCGACAATCCTCTACTTGACTACAGATACCAAGGTCATAATAAGGAACAGGACAAATCTGTTTTGCTGCAAAATTGTGGACCTGAACTCCATATACAAGGGATAACTATTGCTACTCTTTCATGCTCATTGCCATTTTATATATATTTGTGATATTTATTGCTGTTCTTCTATTTTAGTTTTTCGGTAGTATGTCATGTACACAAGTTAAATTATTTTTTTTTGATATTTGATATATACTAACATATATATTTTTAATAATCGATACCTATTTCAATTTCACTTCATCTGGTAATTGTATTCTTTCCTCAAAGAAGCACAGTGATCCTTTCTCTGTGTTTTACAAATACCAATGGGATTGACTATCCCTGTCATTACCACAGCTGCTTGGTGAATTGAGCCCAATGTAGCGCCCGTCAATTTGAAATATTTATTTATATATTTATTTTTCCACATATGTAAATAATTGTACAATGTATGTAATTGTTTACCATCTTGTAGGCAGTGTTTTGTACCATTTTTTATGTGTGCTAATAATAAAGTGCAAGAGTATAAGACCCGATGGAAGTTTTTTTCTGTAAGGTACAGTTCAGGTTAAACATTATACATGGGGAGTACAAGAACTATGTGATATGTTCAAGTCAGGGCCAGCTTAACAATGGGGCAGATGGAGCTCCATCTCCAGGCCTCCATCTAGAAATAGGCCCACCATCATGACAACATGATAATGATCAGCTATCAGCTGTGCAGCTGGCCACACATTTGGCCATAAATCATAAGCATTAAATTGTAGTTCTATTTTCCACACAAAATTATGCAATATTCATACTTTTACATATATAGAGTGAGACATTGGGGCTGATAGTGTATGAGGTCTACATGGCACTGGCCACGCCTGCACAGCATTGGTCATACCCCCTCTTCTGCTCATAACAGGCCCTTGAACATTTTCAGGCCCAGGCCCATGAGGTCCTTAATCTGGCCCTGGTCCAAGTTATATGTGGAGTTAAGACCTCCACAAATTGTAAACTTGGGATTTTTGGGTCAGCATGAAATAAAGAGTTGCTCTGCTTTGTACTACCAATAAGAGGATGTGTGGATGCTTTGAAGAGGAGAATGACTCATTAATATATGGCCACACAAGTCTCATTTCTATGATTTGTATGGTATTATTGGTATTGTACTTTTAGAGAGCTAGGGTTTTTAGGTAGATTTAGCCCCTTGGAAAGAATTATCCCAATTTTACAGTGTTTTTTTTCCCAGCACCCAATAGTTTAATGGTTTCATATAGAATCCACCCCATGTAATGAAACACACTGTGGGTTTGGCGAGATTTTGGTAAGCTTCTGCTCCCAGCAAATCAATGGACGTAACCATTGAGTTATTTCTGTAATTTCTAACATGCATTCTATTACATTCTGTGGGTTTTTGACAAATAATTGTTTGAAAACATAAACTTACTGTACATTTCCCTCTCAGAATCAAATTCTAAAGAAATCTAAAAGTAATATGTTTTATAATAAAATGTATACTCAAATGTGACAAATTAAACTATATTGCAAAAAACATATAGTCATTATAATTAGAGATGAGCAGGTTCAGTTTTACTCGGATTTACTCTGATTTACCCGAATCTCCTCATTGGCTCATGGACGTCACGTGTTTTGGTTAACCAATAAGAAAAATCCAGAAAAAAGAGCTTGCGATAATTCAGGTGTTAAGAACTGAGTAAATCCGAACCTGCTCATCTCTAATTATAATTGAAGATTCTTGCACAGTTTAATATAAAGGCACAATATGAGGAATAGGAAAGGCTAATACACATAGGTATTGAACAATATCACTAAAAAGCATATATAGTGTATTATGTAACTAATGAGAGATCATATAGAACACCATTTAAATTTGTCCATTGTCAATGCCTCTGAACACTGCAGGCAACAATGTTTGTCTTAATACATGTAGATGTTCCATTAGGGGTACTTTTAATTGGATGTGTTCATTTTCTTGTGTCACACATAAAATTTCGGCCATTCACAAGTTTTTTTCCTTTTCAATTAGCCATGAAAATTTTTACAATTCAAGCCATTCTGCTTAATTTCTACCAAAATATTTTATAATAATATTTTTTATATTAAAAAATTAGACAATTATAGACAGTTAGCTAGATGTTGTCACATAATTGCTTTCATTAGTCCTTTTGTGGATGTTCAATATTTTCATCTTTTTTTATCAGACCTCATAATTCACTTACTAGGCTCTGCAACTGTGCATACTGTATGATATTTTTATGCACAAAAGTATGGACAATGTTTTGTGGTTGTAATAGTCCTGCATGTGCCGTTTATTTTGAATTTAATGGAAGGCAGGTAATGATCAGGTATTGATGAGCAGTAGTTTCTAAAATGTTCTAGAAAATTAAGGACATGGTGTGCCTTGGGCTGCAATATCTTGCCAGTGCATGTGTGATAGCATTTGGCCTTAAGTGTCCCCAAGTGTGCTCCAACCATGCCATGCCTTAGAATTAAATGACAACTGTCATCCTTTCTTTTTTTGCTGGGTAATTAAAAACAGTACTCTGGGATTATATTGTTTAGATTTCAGTTTGAACACACCCCACCCAAATCTAAGTCTCTCTGCACGTTATGTCTGCCCCACCTGCAGTGCACATGGTTTTGCCCATTAGCTAACAAATTCGCTGCTAGGATCAGGTCTGAATTAGGTCCATTGTTGTATCATGACAGTTCTCTTTAAATGTAAGGTTTCAAACCTTAGTCTACATACCTGCTTACTATTCACTATGCATCTGATCTTAAATATGTAAAACATTTAGGATCAACAGAAAAAAGAGAATTACCTTTACTTGCAGAGTACAGATAATATACTGTATTACAGTTAATATAATATGTGTATATACACCAATCAACCACAACATTAAAAGTACCTGCCTAAAATTGAGTATGTTCCCTTTGTGCTGCAAAAATAGCTTAGACTTGTCAAGGCATGGATTAGACAACACTTCTATATGTGTCCTGTGGTAATTTGTAGGAAGATATTAAGAAACAGATCCTTAAAGTACTGTAAGTTGCAAGGCCTCCATGTCTCAGACTTGTTTTTCCAGCACATCCCACAGACGCTCGATTGGACTATGTTCTGGGGAATTTGAATGCCAAGTCAACACCTTGAACTGTCTATCATGTTTCTCAAATCATTCCTGCTGAAGGATGCTACTGAAAACAGGGAATACTGTTGCCATGAAAGGTTCTACTTGGCCTGCAGGGACTACAGTCAAGCAGTAGATGTCAAGTAATGTAACCTACAGTTGAAGCTTTAAGTGTATCCCATACAGAAAAGCATAAAACTTATGACACGTTACTCAAACAAAACCTTTTTATATCAACTTTAACTTTAATTTTATTATTATTTTTACATTAATAATACAGGTGTCCTACAGCATTTTTTTTTAAAAAACAGTAATAAAAGAAAAAAGCTTACTGATGCATAATGGATGTTGGATGCTGTCTAGAAGAGCTGACATTTTTATCATTGTCAGCCTGAAAACACAGATCATAAAGAGATGGTGCTAAACTACTAATCACACACAGACAGCAGTACTGAAAAACAACTGGGTTCTGACTGCACAGCAACAACTCAGTTCAGATAATTTTACCAACGTACCAATAGGACACTTTTGACCACACAGCTGTCATATGTGTGGCACATTAAAGAGTTTCCATGGGACCTCAAGGGTATATTTATCAAACCCAGGGCTGCAACTATTGGGGACACATACCCCAGGTGCCAGACATGAGTGGGTGCTGAGATGCATGCTGTGGTAGGCTTCAGAGGGTAGGCAAGGCCCGGATTAAGGGGGGTGCACAGGGGGCACATAATCATAGGGCCCCCTCTCTCATGCAGCACCTAGCCAGAGCATCCCTGACCCATTTTTAGCTCATGTCATGACATCATGCACGTTGAAGAATAGTGTGTCAGGGGCCCTCCACCACTGTCACTGCCTTAAGGAGGAGCAAGGAGAAGATCCAGGTACACAGTGGTTGTGGGGGGAGGAGTAACACACACAGGCTGCTAAGGCAGAGTTATGGAGGAAATGAAATACATGCTGCTGCAGTGATACAGGAAGTAGGGGTACATAGACTGATGTATAAAACACCAGGGTGAAGGGGGCATAGGCTGCTGCAGAGACACCATACAGGGTGTAGATGGCAAAATACTGCATGGCCCCATGTGATAAAAATCCTAGTTTCAGCCCAGTAAAACTTTCTACAGAGGACAAGTGGAGGTATTTCTTATATCAACCAATAAGATTCTACAGATGGAGCCTCCCTCATCTTTGCCGTTTCTCCACCTAAACGGAGGTTTTCTCACACCTAGGCGATAGCTTAGGTTGCTGAGTTTATGCACAGACAGGCACGTTGAGGCACGACTACATACTCAGCATGCAATACACATCTCCACCACTGGGTGGCTAATGCTCCAGTAATCCAGTACTTTAGTGCGAATAGCAGGGAATTGATCTACAAGCTCTAGCAAATGGACAGTGACGACTAATGTTAATGTAGTGTATACTGTACACACAGACAAATGGCCAGACAGAGAGAGTCAATTAAAAAAAATGTTTATACAGACGTAAACGAACGAACACTTGTACATTGCTGTGTTACTGTATGTGAGCATCCAAGTCCCATAGGCAAAGCAATATATTAAAATCGTGTATACAGACACAACTGATGTGTTAAAGCAATAATGTAGTTCTTTCATGTTAAAGTATGTATATATATAGTACGGTATGAGCATCCAAGTCCCGTAATGGCATAAACAAAAACCAATGGGAAGGGATCACTACTTACATGCCGCTTCCCATGCTAAGAGTCCCGGGTTCGATTCCCAAAGTGCAAATACATGTTTATTTTTTCCTGACACTTTATTATGTTACAAAGTAATTGTGAAACATGCAATATCACAAGAGAGCATTAGATACCGATCATTACTATATAAACATTTTATTCAACCACATAAAATAAAAGCATAAAAAATGCAATGCATATTTTCATAAAAGAATTAATCTCACTGCTGATATTATTTACACGCTGCCATATACTGTATTCCAATTGTCTATTGCACAGATGTCCACATCCAAAAGACCAGTGTGGCTGGTTCGCTCCAAAGCAAATTATAAAGTCCCAATTTGTTTTAGGGAATGTGAATGGTGTTCACTAGATGGTGAATGTTCAGCTGTATAAACGATGGGCGCTATGCTACTACCTCCCCCGACCGCCAACAATTTTGTGCTCCCCACTTATTCCTTAGAGTCTCATGTGAGGCTGGCTGTCAGCATGCGGAATCCGTTGTGGTTGGTGGGAGCGGCGGTATTCTATTCAGTTCACCAGGGAGGGAGGGCACCGTACGTAGCTGCAGAATTCAGGCAGTTTGCCGTGTGCTGGAGTCCGGACTGTGGTGCTGTGCTTGTGTAGATCTCAGGGAAAAACAGCAGTGTGAGATGTCCTTAACATGTTTCTCTGTGAAAATCAAATCACGGTTTCATCAGAAGGTAAAACAGTGCAGAGCAGAGCTCTATTTAAGCTTCAGGGTAACCAATCATAGAAGCATTGTGATTGCAGGTTCTCAGGTGCTTGTTCACAGGTGTCTCGATTAGTTAAGCAGCAGGTGTTTTATGCTGTTAATGGACCAGGTTTCAATCACCATACTTAACATTTTATATATTCACCAATACACGGATAAACTGTATATATTGAGCTGTAGGCAACACAACTTATCACATTTCATATATAATAAATATATACATATATAATCATTTGTAAAATCATTTATAAAAATTATATGGAGAAACATAGGAGTGTTGATGTTTTCATTGTTAATTATGATCTTTTGGCTATAAGGGTCAGAAAAATCTTGCCAATTTCTGAGGTCCTGGTGGCCTAGTGGGCTAATCCCCTGCATCTATCAGCGGATCAACCAGTGTTCGAATCACACTCAGGGATAATTAGTGTTGATTTTTAATATTAATATCTATAATCACTATTTCCATATTTAGGAGAATAATTTTAGTTATGAATAGCTTTAGAATAATTTTAATTTAATTTTAATATTTATGTTTTTTAATTTTTAGTTATTTTGAAAACGTCTGTGTATGAGGCAATTGAAGACCAAGGAATACAATACACCTAAGATAGAATGAGGAGAAGCGGAACTGGATAGTCTTCTATTAACCCTGTTCCAAATAAATAAAATATATTTTGGGAAGAAAGTTTCAATTACTTATTAAACAAAACATAAGACAATATAGCTCTTCGGAAGGAAACCAGAAAAAACAATGCTGTCCCATCCAGTGATTGGTCTCACTTGGGGCACCTCACTGGATGACAGAAAAATGAATATTTCGTAAGAAATATAAAACCTTATTATTGACAGTAGTTCTTACACATAGGATTTATTTAATATATATGTTGTAAACAAACCATTGGTTGATACAAATTATGATTAGAAAAATTTATATGAGACTGAAAGTGATACAAAAAAAACACTACAGTCTATTCTTCACAGTAAGGTTATCTCATTATGGCAGATGTACCTACCTTCTTAGAGCTATAAAATTCAGAAGTAGGCTGTTCATGCTACTAGCACATGCCCTTATAATCATGATGTTAAACAGAGAATACATATAACTCATCACAGTATGGACCACAAAGGAAAAAAGTAAAAAGGGAAGAAAAGGGAATAAATCTATATATTATTCATCTCAATGCAATCATTGAGACCATTTGGGGACAGATTACCTAGAGAGAATATCCAAAAGGCTTCATGTTTACATAGGAGATTCTAACGATCTCCACCTCTTGTGGTCTCTCTAATATGCTCTATACCTTGTATACTAAGACAAGTGATATTGTTTTGATGTTTCCAGTTGACATGTCGAGCTAAACTATGTTTACTCTTGCCCCTCAAAATAGTGCTTTTATGTTCTAGAAATCGGGTGTGAAGCATCCTCATTGTCTGCCCTACATACTGCACCCCACAAATGCAGTTAATTACATAGACCACATAAGAGGTACGGCAATTTATGTATTCCATTATATCAAAGGAAATGCCCAACGAATGAGATCTAATTTCAGAGCTCCTGATTTGATAATTTTAGGAGTCATAATCATCAAGCACTTTATTATGTTGTTATTTTTTTTTATCTATTGTAATATAACTTCACATTCAATAGATGTGTGCACACAGTTTTTACATAAATCAAGACATAGCTGCAGGAGCATCTCATTATGCTATCTAAAATACACAGTGGCTATGGGGATAAGCGAGCTCTATGCACCGTATGGTACACATACAGTACTGTAGCAGACCAGACTCAATTAACATGACTGTCACCTGTGATCCTGCACCTCATGGAACCCTCAGCTAAGGAGTGAGTGACGGCATCAGTTTTGCAAGAGTCAGGGCAAAGCTGAATGAGCATCTCAATACCCTAGTTAAAATACACAGGGTCAATGAGGTCCAGTAGCAATTAATAAAAATAGAGTATACAGATGCAAAAGAACATGTTTAAGCTACAGTTTGGTCCATTGACGTTAGGGATACAGTACAGTACAGTACAGTATGTGAGCGTCCAAGTCCCGTAGCCATTAGGGCATTATCAAAAACCTATGGGAAGGGATCACTGCTTACATTTACTGTACACATGAGCTTATGTATCTGTCATGAGGTGTCGTGTCTGAGTGGTGAAGTGTGCCGCCTCCCATGCTTAGAGTCCCAGGTTCAATTCCCAAAGTCAGAATGCAAGTTTATTTTTTCCTGACACTATTATTTTTTTAATGTCTTGTAATATACCTTCACATTTAATAGAAGTGTGCACACAGGTTTTACATAAATTAGGGTAAATCTGCAGGAGCGTCCCATTCTGCTATCTAAAATACACAGCAGCTATTGGGATAAGCGAGCTCAATGCGCTGTACAGTACTGTAGCAGGCCAGACTCAATTGAAATGGCTGCTGCCCATGACCCTGCGCCTCACGGAAGCCCTCAGCTATGGAGCCAGCATAGGCATCGGTTTTGCAAGAATCAGGGCAATGCTGAAGGAGCATCTCAGTAGTTAAATGTTAAATGATAGTTAAATGATACAGCAGCAATGAGGTCCTGTAGAATGTGTAATTAATAAAAAATGTGTATAGAGATGCAAAACAACATGTTTTAGCTACAGTTTGGTCCATTGAAGTTAATGATACAGTATAGTACTGTGAGTGGCCAAGTCCCGTAGGGCATAATCTAAAACCAATGGTAAGGGATCACTGCTTACATTTAAACATTAGCTTGTGTATCTGTCATGAGGTATGTGCATGCCTTTTTTTCTGACACTTTATTATTATTTTTTTTCTATTATAATATAGTGTACTGTACCTTTTATTCAATAGAAACAGTGTATGCACACAGGTTTTACATGAGTCAGGGAAATGCTGCAGGAGTGTCTCATTGTGCTATCTAAAATACACAGCAACTATGGGTAGGGATAAGTGAGTCCTGTCACTATATCTGTACAGTACTGTTTAAAAAGTCAGTTTGGTGTCTGTTTTTTTCCTATCTAATAGACAGGAAAAAACAGACACCCAACTGACTTTTCAAACATTTCAATGCCCCCTAAGTGTAGTACAGTACTGTATTTTGACATTATATACAGAATATAAGCATGTCACATACTGTACTGTATCATAGATTTAGCAGGAACTGCCTGTGTGACTCATACTGCATTCAGATCGCAAATGCCGGATCCCACCCGGTAAAAGAAACGTGTCCTTACAGGGTGGGATCCGGCATTTGCTCTGCTATGGTGGCTTTCCGACCCGGATATATACCAGTTCGGTTGCCATAGCAGCGGGGGGGGTGCAGCAGCAGCAGGGCGGGGTTGGAGGCGGTGCTGGGAGATGAGCTCATCTCCTGCGCCGCCTCTCCCTATGCTGTGAATGGGAACCGTGTCGCATCGGCGCGGCTCCCATTCACACTGCACCTGACCCGGTATTCAACCCGGGTATAATCCTACTTTTATACCGGGTTGAATTACCGGGTCAGGCGACCGGCTAATTCCGGCAGAGTGCTTTCACATCGCAGACTGACCCGTGTCGACACCGCAATATGCCGTGTCGATACTTGTTTATTTGTGCGATGTGAAAGGGGTATTACTGTAGTACAGTACATTTACTGTATACAGTATACCTCTAATACAGGTTGAGTATCCCTTATCCAAAATGCTTGGGACCAGAGGTATTTTGGATATCGGATTTTTCCGTATTTTGGAATAATTGCATACCATAATGAGATATCATGGTGATGGGACCTAAATCTAAGCACAGAATGCATTTATGTTTCATATACACCTTATACACACAGCCTGAAGGTCATTTTAGCCAATATTTTTTAGAACTTTGTGCATTAAACAATGTGTGTGTACATTCACACAATTCATTTATGTTCCATATACACCTTATACACACAGCCTGAAGGTCATTTAATACAATATGTTTAATAACTTTGTATATTAAACAAAGTTTGTGTACATTGAGCCATCAAAAAACAAAGGTTTCACTATCTCACCCTCACTCAAAAAAGTCCGTATTTCGGAATATTCCGTATTTCGGAATATTTGGATATGGGATACTCAACCTGTATATATTTCCTGTGGAAAATAATGTAAAAATTGCATGTACAAGTACAGTACCTAAACAGTCCTTTACAGTACTGTACATTAATCATTTTCTTTACTGATCCATTTATTTATTTATTTTTTTACTTCACAATGTACAGCAGGGATGGGGAACCTTTGGTCCTCCAGCTGTTGTTGGACTACAGATGCCAGCATTTGGCCATGCTAAAACTGTTGCAGGGCATGCTAGGATGTGCAGCTCAACAACAACTGGAGGACCAAGGGTTCCCCATCCCTGATGTACAGTACTGAACAGTGTTTCTTTGGAAACTGACTTCCTATAAAGTATATTTACAGACCAGCCTACTGTACACCCAACAATTTTGTTTGCCATAATACAGCAGAATATATATAAAGCACCATTTTAAAGAAGCAATTTAAGAAAAATCACAAAGCATGGCCACTGTACTGTAAATCTCATAGTCTATTAGATTTCAAGCCATGCCATACTGTACATGGCAGGATAATGGAAATACTGTATGTACAGTAGAGTACAGTGTGGATAGATCTCTACTGTATGCATTAAATTCCAAATGCAATTTAGAGTAAACTTGTCCAAAATCTTTTGTCTGTTTAACTGAAGACTAGATGGCCCAAGTGGTTCTTACAGTATTTGTTTCTTTGTATACAGACATACTGAGCAGGTCCAGGGGCACACCATATTGCAGGCCCCAAGGAAAAAGTTTAAAAGGACCCCTATGTACCACCCAATAATGAAAAATCTATATAAAGTAACACATGTAACTTTGACAGGGAAGATGGGCCCCTCTCATCTCTGGGACCCATAGCAGCTGCACTGTCTGCACATACAGTATGGTAGCTATGCCCTTGACTCAATCACATAGCGAGTTGACAAAATGGCTGCTGTCCATGACCCTGTGCCTCATGGAAGCCCTCAGCTATGGGGCGAGTGACGGCATACATTTTGCAAGAGTCAAGGCAATGCTGAAGGAGCGTCTTGATACCCTAGTTAAAGTACACAGGCGCGATAGGGATAAGTAAGCTCTATGCACATTATGATACACTGGACTTGACCGCATAGCAACTTGACAAAATGGCTGCCGCCCATGACCCCCCCCCGCCTCATGGAAGCCCACAGCTGTGGAGCAAGTGACGGCATAGGTTTTGCAAGAGTCAGGGCAATGCTGAAGGAGCTTCTTGATACCCTAGCTAAAATACATAGGGGCAATAGGGATAAGCTAGCTCTATGCACCATACGATACATCAGACTCGACCACATAGCAAGCTGACAAAATGGCTGCCACCCATGACCCACTGCCTCATGGAAGCCCACAGCTATGGAGTGAGCGACGGCATAGGTTTTGCAAGTTTCAGGGCAATGCTGAAGGAGCGTCTCAATCCCCTAGCTAAAATACACAGCGGCGATAGGGATAAGCTAGCTCTATGCACCATACGATACATCAGACTCGACCACATAGCAAACTGACAAAATGGCTGCCACTCATGACCCACTGCCTCATGGAAGCCCACAGCTATGGAGTGAGCGATGGCATAAGTTTTGCAAGTTTCAGGGCAATGCTGAAGGAGCGTCTCAATCCCCTAGCTAAAATACTCCCACATACAGTATTGTACAGTAAGGATATTAATTTCAATATATAAAAAAATGAAAACAGTAAATGAAAGAATTACTGAGCAAGTATTGTATGAAGAAACTGTAGAAATGAGCTGGATCAAGTGAGGCCTTCTATTTTATTGTACTGTATGATTGCCATCACCTATAGTGAAACACCTTTCGTATCAAATAACTACAGTACTGTAGTTCAGCGCAGGTGATGGCAATCATACTGTACATTAAAATTGAAGTCCAGGAACAGAGCATTCTGTCCCTCCTGTAGAGGGTCATGTTGGGGGGCACAGTACAGTGTGCTGTAGTTCAGGGAGAAAAGTATAATATTGTATTTGAAAATGTACAGTTGTGCATTTGTTTATGTTATTTGAACCATATTGTGCTTTACATGTTTCCTTATTGTAATTTTTTTTTGACAAAGAAGAGTGACAATGCAGAGTACAAGATTCTATGGGAGTGCCAAAATCCATTCATCAATGGCACAGAGACTGGCTGCATCATCCCCACAAATGCAGGAGATTGTATTGCTACATAGAGAATGAGGAGGAGAATGCCTTGGAAGATGCAGGTTGAAGAAACAAGATCCTAACCCACCAATCTTACTAGCTTCAGCACATCATCTTGACACAGCTGGAGTTTAAAAAAAATTGTGTCACTGACCTACTGTACAGTACATTTTCTGGGGCTGCCTGCACCATGCTGAATCCACACAGAGCAGCATGGTTACTCAAACAAGGGGGACGCATGAACTTGGCTCACCAGATTCCTGATGGGAGTGTCTAGCCCTGGTAATGTAAGGGCCTGGTACAAGTTGCCCCTTTTATTCCCCTGTCACAAGTTGATTTTTTGGGCTGCTGTATCTATCCAGTAGCAGCTGAGTCCATTGTGCTGTGTCCATCCAGGTGTGTTGTGTTTATCCAGGGGCTGATGACCCAGTGTTTCAAAGTAAAAATTAAAAAATGAAACAAAACAAATACAAAAAAAATCATTAAATCATTACCTACTGATTGTGTCCCACATTGGACTGCTGTTGTCTGTTTCCGTTCTCCGTTCTGGTGTCCGTATGTGCCAGTGTTCCAGATTCAAAATACAAAAATACAAAAATAATACAAAAACCAAAACAAAACAAAATTTTCATTACCCCCCCCCCCAAAAAAAAAACTAAAAATATGAAAATATGTTAAAGTTGATATTATTTGTAGTTACCTTTTTATTAAAGTACCATATTGTATGTGTGATATTGGCTTTTTTATTACAGCACAGTATGTGTGATGTTGCAGTACCTTTTCCTACTGATTTTGTCCCATGTCTTCTGCTGTAAATAAAGTGTTTATATCTCCAAGCGGTCGAGTCCATTGTGCTGTGTACATCAAGGGGCTGCTGTTGTCTGTTTCTGCTCTCCGTTCTGGTGTCCGTGTGCTCCAGTGTTCCAAATGAAAAATACAAAAAAATATACATACAAAAAAAAATCCCCCCCAAAATCCCCCCAAAAATATGAAAAAATGTTAAAGTTGATATTGTTACTGTATTTGTGATATTACCTTTTAATTAAAGTACCGTACAGTAAGTGTGATGTTGGCTTTTTTATTACAGTACGTGTACTGTACATTTTCCTACTGATTTCCTCTGTCGTAAATCAAAAGTGTTTCTTATAATAAACCTGATGTGGTTTCCAATTTTCATATTCCCAACTGCCTCATGGTGTATACTGTACTCTATAAATTAGTACTACTGTATGGGTAAAATTCAATTAAGAGTGGTTGGGAGATTGTATTGCTACAATGTACAGTACAGTATGTTCAATCTATAGTACTGTATGTTTAATCTACTGTAACACAGTGTCCTAGTCCCTTGCATTGTACTGCGGTCATGTCCCTTGATGCACCTTTCTGCACTCAGTGTAAAGCAAAACTTACTGCACTGTACACATGGGATACTGTAGGTACAGTAGATGTACAGTATGAAACAGTGATAAGACGGAGAAGTGCCTTTTGGATGGTTGGTTTAAAATTATTGTAATGGATGATTGTCATTTGCTCTCATCCATTACCAGAATTTTATTCCAAACAGCCAGATCAGGCAGATTATCTGCCAGATAATTGTATGATGTACAGTATGACTAGTTTATAAATGACCTGAGATTGTCATACAGTAAAAAAGGTACTGTCCCATGCAGTAAAAACAAAATACAATGGAGTAGAACAAATACAGTAATTTTATTGTACAAATGTACAAAATTAACAATAACAATAAAAAAATTAAACAAATTAAATGAATCTTAAAATTAAATTAAAAAAAGTGGTCCACTAATATGTGGACCACCACCCTCAGGGCCTGGAGGGCCATCTGCAGCTGTTCTGTGTGGAAAAAAGGACAGTACCTGTATTACAACACAAATACTGTATAGTGTAGTAGTGGTAATAAAATACTGTACTCTATATTAGAAAATCTTGATATTCACAATGTACTGTATTGTCATTACACTTTACAGTAAATAGAACACTACTGTATGGTGTCAAGTACTGTCAGCATTAATATAGTTTACATCTAGTATAAGAGGGCTGCTGGGTGCCAGCGCCCGGGCCAGTACACTTCTCTTTGCCTGGTCTGTAGCCGCCATAAATCATTGGCTCTGTCTTGGAAAAAAAAAACATTAGTCACATTCCAAACTATACAATTACTACTGTATACTGTAGGTACAGTATTATACTGTATTGCTGTTAGAGATGTGCAGCGGGCACTTTGTGTTTTGGTTTTGGTTCTGGTTCCATGCTCTTGTTTTGGATCTGGATTGGTTTTGCCAAAACCACCCTTTTGTGTTTTGGTTTTGGATCTGGATGATATTTGAAAAAACAGCAAAAATCATGTAATTTGGGGGTAATTTTTATCCTACGGTATTATTAACCTCAATAACATTAATTTCCACTCATTCCCAATCTATTCTGAACACCTCATACCTCACAATATTGTTTTTAGGCCAAAAGGTTGCACCTAGGTGGCTGGATGACTAAGCTAAGCAACACAAGTGTGCAGCACAAACACCTGGCCCATTGCCATTGCAGTGCCATCTAGGAGTGGCACTGCAATGGCAGACAGGATGGCACTTCAAAAAACTAGTCCCCAAACAGCACATCATGCAAAGAAGAAAAAGAGGTGCAGTGAGGTAGCCGTATGACTAAGTTAAGCGACACAAGTGTGCAGCACATACAACATGGGATGTGCTGGAATTTCCCCATATATAATACATGCACAATATTGGTGGCACAGGAGAGCATACCCCTAAACCACACACACAGCAAAGCCTGTAAAATTAATTTGGATAATAATAACCCTTTTATTTGGAGCTATTATAATAATATGCAGCACAGGCAAGCGTACCCCTACACCACACAGGGAAAACCCTGTAAAAATGATTTGGATAATAATATAAGTAATGTATATAACCCTTTTATTTGGAATAAATAATATACAGAACAGGACACCACCACTGGACTTATGGCGGCACAACACACCACCACTGGACTGATGCAGCACATAACAGCACCACTGGACTGGACTTATACGGCAGTACTCCTGAACTTATATGGCAGTACCCCTGGAGTTGTACGGCAGTGTCAGACAGGATGGCACTTTAAAAAACTAGTCCCCAAACAGCACATGATGCAAAGGAGAAAAAGAGGTGCAATATGGAATGTTCCTTGGTCCTTCACACCCACCCGTATGTTGTATAAACAGGACATGCACACTTTAACAAACCAATAATTTCAGTGACAGGGTCTGCCACATAACTGTGGCTGAAATGACTGGTTTGTTTGGGCCCCCACAAAAAAATAAATCAATCTCTCCTTGCACAAACTGGCTCTACAGAGGCAAGATGTTGACCTCATCCTCCTCCTCCGATTCCTCACCCCGTGTGTACATCCTCCTCCACACAGAGTATTAATTGGTCCCCATTGGAATCCACCATCACAGGTCCATTTGTAATTTCTGGAGGCAATTGCTGGTAAAGATCTTCCCGGAGGAAATTATAATTCATTTTAATGAACATCATCTTCTCCACATTTTGTGTAAGTAACATCTTGCTGACAAGGTTACCGGCTGCACTAAACACTCTTTCGGAGTATACACTGGAGGGAGGGGGGGGGGCAACTTAGGTAAAATAAAGCCAGTTTGTGCAAGGGCATCCAAATTGCCTCTTTTTCCTGAGAGTATACATACGGACTGTCTGACATGCCTACTTGGATGCTGTCACTCATATAATTCTCCAGCATTATTTCAATGTTGACAGAATCATATTCAGTGACAGTAGACATGTCAGTAATCATTTGTAGGTCCTTTAGTCCAGACCAGATGTCACCAGACTCACTCCTGACTGCCCTGCATCACCGCTAGCAGGTGGGCTAGGAAATCTAATCCTTTTCCTCGCAGCCCCAATTGTGAGAGAAAATGAAGGAGGAGCTGTTGATGGGTCACGTCCCGCTTGAGTTGACAATTTTCTCACCAGCAGTTTTTTGACCCTCTGCAGACTTCTGTCTGCCAGAAAGAGATATATAACGTAGGCTTTAAACCTAGGATCGAGCACGGTGGCCAAAATGTAGTGCTCTGATTTTAACAGATTGACCACCCATGAATCCTGGCAAAGCAAATGAAGCGCTCCATCCACAAGTCCCACATACTTAGTAAAATCGCTCCATCTTAGCTCCTTCTTCAATTTCTTCAGCTGCTTCTGCAGAATCCTGATGAGGGGAATGACCTGACTCAAGCTGGCAGTGTCTGATCTGACTTCATGTGTGGCAAGTTCGAAGGGTTGGAGAACCTTGCACAACACGGAAATCATTCTCCACTGTGCTTGAGTCAGGTGCATTCCCCCTCCTTTGCCTATATTGTAGGTGGATGTATAGGCTTGAATGGCCTTTTGCTGCTCCTCCATCCTCTGAAACATATGGAGTGTTGAATTCCACCTCATTACCACCTCTTGCTTCAGGTGATGGCAGGGCAGGTTCAGGAGTGATTGCTGGTGCTCCAGTATTTGGCACATAGTGGCTGAATGTCGAAAGGGGCCCCGCAATTTTTCGGGCCACAAACAGCATCTCCTGCATGCCCCTGTAATTTTAAAAAAAATTCTGCACCACCAAATTAATTTGCCCAGATGTAATACACACACAATATTGGTGGCGTTGTCCGATATCACAAATCCCCAGGAGAGTCTAATTGGGGTAAGCCATTGTGCGATGATTTCCGTCAGTTTCCGTAAGAGGTTGTCAGTGGTGTGCCTCTTATGGAAAGCAGTGATATATAGCGTAGCCTGCCTAGTAACTAGTTGGCATTTGCGAGATGCTGCTACTGGTGCCGCTGCTGTTATTGCTGCGGGAGGCAATACATTTACCCAGTGAGCTGTTAGTCATATAGTCCTTAGTCTGCTCTGTTTCACTTGTTCACATGTCCCTGGTTAAGTGGACAGTGGGTACAATTGCATTTTTTAGGACACTGATGACACTTTTACTGACATCTCTATACATTCTTGGCATCACCTGCCTAGTGAAGTGGAACCTAGATAAGATTTGGTACTAGGGACACACTACCTCCATCAATTATCTAAGTCCTACTGAACTAATGGCGGATACCAGACGCACGTCTAACACCAACATAGCTGTCAAGGCCTCAGTTATCCGCTTTGCAGCAGGATGACTGTTGTCATATTTCATCTTCCTTACAAAGGACTGTTGGACAGTCAAGTATTTAGTTGAAGTAGTACAAGTGGTCTTCTGACTTCCCCTCAGGGATGATGATCGACTTCCAGAAGCAACAACAGCAGTGGCAGCAACAGCAGCAGTAGGCGTACCACTCAAGGATCCTCCGGAGGAATTCCAGTTAGGAAAGGACTCCTCAGTCTTGCCAGTGACATGGCCTTCAGGACTACTGATGCTCCTGACTGAGGAGGAAGTTGATGTTGAAGTAGTTGTTGGTGTGGCTTACAGGAGCTTGGGTACAAGAGGAAGAAGGGATTTAGGTGTCAATGACTGCTTACGCTCTTACCCAAAGTTTCACAACTTGACACTGACTTCTGATGAATGTGCAGCCGGTGACGTATAAGGGAGGATGTTCCTAGGTGGTTAACGTCCTTACCCCAACTTATTACAGATTGAAAGATGCAACACATGGCTTGACACCTGTTTTCCGGATTTGTGGAGATAAAATTCCACACCAAAGAGGTGGCTTTTTTGGCATTTTGCCCAGGCATCAGAATCAGAATCAGTTTATTGCCAAGTATATCAGTACAAAAATACACAATACACAAGGAATTTGTTTCTGATAGCTACAGCTCCCAACAACATATGATGAACAGCAAAGAAAAAAAGAGGAAGAAGAACGTGTGACGTATAACTAGAATACACAAGTAGGGATTCGAATATGATGGTAATGCTAGGCGAGTGTCGAGTTGAACAGTTTGATTGCTTGGGGAAAGAAGCTGTTCCTGTGTCTAGCAGTTTGCGCTAGTTGCGAGCAGTAACATCTGCCAGACAGTAGAAGACAGAACATATCATGAGCAGGATGAGAATGGTCATCAATAATCCTCCTCGCCCTCTTCATTACCCTTGCCCGATAGATATTCTCGACTGCCGGAAGGTTTGTCCGTATGATTTTTTCAGCAAACCTTACAACACGCTGTAGCCTATTTTTGTCGTGGATTGAGGCAGAGCCAAACCACACTATTATTGAGGAGCATAGGACGGATTGAATGATTGCCAAGTAGAATAGGATTAGAAAGGTTTCCACCACAGTTACTACGTTGTCTGCAATTTTGAGTGGAGGGAGTGGTGGGGGGTGTTTCCTGAAGTCAATAATCATTTCAACCGTTTTTAGTGTGTTTAAGTCGAGATTATTAGCCTTGCACCAGGTCTCCAGCCGCAAAACCTCCCTCCTATAAGCCGACTCCTCGCTATCCCTGATGAGTCCAAAAAGCGTGGTATCGTCCGCAAATTTGAGGAGTTTCACAGATTTGTCTTCAGAAATGCATTTGTTGGTGTACAGTGAGAATAGGAAGGGGAAATAGCGATTCTGATACCTCTGAGCTGCACAGTTTAGGACGTAGAATGCCTGGAATAATAGTATTGAATGCAGAGCTGAAGTCCATAAACAGAACCCTCGCATAGACACCTGGCGAATCCAGATGCTGCATAATGAAGTGCAGACCCAGATTCACCGCATCCTCTGCTGATCTGTTCGCCCTGTAGGCAAACTGCAGAGGGTCGAGGATTGTACCTGCTATGGACTTCAGATGATTCAGTATCAGTCGTTCCAACGTCTTGATCACCACCGAAGTTAGTGCAACCGAACTGTAATTGTTCAGGTTGCCACGAGCGGAAAATTTCTTCAGTACTGAAGAAATGAGCGAGCGTTTAAGGCAAGCTGGGACCTCACAATTTCCAAGCGATCGGTTGAAAATGGTTGTGAAGACCGGGGCCAACTGTTCGGCGCATATTTTTAGGGTGGATGGAGACACACCATCTGGGCTAGGTGCCTTCCTGGGCTTCAATCTTCTAAACAGGTTAGCCACCTCAGTTGCCTCCACCTGAAGAGTGGGCAGGGTGTCCTGGGAGTGAGGGGTTGCATCCGCCGTAGCCACCAGCACTGCGTCGGGATGAGTCGGATTGTTGCTAGCATCATGGGACTTTTCAAATCTGCAGTAAAAGGCATTCAGTTGCTCTGCCAGCTGTTGGCTAGAGACGGAGCAGGGAGTGGGACCCTTGAAGTTGGTGGCAGCCTTCAGGCCCTGCCATATCGATCAAGGTTCGTTGTTTGAGAATTTGGTCACTAGCTTGTCGGCGTACCGTTTCTTTCCCGCCCTGATCTCTCTAGTTAGGGTATTCCTGGTCTGTCTGTACCTGATTTTACCCCCACTCCTGTGCGCCTCCTCCTTGGCGAGGCGTAGTTGCTTGAGATTAGTGGTAAACCAAGGCTTGTTGTTAGCATAGATACGTACAATATTTGCCGGCACACATAAGTCCTCACAGAAATTAACATGAAGTAACAGTATCAACAAAATCATTGAAGTCAGTAGTGGCGGACTCAAAGGCATTCCAGTCAGTGCAGTCGAAGCATGCCTGTAGTCTCAGTTCAGCCTCGCTGGACCACCTCCTTACAGACTAGGCATCTGGCTTAGCGGATCTTATTCTCTGCATGTAGGTGGGGAGCAAGTGGACTAGGCAGTGGTCAAAGTGCCCCAGTGAAACCCGGGGGATGGGGTGGTAGGCATCCTTTATGGTTGTGTAGAGGTGGTCCAAGATGTTGTCACCACACGTGGGGCATTTAACGTGCTAGCAGTATTTGGGCAATTCCTTACTCAGGTTGGCCTTGTTGAAGTCTCCTAATACGATGGGCAGAGAATCCGGGTGTTTATGCTCTACATCATTTAAGCACATTGTAAGTTGTTGCAGCGCTGACTTAACACAAGCCTGTGGGGGGATATATATCCCATCCAGAATGAACGAAGCAAACTCGCGAGTGGAATAGAAGGGTTTGCAGTTGATAAACAAGGACTCCATATCAGGGCTACACGATCGATGCAGAACCTCAGTGTCGGTGCACCAGCCAGTGTTGACGTAGAAACAGACACCCCCCTTTAGTTTTCCCCAACAGCAGCTCCGAGCGATCTGCCCTATGCAAGCTGAAGCCTTGGAGGGACAGAGATTCGTCAGGCACTCGCCTGCTCAGCCAGGTCTCTGTGAAGCACAATGCAGCTGATTCAGCAATGCCGGCCCCTGCGCAGCCAAGTAGCATCTGAAGTTCATACATTTTGTTAGCCAGGGAGATACATTGGCCAGCGCTACTGCTGGGAGAGCTGACCTGAATGCCCTCCTCCTCCATATGACAATGGGCTTCTTAATCCCACAGACAACAGCGGTCTCCCCAGTGCCTGATTTAAACAAACCACATCACCATCAGAATCCTCATCATCAACTTTCTCCTCAACACCAGCAACATCCTCATCCTGGTGTACTTCAACAGTGACATCTACAATTTGAATATCAGAAACTGGACTGTGGGTGCTCCTTCCAGCACTTGCAGAGGGCATGCAAATGGTGGAAGGAGCTACCTCTTCCCGTCCAGTGTTGGGAAGGTCAGGCATCGCAACCGCCGACACAATTGGACTTTCCTTGGGGATTTGTGATACCATCTTAGAATGCACAGTTCTTTGCTGTGTTTTTGCCAGCTTAAGTCTTATAATTTTTCTAGTGGGAGGATGAGTGCTTCCATCGTCATGTGAAGCTGAACCACTAGTCATAAACATAGGCCAGGGCCTTAGCCGTTCCTCACCACTCCATGTCATAAATGGCATATTGACAAGTTTACATTTCTCCTCAGATCATTTACATTTATTATTTTGGGTCTTTTTACTGAACTTTGGCTTTTTAGATTTTACATGCCCTCTACTATCACATTGGGCATCGGCCTTGGCAAACAACGTTGATGGCATTTCATTGTCTATGTCATGACTAGTGGCAGCAGCTTTAGCCCTAGGAGGAAGTACAGTAGTTCTTGATCTTTCCCAATTTTATCCTCCAACTTTTTGTTCTCCATTATTTTTCTGGAATTATATACAAATTTGCGGTATAGGAGAGCACATCTCTACACCACACAGGGCAAACCCTGTGAAAATTATTTGGATTAAATATTAATAACCCCTTTATTTGGAGTAAATAATATACAGCACAAGACAGCACCACTGAACTTATATGGCAGCACCACTGGACTGGACTTATATGGCATACCACTGGAATTATATGGCAGTATCACTGGATTTATATGCCAGTACCCCTGGACTGGATTTATACGGCAGTATCACTGGATTTATATGCAAGTAACACTGGAATTATACAGCAGTATAACTGGAATTATACGGCAGTACCACTGGCCTTGATATATATGGCAGTATCACTGGATTTATACGCCAGAACAACCGGAATTATATGGCAGTATCACTGGAATTTTACGGCAGTATCACTGGATTTATACGGCAGTACCACTGGACATATACGGCAGTACCACTGGACATATACGGCAGTACCATTGGATTTATACCGCAGTATCACTGGATTTATACTGCAGAAATGCTGGACATATACCGCAGTATCACTGGACATATACGTCAGTACCACTGGACATATACAGCAGCACAGGGACACCACCACTGGACTGATGCAGGACAACACAGCACCACTACAATGGACTGGACTTATACAGCAGCACTGGACATATGGCAGCAGAGGACACCACCACTGTGACTGGACTGATGCAGCACAAGACACTACCACTGTACTGATGCAGGACACTGAGGACGGAGACTTGTCCTCTTGCTACACTCTCCAATGCCAGAGTGAAATGGCGGCGACGCGTGGCTTCTTATATGGAATCCAAACCCCGCAAGAATATGACAGTGGGATGATGATGTTTTGCCTCGTTCTGGTTTCTGAGTCAGGAGGGAAAACCTGAGCCTGACTTGGATCCGGGCTCGGGTAGTGAAGTTCGGGGGCGTTCGGTTCTCAGGGAACTGCACCCGCTCATCTCTAATTGCTGTTATTCAGAATTCAAGTACTGTACAAGAGTTTGGCTTCAACATGTCATAAACCATTTATCAAAGGAATAAAACACTGCAGTACAAGTACAGATCATTGTAAATGCAGTGTAGTCATTTATGCATTAGTAGTCACTACATTTCAATAATCTTCATTGTGGTAAAAACAGAGGGTTACTGTACTGTAGGTGGTGTTGTAGGGAGTACTAGAAATAATAGTGGACTGTATTCAGAGCGGGCCTTTACCAATATGATGCCCTAGGCAAGATTTTGGCTTGTGCCCCGTTGCACAGATGCTAGTTCCACCTCTGACCCTGTACCCCTTTCCCAGCACCATCACCACTCACCAATCGCAGTCCTCATGTTGGTGTTCCTACTCCCTATATTTTAAATAGGCACAGTGTGCACATTCATTATGCAGCCCAAAATGGGGTGTCTTCTTGCTGGGAAGAGGCATGGCCACACAATAATATCATCAGTTGCAATTACGCCACCCAGTAGTGCAACTTTATTCACATTATATCATGCAATAGTGTCTCTTATTCACGTTACATCACACAGTAGTACCACGTTACTCCTCACAGGAGTACCCCTTATTTACATTAGTCCATATCATAATGCTCTTTATTCACATTAGACCACACAGTAGTATCCTTTCTATACTTTATGCCACAAAGTACTGTAGTACCACTTATACACATAATGCCACACATTAGTATGCATATAGAGCTGCAGTCACACACACAATATAGGCATGCTGCTAGCTGCTTGTGCCCCTAGGCATTTGCCGACTTTGCCTATGCCCAAGGCCGGCTCTGACTGTACTGTAAGTAACAGAAGGAAAAGCAAAACAGGTAAGAGGGCCCTGCACGTGATATCTTATAGTACTGTACATTGGGGGTAATTCAGACTTGATTGTACGGCTGCGTTCAGATATGCACCCTTGAAAGTGTGCGAATGCATGTGTATGCCGAGCTGTGAAAATCCAGTATGTGCAGCATGTGTGCAGCCCAGGACTTACTCCTACTGTATGATGAGACCAGGATGATTGGGGCCAGAGCTGATGTCAAACACCCTCCCTCAAAACGCTTGGGTCCAAATGAGTTTTTCCAGACACTCCCAGTCAATCACCTTGTGAACACTCATGCGATCGGAATTTTTGCACCATCCTGTCACTGGTTGGCAATGCCTGTTGTGTGGTAATGTGCATGTGCATTCCGGTACGCACAGCAGTAGTGATGTGCACCGGAAATTTTTCGGGTTTTGTGTTTTGGTTTTGGATTCGGTTCCGCGGCCGTGTTTTGGATTCGGACGCATTTTGGCAAAACCTCCCTGAAAATTTTTTGTCGGATTCGGGTGTGTTTTGGATTCGGGTATTTTTTTACAAAAAACCCTCAAAAACAGCTTAAATCATAGAATTTAGGGGTCATTTTGATCCCATAGTATTATTAACCTCAATAACCATAATTTCCACTCATTTCCAGTCTATTCTGAACACCTCACACTTCACAATATTATTTTTAGTTCTAAAATTTGCACCGAGGTCGCTGGATGACTAAGCTAAGTGACCCAAGTGGCCGACACAAACACCTGGCCCATCTAGGAGCGGCACTGCAGTGTCAGACAGGATGGCAGATTTAAAAAATAGTCCCCAAACAGCACATGATGCAAAGAAAAAAAGAGGTGCACCAAGGTCACTGGATGGCTTAGCTGAGCGACCCAAGTGGCCGACACAAACACCTGGCCCATCTAGGAGCGGCACTGCAGTGTCAGACAGGATGGCAGATTTAAAAATAGTCCCCAAACAGCACATGATGCAAAGACAAAAAGAGGTGCACAAAGGTCGCTGGATGGCTAAGCTAAGCGACCCAAGTGGCCGACACAAACACCTGGCCCATCTAGGAGTGGCACTGCAATGTCAGACAGGATGGCACTTCAAAAAATAGTCCCCAAACAGCACATGATGCAAAGAGAAATGAAAGAAAAAAGAGGTGCAAGATGGAATTGTCCTTGGGCCCTCCCACCCACCCTTATATTGTATAAACAGAACATGCACACTTTAACAAACCCATCATTTCAGCTACAGGGTCTGCCACACGACTGTGACTGAAATGACTGGTTGGTTCGGGCCCCCACCAAAAAAGAACTAATAAATCTCTCCTTGCACAAACTGGCTCTACAGAGGCAAGATGTCCACCTCCTCCTCATCGTCCAATTCCTCACCCCTTTCACTGTGTACATCCCCCTCCTCACAGATTATTAATTCGTCCCCACTGGAATCCACCATCTCAGGTCCCTGTGTACTTTCTGGAGGCAATTGCTGGTGAATGTCTCCACAGAGGAATTGATTATAATTAATTTTGATGAACATCATCTTCTCCACATTTTCTGGAAGTAACCTCGTACGCCGATTGCTGACAAGGTGAGCGGCTGCACTAAACACTCTTTCAGAGTACACACTGGAGGGGGTGCAACTTAGGTAAAATAAAGCCAGTTTCTGCAAGGGCCTCCAAATTGCCTCTTTTTCCTGCCAGTATACGTATGGACTGTCTGACATGCCTACTTGGATGCGGTCACTCATACAATCCTCCACCATTCTTTCAATGGTGACAGAATCATATGCAGTGACAGTAGACGATATGTCAGTAATCGTTGACAGATCATTCAGTCCGGACCAGATGTCAGCACTCACTACAGACTGCCCTGCGTCACCGCCAGCGGGTGGGCTCGGAATTCTTAGCCTTTTCATCGCAGCCCCAGTTGTGGGAGAATGTGAAGGAGGAGCTGTTGACGGGTCACGTTCCGCTTGACTTGACAATATTCTCACCAGCAGGTCTTTGAACCTCTGCAGACTTGTGTCTGCCGGAAAGAGAGATACAACGTAGGTTTTAAATCTAGGATCGAGCACGGTGGCCAAAATGTAGTGCTCTGATTTCAACAGATTGACCACCCGTGATTCCTGGTTAAGCGAATTAAGGGCTCCATCCACAAGTCCCACATGCCTAGCGGAATCGCTCTGTTTTAGCTCCTCCTTCAATCTCTCCAGCTTCTTCTGCAAAAGCCTGATGAGGGGAATGACCTGACTCAGGCTGGCAGTGTCTGAACTGACTTTACGTGTGGCAAGTTCAAAGGGTTGCAGAACCTTGCACAACGTTGAAATCATTCTCCACTGTACTTGAGTCAGGTGCATACCCCTCCTTTGCCTATATCGTAGGTAGCTGTATAGGCTTGAATGGTCTTTTTCTGCTCCTCCATCCTCTGAAGCATATAGAGGATTGAATTCCACCTCGTTACCACCTCTTGCTTCAGATGATGTCGGGGCAGGTTCAGGAGTATTTGCTGGTGCTCCAGTCTTTGGCACACGGTGGCTGAATGCCGAAAGTGGCCCACAATACTTCGGGCCACCAACAGCATCTCTAGCACGCCCCTGTCATTTTTAAAAAAAATCTGCACCACCAAATTCAATGTACAGTATGTGCAAAACGTGGGATGTGCTGGAATTTATAGGACGCTGCAATCACCCCCACTTTGTGTCATCTCTTCTATGGGTGGATTATTCCACCCAGGGTAATCCTACGCAGTGCGCCAAAGATGGCTGCCACATCTGGTACCCCTTGAGGGTGTAATACACAGCCCATGGATGTTATTACCCAAAAATGCCTACACCAATCCTGCATTATGATTACTCTATGTATTCAGGGCCGGTTCAGGGGCCCCGGGCAGGATAAGGGACGTGGCCTAATACAGGGGGCGTGGTCAGTTACGCCCCCTGTACATTGCTAGCGCCGCTTGAATGCTGAGCAGTGCGCAATGACGTCATCGCGCACCGCACAGCAAAAGGTCCTCTCCACGAAGGGAAACTAGATGCTATGCGTCTAGTTCCCTTCGTGGAGAGGACCTTTGCTGTGCGGTGCGCGATGACGTCATCGCGCACCGCTCTGCAAAGTTACTCTCCACGAAGGGAAACTAGATGCATAGCGTCTAGTTCCCTTCACAGGAGGCGGACGGGGACGGCAGCGGGCAGCGGGCAACGGAGGCGGACTAGGGACACAGCGGGCAGCAGTGGCGGATCTTGCCATGGTGCGGCGCCCTCCGGATGGCGCCAGCACCCTCCGGAAGGCGGCGCCCTGGGCAAAAGTCCTGCTTGCCCGTGGCAAGATCCGCTACTGTATGTATTCTAGGTTTTAATTTTTATGTCTGTGTGGCCTGTGTATTGCTGTATTAATCTTCTGTATTATGTTTGTTTTGATGTCTGTAAAGCGCCTTGAGTCCTGTTTGGAGAAAGAGCGCTATATAAATAAAACTATTATTATTATTATTATTATTATTATTATTAAAGAGAGGGGTAGGATGAAATATGGCTGGGTGTGATGAAGAAGTGGGCCTTGAGAGCCTGTTTCAAGTTTAATGTACAGTACTGTAGAGTTGGAAATTCCACAGATACAGTACAGTACTGTAGGGAGCAGCTTGTGCAAAATATTGGAGGTTGCAGTTTAAGGAAGAAATCAGTAGTCAGGATATGCAGCATGCATTTCTGGAGTGCAGAGGGTGTAAAATCAGGTTCATGTCTGTTGGGATCATGGAGACAGTCTCCCACCCAATTCGAGCCATCATGGCCTCCATTTTCAGGGGTGTGTGGATTCCAGCACCGGGATCTTGACCGCCGGGATTTCAAGTCATGAAAGTCGCACCAGAATTCTCGTTACACAATACCACTGGGAAGCAAGGCAGAAATCAGAGAGTAGTGTGCTTACCGACTGAGCTGCGGTCTGGCTCCTCCTCTTGGGCCTGGGATGGCAGCAGGCCGGCAGGTATCTGTGGTACTGTGAAAAAAAAATAACAGTACCGTAAGTGAGGCTGTCAATTTGTAACATGTACTGTACAGTATCCAGAACACATGTACAGTAGTGTAACAATGACAGTCGCACCAGAATTCTCGTTACACAATACCACTGGGAAGCAAGGCAGAAATCAGAGAGTAGTGTGCTTACCGACTGAGCTGCAGTCTGGCTCCTCCTCCTCCTCTTGGGCCTGGGATGGCAGCAGGCTGGCAGGTGGCACTGTGGGAAAAAAATAACAGTACCGTAATTGACGCTGTAGTGTATAAATTATACAGTATAAAATAAAAAGTATGTACAGTATAGTTCCGTACTGTATATATTTGCACAGCGGAATTTGTTGTGCAACAGTATATACAGTACAGTAAGAAACAGTTAATAAATAAAAAGGCTGTTTCATGCATTGCCAGTCCTCCTACACCATTCCGAAACCCTGTATCCCCCTCACAAATCCACTCTTACCCCGGGGATAAACTCACCTCCGCTTGCATTCAGTGTCAGACTGGGGCATGAAGGGCCTAACGTGGGAAGGCATTTGTAGGGGCCCATGCATAGGGGAGTGGCCAGCCACCACATTTGTTTACATAACCATTAGAGACTGCATCGGCTGGGGCCCCTGATATATATACTGTACAGTCAATATTGCTAGTGCATGCATGATAATGTAGCATATTAATGACAGAAATGCACGATAAAAAATACACCATAGTCCTGTGCATTATAATGGAACATACAGTATGCATAATGTTTAATTCAAGGGCACAGTCTGGAACCCCTTTCCTAGAGTAGAGGAGGAGGTTGGGGTCCCAGGCAGTAGGACCCACCAGGGATTTTCCCCCTGTACCCCTGTTGGCCAGTACAACCCTGCTTGCAGTCCCCAATATCCAGACCTGAACATGGCGCAGCAGTATCCTGACCTAAAATTGTCCGGGATTTAGTCCTGGGATTGGCCAGCAACCTCGTTTTTTTATATGCCGGCCAGCATTGAGCATCCTCAGTATGCTGACACTCGCAACCAACTACCCGCCGGACCTCACCGCCACCCTGCACCTCCTGGCTGCCAGTTCTCACAGCACATTGGGGGTCATTCAGACCCGATCGCATGCTAGCTTTTTTTGCAGCGGTGCGATCGGGTCTGAACTGCACATGCATATGCTCTGCATTGCGCAGGCGCGTCAGCCACCGGCGACAGGGATCGCCGAACAGCAACGGATTTAACGAAGAAAGCGATAGCACCTGCAATCGCAAGAAGATTGACAGGAAGAGACCATTTGTCGGTGTCAACTGACCTTTTTTATGAAGTGTCCGGAAAAATGCAGGCATGCCCAGACATTTGGAGGGAGGATTCCTGACATCAGCTCCAGGCCAGATCATCGCATCGGCTGAGTAAGTTCTGAGCTGTGCAGAGACTGCACAAACTTTTGTTTGTGCAGCTCTCTGCACAAGTGTTCGCACCCCTGCATGTCAACTACCCCCTCCCCCTGTATGCGGCAACTACCTGATCGTAGCACTGTCAAAAAATGCCTGTGTGCGATCAGGTCTGAGTCACCCCCATTGACAGCATTTTTATGACATCACAATCAATTGAATGTTCATTCTAGTACCCTGCACCTAATTACTCAGGAGGGCATAGTGTACTTTACTGTCTTAAAAACTTAAGGGGCAAATTTATAAATGTGACGTACAGTACCAATACAGTACACTTAAAGTATATTTACAGTAAATTAGTGCACTGTTTACATTAAGTCCAGGTCCATTAGGTCCAGGGTATTAGACAGAACTCTACCTTTATAGACATTGTTACACACATTAGCATTGCCCTTATAAACATTATGACATACATCAGCATGCAGTCATCATGTGGCCCTCCCACCCTTAACCATCTCAGTCAGAGGTGTAGCTAGGTGCCATGGTGCCCGGAGCAAGGGTATGTTTTGGCGCCCCCTCCCCTGTACTGAATTGGGGGCATGTTACATTTAAAAAGAACAAAATAGAAAAAGCCTACATTGGTGACAGGGCCGGTTCTAGACCTTGTGGAGCTCAGGGTGGAAGTTTCTTTTGGGCTCCCATCATGAGCAAAACAGGGACAGTGTGCATCGAAGGCACGCCACAAAAATTTAGGGGAGGTTATGCCACAGTAGAGCCACTTATACATGTTTCTCTGCAGCTTCTACTGCAGAGTAAGGTGCTATAGCAGCAGCTGAGGCAGAGAAAGGTGCTGTAGCATCAACGTAGAGAGAGGTGCTGTAGCAGCTGAGGCAGAGAGGGGTGCTGCAACGGCCGAAGCAGAAAGAGGCGCTGCAGCAGCCAGGGCAGAAAGAGATGCTACAACCACTGGGGCAGAAAGAGGTGCTGCAGTAGCCGAGGCAGAGTGGTGTAGCAGGACAGACAAAACCTGCTGCACAGTTACAAGCAGACAATAAGACATACAGTATAAAGAGGGCGTCAGAGATCCGGCATGTGCCGACTGTGTATCCTGCTGTCACCTCTGGCCTGCACTGTTCACGACCTAGTCTCCAAGACCGAGTCAGCGTGCGCCCCTCTGCTTCTCCTCCTCCTGCTCTGCGTCTGCCTGTACAGCGGACCCTGGTATAGTGGGCAGAAGGAGGGGGTGAGCAGGCGGCGGCGCGCCCTCTAACTTTTTCAGCGCCTGGAGCTCGTGCTCCACCGGAGCCACCCTCGTTACACCCCTGATCTCAGTACTGTACATTACAGTATACAGCAAATTGATTTCATGACAGCTGATGCAGCACTCACCTGAATCCATCTTACAGTATTCGCGTCACGTCACAGTAGTGCAGTTTATTTACATAATGTCACAGTACTGGCCTTAATTCAAGTTGTGTCAAATAATAGAGCACCTTATTCATGTTACTGTACATCACAGTAGTGTAGTATCAGGGGTGTATCTACCTATTGGCCAGGATGGCACTCGCCAGGGGCGCCAGGCAAGGAGGGGGCGCCGCCTGGCTTTGCCACCCGCGGCCAAAGGATAGAAAAGCAGTACTGTCAGACTGTACCTGGTGAGAGTCTGTTACTGCTGGAGCGGCACTGGTGTCCGGCAGCACCGCACTTGTAATCAGACTCAAAATAAACTACAGCTCCCAGCAGCCCTTGTTGCTGGGAGCTCCCGGCAGCAAGAGCTGCTGGGAACTGTAGTTTATTGTGAGTCTGATCACAAGTGCGGTGCTGCCGGACACTAGTCTGATCACTATTGCAGTGCGGTGCTGACGGAGACCGGCGCCGCGGCGGCAGTAACAGACTCTCACCAGGTACACAGCAATTGTTATATAGCACAGTGCTATAGATCTATTTGTTGTTGAAGATAATAAAAAAGTGTCAGTGTTTGGGAGAAGGGACTGTAGTACCTGGAAAACTACACGATTTTCATGCATGTTAGATGTAAGTAAGTAGCAAGTAAGCGAAAACTTTAACTTGTTGAGTGTAATAAAGAAAATACAAATCTTACCTATTTCCAGGCCAGGTTCAAGGAAATGTATGTCAGTTAATTGTATAATTGATCATTTTATCTTGGAAGTGATGGCACCCTGGAAGCACTTCTACCATCCAACTAATGGTGTTTGGTTAATGGCTGGGTCCATTTGAGGCTCATCTCACAGCAGCTCATTAGCATTTCATTCAGGATGCAGTCAAGATGCCGGCGTTTGGCATCCCGGCGGCCGGAAAGCTGACGCCAGCATCCCGAAACTGCTCGGAATGCTGATGCTGGCTTCCCAACATAGATAGCGATGCAGAATGCCAAAATCCGGATCGAGTTGGTGCCAAAGACTCCACTGGAAAGCAACGTTGGAGGGTTAGGGTTAGGCTGCGAGGGTGGGAGGGTTAGGGTTAGGCTGCATGGAGGGAGATTAGGAAGGGTGGGTTAGTGTTAGGCACCACTGAAGAGGCTTTTTTGGGGGGGGGGCAGGTTTGGCTCAGGCTTTGGGAAAGGTGGGTTAGGGGGGAGGGATGGTGTAACGTGAATACGAGACACTACTATGCGGTGTAATGTGAATGAGGGACACTACTGTGTGGCATAATTTGAATTGGAAGTACTATTGTGTCCACGCCCTTACCCCACAAGACCATGCCCCATTTCCAATACTCACACCTTATTCCAAATGTGTGTAGGGGGGGGCGCCAGCCCCTTACTTTGCCAGGGGTGCTCGGACCCCTAGATACACCCCTGTGTAGTATATTCAAATTACTTGACAAAGTAGAGATCTGCCACGGGCATGGACCTTATAACACATTATGCAAGAGTAATGCACCTTATAACACACATTAGGCCACAGTAATGTCCCTTAGAATAAATTCTGTCATAGTAACATCCATTAAAATAAATTCTGCCACAGTACTGTCACTTAGAAAACAATTTGCCACAGTGACGCTGTTAGTGTACAATCTGCCACAGTAATGCACTTACTGTACAATACTATATGAAACACAGATCTCCCTTAGAATACAATCTGCCACAGTAATGCCCTTAGAATACAATCTGCCACAGTAATGCCCTTAGAATACTATCTGAAACACATATGTCCCTTAGAACGCAATCTGCAACATGAATTCCCATTAGAACACAGTGACCTCACCATACAGCACCTAACTGTCATTAATAGTACATTAAGGCAAACAGTAATGCTGATATGGTTGTAATACAAAAGACAGACATTAAAAAGATAGACAGTCATTTGGTCGACAGTAAAAGGTAGACAGTCAAAAGAGCAACAAAGGGTTGACAGGGTCAAAAACACTCAATGGGGGAAATTTACTAAGCTCCCGATTTTGACCGAGATGCCGTTTTTTCATCAAAGTGTCATCTCGGTAATTTACTAAACACTAATCACGGCAGAGATGAGGGCATTCGTAATTTTTTGCAAGTCCAAGTAAAAAATTACGAATGAATACACCATCGGTCAAAACGCGGCTGTTTAAGTATGAATCTCGGTCATTTACTAAGAAGTGCAAAGCAAAAAACAAACAAACACTGCCGTGAAAAATTACAACTCGTAAAAAAGTGCTAAAAAAAAACAGACCTTTTTTTTTTATTCGTGATTGGATAGGCATGCACGGATCCATGAGATCCGTGCATGTATATCAGTGGGAAGGGGTGGGAAAGTGCTTATTTTTTAAAAAAAAATTGCGTGGGGTCCCCCCTCCTAAGCATAACCAGCCTCGGGCTCTTTGAGCCGATCCTGGTTGCAGAAATATGGGGAAAAAAATGACAGGGGTTCCCCCATATTTAAGCAACCAGCATCGGGCTCTGCGCCTGGTCCTGGTCCCAAAAATACGGGGGACAAAAAGAGTAGGGGTCCCCCGTATTTTTAAAACCAGCACCGGGCTCCACTAGCTGGACAGATAATGCCACAGCCGGGGGTCACTTTTATATAGTGCCCTGCGGCCGTGGCATCAAAAATCCAACTAGTCACTCCTGGCCGGGGTACCCTGGGGGAGTGGGGACCCCTTCAATCAAGGGGTTCCCCCCCCCAGCCACCCAAGGGCCAGGGGTGAAGCCCGAGGCTGTCCCCCCCCATCCAATGGGCTGCGGATGGGGAGGCTGATAGCCTTTGTTGTAAAAGAAAAGATATTGTTTTTAGTAGCAGTACTACAAGGCCCAGCAAGCCTCCCCCGCATGCTGGTACTTGGAGAACCACAAGTACCAGCATGCGACGGAAAAACAGGCCCGCTGGTACCTGTAGTACTACTACTAAAAAAATACCCAAAAAAAGACAAGACACACACACCGTGAAAGTATAATTTTATTACATACATACACACATACATACATACTTACCTTAAGTTCCCACGCAGGTCGGTCCTCTTCTCCAGTAGAATCCAAGGGGTACCTGTTGAAGAAATTATACTCACGAGATCCAGGGGTCCAGGCTCCTCGGGAAATCCAGGGGTAATCCACGTACTTGAAAAAAATAACAAAACGGTGTCCCGACCACGAACTGAAAGGGGACCCATGTTTGCACATGGGTCACCTTTCCACGAATGCCAGAAACCCACTTTGACTTCTGTCTAAGTGGGTTTCTTCAGCCAATCAGGGAGCGCCACGTTGTAGCACTCTCCTGATAAGCTGTGTGCTCCTGTCCTCACTGACAGGCAGCACACGGCAGTGTTACAATGTAGCGCCTATGCGCTACATTGTAACCAATGATGGGAACTTTCTGCCCTGCGGTTGACCTAAAGTGACGTCACCGCTGAGCAAGAAAGTTCCCAGCATTGGTTACAATGGAGCGCATAGGCGCTACATTGTAACACTGCCGTGTGCTGCCTGTCAGTGAGGACAGGAGCACACAGCTGATCAGGAGAGTGCTACAACGTGGCGCTCCCTGATTGGCTGAAGAAACCCACTTAGACAGAAGACAAAGTGGGTTTCTGGCATTCGTGGAAAGGTGACCCATGTGCAAACATGGGTCCCCTTTCAGTTCGTGGTCGGGACACCGTTTTTTTTTTTTTTTCCAAGTACGTGGATTACCCCTGGATTTCCCGAGGAGCCTGGACCCCTGGATCTCGTGAGTATAATTTCTTCAACAGGTACCCCTTGGATTCTACTGGAGAAGAGGACCGACCTGCGTGGGAACTTAAGGTAAGTATGTATGTATGTGTGTATGTATGTAATAAAATTATACTTTCACGGTGTGTGTGTCTTGTCTTTTTTTGGGTATTTTTTTAGTAGTAGTACTACAGGTACCAGCGGGCCCGTTTTTCTGTCGCATGCTGGTACTTGTGGTTCTCCAAGTACCAGCATGCGGGGGAGGCTTGCTGGGCCTTGTAGTACTGCTACTAAAAACAATATCTTTTCTTTTACAACAAAGGCTATCAGCCTCCCCATCCGCAGCCCATTGGATGGGGGGGGACAGCCTCGGGCTTCACCCCTGGCCCTTGGGTGGCTGGGGGGGGGACCCCTTGATTGAAGGGGTCCCCACTCCCCCAGGGTACCTCGGCCAGGAGTGACTAGTTGGATTTTTGATGCCACGGCCACAGGGCACTATATAAAAGTGACCCCCGGCTGTGGCATTATCTGTCCAGCTAGTGGAGCCCGGTGCTGGTTTTAAAAATACGGGGGACCCCTACTCTTTTTGTCCCCCGTATTTTTGGGACCAGGACCAGGCGCAGAGCCCGATGCTGGTTGCTTAAATATGGGGGAACCCCTGTCATTTTTTTTCCCATATTTCGGCAACCAGGATCGGCTCAAAGAGCCCGAGGCTGGTTATGCTTAGGAGGGGGGACCCCACGCAATTTTTTTTTTAAATTTTACAGTGTTTAATTAAAAAAAAAAAAAAATAGAACCCCAGCACGGATCACACAGATCCGGCCGAGATTAATTGTAAAAAAGTCGGCAGTGTTTTGCTAATCACTGCCGTAAAAAACACAAAAAAAACACGAATGACATCGACATCGGAAGAAAAGAAAAACCCGAATACGACAGCTTAGTAAATCCATCGTAACAAATTCAAAAAGTTGCAGTTTTACACTTTCGATGTCATTCGTGATTGAACTTTGACCTGAAACGGGAAAATACGAATCTTAGTAAATTTACCCCAATGTTCTAAAACATTTTTTAATCCTAATTTGTTGAAAAGCATCCCCTCGTGTGCTTGCTTCGCTCACTACACTTCAGGCATGGTGGGTCGCTTTGCACACCAAAACTTTACTAATGGTGAACAAGGTTACTAATGATAATAGTCTTTGACATGGATAGTAAATACAGCAAAGTTGGAAAAATTGACCTTTTGACCCTGCAGACATTTTGATCCCGTTGACCTTTTGACCCTGTTTACCTTTGTACACTGTTTACAATTTGACTGTTGAGTGTTGACCTAATGAATATCGACTATTAGTGGATGACCTATTAGTGGATGACCTATTAGTGGATGACCTATTCACTGTAGACATTTTTACAGTTGGTTAGATCTACAGGTACTGTATAGACCAGATACCTGCTGCTACAGCAGACCCTGTTTTAGGGCACCTGTAATTACAGTAACTTAAAGTACAGTAATCTACTGTACAGTACTTACAGTTCTGAATATTCTGGAGGTGTCTGGGGGTCCTCCTCACGAGGTCACTCCATCTCCTCTGGAGTGACCTCACCGTCCTGCACCTGTTGAAATCATGCAGGATTGCCCTGCTGGCCCTCCTGTATGCCCTCAGCTTCTCCTTGTTGCTGTCGAGAGCTCATTCCCGCGAGTGAATGAGGAGTCGTAGCTCTCCCATGCTGTAGGTCCTATCACGGTGTCCTGCCATTATCCTTACAGCATGGAGCATACAGCATCAGAGATGTGCGTCTGAGCCGTGCGTCCCAGGTTGTTCATCTTGCATCCAGGATGCAGGACATCAATACAAGTACAGTAAACTGGTTTATGTTGTACAGTATTGTGTGCAACGGCAGACAGTTAAAGTAGTTATTGAAACTGTTCTGGTCCTGTGCGCATAATCATATTCAAATTTCCCGTTGGTTTTGATTATGCCGTAACGGCTACAGGATGTGGACACACACTCTACAATACAGTATAGTGTATCCCTAACATCAATGGACCATAGTTTGTAACACATTGTATTAGAGATGAGCGGGTTTGGTTCCCTGAGAACCGAACCACCCCTGAACATCACTTCCCGCTAAACTCGGAAACCATAATGAGGCAAAACATTATCATCCCACTGTCGGATTCTCGTGGGATTTGGATTCCATATAAACAGCTGTGCATCACAGCCATTTTCACTCCAGACTGAGTGAGGGAGACAGACCTCTGTCTCTCTCTGTGGTGGGTGGTGGCATTGGATGGGGTTAGTGTGTGCTCTGTAGGGGTACTGCTGCAGTCACTGTAGTGTACCTGTGCTATGTTAGGGGTGCTGTCCTGGCTGTCCTGGCTTTCACTGGTGTTTCATGTGCTGCAGCTGTACATGGGTGTTGCTGTCCTGGCTGTCACTGTGTTGTACAGGGTGCAGGGGCACTGTCCTCCTGTATGCTGGAAAATATAGGGGTGCTGCTGGCCCTGTATGTCGTAAAAATTCAGGGGTGCAGTTATGTATGCTGTAAAATATAGGGGTGTTGCTGTTAAAATAACATAACACTGGCCCTGTATGAAATAAGTATACAGCGGTGCTGTGAAAATAAAGGGGCACTGTTCTGTGAGCTGTAATAATAAAGGGGTGCTGTCCTGTGAAATGGAGAACAACAATTTGGAGGAAAAAATAAATGAACATCAGGAACAACTTCCAGTTCCTAGTACTAGTGCTGAAGCTGCTGCTACCACCAGTCATGACATTGACGATGCAACTCCATCAACATCATCTGCTAAGGTAGATGCCCAATGTCATAAAGGGTGTGTAAAATCCAAGAAGCAAAAATTAATAATCAGAAAAAAAGAAATTATCTGACGAGAAACGTAAAATTGGCAATATGCCATTCACGACATGAAGTGGCAAGGAAAGGCTGAGGCCTTGGCATATGAACATGACTGGTGGCTCAGCTTCTCATGAGGATGAAAGACCTCCTCCCTCTCAAAAAATAAAAAAAATTAAGCTTGTTAAAGCACAGGAAAATACAACTGTACATTCAGAGATATCACAAATCTCCAAGGAAAGTCCAAGTGTGTCTGCGGTTGCGATGTCTAGGCCTGACCTTCCCAAGACTGTATGGAAAGAGGAGGCAACTACCACCATTTGCACGCTATCTACAAGTGCTGGAAAGAGCACAGCCAGTCCAATTGCTGATATTGAGATTGAGGATGTCACTGTAGACGTACACCAGAATGAGGAGGATATAGGTGTAGCTGGCACTAAGAAAGACGTTGACGATGAGGATTCTGATGGTGATGTGGTTTGTTTGAATAAGGCACCAGTGGAGACAGTTTATGTCCATGGGATGAGAAAGCCCACTGTCATACCTGGACAAAATACCAAAAAAGACACCTCTTCCATGTGGAATTATTTCTCCAAAAATCCAGACAACAGGTGTCAAGCCATTTGTTGCCTTTGTCAATCCGTAATAAGTAAGGGTGAGGACGTTAACCACTTAGGGAGAGCCTTCCTTATACGTCACATGCAGCGCATTCATCAGAAGTCATTGTCAACTTCAGAAACTTTGGGCAAGAGTGTAAGCAGTCCACCGACACCTAAATCCCTTCATCCTGTTGTACCCAAGCTCCTGCAAGCCACACCACTAACTCTCTCAACGTCAATTTACTCCTCAGTCAGGAACATCAGTAGTCCTGCAGGCCATGTCACTGGCATGACTGATGAGTCCTCTCCTAACCGGGATTCCTCTGGAGGATCCTTGAGTGGTACGCCTACTGCTGCTGCCACTGCTGTTGTTGCTGCTGGGAGTCAATTGTCATCCCAGAGGGGAAGTCGAAAGACCACTTGTACTACTTCAACTAAGCAATTGACTGTCCAACAGTCCTTTGCAAGGAAGATGAAATATGACAACAGTCACCCTGTTGTAAAGTGGATTACTGAGGCCATAACAACTATGCTGGTTTAAGAAGTGCATCCGGTATCCGCCATTAGTGCAGTAGGATTTAGACAGTTGATGGACGTACTGTGTCCCCGGTACCAAATCCCATCTAGTTTCCAATTCACTAGGAAAGAGATTCCTGGACTGTACAGCGACATTAAGAAAAAAAGTCTTCAGTGTCCTGAAAAATGCGGTTGTACCCAGTGTCCACTTAACCATGGACATGCGGACAAGTGGAGCAGGGCAAACTAAGGACTACATGACTGTGACAGCCCACTGGGTAGATGTATTGCCTCCCACAGCAACAACAGCAGCAGCACCAGTAGCAGCATCTCACAAATGCCAACTCATTCCTAGGCATTCTACGCTTTGTATCACCGGTTTCTGTAAGAGGCACACTGAGGGACATCATCGCACAATCACTTACCCCTCTTAGACTCTACTGGGGATTTGTGATATTGGACAATATTTTGTCCCATGTTTTGCACATACAATTAATTTGGTGGTGCAGAATATTTTGAAAAATGATGGGGGCATGCAGGAGATGCTGTCGGTGGCCCAAAAAATTGTGGGCCACTTTCAACCTTCAGCCACTGCGTGCCAAAGACTGGAGCGCCAGCAAACACTTCTGAACCTGCCCTGCCATCACCTGAAGCAAGAGGTAGTACAAGGTGGAATTCAACACTCCATGTGCTTCAGAGGATGGAGAAACAGCAAAAGACCATTCAAGCCTATACATCCACCTACATTATAGGCAAAGGAGGGGGAATGCACCTGACTCAAGCGCAGTGGAGAATGATTTCCATGTTTTGCAAGGTTCTCCAACCCTTTGAACTTACCACACATTAAGTCAGTTCAGACACTGCCAGCTTGAGTCAGGTCATTCCCCTCATCAGGCTTTTGCAGAAGCAGCTGGAGAAATTGAACGAGGAGCTAAGATAGAGCAATTCCGCTAAGTATGTGCAACTTGTGGATGGAGCCCTTCATTCGCTTTGCAAGGATTCATGGGTGGTCAATCTGTTGAAATCAGAGCACTACATTTTGGCCACGTGCTCGATCCTAGGTTTAAAGCCTACATTGTATCTCTCTTTCCAGCAGACACAAGTCTGCAGAGGTGCAAAGACCAGCTGGTGAGAAAATTGTCAACTCAAGCAGAACGTGACCCGTCAACAGCTCCTCCTTCATTTTCTCTCGCAACTGGGGCTGCGAGAAAAAGATACGATTTCATGGCCCACCCACTGAGGGTGATACAGGGAGGTCAGGAGCAAGTGCTGACATCTGGTCCGGACTGAAGGACCTGCCAATGATTACTGACATGTGTACTGTCACTAAATATGATTCTGTCATCATTGAGAGAATGCTGGAGGATTATATGAGTGACAGCATCCAAGTAGGCATGTCAGACAATCTGTATGAATACTGGCAGGAAAAAGAGGCAATTTGGATGCCCTTGCACAAACTGGCTTTATTTTACCTAAGTTCCCCCCCCCCCCCCCTCCAGTGTTAACTCCAAAAGAGTGTTTAGTGCAGCCGGTAACCTTGTCAGCGATCGGCGTAGGAGGTTACTTCCACAAAATGTGGAGAAGATGATGTTCATCAAAATGAATAATAAATTCCTCCAGGAAGACCTTTACCAGCAATTGCCTCCAGAAAGAACACAGGGACCTGTGATTGTAGATTCCAGTAGGGACAAATAAATAATCTGTGAGAAGGAGGCTGTACACACTTAAAGGGGTGAGGAATCAGAGAATGAGGGTAAGGTCGACATCTTGCCTGTGTAGAGCCAGTTTGTGCAGAGATAAATTGCTTCTTTTTTGGTGGGGGAATTGTTTCTTTTTTTGTGGGGGCCCAAAATAAGCAATAATTTTTGCCACAGTCGGGTGGCAGACCCTGTCGCTGAAATTATTAGTTTGTTAAAGTGTGCATGTCCTGTTTATATAACATAAGGGTGGGTGGGAGGGCCCAAGGACAATTCCATCTTTAACCTCTTTTTTATCTTTGCATTATGTGCTCTTTGGGGACTAGTTATTGAAACTGCCATCCTGTCTGACACTGCAGTGCCACTCCTAGATGGGCAAGATGTTTGTGCCACCCACTTGGGTCGCTTAGCTTAGTCATCCAGCTACCTCATTGCACCTCTTTTTCTTCTTTGCATTATGTGCTATTTGGGGCCTAGTTTTTAAAACTGCCATCCTTTCTGCCACTGCAGAGCCACTCCTAGATGGCCCACTTGGGTTGCTTAGCTTAGTCATCCTGCGACCTTGGTGCAACCTTTTAGGCCTAAAAACAATATTGTGAGGTGTGAAGAATAGACTGGAAATGAGTGGAAATGAATGTTATTGAGGTTAATAATACCGTAGGGTCAAAATTAACCCCAAATTCTGTGATTTTAGCTGTTTTTATGTTTTTTCAAAAATCATCCAGATCCAAAACCAAAACACGAAAGGGTGGTTTTATGCAAAACCAATCCAGATCCAAAACACGAGCAGGGATCCAGATCCAAAACCAAAACACAAAACCTGAAAAGTGCCCGCTGCACAGCTCTACATTCTATAACTGAGGCTATATTAATGTTTGCGTCTGTAAACACCATTTATATTAAATCACTCATTTTACGGTAATTACATATAGATTCACAGAACCGTAACGTCAAATGAACCTTTGTTTTACATGATCACTTGCATATGTATACACTATTTAAATTGATTCATTGTTTGTTTTTTGGGGTGACAGAGAATTAATAATACAGTACTTCCTGTCTGTGAAGATAGCAGGCTCCCAGGGGAGGGGGTAGGGGTAGCTGGTTCAAAACCACAGCAGATACTGTATTGTCTTTGAACACAACACGGTATTTAGCAACCACCTCCCCCTACCCCTTCCCCCTTCCCCTTCAAACCTTCCTATTTCACAGACAGGGAGGGAAGTCAGGTTACAATAAATTGACAACACAGTATTATACAGTATGCAAATGAGGAGCTGATAAGAAGTGCAGTTGCTTTGTTAGAGACACGAGCTCTTGTGTAAATGATAGCAGTGATCCCTTCTCATACAGCAATGATTCTCTAATGTCAATGAACTACAGTATTGCTCGAACAGTTATTTGCATCTGTATACACTAAACTATTTATACTTATTGATATGTCTACGGGACCTCATTGCCGCTATTTTAGATTTTAGAGACATTCATACTGCTTTGTTCTGATATATGTAAAACCTATGTGCACACTTCTATTGAATGTGAAGGTATATTACTATAGATTAAAATATTTTTTTTATAGAGTGTCAGGAAAAAATAAACATGCATTCGCACTTTGGGAATCAAACCCGGGACTCTAAGCATGGCAAGCAGCACACTTCACCACTCGGACATGATGCCTTATGACAGATACACAAGCTTATGTATAAATGTAAGCAGGGATCCCTTCCCATTGGTTTGTGATTATGCTGTGCTATGGGACTTGGATGCTCACATACAGTACAGCACAGTCTCTCTAATGTCAATGAACTACAGTCTACGGGACCTCATTGCTGCGGTGTATTTTAGTTAGTGACATTAGATGCCCATGCAGATTTACCCTGATTTATGTAAAACCTGTGTGCACTCTTCTATTGAATGTGAAGGTATATTACAATAGATTAAAACATTTTTAATAAAGTGTCAGAAAAAATAAACATGCACTCGAACTTTGGGAATCGAACCTGGGTCTCTAAGCATGGGAAGCTTAAAACTTCACCACTTGGCTATGACACCTCATGACATGTACATAAGCTCATGAGTAAATGTAAGCAGTGATCCCTTCCCATTGGTTTGTGATTATGGTGGGGCTATGGGAGTTGGACGCTCATACTGTAGTTTATATCCCTAATGTCAATTGACCATAGTTTGTAACATGTTCTATAGCTGTAGATCTAACATGTTCATTTGCGTCTGTATACACTATTTTTATTCATTGCTCATTCTACGGGACCTCATTACTGCTGTGTATATTTTAACTAGTGTATTGAGGTGCTACTTCAGAATTGCCCTGATTCTTTCAATACTGATGCCGTCACTCACTCCATAGCTGTGGGCGTCCGTGAGGCGTAGGGTCACGAGCTGCATCCATTTTGTGAACCCGATCTGTTATTGGGTCTGGCCTGCTACAGTACTGTATGTGTACCATATGGTGCATAGAGCTCGCTTATCCCCATAGCCACTGTGTATTTTAGATTACGTAATGAGATGCTCCTGCAGCTATGTCTTGATTTATGTAAAACCTGCGTGCACCCTTCTATTGAATGTGATGGTATACAGGTTGAGTATCCCTTATCCAAAATGCTTGGGACCAGAGGTATTTTGGATATCGGATTTTTCCGTATTTTGGAATAACTGCATACCATAATGAGATATCATGGTGATGGGACCCAAGTCTAAGCACAGAATGCATTTATGTTACATATACACCTTATAAACACAGCTGGAAGGTAATTTTAGCCAATATTTTTTGTAACTTTGTGCATTGAACAAAGTGTATCTACATTCACACAATTCATTTATGTTTCATATACATCTTATACACACAGCCTGAAGGTTATTTAATACAATATTTTTAATAACTTTGTGTATTAAACAAAGTTTGTGTACATTGAGCCATCAGAAAACAAAGGTTTCACTATCTCACTCTCACTCAAAAAAGTCCGTATTTCGGAATATTCCGTATTTCGGAATATTTGGATATGGGATACTCAACCTGTATTACCATAGATTAAAAAAATAATAATAAAAAGTGTCAGGAAAAAAATAAACATGTATGAATCAAACCCGGACTCTTAGCATGGGATGCAGCACACTTCACCACCTGAACATGACGTATCATAATAGATAAACAAGCTCATGTGTAAATTTACTGTAAGCAGTGATCCCTTTCCATTGGTTTTTGTTTATGCTGTTGCGGGAATTGGATGCTTATACTGTACAATACATATACATAATTTAACATCAATGAACTACATTAATGCTTTAACACATTAGTTGGATCTGGATACACTATTTTAAAATATTGCTTTGTCTACGGGACTTGGACACTCACATACAGTAACATGACAATAGCTAAGTGTTTTAACATGTTCATTTGTGTCTGTATAAACTATGTTTTATTGACTCTCTGTCTGACCATTGGTCTGTGTGTACAGTATACAGTACATTAACATTACAGTCATCACTGACCATTTGCCAGAGCTTGTAGATCAATATGCCGCTATTCGCACTAAAGTACTGGATTAGTGGAGCATTAGCCACTCAGTGGTGGAGATGTGTATTGCATGGTAAGTATGTAGTCGTGCCTTAACACGCCTGTCCATGCATAAACTCAGCTACCTAAACTATCACCTAGGTGTGACTAAACCTCAGTTTAGGTGGAGAAACAGCAGAGATGAGGGAGGCTCCACCTGTAGCCATACATCTTGCACCCTGGGTCCATGGGGGCCCACACTGCACACCCTGCACCCATATATTATACTTATCCCTCTGGAATCCCGTGGGCACCCTACACTGCAGACACAAATCATTTGGAAAATGGCTGCCACGCACATTTTCGAGTGATATGCGCAATGAACCATGTGCTGAGTGTTTTACTAAATTATCATGACAAGTGTGTTTTCAATTAGAGTCAATGAATTTCAACAAATTTCTGGTAGAAAAGAGCGGTCCGGATTCCTTGCAATTTGAACCACTCTTAACATCGGGATCTGTAGCTCGGGTGCTTCTGCCAGACTAGGATCCCACGTCAAGGCCGAACATCATCCTCCCGGAGTTGGGTTCTACATAAGGTGCCACGCCTGGGACTCGTCACTATTTCACACTAATGCATGCTGCTGAATGCTGTGCTATACTCTTCTGTAGTGGCTGTACTGGGACAATGGACTCACAAGTAGCTGTTCTCTATAAAGTGACTGTGTATAGGGAGCACACTGCATGCGGCTGTACGAGGATGTTAAAAAAACTAATTGGCCTAAAACATGCCATTGTAACCACTGTCCACTTAACCACAGATATGTGGACAATTGTTAATGGGCAAACTAAAGATTACTCGGCTCTGACAGCCCACTGGGTGGGTGAATTGCCTGCAGCAGAAGCAGTGTCTACCAACATCAGCTCATTCAGAGGCAGACTACTCTGTGTACAAGAAAGAAATGGTTTAGGTTTCAACTGTGCACTCCCAATCTGTACTCTGCTGGTAATCTATAAAGGGACCACACCTGCTCCCTAAAACATACACAAAAAAAGAAATATAAACCACCTGCGCTTAGAGAAAATATTATAAGGATTTTAAATTAAATCCTCATCATAAATAATCTAATATACTATGTCCCTCGCCGTTTCAATACTCCTTTAGACTCCCTCACATACAGTATAGATCACACCCGTCTGGATCCTTCTTAATGACTATCGCTTCTCAGTATTTGTAGAGTGAAATTTACTTACATATTATTTCACTCTCGCATGCATTAAAAGGTTTATTTTAAACTGCACTTTATCATCTGCTTGTTGTTATAAAGTGATGGCACTTACATTTAATTTCTTCCCCGTGTGCACAAAAAGGTATCTTTTCACTTCCAGTAAAAAAAAATTGTAGGGAGAGCACCATCTATGAAAAGCGTTGATCCCATATTACCATATGAACCAGCGACGGGAGACCGCAGTATGGACAAGCTGCATCACAAACTACACTGGCTGCTGGCACCCGCTGACTGCAGAGACGGATACTAAGATGCCTGCTTCTTGTCCTGAGTTTCCAATGGTCTGGTCCGGTCTGGTACAGAAGATTTTATGAACTATTATACTGTTTTACATTTGTGGCTAAAGTTTTATCGTTGGGTGAATTAAAGACATCGTTTTTTACTGGAAGTGAAAAGATACCTTTTTGTGCATGCGGGGAAGAAATTAAATGTAAGTGCCATCACTTTATAACAACAAGCAGATGATAAAGTGCAGTTTGAAAGAAACCTTTTAATGCATGCGAGAGTGAAATAATATGTAAGTCAATTTCACTCTACAAACATTGTGAAGCGATAGTCATTAAGAAGGATCCAGACGGGTGTGATCTATATGTGAGGGAGTCTAAAGGAGTATTGAGATGGCGAGGGACATAGTATATTAGGTTATTTATGACGAGGATTTAATTTAAAATCCTTATAATATTTTTTCTAAGCGCAGGTGGTTAATATTTCTTTTTTATTTTTATTTTTTAGACTACTCTGTGTATCACTGACTTTAATAAGTCATACCACTGACAACCTCTAAGAAAATCTTAGGGATGTCATAGCATAGCAAGATGGCTTACCCCACTTTGACTCTCCTCAGGATTTGTGATTTATGATAATGCCACAAATATTGTGAAAGAATTACAGCTGGGTGAATTCCAACACATCCCCTGTTTAATTCACGCAATCAACTTAGTGGTACAGGGTTTTATACAAAATGACAGGAGTATGCAGGAGATGCTTTCTATAGGCCAAAAAGTTTCAGGACATTTTTGACATTCAGCAACAGCATGCAGGAGATTGCAGCACGTGCGAGAATAGTTTCATTTGCTCTGCCATAACCTGAAGCAAGAGGTGGTAACATGGTGGAATTCCCCCTTTTATATGCTTAAGCAGATGGAGGAACAGCAAAAAGCCATCCATAGCTATACATCAAGTCATGACATTGGGAGGGGAAGGGGAAAGTACTTTAGCCTAGCACAGTGGAGATTACTTTCTGTCTTGTGCAAGGTGCTCAAACCCTTCAAATTAGCCACCTATGAAATGAGTTCCGACACTCCTAGCTTGAGTCAAGTGATTCCCATAATTAGGCTTTTGGAAAATCAGCTGAAGAAATTGAACAAGGATATGAAACAAAGTAAATCTGCAAAGTATGCTGGACTTGTAGATCAAGTCCTTTATTCGCTTCGCAAGGATCCAAGGGTTGGCAATATCATGAAATCGGACCACTACATTTTGGCAACCTTGCTAGATCCTAGGTTTAAGTTGTATGTTGTGTCATTCTTTCCAATTGAATCAGAACTTAAGAGATGCAAAGAGCTTCCGGTGAGCAAGTAGGCAGCTCAAGTGACACATGGCATTACAACATATTCTTCAGCAGCAGCCAGGAAAAAACCTCAGCTTTCCCAAGAGACCCAGTTGTGATGCAGATAAGTCAACACAACATTTTGACATCTGGTCAAGTCTAAGAGAATAGCCCAACATTAATGACACCTCTACCAAAACACCATCTGACACATTCACCATCCAAAGAATGGTTGAGGATTATTTTCAAGACCCCATACAAACAGGCATGTCACAGAGTTACTTCGAGTACTGGAAGAAAAAATTTAAATTTTGAGCCCCTTACACAAACTAGCTTTGCATTACTTAAGCTTCCCACCCTCCAGTGTGTACAGAGAGAGAGAGTTTTCAGCACAGCCAGGAACCTTGTGAGTGAACTGTGTAGGAGGCTACTTCCTCAAAAAAGAGGACAAAATGAAACTGTGAAATGTGTTCAAAATTAACTGGAAATTCCATGAGGAAATTTCTTTACTGTCAAAAAGTACAGACACTTCTGTAATGGTAAATTCAGGTGGGGATGAATTAATATTGTGTGAGGATGACGTACACACTGAGGAGGGTGAGGATGGTAGTGACAATGACATCTTGCCACTGCAGAGCTGATAGCTTAGCTGCCTTAAGCCCATTCAATTGTTTTGTAGGACCCAAACAAATCATGCACTTCAGCCACATAAGTGGCAGTCCCTGATGCTGAAGTGCTTGGTTTGTTAAATTGTGCATGTCCTTTTTAATATACAATATAAGGATGGCTGTCAGGGCCCAAGGACATTTCCATCTTGCACCACTTTTCATTTCTGCTGTGTGGCAATGTTTCCTAGATGTGCTATAAACTGCCATGTGTTTGTGCCACTACTCAGTAACTATCCAGCTCGCTGCAGCCTTTGGCAAATATTGGTGAAAACAATATTGTGAGCTGTGAGGTGGTCAAAATTTACTAGAAATCAGTAGTTATGTTACTGATGTTAATAATACTCTAGGAACAAAAACAAGTCTTAAATTATGTGATTTTAGATTTTTTTTTGTAAATTTTTTTTGGGGAAAATCCAAATCCAAAACCACATGACAGATCAGAGCCAAATCCAAATCCAACAAAAATGGTCCAGCGCACATCTCTAATTTCTGGTGAGTTCCAGAGGCTCAGTAAAGGCTACATTTAATGAATGTAGTACTTTATTAGTTGTGATTTTTATTTGAATGTACTGTTCCTATTTGTAGTTGATATTTTTGATTTGCACTTCTATGTATCTGAATCTATATTTGTATGTTTTTGTAGGAGCTTTGAGGTCAGTAATGACATGCCCCCACATTACACAGAACCTGTGTAATTTATTAGTGTCCCAGGTAAAAGGAATATTAAGGTCAGCCTACATAAAGTATTATTTGTAGTAATGGATTTACTTATCTCACCCTATATATTTGATTTGGGGCCCTACAGTTGTGTAGAGCAGTGCACATGCATCCATGAGCTGTGCAAATAGGCATCTTTGACCAAAAACTAAGTAGTGTTCTCTGTATCTACAGTGTTTGCTAAATGAGTGTTTGCTAAATGTCTCTATTCTCACGTGAAATCCAAAGCTGATCTCTTAATACATTTTTTGTGAGATGCACCATCATAAATTGTAAAAACACAAAAACATCATTGTAACATGCATGTATGTACAATAATAATAATCATGCATACATATGAACACTATTATTATTTTTCTATGAGAAAACTGTATAACATTGTTATCTTATTCATTGCTGACCTATTTAGAAGACTGAAATCCATCCTTGTTGTAGACTACATAATTAAATTTTAAATGGAACATGATAAAGAAATTATACTTGAGATCTCCTGAGATTCAAATACCCTATTTGGCTATTTACAACAGTATAGCGGAGGGATACTTTAAAATTTAATAATGTCCTGGCCTAAATTTTTTTCTCTGCCTGGATTTTCTGCAACTGCAATGCAATCATATTCAACAAAAGTCTTTGGCACATTATATTACTACAGGCATCACTTCTAATAAATGGATAGAATTATTTTTTTAAAAGTACATTTAGCTTGGTTTGAGAAATCCATTAATCAAGTGAATATCATGGTCTACTGGATGTGTAGCAAAGCTGCTAGTAAAATAGCCATTGGAACTAAGTATTAAAAAGGTTTACCATATTATGATAAAGCAAACAGTCAAATAAAAGTATTTTCATGTAGCATTTCAGTTCTTTTTTCAGCAGTGTACAAACAAATATTTTTAGGCACTGTGTAACTAGGCCTACTGATTTTGAAACACTGCAAATTATGCATTGTCGTTCTCATTTTGGAAGATGTATCAAACCCTCATTAGAAATATACAGTAGTGAATTTGTCTATAGCAACCAGAGCATAGGAGTGCGCAGAACATTTTATTAGGGGGTGCACAGTCAGAGGGGTGTGTCTAGCACCACCTATTGGGCATGTCTAGCACCGCCTATCGGCACTCAAAGCAATATAAACATATACCCCAGCTGTGCCCCTTACTCAATACCCCCAGCGGTGCCAGATACACACTTGCCCCCAGTGGTGCCAGATACACACTTGCCCCCAGCAGTGACAGATACACACTTGCCCCCAGCGGTGTCAGATACACACTTGACCCCAGTGGTGCCAGATACACACTTGCCCCCAGCAGTGCCAGATACATAAATGCCCCAGTGGTGCCAGATACATAAATGCCCCCAGTGGTGCCAGATACATATATGCCCCCATTTATGCTCACCCTTCCCTGTTGCCTGTACCGCCAATTTCCGTCTCTGCCGCTGAGGTGAAGAGAGTGCAGCACGCATCTCTCCTGTGCCTCACTTTCACTGAGTCCCTGGCTGTCTCCGGTGGCCATTTTAAATATGGTGCCGGCTTGTGAGCCAATCAAAGCTCACGGGCAGGCAGCCAATCAAAAGCCCTGATTGGCTGACAGCCAATAGACATTGTAAATGACTGCAGGAGACGGGGACACACAGTGAGGGGCAGGAGAGATGCGTGCAGCGCTCTCCTCCCTTCAGTGTCAGACTGAGACGGGAATCGACGGTGGCAACAGCAACAGGCATGCGCAGGCAGCAATAGGCATGGCGCGTGGGGGGTGCCAGACAGTAGCGGGTGCTTGTGCACACAAGGCACCCCCTGTGCCCATGCCTATGAACCAGAAAAAACATTGATCAATATTTAATTTTCTGCTACAGGTAGTTAAGGTTTGTACACACGGTGAGATCCTTGCTATGCCCGATTTTGATTATTCAATTTCCCTTGAAGATTGACTTGCCTACACAGTCTATCTAGCCTTATGATACCGACCCCATGGGAGTGCGCATCAGTATCGTATCAGTATTGTAAGCTGCCCAACACTTTGAGATATGCACTAACTTTCCTTAATATTTTGACTATAAAGTAAAAATCTTACAGATTCATCTCAACGTGTGTACACACCTTTAGAGCAATATCCAAAACACAGGAGTTCTAAAGAGGGATTTCCAAATACTTGATTTTGGGACAAAGCAAGGTATAACTTTCTGCAATAAGCCATACAGTTTTTTCTTAGGTAAATAGCTATATATACTGTAGCGTTATATAATTAACAAGTACAGCTGAATCACAAAGAGTTGCTTATAATATATATAAATAACAATAGTCAGATACATAAAGTAAGAGGTAGAGGACTCCTTTTAAATAAAAAAAAAGAGCTAAGAATCTATATTTTCTATATAATAAAACATACAAGGAGGAAGAGAATCTTTGCTTAAGCAATCACAACCCAGAGTAAACTAATCTCTGGTCTCATTGGGGGTGATCGCTGGGCTGATAACTTTGCTGTACTGTGTTCAGATAGTCGCTGCCCAAGGCAGAGTGTAAATTTGCCGTGCAAGTGTGCGCTCGCATGTGTATGCCGAGCTGCGAAAAATCCAGTGTGGGAAATCTGTGCACAGGTCGGCACTTACTCCTACAGTGCGATCAGAAGAGGCTGATCGGGACCGGAGCTGACGTCAGACACCCTCCCTGAAAATGCTTAGGAACGTCTACGTTCTTCTGGACACTTACAATAAACGGTCAGTTGCCACCCACAAACGGCCTCTTCCTGTCACTCACCTTGTGAACGCACATGCGAATGAAATTTTCGCACCATCCTGTAGCTGACCGTTGATGCCTGTTGTTGTTGGCCAGCGCGTATGCGCATTGCGGTGAATTTGCATGCGCAGTCTATTGCCGATTGCCCACTGTGCGAAAATGCACAGCAGCGATCAGTTCTGAATCACCTCCATTGTAACTACAGCTCACTAGTATTAGTACTCAAAATAAACTTTCTACTTTATTAAAACAAAATAGAACTTATACAGCTTCAGAATTCAGATGTGAACAAATACAGTAATCTTTGACTGTATGAAAAATACCTTAGAGCCTAAATTAGATGAAGTATGTCAGTATCAAAAGGAATTCGAAACAGAATTTGCTAAATACAGTATGCTAAAAATCCTTTAGAGCACTTCCAAATTGATTGGGCACTTTGGTCAGCAGCAGGTTGTGAACAGATGACAATCTCCATTAGACGTGATAGACTGCTTTTACTGCTATAAAATTAAAGAAAAATGTTGACCTCCACATGAAGTTTGACTGTTATTCCACATTCAGGTAATGAGCCCCAAATCAACCAGAATTTTGCTCCCTTCAAATTGTAAATAAAGTTTCATTATAGATGGGGTTTTTTATTCCTCTTTCAGTACATGTAAGATGTGATAACAAACATACAGAGGCAACATACCTGGGGGTAATTCAAAGTTCATTGCAGCAGCAAATTTGTTAGCAGTTGGGCAAAACCATGGGGGTAATTCCAAGTTGATCGCAGCAGGAAATTTTTTAGCAGTTGGGCAAAACCATGTGCACTGCAGGGGAGGCAGATATAACATGTGCAGAGAGAGTTAGATTTGGGTGTGGTGTGTTCAATCTGCAATCTAAATTGCAGTGTAAAAATAAAGCAGCCAGTATTTACCCTGCACAGAAACAATATAACCCACCCAAATCTAACTCTTTCTGCAAATGTTATATCTGCACCCCCTGCAGTGCATATGGTTTTGGCCAACTGCTAAAAAATTTCCTGCTGCGATCAACTTGGAATTACCCCCCATGTGCACTGCAGGTGGGGCAGATATAAGATGTGCAGAGAGAGTTAGATTTGGGTGGGTTATATTGTTTCTGTACTGGGTAAATACTGGCTGCTTTAATTTTACACTGCAATTTAGATTACAGATTGAACACACCCCACCCAAATCTAACTCTCTCCGCACATCAGGGACGTGCAGTCAGGGGAGGCAGGGGAGGCAGTGCCTCCCCTGTCATTCTCCCCTATCATTAATGATTACAATAACATAAAGAATATACTTATGACACATATTCTGTGTCCTAAGTATATGCTTTATATTATTTTAATCATTTCTACACTTTAAAACTGGTTAAATTTTTTTAGAGGCACCGAGAGCGGTGCCTCCTGTGTATAATGGTAAAGGGTCGGACGCGGAGGGCGGGCAGGGGGCGGGGCCAAGGACAGGGCTGTAAAAGCCCATTACAAAAACCAGGATAAGCGGCACCAGTGTGAGTGCCTCAGTGACAGGGGCGTGCTTTCTGCCCATATGAAAGCACGCCCCTGTCACTGCTGCAGATATGATTGGGCACTATAAGGTCATGGGCAGGGCTACTCCTGACCTGAGTCCATGCAGCTTCCGTTCGTCTGGCCAGACCCGCATCACCCGCACACCGCCGGCGCCGCCGCTCATCACCCCCGACCCCCGTCACCTGGTGCTGACGACCTCTCCTCTTGACTAGGCGGCGTAGAGCTCTGCGCCGCTAATCCCCCACACACCGCCGGCGCCGCTCAACACCGCCCCTACCCCTGGTGCTGATCATCTCCCCCGGGCCGCTCACCGTCAGTGCTGCCCCCCCAACCATCGCTGGTGCTTCTCATCTACCCCCCTCCCCCCCCCCGTGCCAGTGCTGATCATCTCTCCCCCCTCCCTCCCCGCTAGTGCTGCTCATCTTCCCCCCCCCTCCTCCCCCACTCACCATCAGTGCAGCTGCCGCTCATCTCTCCCCCGGGTCCCCCAACCAACGCTGGTGCCTGTCATCTACCACCCCCCCTCCCCCCCCCGCCACTGCTGATCATCTCTCCTCCCTCCCTCCCCGCTGGTGCTTCTCATCTACCCCCCTCTCCCCCCCCCCCGCACCAGTGCTGATCATCTCTCCCCCCCCCTCCCCGCTGGTGCTTCTCATCTACCCCCCTCCCCCCCCCCGCACCAGTGCTGATCATCTCTCCCCCCCTCCCTCCCCGCTGGTGCAACTCATCTACCCCCCTCCCCCCCCCGCGCCAGTGCTGATCATCTCACCCCCCACCCTCCCAGCTGGTGCTTCTCATCTACCCCCCTCTCCCCCCCCCCCGCACCAGTGCTGATCATCTCTCCCCCCCCCCCTCCCCGCTGGTGCTTCTCATCTACCCCCCTCCCCCCCCGCGCCAGTGCTGATCATCTCTCCCCCCTCCCTCCCCGCTGGTGCTTCTCATCTATCCCCCTCCCTCCCCCCCCCCGCACCAGTGCTGATCATCTCTCCCCCCTCCCTCCCCGCTGGTGCTGCTCATCTCCCCCCCCCACTCACCATCAGTGCAGCTGCCGCTCATCTCTCCCCCGGGTCCCCCAACCAACGCTGGTGCCTGTCATCTACCACCCCCCCCCCACCAGTGCTGATCATCTTTCCTCCATCCCTCCCCGCTGGTGCTGCTCATCTCCCCCCCCCACACACACACACCATCAGTGCAGCTGCTGCTCATCTCTCCCCCGGGTCCCCGAACCAACGCTGGTGCCTGTCATCTACTGCCCCCCCCCGCCAGTGCTGATCATCTCTCCCCCCTCCCTCCCCGCTGGTGCTGCTCATCTTCCGCCCCCCCCCACCCACTCACCATCAGTGCAGCTGCCGCTCATCTCTTCCCCCAACCACCGCTGGTGCCTCTAATCTACCCCCCTCTCACCTGGTGCTGCTTATCATCCCCCCCCCTCCCCTCCCCTTGGCCTGCAGTGCAATGTACAGACCAAGGGAGCGCCGCGTCAGGAGCCTGCAGCCAGAAGAAGAAATCATGTAAGTGGCTGACACTACACTACACCTGCACTACACTACACTACACCACACTACACTGTACTACACTACACTGTACTACACTGCACCTACACTACACTACACTACACTGTACTACACTACACCTACACTACACTACACCACACTGCACCTACACTACACTGCACCTACACTCACACTGTACTGCACCTACACTACACTGTACTGTACTACACTGCACTACACTACACTGTACTGCACTGCACTGCACTACACCTACACTGCAGTACACTACACTGTACTGCACTGCACTACACTGCACTGCACCTACACTACACCACAGCTTAAGGGTAGAGTGGGAGGAGGGGTGTGTGTAAAGTGCTCTACCTGTCGTAATGTGTACAAAAAAGAGGGGCTGTGTGCTGTAATGTGTAAAAAAGGGGACACTGTCTGTCGTAATGTGTACAAAGGGGACGCAGTCTGCCGTAATGTCTAAAAAGGAGACGCAGTCTGTCGTAATGTCAAAAAAGGGGACGCAGTCTACCGTAATGTCTAAAAAGGGACGCTGTCTGCCGTAATGTCTAAAAAGGCAGACGCTGTCTGCCGTAATGTGTAAAAAGGGGGACGTTGTCTGCCGTAATGTGTAAAAAGGGGGACGTTGTCTGCCGTAATGTGTAAAAAGGGGACACTGTCTGCTGTAATGTGTAAAAAGGGGACACTGTCTGCTGTAATGTGTAATAAGGGGACGTTGTCTGCCGTAATGTGTAAACAGGTGGACGTTGTCTTCCGTAATGTGTAAAAAGGGGGACTGTCTGCCGTAATGTGTAAAAAGGGGACGCTGTCTGCCGTAATGTGTAAAAAGGTGGACGTTGTCTGCCGTAATGTGTAAACGGGGCTCTACCTGGTGTAGTGGTGCTACTGTGCGGCGTAATTTGAATAATAGAGACTACTATGCACCGTTATATGAATTGGTATAATTTTGTGGCAACACCCCTTCCCCACGAAGCCACGCCCCTATATATTTTGCACATGCCTGCAGTGCGCACTGCTCCTGTTTTACATAAACTTGGATGGAATGGGGAAGGGGGTCCAAAGCATTTTGTCGCACATGGGCCCACCGCTCGCTAGTTCCGCCACGGGCTCTACCTGCTGTAATGTGTAAAAGGGAGCTCTGCCTGGCGTAATTTGTGTAAGTGGCGTTACTATGTGACGTAATTTGACTAATGGAAGCCCTGGACATCAAACTTGCATTCATGTCCTCCTCCCAGTCCCAAACACTAATTTATTTATTTATTTTCTATAAAAATGTACAATATATCACAAGTATGATGAGCAGGCAGGTACCGGGCATTGGTGGCATCGGACTGAGATGCAAATTAGTTACGGAGGGCTGGGTCAGTTGATGGTGGGCGAGTTTGTAAGTCATTGGCAGTGGCAGCAGGCATCGGCACAGGGGCAGTAGTGGGCATTGGCTCTGCGGCGGTAGGGGGTCATCGGCAGGATTCGGAGGACATTATGGGTGTAGTGCCTCACCAGCCACTGACCTCACCGCACGCCACTGCCGCACATGCTATATCTGCCCCCTGCAGTGCACATGGTTTTGCCCAACTGCTAACATACTGTATTTCAAAAATTGGGGTTTTTTTATCTGCGCACTGAGTCCTCTCTGCTTCGGACAAGCTGCCGTACTAAATAGGTGACCACCTACGTACGTAAATCTATAGACAGGTAATTGTACTGCGCTCAGTCCTATGTTCATCTGTAGAAGATGAAAGTTTATATACTGATAGTGTTCTGTGTAGTTGATAAGGGTAGTAGTAATAAACGATAACTGAAAGGAGATTTTGTGTCTGTGTGTACCGTTTGCCTTGTAAGTTTAATGAACAACAGACTTGAATGAAGAAATTAATAGGACTTTATTCTAATCATAAACTGACCTCCGTTATGGTGCGTTTTAGTAACAGAAAAAAATGAAAACATAAAAATAAAAATAATAATAATAAATGATAAATATTGATGCAAATTTCTAAATTGAAAAAACAAAGATAAATCAAGAATAAAAAACAGGTCAAAAATAGAAAAAAATAAAAAAAGCAATGGTGCTTGAGCAAATGCTCACAGTCCGGAATGATGGGGTAGTGTGGATTTTCAAAAAAGGTCTATTAAATGTTGGTATCCAAAGTTCAGATGCAGTTCATACAATTTGCGGCGTCCCGCATAAACTTTCTCAGAGCGCTCGAGGGAGTGGATGATATCAGGGTACGTGATAGTCTATGAGGTTAGTGCAGTGCTGGATATTGTGAGCTGGCAAAGGAGTGGATGAGTTAAAGCTCCGGGCTAGTTCGTCCACCTCTCCCCTGGTCCCGAGAGTCGCGCCCGTGTTCAGGCGTTCCCCTGGTACCTGATCGGTTCGAGGGACGAACAGTGCCTAGGGTTTGGGTAATCACGACCAGCGCTCTCCGGAGCGTCTGCTCGTGAAATCCCTCACCGCGTACGGAGACTCACCTGCTGCCGCTTCCTGCCGTCCACCGTGTCTCTGCACTGGCTCCCGTCCTCCTTTACAGCGTCCTCCTGGTTGCTAGGTGACGTCCTGTTGCTTTCGTTCTTCGGGGTCACGTGACCGGGATGTCCCGTCTTCCGCTCGTAGCTCTCTGTTAAATGTAGGTCCTGTTTAGCAGGGTGTATTAGTGGCTCCAACGCGTTTCAACCCCATAGGGGTCTTCCTCTGGGAGAAGTGTAGATAAGGGTTCCATTCCCTTGATCTTATGAGTCCGTGCAAGGTCACGCCCCTCATCATGTGATATCTTTATGTTCCTCTCATTGGTCCTCTTTTCTGTCTATCTAAATCAGTGTGGAATCAGTTTGATTCGATTTTTTAAAAATCAGTGGTGGTAATAGGGGATTTTCTGCCTTAGCCTCATCAACTCATTTATTACAAAAAAATGACAGAGAATTTGAAAGATTAAAGAGAATGCAACTGGGAAGAATATAGTGTGATGAGATAAGGTTAATCCTAAAGTCACTTTCTGCACACTATTGATTTAACCTCATTCTCAAGATTAAGACCAAAAGGGGATAAGGTTTTTAATTCATACATCCACCTGAGCTCTGCGGTATTAATCTTGCTCGTGAAATCCCCCCCTCTCCAGTTGGCCTGTACCTCCTGTATCCCTACAAATTTCAGGGACCGTGGGTCACTTCCATGATAATATTTAAAGTGTTTCGAAAGATTGTGATCTTCTAAGCCCTTTTTAATATTACGGATGTGTTCGTTTATTCTTATCTTTAGTTTACGTATGGTCCTTCCCACGTATTGTTTTTTGCAGCCACATTCCAATAAATATATGACTTGTTTGCTGTTGCATGTAAGTCTGTTCTTTATTTTGTATTTTTTCTGGGTATTATTGGAAATGAAATTAGTAGATGGTTTAGTGCTTGACATTCCCATGTTCTTACAGGCTATGCATGTTCCACAGTAAAAGAAACCCTCTCCTGGTCCTGTCTGGTTAATGAAGGATTGTGTCATCTGTCTTGGCTGTATGTGGCTGTGTACCAATCTCTGCTTCAAATCTGTTGCTTTTCTATATACAATTTTTGGTTTTTCTTGGAGAATATCATTTAAGATCTCATCTTCTAATAGAAGCGGCCAGTGTTTTCTAATAATCTGCTGGATGGACCTTGCCTGTTGTGTGTAATCTGTAACAAACAATACCTCATTTGAATGTTGTGTGTTGACTTTTTCTTTGTATTCTAGTAGTTGGTTCCTATCCTTTTCCCCTACCTCCATAAAAGCCTCTTCTAATGTGTGAACATTGTACTTTTTCTCCTCAAATTCCCCCATAAGCTCTCTCCCCTGGGTGATGTAGTCTTCCTTTCTGGAGCAGTTTCTCCTAATTCGTGTGAATTGTCCCTTGGGGATGGATTTCAACCAGCTGGGGTGGTGTTCACTTGTGGATAGGATGTGGCTGTTCACGTCAACATTCTTCCTAAAGGTTTTGGTCTGTATTTGTCCCTCTTCCACAGATATACAGGGGGGGAGAAAAGAACAAAACTAGGAGACAACTCGGAGTAGAAGAAAGAGGGAAGGGAGTATTCAATTTAAGTGACGTTACACTCACGGACAATCATTTAAAACTTTTGGACAAAGGGCTTAAGTTTGCACCAACCAGCAAGATGGACAAATTCACTACTTACCTTGATTTACACAAGTTTGCCCGCAAATTATCCCTCAAGAAATATTTTGCCACCACAACACCTGCACCGGTAAGAAATGAAAGGATTGCAGAAACATATAAACATAGCACACTAAAGCCCCCATCACAGTTTAATCCAAGTCATTTGAGGGGATCACAGGTTGAAGCATTCGTCAAAATGGTAGAGAAAGACATAGAAACACTAAATACAAACAGACATACACAGAACCTTACCAGGAAAGAAAAAATGGCATTACAAGATCTACAGGACAACAATTCTTTGATAATTAAGCCAGCTGACAAGGGAGGGGGAGTAGTTCTACTCAACAAGACTGATTATATTAAAGAGGCCAAACGGATTTTGGAGGACAATACCACATACAAAAAGTTGACTCAGAACCCGACTGAAACATTTCAAAAGGAACTAGAAGCACATTTAAAAAAGGGAGCAGATTTAGGCATTTTGAATGAACAGGAATACCAATACATCAGAACTCAACATCCAATAATTCCCGTATTTTATTATCTACCCAAGATACATAAGGATCCACTTAACCCACCAGGTAGACCCATCATTTCAGGGATTGGCTCTCTGACTTCCCATCTTTCAGAGTACTTGGACATATTCTTGCAACCTTATGTCCAAAAACAAGAATCTTATTTACGTGATACAACACACATTCTCAAAAAACTACAAGAGCTACAATGGAGGGAGGATTTTTGGCTGGTCACCTCAGATGTCACATCGTTATATTCAGTTATAGATCATAGCCAAGGATTAACAAGCATAAAATACCACCTAGAGAAAGACACAGATCTAAAGAACTTACAGAAACAGTTCATCATTGATAGTATTGAATTCATCTTAAGACACAACTACGCATGGTTTGAGGGAACATACTACCTACAGACTACAGGAACAGCAATGGGCACGAGATTCGCCCCAAGCTACGCCAATCTCTATATGAGTTGGTGGGAGGACAAATTCATCTGGTCCAATCCTGAGCTTGGGGAGAATCTCGTGCTCTGGACGAGATATATAGATGATCTGTTCTTCATATGGCGAGGTGAGGAACAGACTCTGACCAATTTTTTACATGACATGAACGATAACAACAATAATCTCAAGTTCACTACCAAATACAGTAAAGACAGGGTTGAATTTCTAGATCTTATTATATCTGTGGAAGAGGGACAAATACAGACCAAAACCTTTAGGAAGAATGTTGACGTGAACAGCCACATCCTATCCACAAGTGAACACCACCCCAGCTGGTTGAAATCCATCCCCAAGGGACAATTCACACGAATTAGGAGAAACTGCTCCAGAAAGGAAGACTACATCACCCAGGGGAGAGAGCTTATGGGGGAATTTGAGGAGAAAAAGTACAATGTTCACACATTAGAAGAGGCTTTTATGGAGGTAGGGGAAAAGGATAGGAACCAACTACTAGAATACAAAGAAAAAGTCAACACACAACATTCAAATGAGGTATTGTTTGTTACAGATTACACACAACAGGCAAGGTCCATCCAGCAGATTATTAGAAAACACTGGCCGCTTCTATTAGAAGATGAGATCTTAAATGATATTCTCCAAGAAAAACCAAAAATTGTATATAGAAAAGCAACAGATTTGAAGCAGAGATTGGTACACAGCCACATACAGCCAAGACAGATGACACAATCCTTCATTAACCAGACAGGACCAGGAGAGGGTTTCTTTTACTGTGGAACATGCATAGCCTGTAAGAACATGGGAATGTCAAGCACTAAACCATCTACTAATTTCATTTCCAATAATACCCAGAAAAAATACAAAATAAAGAACAGACTTACATGCAACAGCAAACAAGTCATATATTTATTGGAATGTGGCTGCAAAAAACAATACGTGGGAAGGACCATACGTAAACTAAAGATAAGAATAAACGAACACATCCGTAATATTAAAAAGGGCTTAGAAGATCACAATCTTTCGAAACACTTTAAATATTATCATGGAAGTGACCCACGGTCCCTGAAATTTGTAGGGATACAGGAGGTACAGGCCAACTGGAGAGGGGGGGATTTCACGAGCAAGATTAATACCGCAGAGCTCAGGTGGATGTATGAATTAAAAACCTTATCCCCTTTTGGTCTTAATCTTGAGAATGAGGTTAAATCAATAGTGTGCAGAAAGTGACTTTAGGATTAACCTTATCTCATCACACTATATTCTTCCCAGTTGCATTCTCTTTAATCTTTCAAATTCTCTGTCATTTTTTTGTAATAAATGAGTTGATGAGGCTAAGGCAGAAAATCCCCTATTACCACCACTGATTTTTAAAAAATCGAATCAAACTGATTCCACACTGATTTAGATAGACAGAAAAGAGGACCAATGAGAGGAACATAAAGATATCACATGATGAGGGGCGTGACCTTGCACGGACTCATAAGATCAAGGGAATGGAACCCTTATCTACACTTCTCCCAGAGGAAGACCCCTATGGGGTTGAAACGCGTTGGAGCCACTAATACACCCTGCTAAACAGGACCTACATTTAACAGAGAGCTACGAGCGGAAGACGGGACATCCCGGTCACGTGACCCCGAAGAACGAAAGCAACAGGACGTCACCTAGCAACCAGGAGGACGCTGTAAAGGAGGACGGGAGCCAGTGCAGAGACACGGTGGACGGCAGGAAGCGGCAGCAGGTGAGTCTCCGTACGCGGTGAGGGATTTCACGAGCAGACGCTCCGGAGAGCGCTGGTCGTGATTACCCAAACCCTAGGCACTGTTCGTCCCTCGAACCGATCAGGTACCAGGGGAACGCCTGAACACGGGCGCGACTCTCGGGACCAGGGGAGAGGTGGACGAACTAGCCCGGAGCTTTAACTCATCCACTCCTTTGCCAGCTCACAATATCCAGCACTGCACTAACCTCATAGACTATCACGTACCCTGATATCATCCACTCCCTCGAGCGCTCTGAGAAAGTTTATGCGGGACGCCGCAAATTGTATGAACTGCATCTGAACTTTGGATACCAACATTTAATAGACCTTTTTTGAAAATCCACACTACCCCATCATTCCGGACTGTGAGCATTTGCTCAAGCACCATTGCTTTTTTTATTTTTTTCTATTTTTGACCTGTTTTTTATTCTTGATTTATCTTTGTTTTTTCAATTTAGAAATTTGCATCAATATTTATCATTTATTATTATTATTTTTATTTTTATGTTTTCATTTTTTTCTGTTACTAAAACGCACCATAACGGAGGTCAGTTTATGATTAGAATAAAGTCCTATTAATTTCTTCATTCAAGTCTGTTGTTCATTAAACTTACAAGGCAAACGGTACACACAGACACAAAATCTCCTTTCAGTTATCGTTTATTACTACTACCCTTATCAACTACACAGAACACTATCAGTATATAAACTTTCATCTTCTACAGATGAACATAGGACTGAGCGCAGTACAATTACCTGTCTATAGATTAACATACTGTATTTGCTGCTGCGATCAACTCTGAATTAGGCCCCTAAACAGTTACTATAAAGCTTCAGAGCTGAGGTCATACCAATTTCATAGCAATGTTTGAGACTTTCCTCATCAGTTATATCTACAGTATCAGGCCTTCTGGACTGAGAGCTCATTCTCAGGTGTGTTCAAATGTCTAATAGATTCTTCTTGGCCAGTGAATCTTTCAACTCCACAGAGAAACCTTTTTTTTTCTTATTTTTCAAAATTTGTTTTCTTCATTGGTTCCTTTTATTGGAAAACATCTTCGCTCACACACAGTGAACTTTACTCTTTTTATTATTTACTGTTGTATATTCTTATGAGAGCAGCCACATTGTAATCTCCATACTAGTGCACTAGTATGCCCCATGTAGCCACACCCATTTTCTGTCATGCTCACAGTACCATTATCACATTTTTTCTACTTGAACCACTGTGTGTGTATATATGTTTATATATGTATATATATATATATATATACATTCACATATATATATATACACACACACACACACACACACACACACACACACACACACATACTGTATACATAAGGCCTCCTGAGCCTGGGATAGCTGCTGGGGAGGGAGAGGGGAACACGCTGAGACACGGAAACCTGGAGTGCAAGCAGCAGAATGCGTTTAGTGGCTCTTGGACTTCACTGAATTTTTTAATGCGGCCCACACTGTCTTAAAGGTTGAAGACCCCTGTTATAGATATTTAACAATGGTGGAAAAGTACTTCCCTGTCAAAATATTTAAAGCAAAAAATGATCCCCAGAGGTTAAAAGAAAAAAAAACCTCTCCACAAATGAGAATTTCTTAACACAGTCCAATGAGGTGCAAGATACATGTTTAATGAATCTGATTAGAAAATCTGAATTATCCAATGAAAGCCTAATACACCATAAGATTAGAAATAGAAGAAGTGGTCATTCTGCATTAGAATAAGTTTCAACATGATAGTGAAGACTACAAGCATAACTACAGAGAAGGAAAATAAACATTCTTCCCAATAAAGATCTAACCACAAATTATCTAACCTATTCTGACAGGAAATAATCCATTACCATTCCTCTTTATAGAACTATGAGGAAAATTTTGGATAGAAATAAGAAACCATATGGCTAGGGATCATTATTATAAAGAGGTCATAATCAAATTGGAATCCAAAAACTGTTACCAGACACAGAAAGAAGATCATGGTAAATCATATGGATACTTTAAGAAAGAAGAACACTTGTGCATCAAAGGGAAGATAAAAATTATTCCACCTTTGATAGATAAGAAGGGAGACATGAAGCGAAGACAGACTTAAAGATTATTACTACCAATACAAAAAGGAAGCAGTAGATATGAAAATAATACTCGTGTGAGAGAAAGTTTTAACAACAGCTAAAATGATCACCAAGTGGAACTATCAGCATGCACTAGAGAACAAAATGTTAAAAATACTGAATTGGATAATGACGCAGTGCATCGATACTTTTTTTTTAAGATCTAGTCTCTCAAAACATCATCCTATAGTAACAGGGACTATACAAACAAATATACCAGAACATCAACCAAGCACAAAGAATAATTTAAAAGTTTGTTTACTAGCAAGGGAAATAAAAAAAACAAGAAGAAAGGGCCATAGAAGCACAGATGAAAGGTATATTTAATGCAGTATATGCAAATGTATACTTACATGACTGCAAGTACAAGTTGTCAATAAGGGCCTTACGTTGGTTCCAACAATAATTGAATAAAATTGAGACTTACTGTATGTAGATTTGCATAAGTATATTTTCAAGATTACCTTGAAAAAATACTTCTTAAAAGATAGAAAAAACAAGGAGGATGTAAAATAAAGGGGACAAAAGTAATGCTGAGTACACACTAGCAGATATATTTGGCGATCAATTGATCGCCCAATATATTGGTAATGGATCGGCAGGTGTGTACAAGCAATATGTCTGTAAACACCATCGTTCACAGACATATCATGTTGGCCCTGCAGCACAGATGATGACCAATATATCTGCAAGTATATTGGTCCATCATTTTGTGTGTATGGCCGACACACGATAGGTCAGCCATCTTTAGATGGGAGGGATTATTAAAATGCAAACAAAATGAGACAGCGCTACCCACTTTGGTTTTGAACTTTTTTATATATATGTATCGAACACTGATGAAGCCGCTGAAAACAGACGCTGAGGCGGAGAAACGCGTTTGTGAGGGACAATGACAGGTGTTATGAGTTAAGAGAATCTCTTTCACCCCCTGCAATACCGGGTGTGTGGCTCACAACCTCCACTGACCGGCCGGTGAACTGTTTCATTCATACCCCAGTGCACAGGGGAATGAGTGTTCTAAAGTTTTGGTTACCCTTTGAACCATATGCTGCTAGCTTGTGCAGCCAGAAAGGATATAATCTATGTTGAGTGCTTTGGATAAATGTGCTCAAATCCTGGATCAATGCAAGATGTGGGTTAACCTATTTTACTAATTCTGCTTCTATCCTTTGGCAATTGGGCTGCCAGTCTTTGCAGTCTTACAGGAAATAATTTATATCATTTCTTCTTCATCCATTTGGGCTGAAAGAACTTTGTGTGGCTACATAACAATACTAACTCTGCCATATATCCCCTAAGTAGGGATGATTGGAAAGCTGCTTGTATAAAAGGAATGCATGCTTGCTAACTGGTGTTTACTAATCTATTGTGCTAATTCCCTGGACTTTCAATACAGTGCTTTCCATCTTTTTCACTTTATATTATAAGTCTGGATACTCCTTCTTATCATACTGCTAGGGCATTTTTATGCATGAATCATTATTAGTACAATATCAATGCTAGTATTAAATGATATAATGATATATGAGTGCAAGCTTTTTTAGGATAGATCTTGAATCAATTGGTACATATATTTTATGATTAAATTTCAATTATATTTATTAGTGTGATACTGGCCGGTATCTTTATGTTTGTATTTGTATTTTTGTGAACATCTTTACATATATATATAAAAAAGTTCAAAACCAAAGTGGGTAGCGCTGTCTCATTTTGTTTGCATATTCCTTTTTGGAGGGGTTGGGATCATCCCTCAGAGTACAGCTGCATTCACTTTGGTGAGTGACAGCGCCAAGTGCAATTCTATATTTCGGATTATTAAAATAAAATGTTTATGGGGTTGGCATCCACTTGCTTGCTACAGCGCCCCTTGTCCGTCCTCTAGTCTAGCGAATGACCGTGGAAGCTGCCTGTCACCACCTGGCAGCTGGAGTTGGGGATAGATTGCAGCCTCCATAAATTAAGCTGCTCCTGCTGCTGCTGAACACACGCTGCCTGTCCAGCATTGATGTGTGTCACATGGCTGCAAACGGGGAGAGGGATCTAGGAACTGGAGAGGGGGCTGGGGAGAGAAACAAAGAAAGAGAGATGGGGGGTTATGGGCAGATAGGCACTGGTGGAGGGATTGGTAGGTAGTAGTATATAGAGACTAGTGAGAGGGGAAGGTAGATGCAGATAGGGACTGGGGAGAGAGGGATGAATGACAATGCCTATCAGTTTACTGATTCAAAAAAATAAAAAATAAAAATCCTGCACCATTTCTTGTGCAGAACATCCCAAAATGTATATTTTTAATAATTAAATTGCAAATTCTGTCTGCCGAAATGGGTCTCCGAATAGGGCGCATACCAGAGGCAGAACTACCAGCAGTGCATTGCCAAAGAGCCTGTGGCAATGAGTTAAACTGACTCATTACAGTACACCGTGTCCTGTTGCTGGCCATAACAAAGGAGGACACAATCCAGCCAGAACCTGTGGGGCCTCTCCAGTGCAGCATGCATGTGCATCTTCAGACACAATGGCCATAAGAGGGGGGCCTCTTACGCCCACTGTGTGGGAATATGTACATGCATGCTGTGGGCCTGTAGTCACAGGAGAGAGACAGACTGTGTGTAGCAGTTGCGGCAGTAGTGTCTGTGACCCAGAATGACTGAAAGGGGCAGCTTCACACTCTGATGCAACTCTGTATGCGTTACTGTAATTAAGGGAGAGGAGAGCTGCCAACGTGTGCAGAGGACAAAGAGAAAGGGCGTCATGAGGGGAGCCATTCCACTGTGCCCACTGGCTGGTGCAGAGCCTTCTGTGATGTTTCAGCCATCGGTCTATACTCCTTCCTCTGACTTCTGCACTCTATTCTGGGCTCTAATAGACAAGATGGGAGACATCAAACTAGCGGAAGTGTACCCGTACCCATATGGAGATAGTTGTAGGTAATGCCAGGTAAACCATAAATGATGTGTGTACCTGGCGAGCTCGCTAGCAACGGGCACCGGTGGGGAGCCAGCATCGGCAAGTGCATACACACTTGCCTATGTCAGCAGTAGAGGAGTGAGGAGCCGGGCTATACAGCATTCGGCAGCATGGCATCGCATGTGACCTCCTCAGATGGAACTGTATGTACTGTACAGACTGGGGATGTCGCTAGTGATCCACGGGACTGTGCATCGCTAACGATCTAGTGGGTACACACTGGATGATAAAACAATTTGTCAGAACAAATGGTTGTTATTGGTAAATTTGTATGAGATGTCATCTATTGTGAACCCAGCTTAAGACAGTTGCTCTGTGAAGCAAAGAGTGTTGAGTTCCTTCCCTACCCACACTTTTACTGTACATCTTCCCCAAAGAAGCTCTAACATTATCAGTGTGTATGTGTGTGTACAGCCTCTCTCTCATATTCATTTTATATATTTTTGTATTTAATACATTTTTATTTTTATTTACATTTTATTTTTTTTTACACTTTTTCACCTCATAGTCTTATAATCTGTTTATATGACCCAGACTGTAACCCAGGCACATATACTACTGCTCTATGCCGGTGTAACCCAGGCACATATACTTCTGCTCTCTCCTGGTGTAACCCAGGTGCATATACAGTACTACTGCTCTCTCCTGTTGTAGACCAGGCCCATATACTTCTGCTCTTTCCTAGTATTTTAAAACTGGAATTTTAAAACTGCATGCTAGAGCTGCACTGATGTGACAGCCATCTTAGCATCCCAAAAGCCATATCCCTGACCCATACAGTATAAACATCTTTTAATGTATATCTAAACGTGGATATCATTTATTTTTATTTGGCAAAATGACACGAGTTTGCTGTTATAGCTGCAGAGCATCACAGGAGAATAGAGGGCCTATTTAATTTTCCTGTGTGCTCTTCAGAAGGCCAGCCCATTATGTAAATTGCAGGAAGATTTGGCACATTTCATGACGATAAAAAAAATAAAAAGTAAAACATCCATAAATGAGAATTTCTTAACACAGACCAATGAGGTGTAATATACATGTTTAATGAGCCTAATATAACATAAGATTAGAAATAGAAGAAGTGGGTATTCTGCAATAGAATAAGTTTTAACATAATAGTGTAGACTACAAGCATAACTACAGAGAAGGAAAAGAAATTTATTTCAGATCCAAAAAAAATTCTTCCCAATAAAGATCTAACCACAAATCATCTAACCTATTCTGATAGGAAATAATCCATTACCATTCCTCTTTATAGAGCTAAGAGGAAAATTTTGGATAGAAATAAGAAACCATATGGCTAGGGATTATTATTAGAATGGAGGAGAAGAAAAGACAACTCTATTGTTTGGGGCACTTTTGAAAAAAATTTTTTTTTCAAACATTACTTTTATTATAACTTTAAATGACTTACATAGACATAACAACATGCAACATATATATATATTTAATGAAAACTAAATATATAATGTGCTGGGTATCTCCTACTCAATAGTTTATTGGGAATTAAATTATTCCTATTGTATCCAAAATTAAATGCTATATATACTGTGTTCCATCCATTCTGTGGTTTTGATACATCCACAGATTATAACAGTCTACCAACATGTAGCTTCTGGGATTACCCCCTGAGTCACACTAATTAATGGTAACAATTGTATCTATTACTAGCCTCATTCAGAAACAAAGTAAATCCAATTGTTTAGTCAATACTAACCACCTTTGTGGTATAGATATACTGAAATTGAGACACACAAGAGCTCTAATCTCCGTTTTATGCATGATGTTTCATTACCATGTGGGGGGTGGTGCCAGAAGATAAAGTTCAGAAAAATGAGGGGTACATCACATATACCTGGTTTCTGGTTTTGTAAATCTGCTGTAAAGCATCAAATTTACAATGAGAGGACCTTGTAAAGCATATGTACGTATCCAAAAGATGAAAAAACTCTCCCCCATAGCCAGACATGTCCACAACAAACATGGTGGTATCTGTAGAAACCTCAAAATATTTTGATTAGAGAAGATACATCTCGGAATCAGGGAAGGTGATATGAACAAAACTCTCTTACAGCATGTGAGTAGATGGATATTTGGAACTCTCAATCCAGAGTGGACTTAATGAAAATCAGAACTTTGGAGCATTCCTGTAACTGTATAGCCTTTCCCATGTAATTAAATTTCATATATTTATAGGAACAAAAATTAATAACTACTGTGTTTGGCCATTGACAATTCATATTTATATATTACTTTAAAAAAGGAGTTAGAAAGTCCAGTACCCTATCAATAATTACAATTCATTAACTATTTCACTCTACACAGGATTGTAGAATGATTTTAACACAATTTCACTTACAACACTATATTAATCACTTTAGGTTATATGATATCATTCATTAGTACATTAACTAACACTCACTATAGGTATTTTTTAATCATCTGTCCACCAGTAAAAAAGTTAGAAATTTATTTTCACTGCTCTTCTATTCCCATCACTAGCATGGGCTACATTGATACGTTCCTTCAACCTTTGGTAACAAACAATGGGGCAATGTAAATTATACTACATAGGTTCTAACAATGCTTAAAGAAATAAAAACTGTTTCCTAATTCCGTGTTATACAAAATCATTCTATGTGTGCATTGACCATATTATTTAATGTGAATACATGAAAACAATCCTAGAGGAAACAACCAGATTGCAACAAAACCAGATTGACATTTATTTTTAGTTCAAAGATTGTTTTATCAACAAAATATAGGAACAGCAATGGGCACCAAATTTCCTCAATCTTATACAAATCTTTAATGTGCACATTATATTGATGATGTAGGAATATTATGGAAGGGAACCAGGGAAGAACTGGAGAATTGTATTCATATAATAAACAAGAACATAGTAAACCTTGAATTCACAAGCAAAATAAGTAAGTTTAATATCAATTTCCTTAACCTAACAATTTTTGTGGATAACATAAGTTAGAGAAAAAGACCATAACAAAACAATTGAATTACTAAAGTTTTGCATCAATAATCAAAGATATACAGTATCAAACAACCTGAGAGGATAACTGAGATGTATTAGGCAAAACTGCTCTCAAGACAGAAATTTCAGGACACAATCAGAAGACCTTATCGTACAACTCAAAGTGAAAAAAAAATTACAAAACTTGAAAAAAGACCATCTTCCATAAGAAAAAAACTAAATAGATAAGATCAATAACATTAAAAGAGCTTTTCAAAGAACAAGCACAACTATTTATCATAACAACTGTTTTAGGACAAAATTAAAATATTGGGCATAGCCCACACCAACTATTAAGACTAATCTAATAAGTTATTTTATGGGAAGAAAGACCAACAAAGACAATTGGCTTATGTCAAAGGCATCAGTTCATTGCAATTGTGTCACAACAGGCACATAAGGTTGCAAATATATACAGGGGTGATGTACAGTATCTTCTACAATGCCCTTGAAAAAGACAACCACAGTATATCCATACATTATAGAGTAACATGCCAGCAACCCTTCTTGCCTGATGTTCACATGACTCAGATGTGTTTCTATGCAATAGAGATGGGGCTATGCAAATGTTTAGCTGAATCCCTTTTAAGAACAAAAAAATTAACTTATTCTTGTTACTATGACTACTACATGTAAGCTACCTTCTATATAGTTCAATGGAAACAAGATATAAACAGTATGACCTAAAATTCTTTGGTAGCTTTGACTAGATAAGACTTAAAAGACTGCAAACTTGTCAAAGCAAATATCTTATTTAATGGCCCCACAGGAATACTTTTAAAATATGTATATTGGCAACTATTAAACTGCAGTTTTACAACCTTGGCCTCTTCATTGCAGAAACCAGATGGAGTATTTACAATAATTTGTGCTACTGTACTATAAAGATATAATGATAAATCCAGCTGACACAGGGGTAGTTACTGTTGTGAAAATCTTTATGGACTACAAATAAAAATTTAAAACAAGTTTATTGACCACAGACCAGCAATCCAACAGCTAAATACAAAAATTAGCTGGATTATGTATTTTTTCAGCTGTGAAGGAAAAATACATAATTTACACAATATCACCAAGTGCTACCTATACTCTATATAGAACCTACAATCCATAATAATCTACAGCACCCATAACAGCTGCTAGTGGTCTCCATTTCAAGCTATTTCATCACTCCTTGACAATATCCACAATAGTGGTGGAACTAGTAAGTGGTGGACCCAGGTGCAACAGTATGCATTGCCCCCCACCCCCAAACACACACACAGATAAATAGATAGATAGATGTGTAGGACAAATACAAAAAAGCATTGAGATGGGGCGGGGATGCACAATAGTATCCTTAATTCAAATAATGCCACACAGTACTGTAACCTTATTCACAACATACTGCACAGTAGAGCCCCTTATTCACATTATTCCACACTGTAGTGCAGCCTTATTCACATTACACCACATATTAGAGCACCATATTCATTTATTCAACAAAGTAGTCCCCTTATTCACATCATGCCACACAGTAGTACTCCTCATAGATGTTATACCACACAGTAGTAATGCCCCTTACACATTATGCCCACAAAGTTGTAGTGCCCCTTACACATTATGCCTATGCTGGGGCTGCAAGAAGTTACACAGAGATATTTCCGTGATTCTTTGCATGCTTTTTTTCCCTACCTGTAACCTGGTCTAGCTTCTGTGGCTGGTGTGGTTAATCAAGAGTTTTTACCGCACAGGGAAATGGCTATGGCTGCCTCTGTGGCTCCTTCTTTCCTTCCAGTGATTTGGTACACATTATGCTGACAAATGGGAAGACTGGCTGATCCACCAACATATCTGCTGATTGGTAAGTGCATACACACTTATCAATCATTGGGCTAAAGTTTTATGCCTAACACCACAACTGGGTAAGCACAACCCCTCCTCCACCTCCAGCTGGGTATAGATACTGTCACTCTACCCAGGCTGCACAATCTAACTTCCTTCATTCAACAAAAACACAAGTATTAAATATTCCAAAGGGAGAACTTATTGATAATTTGCCCATGAGGTTTATAGTTTGTAGAAAAATAATCAAGAGTATTTAAAGAATGTATGGCTTTACACCACTCAGCCATTAGGGAAGCTATCAGTTGTAAAACAATGGAACTATTGGTGGGCAGAGATTTTTGTGAACATGGACACAATATTGCTTCTTTGAAGCACAAAGTCATAGACCATGTACTGTACCACCATGTACCTCTATAAAATGATAAGATAAAGCAGAAAAATTATTAGGATTAGAATTTCAATGGATCCAAGATTTAAATACAATTATTCCTTATGATTTAAATGATAAAATTGCATGGAGTGTTTGTTTTTTTTAATAATTTTTCCCGTGAATAGTCCAATAATTTACCCACCAAGATGTACTATACATGTGTTATATAGATTGAAGTTGTGGCTGCTAGGACTTTTGTATATATTGCAATGTACTATTCCTGTTCAGAGTGATCAATTACAATACTGTATAGTGTATTATGTTTTATTCCTTTCCTCTGATATTAATTGTGCTGAGTTAAAGACACACATACTCAGCTGCCAGTTTTCTCTCTTTATGGTGGTGCTTATGTCATGTTTTGTCACCTGGTGGTTGATGTATCTTGCAGTAAACAGAGTGGATAAGTTGCCCATAGCAACCAATCAACTTTGAGTTGTCATTTATTAAGTACACTCTATAAAATGATATGTAGAAGCTGATTGTTTACTATGGACAAATTCACCACTTGTCCGCTTCTCCACTCTTTTCACTGCTTGATACATCAACCCCATTGGCTTTAATGTAATATCATGCTTCATTTGTCAGACACAGTCCACATCAGGACATACCTTGAAGTCATGGTTACCAGAAAGCACTGTGGGAAAATGTATCATTGACATGCGCACATACTATATTTGCTACAGTACACATGAGCAGCGAACCAGATGGGAAGTAAGTCACAGTGGTGTTAAACAGTATTTTCCTTATTAAAAGACTGGCGAGTGTTCTGACATATTGTTAACTGTAATGTTGCAATACAAATTACTATGTTTCAAGACTCTGAGACAAACCAATTGCTGTATATATAAATTACTTTGGCTCTTACACATCATGATGAGAAAGGTCAGATATTAAAAGCAACATGTTAAAAAAAAGAATGGTGCTCTATCATCAAATTAGAAATAAATTGGCATATAGTAGATAAAGTGCATTGCTACAAATACCCAGAATAAATTTGCTCCTCATAAAACATTGACTGTAGACAGGCAGTTTAAATTCATCTTTAAATACATGTGATTGATATTTTGCACTATTATATTTAAATTTAAGACAATCTATAGTACTTCGGAATACATGTGAGGAGCAATTACTGACCAAGTCAGATTAAACAAAGCATGACTATTCATCATCTCTGAAATGCTCCATTGTGTTATACTCAAGGTTTTAGGCACGGATGAAGTTAATGTAGTCCAATGACATTTTCACATTGACGATGTGCAAGTTGGAATTTGCATTTACATTATTACCATATTCTTACCATTATCAGAAAAATGTGCATATTAAAATGAGGTACTTTTACACAAAACACTGGATAATTTGGAAAAACATGGCACAGAAAATGTTAGCAAAATGAGTCATGTCAAGAAAAAAATAAAAAAAAGATAAAAAATAGAATTGAGTAGCAGGTAAATCTGCAATTGCAATGCATTTCATTTAGTAATTTAAAACTATAAATATTATTCTAAAAATTACTAAAAAGGTTTAATGTGTATTATTTATTATACTCACTAAACATTTATACTGTGAAATATTTCAAAGCCAAAAGGAAATATTTTACATTTTAAAACCAAGTTTGCATTATAGGAAATGTTATGCTCAAATTTAGGTTGTGTGTGAAAATGCATTGCTAAATGGGAATAGTCTTATAAGGATCAATGATTCTATCTTGTATTTACTCGGCAAAGCAAGCATATAGCAGAGGCATTTTTCCCATTGTGTTTATTAGGGGAACAGTTTATACTAAACTACAGGAACACAAAGTGTGAAGATGTTAGCTGACCCCTGAAGAGTTAGCTGTATTGAAAAGGAGCTGATACATTGTAGAGAAATGGAAAATGCAGTGCTATTTTATGGTTGAATTGTACAACAAATTGTTGTGGTTATCTCAAAAATATGGTTTTCTCATCATTGACTTTACTCTTTCTTTAAGAACATAAGAACTCGAGACATCTTTTTACTATCAATGTACATAGCTGTTTAATTCTTGATGTAACCGTGCTACTGCTGTATTTATTGATTATGAGAAAGCAAAATATAAAGAAATGTCTTCATTCTGTACACTAGGTATGAGTGAATATTTCAGTTTCCATGACAGTTCATGGTATTGGGCCAATATTGGAGTCTGCTTCTGATAAGTCAATTAACAATTCTTGTAATACAGTACTGTCTTATATAATAAATTTTTTTTAATTAAATAACAAATTTTATTATATAGTTGTTACATTTAATTTGAATTTTAACTTTAAAATATAGTATTTTTTCAAACATTTTTATCAGCTACAAAACAAATGAATTAGTGAAAAATGAACAGTGCAGAAATGTTGTGTAAAAGAACTGGAAACTAAAGATGTCATGTGGAAAAACATTAGTGTCAGGATATTCAAAATATTAAAACTCTATATATGTCATATCTGGAGATGTGTCCCCACCCATTTTAGCTGATTTAGATTCGTTAGAGGGTTTTGGTTTTGTATAAACAGCCTCACTGGTTTTGGTTTTGGATCTAGATTTATTTTTTTAAATGATAAAAGAACAGCTAAAATATATTATTTTTGCAATCCAAACCAAATCAAAAACCCAAAATTTGTAGTTAAAATCCAAATTCTGAACTACAGGAAAATTCAAACCAGGACTAGGTTTGGATATTCTAAAGAGATCAGGGCTGGGTTTTGGTTCAGTTCGGATCCAAAAAATTTGTGTGGGCTTGGATTTCTGGAAAACCGAACCTCACATCTCTAGTCATATACATGAACAGAAATTGAAAGCATTTTTAAGGTTGTATCAAAATCAATTAAACACCTTTAGCTCTTGCATTGTGGAAACCTTTGCTTTATGATTTTTTTGTGATGGCATTAGTCATAAAATCACATAACAAGTTACATCATTAACCTCCTAAGACAAACTGACAATTACAAATTGTTGTTGCCACATTAGAGATATGGGGAAATTACCTGTAATATATACAACATATGCAGTGCATGCTCCTCACCATTTGAAAAGTAATAAAAGACTGTTGAGAGCCTATCCTTCCTCAGTCCTCAAATTGGGTTGTGTTTGGTGGGCCCTGGACAAGGAGGCTGACAGGAAACTTGTGCACATCGGAACAGGTGAGCAGTAAAGTTTTGATTGGAGTCCACGGTGGGTTGCGAGGCAGTGGACTGCTACTGTTGGGCTCTGGGGTCTGAGACAATCTGAACTCTAAACACTGACCTTGAGCATAAAGCACACCTTACTTTCAGGGAAAAAGGAAAATCTTTCACTTATTTGTAGTCTTCGATACCATCCTGCCCCAAGGTCAACTTGTGCTCCACATATATTGATGGCCACAGTCAAATGGTGGGGGGGAGCGAAACAGACAGTGGGGAAGAGACAGTGATGGACACCTGTCCTCGATCTGTAACCTGGGATACTTTCTTCTCTGGCCAGCACTATGATTATCCTATATCAAGGGGCCATAGAATGGGGCCACTTGGTGAAGTCAGCTAGAACAAAGGAGGGATAAAGAGAGAAAACATGGGAAAGTAGACACAACATATGAGAAATGGCAGCAATGGGGGACAAAAAGGTTAGGGAAAGGGAGAGTGAGAAAGATAGAGGGATTGACAGAGATGGAATAAGAGAGGAAGAGATATGGATAGGGGTAAAAAGCGGCAGCAACATGGGAAAGTGGGGGAAGAGATGGGGAAACGAGAATGTAACAATGTTTTCTTTAAATAGGACAGCCTCCATGCTGGCCAACCGTACTGGCTGACATCACTGTCCCACACCATACACCCATGTCACATCTGATCATGCTCACCAGACACTGAATGCTGCATTGTAGGTAAAATAATGTAACAATCCATATCATACCATATAGTAACATAGGGCCAAATTCTGAGTTGATAGCAGCAAATTTGTTAGCAGTTGGGTAAAACCATGGGGGTCATTCCGAGTTGTTCGCTCGCAAGCTGCTTTTAGCAGCTTTGCACACGCTAAGCCGCCGCCTACTGGGAGTGAATCTTAGCATAGTAAAATTGCAAATGAAAGATTCTCAAAATTGCGATTTACACACCTCTTAGCAGTTTCTGAGTAGCTTCAAACTTACTCGGCATCTGCGATCAGTTCAGTGCTTGTCGTTCCTGGTTTGACGTCACAAACACACCCAGCGTTCGCCCAGACACTCCTCCGTTTCTTCAGCCACTCCCGCGTTTTTCCCAGAAACGGTAGCGTTTTTTCGTACACACCCATAAAACTGCCTGTTTCCGCCCAGAAACACCCACTTCCTGTCAATCACATTACGATCACCAGAACGAAGAAAAAACCGTGAGTAAAATTCCTAACTGCATAGCAAATTTACTTGGCGCAGTCGCACTGCGGACATTGCGCATGCGCATTCGCGACTAATCGCTCCGTTGCGAAAAAAAATAACGTGCGAACAACTCGGAATGACCCCCCATGTGCCCTGCAGGAGGGGCAGATATAACATGTGCAGAAAGAGTTGGATTTGGGTGGGGTGTATTCAAACTGAAATCTAAATTGCAGTGTAAAAATAAAGCAGCCAGTATTTACCCTGCACAGAAATAACCCACCCAAATCTAACTCTCTCTGCAAATGTTATATCTGCCCCCCCCCCTGCAGTGCACATGGTATTGCCCAATTGCTAACAAACATGCTGCTGCAATCAACTCAGAATTACCCCCATAGACCACAGTGCTAATATAGTTTGTAAAGAAAAAATTCAGTCAGAAAAACAAGGAAAATAACATACTGAACACATTATAATATATATGAAAAAATTACAGAAAAACAGCCTAATGGATCTGAAACAATAAATAAATCAAAAGGGCTACATGTCTAGCACATGTCTATATGATTTATATATACTTGAGGAATAACTCATGAGATAGGCAAAGCACTTCTAGCAACTAGGGGGGTCATTCAGATTTGATCGCTGCTGTGCATATTCGCACAGTGGGCAATCAGATCTGAACTGCGCATGCATATGCACCGTATTGCGCCAGCGCGCCACATGGCATCAGATTGTGCAAAGGACCTATACACATGGGCATTCACAAGGAGATTGATAGGAAGAGGCCATTTGTGGGTGGCAACTGACCATTTTCAGGGAGTTTCCAGAAAAACGCAGGCGGGCTCAAGCATTTTCAGGGAGAGTGTCTGACGTCAGCTCGGGTCCCGATCATCTTGCTCTCATTGCACTGGAAGAGTAAGTCCTGGGCTATGCAGAGACTGCACATAATCAGATTGTGCAGCTCTGCTACACATGCGATCGCACACTTGCACAGCAAAAAAATACCCCCTTGTAGGAGGTGACTATCTGATCACAGGACTGCAAAATTAGCTGCCTAAAGATCTGATCTGAATGACCCACAATGTTTTTTGGCTAAAAAGTGGTTTTGGTGCTAGAACCACAGTTGTAATGTCATTACAAATTACCAAGCACTGGATGTTCTTTCCTCTTCTGAAAGCTACCATCAATGGTTACCTGAGTGCTGGTAAATCCACATCTGAATAGATTACTGGTCACAATTCTTTAGGCTATACATTATTCAATGATCTTATGCAGACATTTTGGATTATTCTTCCTTACTTAAGGATTTACGGTATGCATACAATAAATAACCAATACATTTTCTTTGGCTTTTTGAGACACTCTGTTTGTATCCTCTATTCAAGAATTTCTGACTCATATTATCAATTTGTCTTACTGTTTCATCAACATTATCTGTAATGCAATGTATCCTTCGAAATTGAAAAAATGTTAGACCCTGCTTCAGTGCTGAGAGATGATAGCTGATTGCTCGAAGTATATTATGCCAGTCTTTGGGCTTATGGTATAACAAAGTGCTGTATGAACTATTTGTCCTGCAAGAGAGCTCCCTACATCCAAAAAGTGTATCATGGAGTTGCTGATTTCATATGTGAACTTGATAGTGGACTCCATAGCCATCATAAATTCTTTTTTTTTGTGCTCATCCAGACAATAAAAAGCTAATTTATGTACATAGGGGGTAATTCCAAATTGATCGCAGCAGGAATTTTGTTAGCAGTTGGGCAAAACCATGTGCACTGCAGGGGAGGCAGATTTAACATGTGCAGAGAGAGTTAGATTTGGGTGTGGTGAGTTCAATCTGCAATCTAAATTGCAGTGTAAAAATAAAGCAGCCAGTATTTACCCTGCACAGAAACAAAATAACCCACCCAAATCTAACTCTCTCTGCAAATGTTATATCTGCCCCCCCCCCCCTGCAGTGCACATGGTTTTGCCCAACTGCTAAAAAAATTCCTGCTGCGATCAACTTGGAATTACCCCCATTGTGATAATTGCTGCTACAGAAATAGCAGAACTGGGAATGTTAAAGTGATAGCCTCAATAATAAGTACCTTTTTATCTTTTTGTATGCTTCAAAAAATTGTTTACATATTCTCAAAAAGCTTGAGCAATGTTCTCTGGTAATTACTGTATACTGGATTGTACTATGAAATAACTTCTTATGAATGGGTTAGTATCGACCCAATGGTCAGAATCCCGACAGTGAAATCCTGACGCTCAGAATGCCAACTGATTCCGGTAAGCATTTTACCCCTAATCCTACTCCTAACAGTTACTCATCACTCCTGAAGCCTAACCATAATTTCCCCCTCCAGACAGCCTAACCCTAACCATCCCCACTTTCCCACAGCCTTGCCCTAACCCTTCCTCTAGTGCCCAACAATAACCCTAAAACTAACCCTAATACTCAACCTGTCAGCACTGTGAGCATTGGGATTCCGGAGTCAGGATTCTGACCGTCAGGTTTCTGTCCACCGTGTTCCTGGCTACATCCTCTTTGAACATGCACAAGTAACATTACTAAAAAATGTTGTGTGTGCAAAGCCTTCTGCTTGTTCTATACACAGAGTCAGTCAAAATGTTGTTACCAATTTCTATGATTTGCTGTGCAAAATGTCAGTGTTTCTTGTTCGACATGTGAGCTTTGATAGGCAATCTCTGAAGTTCAAATTCACTGCTACACAATTTGAAGACATGGGGGTATATTTACTAAGGTCCCGATTTTGACCGAGATGGTGTTTTTTCTTCAAAGTGTCATCTCGGGAATTTACTAAACTCAAATCACGACAGTGATGAGGGCATTCGTATTTTTTTGGAACTCAAAGAAAAAAAATACGAATGAATACACCATCGGTCAAATACGCCTGTAATTTGGTAGAATTCGGTCATTTACTAAAAAGTGTAATTCGCAAACACTGCCGGCAATAGCCAAACACTGCCGTGAAAAAATACAAATCGTAAAAAAGTGCTAAAATAAAACAGACCTTCTTTTTTTTACCGTGTTCTGATAGGCATGCACGGATCCATGAGATCCGTGCATGTTTATCAGTGGGAAGGGGTGGGAAAGTGTTACATTTGTTGTAAAAAAATGCGTAGGGTCCCCCCTCCTAAGCAAAACCAGCCTCGGGCTCTTTGAGCCGGTCCTGGTTGAAAAAATATGGGAAAAAAAGTGACAGGGGTTCCCCCATATTTAATCAACCAGCACCGGGCTCTGCGCCTGGTCCTGGTTCCAAAAATATGGGGGACAAAAAGCGTAGGGGTCCCCCGTATTTCTGAAACCAGCACCGGGCTCCACTAGCCAGATACATAATGCCACAGCCGGGAGAAACTTTTATATTGGTCCCTGCGGCCCTGGCATTACATACCCAACTAGTCACCCCTGGCCGGGGTACCCTGGAGGAGTGGGGACCCCTTCAATCAAGGGGTCCCCCCCTCCAGCCACCCAAGGGCCAGGGGTGAAGCCCGAGGCTGTCCCCCCATCCAAGGGCGGCGGATGGGGGGCTGATAGCCTTTTTGTCAAAATGCGGATATTGTTTTTAGTAGCAGTACTACAAGTCCCAGCAAGCCTCCCCCGCAAGCTGGTACTTGGAGAACCACAAGTACCAGCATGCGGAGGAAAACCGGGCCCGCTGGTACCTGTAGTACTACTACTAAAAAAATACCCTAATAAAAACAGGACACACACACCTTGAAAGTAAAAGTTTATTACATACATCCACACCTCCAAACATACATACTTACCTATGTTCACACGAGGGTCGGTCCTCTTCTCCATGTAGAATCCATGGGGTACCTGTTGGAAAAATTATACTCACATAATCCAGTGTAGATCGGTCCTCTTCTGTTCTATTTGTAATCCACGTACTTTGCAAAATAAAAAAATGGACACCCGACCACGCACTGAAAGGGGCCCCATGTTTTCACATGGGACCCCTTTCCCCGACTGCCAGGAACCCCCCCTGACTTCTGTCTAAGAGGGTTCCTTCAGCCAATCAGGGAGCACCACATCTTGGCACCCTCCTGATTGGCTGTGTGCTCCTGTAGTGTCTGTCAGGCAGCACACGGCAATGATACAATGTAGCGCCTATGCGCTCCATTGTAACCAATGGTGGGAACTTTGCAGTCAGCGGTTGACCGAAAGTAACCTTACCGCTGACCTCAAAGTTCCCACCATTGGTTACAATGGAGCGCATAGGCGCTACATTGTATCACTGCCGTGTGCTGCCTGACAGACACTACAGGAGCAAACAGCCAATCAGGAGGGTGCCACAACGTTGCGCTCCCTGATTGGCTGAAGGAACCCTGTTAGACAGAAGTCAGGGGGGTTCCTGGCAGTCGGGGAAAGGGGTCCCATGTGAAAACATGGGGCCCCTTTCAGTGCGTGGTTGGGTGTCCTTCTTTTATTGTGCAAAGTACGTGGATTACAAATAGAACAGAAGAGGACCGATCTACACTGGATTATGTGAGTATAATTTTTCCAACAGGTACCCCATAGATTCTACATGGAGAAGAGGACCGACCCTCGTGTGAACATAGGTAAGTATGTATGTTTGGAGGTGTGGATGTATGTAATAAACTTTTACTTTCAAGGTGTGTGTGTCCTGTTTTTATTGGGGTATTTTTTTAGAAGTACTACAGGTACCAGCGGGCCCGGTTTTCCTCCGCATGCTGGTACTTGTGGTTCTCCAAGTACCAGCTTGCTGGGGAGGCTTGCTGGGACTTGTAGTACTGCTACTAAAAACAATATCCACATTTTGACAAAAAGGCTATCAGCCCCTCATCCACCGCCCTTGGATGGGGGGGACAGCCTCGGGCTTCACCCCTGGCCCTTGGGTGGCTGGAGGGGGGGACCCCTTGATTAAAGGGGTCCCCACTCCTCCAGGGTACCCCGGCCAGGGGTGACTAGTTGGGTATGTAATGCCAGGGCCGCAGGGACCAATATAAAAGTTTCCCCCGCCTGTGGCATTATGTATCTGGCTAGTGGAGCCCGGTGCTGGTTTCAGAAATACGGGGGACCCCTACGCTTTTTGTCCCCCGTATTTTTGGAACCAGAACCAGGCGCAGAGCCCGGTGCTGGTTGATTAAATATGGGGGAACTCCTGTCACTTTTTTTCCCATATTTTTTCAACCAGGACCGGCTCAAAGAGCCCGAGGCTGGTTTTGCTTAGGAGGGGGGACCCCAAGCATTTTTTTAAATTTTTTTTAAAAATGTTTTGTTTTTTACGAAAGGTGCACAATGAAGCTCAGCACGGATCTCACAGATCCGGCTGAGATTCATTGTGTTAAAGTCGGCAGTGTTTTACAATTCACTCCCGTAAAACACTGCCAAAAAATACGAATGACATCGACATCGGTTAATACGAAAATGCAGAATACGACAGCTTAGTAAATTAGTCGTAATAAATTCAAAAAGTTGCAAATTTACACTTTCGATGTCATTCGTGTTTGAACTTTAACCTCATTCGGAAAAATACGAATTTTAGTAAATGTACCCCCTGGGCTGCATTTGCAAGTGAATACCTTTTGGGCATCTGTTCCACAGATGTGCAGGTTCTGTGGAAACATTTGCAAATGAGACCCTACTGTCTGCAAATGCAGCAACTCTGAAGAACAGCGAGTGTCTGTGACAATCTGCTTGGGCTAAGAAAGAATAGATTCCTTGAAAAGTTGTCTTTTTGTGATGAAGCATCAGTCCACATTTCAGGGACAATGAGCAAACTTAACGTGAGAATTTGGCATACTGAAAATACCCACACATTCTTGCAAGACAAACGATTCTCCCAAAGTCAATGTCTTTTGTCCTGTTTCTAATTGCAATGCTTATGGGTCCTGCAGGCCATGTCACAGGAGCTTCATACCTTGACATGCTAGAACTATGGCTCCTCCCATGTCACAATCTATGCAGTTACTCTTCTGTGCCTGAGGTGTTGCTCTCTGCTCTGGTGCTTCAGCACTCTGGTCTGAGTATTTGTAGCTTGGTAATTAGCAGTTACCGTTAGAGATGAGCGGGTTCGGTTCGTCGAGATCCGAACCCCCCCCAACTTCACCTATTTTACATTGGTCCGAGGCAGCCTCGGATCTTCCCGCCTTGCTCTGTTAACCCAAACGCGGGCGAACATCATCATCCCGCTGTCGGATTCTCGCGAGATTCGTATTCTATATAAAGAGCTGCCCATCGCCGCCATTTTCGCTCGTGCATTGGAGATTGAATGGAGAGGACGTGGCTATGTTCTCTGCCTGAAAAGCTCCATATCTGTGCTCAGTGTGCAGCAAATATCTGTGCTCAGTGTGCTGCAAATATCTACGTTCTCTGCCTGATAAGATCCATATCTGTGCTCAGTGTGCTGTAAATATCTGTGCTCAGTGTGCTGCATTTTGGTGACCAACAGTTTATAGTTGTACAGTACAGTAGGCCGTTGCTGTATCTTGCAGCTCCGTGTCACTGCAAGTATCCATTCCATATCTGTGCTGCATTTTTGTGAGCAGTATATATAGTAGTACAGTGCAGCATTTTGGTGACCAACAGTATATAGTTGTACAGTACAGTAGGCCATTGCCGTATCTTGCAGCTCCGTGTCACTGCAAGTATCCATTCCATATCTGTGCTGCATTTTTGTGAGCAGTATATATAATAGTACAGTGCAGCATTTTGGTGACCAACAGTATATAGTTGTACAGTACAGTAGGCCATTGCTATATCTTGCAGCTCTGTGTCACTGCAAGTATCCATTCCATATCTGTGCTGCATTGTTGTGAGCAGTATATATAGTAGTACAGTGCAGCATTTTGGTGACCAACAGTATATAGTAGTACAGTACAGTAGGCCATTGCTGTATCTTGCAGCTCTGTGTCACTGCAAGTATCCATTCCATATCTGTGCTGCATTTTTGTGAGCAGTATATATAGTAGTACAGTGCAGCATTTTGGTGACCAACAGTATATAGTTGTACAGTACAGTAGGCCATTGCTATTGATATAATAATATTACTGGCATATAATTCCACACATAAAAAAATGGAGAACAAAAATGTGGAGGGTGAAATAGTGAAAGATCAAGATCCACTTCCACCCAGTGCTGAAGCTGCTGCCACTAGTCATGGCAGAGAAGATGCAATGCCATCAACGTCGTCTGCCAAGGCCGATGCCCAATGTCATAGTAGAGAGCATGTAAAATCCAAAAAAACTAAAGTTCAGTAAAATTACCCAAAAATCTAAGTTAAAAGCGTCTGAGGAGAAGTGTAAACTTGCCAATATGCCATTTACGACATGGAGTGACAAAGAACGGCTGAGACCCTGGCCTATGTTCATGGCTAGTGGTTCAGCTTCACATGAGGATGGAAGCACTCATCCTCCCGCTAGAAAACTGAAAAGAGTTAAGATGGCAAAAGCACATCAAAGAACTGTGCGTTCTTCTAAATCACAAATCCCCAAGGAGAGTCCAATTGTGTCGGTTGCGATGCCTGACCTTCCCAACACTGGAAGGGAAGAGGTGGCTCCTTCCACCATTTGCACGCCCCTGTAAGTGCTGGAAGGAGCACCCACAGTTCAGTTCCTGATAGTCAAGTTGAAGATGTCACTGTTGAAGTACACCAGGAAGAGGATATGGGTGTTGCTGGTGCTGAGGAGGAAATTGACAAGGAGGATTCTGATGGTGAGGTGGTTTGTCTAAGTCAGGCACCCAGGGAGACACTTGTTGTCCTTGGGATGAATATGGCCATTGACATGCCTGGTCAAAGTACAAAAAAAATCACCTCTTCGGTATGGAATTATTTTAACAGAAATGCGGACAACAGGTGTCAAGCCGTGTGTTGCATTTGTCAAGCTGTAATAAGTAGGGGTAACGGAAGCAGTCCACTGACAACTAAATCCCTTCCTCTTGTACACAAGCTCCTGCAAACCACACCACCAACTCCCTCAGTGTCAATTTCCTCCTTAGACAGGAACGCCAATAATCCTGTAGGCCATGTCACTGGCAAGTCTGACGAGTCCTCTCCTAACTGGTATTCCTCTGATAAATCCTTGAGTGTAACACCTACTGCTGCTGGCGCTGCTGTTGTTGCTGCTGGGAGTCGATCGTCATCCCAGAGGGAAAGTCGGAAGACCACTTGTACTACTTCCAGTAAGCAATTGACTGTCCAACAGTCCTTTGGGAGTAAGATGAAATATCACAGCAGTCATCCTGCTGCAAAGCGGATAACTCAGGCCTTGGCAGCTGTGTTAGTGTTAGACGTGTGTCCGGTATCCACCGTTAATTCACAGGGACTTAGAGAGTTTCTTGAGGTAGTGTGTCCCCGGTACTAAATCCCATCTAGGTACCACTTCTCTAGGCAGGCGATACCGAGAATGTACACAGACGTCAGAAAAAGAGTCACCAGTGTCCTAAAAAATGCAGTTGTACCCAATGTCCACTTAACCATGGACATGTGGACAAGTGGAGCAGGGCAGACACAGGACTATATGACTGTGACAGCCCACTGGGTAGATGTATTGCCTCCCGCAGCAACAACAGCAGCAGCAGCGGCACCAGTAGCAGCATCTCGCAAACACCAACTCTTTCCTAGGCAGGCTACGCTTTGTATCACCGCTTTCCATAAGAGGCACACAGCTGACAACCTCTTACAGAAACTGAGGAACATCATCGCAGAATGGCTTACCCCAATTGGACTCTCCTGGGGATTTGTGACATCGGACAACGCCAACAGTATTATGCGTGCGTTACATGTGGGCAAATTCCAGCATGTCCCATGTTTTGCACATACAATTAATTTGGTGGTGCAGATTTTTTTTAAAAATGACAGAGGCATGCAAGAGATGCTGTCGGTGGCCCAAAGAATTGCGGGCCACTTTCGGCATTCAGCCACCACGTGCCGAAGACTGGAGCACCAGCAAACACTCCTGAACCTGCCCTGCCATCATCTGAATCAAGAGGTGGTAACGAGGTGTAATTCAACCCTCTATATGCTTCAGAGGATGGAGGAGAAGCAAAAGGCCATTCAAGCCTATACATCTGCCTACGATATAGGAAAAGGAGGGGGCATGCACCTGACTCAAGTGCAGAGTAGAATGATTTTACGTTGTGCAAGGTTCTGCAACCCTTTGAACTTGCCACACGTGAAGTCAGTTCAGACACTGCCAGCCTGAGTCAGGTCATTCCCCTCATCAGGCTTTTGCAAAAGCAGCTGGAATGACTGAAGGAGGAGCTAAAATGGAGCGATTCCGCTAGGCATGTGGGACTTGTGGATGGAGCCCTTAATTCGCTTAACCAGGATTCACGGGTGGTCAATCTGTTGAAATCAGAGCACTACATTTTGGCCACCGTGCTCGATCGTAGGTTTAAAACCTACGTTGTATCTCTCTTTCCGGCAGACACAAGTCTGCAGAGGTTCAAAGACCTGCTGGTGAGAAATTGTCAACTCAAGCGGAGTGTGACCCGTCAACAGCTCGTCCTTCACATTCTCCCGCAACTGGGGCTGCGAGAAAAAGGCTAAGAATTCCGAGCCCACCTGCTGACGGTGATGCAGGGTAGTCTGGAGCGAGTGCTGACATCTGGTCCGGACTGAAGGACCTGCCAACGATTACTGACATGTCGTCTACTGTCACTGCATATGATTCTGTCACCATTGAAAGAATGGTGGAGGATTGTATGAGTGACAGCATCCAAGTAGGCACGTCAGACAGTCCGTACGTATACCGGCAGGAAAAAGAGGCAATTTGGAGGCCCTTGCACAAACTGGCTTTATTTTACCTAAGCTGCCCCCCCCTCCAGTGTGTACTCCGAAAGAGTGTTTAGTGCAGCCGGTCACCTTGTCAACGATCGGTGTACGAGGTTACTTCCACAAAATGTGGAGAAGATGATGTTCATCAAAATTAATTATAATCAGTTCCTCCGTGGAGACATTCACCATCAATTGCCTCCAGAAAGTACACAGGGACCTGAGATGGTGGATTCCAGTGGGGACGAATTTATACTCTGTGAGGAGGGGGATGTACACAGTGAAAGGGGTGAGGATTCGGACGATGAGGATGAGGTGGACATCTTGCCTCTGTAGAGCCAGTTTGAGCAAGGAGAGATTGATTGCTTCTTTTTTTTGGTGGGGGCCCAAACCAACCAGTCATTTCAGCCACAGTCGTGTGGCAGACCCTGTGGCTGAAATGATGGGTTTGTTAAAGTGTGCATGTCCTGTTTATACAACATAAGGGTGGGTGGGAGGGCCCAAGGACAATTCCATCTTGCACCTCTTTTTTCTATCTTTGCATCATGTGATGTTTGTGGACAATTTTTTTAAGTGCCATCCTGTCTGACACTGCAGTGCCACTCCTAGATGGGCCAGGTGTTTGTGCCGCCCACTTGGGTCGCTTAGCTTAGTCATCCAGCGACCTCGGTGCAAATTTTAGGACTAAAAATAATATTGTGAGGTGTGAGGTGTTCAGAATAGACTGAAAATGAGTGGACATTATGGTTATTGAGGTTAATAATACTATGGGATCAAAATTACCCCCAAATTCTATGATTTAAGCTGTTTTTGAGGGGTTACTGAAAAAAAACACCCGAATCCAAAACACACCCGAATCCGACAAAAAAATTTCAGGGAGGTTTTGCCAAAATGCGTCCAAATCCAAAACACGGCCGCGGAACTGAATCCAAAACCAAAACACAAAACCCGAAAAATTTCTGGTGCACATCTCTAGTTACCGTAGCTGTGAGCAGCACTTGAATTCCCTATATAGATCAGCCACACTAGCTCTCTGTGGCCAGTTCATTATGTCAAGTTTGCCTCTGAGTCTGCACTTTGGATTATGCTACTAAGCAAGTATACCTTTCCGATAGACTCTGGGTCCTGGTCTCCTGCAACCTGCTATTCTCATGCTCCTTATGTGCATCATCATGGACTCTACTCTGCACCCTCAGTATGTAATATATTTGCTAATTGGGACTTAGGGCCTAATTCTGAGTTGATCGCAGCAGCAAATTTGTTAGCTGTTGGGCAAAACCATGTGCACTGCAGGGGGGCAGATATAACATGTGCAGAGAGAGTTAGATTTGGGTGGGGTGTATTCAAACTGAAATCTAAATTGCAGTGTAAAAATAAAGCAGTCAGTATTTACGCTGCACAGAATCAAAATAACCCACCCAAATCTAACTCTCTCTGCAAATGTTTTATCTGCCCCCCAGCAGTGCACATAGTTTTGCCCAACTGCTAACAAACTTGCTGCTGCGATCAACCCAGAATTACCCCCTTAATTTGTTGCGTACTCACAGGGTTATATCTGTTTGCCTGGACTTTACCTTGCCATTTGCAATCACTTCAAGTGTACTGCTAACAACTGCATACAGTAAATTTACTATTTAGGACTTTGTGCATTTGTTTTTGTACAAGTTTATATTAGTTTGTCTGGACTTCATCTTGCTACCAGTAATCACTCACTAATCCAGCAATTAACTCTCCATTCAGAACCATATCATTGTAATTATTGTCTATAATTACCTGGATTTGCTACCTGTTTATTTTACTACCTAAAACCTTCACTTGCAAGTTCTATCCAGACATTTCTAATCAGTGTACTTCAGCTACGGTTTTTAGTATTCATTCCTCTGTGTTCTTAAACCAAAGAAGTATCTTGTCTTCTAAGTCAGTGGTTCTCAACTGCGGTCCTAAGTACCCCCAACAGTTCATGTTTTCCACGTCTCCTCACAGGATAGCAAGTGAAATAATTTGTTCAACCTGTGGGTCTTTTAAATGTGCCAGTGAGTAATGAATACACCTGTTAAACTGCTAGGTGACCTGGAAAACATGAACTGTTGGGGGTACTTGAGGACAGAGGTTGAGAACCACTGTTCTAAGTAATCTCCTGAGCATTATCTCTTATATTTGTGTCTTATCCAATGTCTTCAAACTGTGGCATTTTAAATGCATGAACTGTAAGCTACTATATTTGGATAGTAACACTCATACCATAATTGCGACCGGACTCTGATCCCTGTTGTTGCTTGCTTCCTGAGTTTTACTTTACCCTGTATGAAATAAACCAGCTGTTGCACCTTGAACATAGGTTATTTCTAGTGATGAGCGGGTTCGGTTTCTCAGAAACCAAACCCCCCCGAACTTCACCCTTTTTACACGGGTCCGAGGCATACTCGGATTCTCCCGTATGGCTCGGTTAACCCGAGCGCGCCCGAACGTCATCATCCCGCTGTCGGATTCTCGCGAGATTCGTATTCTATATAAGCAGCCGCGCGTCGCGGCCATTTTCACTCGTGCATTGGAAATGTTAGGGAGAGGACGTGGCTGGCGTCCTCTCCGTTTATTCATTGTTGAGTTGATGCAAATATTTGTGCTTGCTTATATCATTGTGGTGACTGGGGAGCAGCTTTATATTAATATAGGAGGAGTACAGTGCAGAGTTTTGCTGATCAGTGACCACCAGTTATATCCGTTCTCTGCCTGAAAAAAACGCTCCTTATCTGTGCTCAGTGTGCTGCATATATCTGTGCTCACACTGCTTAATTGTGGGGACTGGGGAGCAGCTGTATTATATAGCAGGAGTACAGTGCAGAGTTTTGCTGACAGTGACCACCAGTATACGTTGTCTGCCTGAAAAACACTCCATATCTGTGCTCAGTGTGCTGCTTTATTGTGGGGACTGGGGAACACCAGTATAATATATATATAGGAGGAGTACAGCGCAACGTTTTGCTGACCAGTGATCACCAGTATATAATATATAGCATTACGGTACAGTAGGCCACTGCTGTACCTACCTCTGTGTCGTCAAGTATACTATCCATCTACATTCTATACCTGTGGTGCATTTTAGTTTTGCAGTTTGCTGACACAGAGACCACCAGTATATATAGCAGTATGGTACGGAAGGCCACTGCTGTACCTACCTCTGTGTCGTCAAGTATACTATCCATCTACATTCTTTACTGTGGTGCATTTTAGTCTTGCAGTTTGCTGACACAGTGACCACCAGTATATATAGCAGTACGGTACGGAAGGCCGCTGCTGTACCTACCTCTGTGTCATCAAGTATACTATCCATGTAGATTCTATACCTGTGGTGCATTTTAGTTTTGCAGTTTGCTGACACAGTGACCACCAGTATATATAGCAGTACGGTACGGAAGGCCACTGCTGTACCTACCTCTGTGTCGTCAAGTATACTATCCATCTATATTCTATACATGTGGTGCATTTCAGTTGTGCAGTTTGCTGACACAGTGACCACCAGTACAAATAGCAGTACGGTACAGAAGGCCACTGCTGTACCTACCTCTGTGTCATCAAGTATACTATCCATCTACATTCTATACCTGTGGTGCATTTCAGTTGTGCGCAGTATATATAGTAGTAGGCCATTGCTATTGATACTGGCATATAATTCCACACATTAAATAATGGAGAACAAAAATGTGGAGGGTAAAATAGGGAAAGTTCAAGATCCACTTCCACCTCATGCTGAAGCTGCTGCCACTAGTCATGGCCGAGACGATGAAATGCCATCAATGTCGTCTGCCAAGACCGATGCCCAATGTCATAGTAAAGAGCATGTAAAATCCTCCCCAAAAAAGCTCAGTAAAATGACCCAAAAATCTAAATCAAAATCATCTGAGGAGAAGCGTAAACTTGCCAATGTGCCATTTACGACACGGAGTGGCAAGGAACGGCTGAGGCCCTGGCCTATGTTCATGGCTAGTGGTTCAGCTTCACATGAGGATGGAAGCACTCATCCTCTCGCTAGAAAAATGAAAAGTCTTAAGCTGGCAAAAGCACAGCAAAGAACTGTGCGTTCTTCTAAATCACAAATCCCCAAGGAGAGTCCAATTGTGTCGGTTGCGATGTCTGACCTTCCCAACACTGGACAGGAAGAGGTGGCGCCTTCCACCATTTTCACGCCCCCTGCAAGTGCTGGAAGGAGCACCCACACTCCAGTTCCTGATAGTCAAATTGAAGATGTCACTGTTGAAGTACACCAGGATCAGGATATGGGTGTTGCTGGTGCTGAGGAGGCAATTGACAAGGAGGATTCTGATGGTGAGGTGGTTTGTTTAAGTCAGGCACCCGGGGAGACACCTGTTGTCCGTGGGACGAATATGGCCATTGACATGCCTGGTCAAAATACAAAAAAAATCAGCTCTTCGGTGTGGAATTATTTCAACACAAATGCGGACAACAGGTGTCAAGCCGTGTGTTGCCTTTGTCAAGCAGTAATAAGTAGGGGTAAGGACGTTAACCACCTAGGAACATCCTCCCTAATACGTCACCTGGACCGCATTCATCAGAAGTCAGTGACAAGTTCAAAAACTTTGGGTGACAGCGGAAGGAGTCCACTGACAACTAAATCCCTTCCTCTTGTAACCAAGCTCCTGCAAACCACACTACCAACTCCCTCAGTGTCAATTTCCTCCTAACCCAGGAATGCCAATAGTCCTGCAGGCCATGTCACTGTCAAGTCTGACGAGTCCTCTCCTGCCTGGGATTCCTCCGATGCATCTTTGAGTGTAACGCCTACTGCTGCTGGCGCTGCTGTTGTTGCTGCTGGGAGTCGATCGTCATCCCAGAGGGGAAGTCGGAAGACCACTTGTACTACTTCCAGTAAGCAATTGACTGTCCAACAGTCCTTTGCGAGGAAGATGAAATATCACAGCAGTCATCCTGCTGCAAAGCGGATAACTCAGACCTTGGCAGCCTGGGCGGTGAGAAACGTTGTTCCGGTATCCACTGTTAATTCAGAGGCAACTAGAGACTTGATTGAGGTACTGTGTCCCCGTTACCAAATACTATCTAGGTTCCATTTCTCTAGGCAGGCGATACCGAAAATGTACACAGACCTCAGAAAAAGAGTCCCCAGTGTCCTAAAAAATGCAGTTGTACCCAATGTCCACTTAACCATGGACATGTGGACAAGTGGAGCAGGGCAGACTCAGGACTATATGACTGTGACAGCCCACTGGGTAGATGTATTGCCTCCCGCAGCAAGAACAGCAGCGGCGGCACCAGTAGCAGCATCTCGCAAACGCCAACTCATTCCTAGGAAGGCTACGCTTTGTATCACCGCTTTCCAGAAGAGGCACACAGCTGACAACCTCTTACGGAAACTGAGGAAGATCATCGCAGAATGGCTTACCCCAATTGGACTCTCCTGGGGATTTGTGACATCGGACAACGCCAGCAATATTGTGCGTGCATTACATCTTGTCAAATTCCAGCACGTCCCATGTTTTGCACATACCTTGAATTTGGTGGTGCAGAATTATTTAGAAAACGACAGGGGCGTGCAAGAGATGCTGTCGGTGGCCCGAAGAATTGCGGGCCACTTTCGGCATTCAGCCACTACGTGCCGAATACTGGAGCACCACCAAACATTCCTGAACCTGCCCTGCCATCATCTGAAGCAAGAGGTGGTAATGAGGTGGAATTCAACCCTCTATATGCTTCAGAGGATGGAGGAGCAGCAAAAGGCCATTCAAGCCTATACATCTGCCCACGATATAGGCAAAGGAGGGGGAATGCACCTGACTCAAGCGCAGTGGAGAATGATTTCAACGTTGTGCAAGGTTCTGCAACCCTTTGAACTTGCCACACGTGAAGTCAGTTCAGACACTGCCAGCCTGAGTCAGGTCATTCCCCTCATCAGGCTTTTGCAGAAGAAGCTGGAGACATTGAAGGAGGAGCTAAAACAGAGCGATTCCGCTAGGCATGTGGGACTTGTGGATGGAGCCCTTAATTCGCTTAACCAGGATTCACGAGTGGTCAATCTGTTGAAATCAGAGCACTACATTTTGGCCACCATGCTCGATCCTAGATTTAAAACCTACGTTGTATCTCTCTTTCCGGCAGACACAAGTCTGCAGAGGTTCAAAGACCTGCTGGTGAGAAAATTGTCAAGTCAAGCGGAACGTGACCCGTCAACATCTCCTTCACATTCTCCCGCAACTGGGGGTGCGAGGAAAAGGCTAAGAATTCCGAGCCCACCCGCTGGCCGTGATGCAGGGCAGTCTGGAGCGAGTGCTGACATCTGGTCCGGACTGAAGGACCTGCCAACGATTACTGACATGTCATCTACTGTCACTGCATATGATTCTCTCACCATTGAAAGAATGGTGGAGGATTATATGAGTGACCGCATCCAAGTAGGCACGTCAGACAGTCCGTACGTATACTGGCAGGAAAAAGAGGCAATTTGGAGGCCCTTGCACAAACTGGCTTTATTCTACCTAAGTTGCCCTCCATCCAGTGTGTACTCCGAAAGAGTGTTTAGTGCAGCCGCTCACCATGTCAGCAATCGGCGTACGAGGTTACTTCCAGAAAATGTGGAGACGATGATGTTCATCAAAATGAATTATAATCAATTCCTCCGTGGAGACATTCACCAGTAACAATTGCCTCCAGAAAGTACACAGGGACCTGAGATGGTGGATTCCAGTGGGGACGAATTAATAATCTGTGAGGAGGGGGATGTACACAGTGAAAGGGGTGAGGAATCGGAGGATGATGATGAGGTGGACATCTTGCCTCTGTAGAGCCAGTTTGTGCAAGGAGAGATTGATTGCTTCTTTTTTTGGTGGGGGCCCAAACCAACCAGTCATTTCAGTCACAGTCGAGTGGCAGACCCTGTCGTTGAAATGATGGGTTCGTTAAAGTGTGCATGTCCTGTTTATACAACATAAGGGTGGGTGGGAGGGCCCAAGGACAATTCCATCTTGCACCTCTTTTTTCTTTCATTTTTCTTTGCATCATATGCTGTTTGGGGACTATTTTTTTGAAGTGCCATCCTGTCTGACCCTGCAGTGCCACTCCTAGATGGGCCAGGTGTTTGTGTCGGCCACTTGTGTCGCTTAGCTTAGTCACACAGCGACCTTGGTGCGCCTCTTTTTTTCTTTGCATCATGTGCTGTTTGGGGACTATTTTTTTTAAGTGCCATCCTGCCTGACACTGCAGTGCCACTCCTAGATGGGCCAGGTGTTTGTGTCGGCCACTTTTGTCGCTTAGCTTAGCCATCCACCGACCTCGGTGCAAATTTTAGGACTAAAAATAATATTGTGAGGTGTGAGGTGTTCAGAATAGACTGGAAATGAGTGGAAATTATGGTTATTGAGGTTAATAATACTATGGGATCAAATTGACCCCCAAATTCTATGATTTAAGCTGTTTTTTAGGGTTTTTTATAAAAAACACCCGAATCCAAAACACACCCGAATCCGACAAAAAAATTTCGGTGAGGTTTTGCCAAAACGCGTCCGAATCCAAAACACGGCCACGGAACCGAATCCAATACCAAAACACAAAACCCGAAAAATGTCCGGTGCACATCACTAGTTATTTCCTGAGAGTTTGTCCATACTGTAGAAATCCCATGTGAATCCTGATAGTGACATCCAACAGCTGACATCCCAGAGATGAGTGTCCCTCCTCATTACCATAATGACAGCCAGGGCCAACTCAATGACTGGTTACCACAAATATGGTTTAGCGATGCAAGAACAGTTCTGTTAGCTACTAATTTTCCCATGTCTCATCCCGCGTGATTTCTTTTTAGCGGGGTTTCATTAAGGATCATGTGTTTTTATTAGAGATGAGCGGGTTTGATTCCCTGAGAACCAAACCCCCTCGAGCATTACGTCCCGATCCCGGATCCGAGCCTGGTCGGGACTTCCCGCCAGACCTGGAAACCAGAACGAGGCAAAACGTCATCATCCCGCTTTTGGATTCTGACAGGCTTTGGATCCCATATAAACAGCCGCTTGTCACCCCCATTTTCACTCCAGACTTGGACAGTGAGCGAGACAGATCTCTGTCTATCTGTGGGTGGTGGCAGGGGGTTAGTGTGTGGTCTGTTGGGGTACTGCTGCAGTCACTGTGGTATATCTGTGCTGTGTTAGGGTGCTATCCTGGCTGTCCCTGCTGTCCTGGCTGTCACTGGGGTTACTGCCAGGTGCTGCAGCTGTACATGTGTGTTGCTGTCACTGTGTTGTACAGGGGGCAGGGGCACTGTGAAATATAGGGGTACAGATGTCTTAATAACATTACACTGGCCCTGCCTGCTATAAAAATTTGGGTGCAGTTCTTACAAATTAAAAGCACACTGTTCCTGTATGCTGTGAAATATAGGGGTGCTGCTGATGTCTTAATAAGATTACACTGGTCCTGTCTGCTATAAAAGTTGGATGCAGTTAAAAATTAAAAGCACACTGGCTCCTGTATGCTGAGAAATATAGGGGTGCTGATGTCTTAATAATATTACACTGGCCCTGTCTGCTATAAAAGTTTGTGTGCAGTTAAAAATTAAAAGCACACTGTTCCTGTAAGCTGTGAAATATAGGGGTGCTGCTGTATTAATAACATTACACTGGCCCTGTCTGCTATAAAAGTTTAGGTGCAGTTAAAAATTAAAAGCACACTGTTCCTGTAAGCTGTGAAATATAGGGGTGCTGCTGTATTAATAACATTACACCAGCACTGTCTGCTATAAAAATGTGGGTGCAGTTCTTACAAATGAAAAGCACACTGCTCCTGTATTCTAGGAAATATAGGAGTGCTGATGTCTTAATAACATTACACTGGCCCTGTCTGCTACAAAGATTCAGGGGTGCAGTTCTTACAAAATAAAAGCACACTGCTCCTGTATGCTGTGAAATATAGGGGTGCTGCTGATGTCTTAATAACATTACACTTGCCCTGTCTGCTATAAAAATTCAGGGCTGCTGCTGCTGTTAAAAAACCATTACACTTGTCCTGTATGCTGTAAGAATGCAGGGGTGCTGAGAAAATAAAGGAGCACTGTTCTGTGTGCTGCAGTAATAATAAAGGGGTGCTGTCCTGTGAAATGGAGAACAACAATTTGAAGGAACAAAAAGTGGAAGATCAGGGACCACTTACAGTTCCTAGTACTAGTGCTGAAGCTGCTGCTGCCACCAGTCATGACATTGACGATGCAATTCCATCAAAGTTGTCTGTTAAGGCCGATGCCCAATGTCATAGAGGGCATGTAAAATCCAAGAAGCAAAAATTAATAATTAGAAAAAAAAGAAATTATGCGATGAGAAATGTAAAATTGGCAATATGCCATTCACTACACGAAGTGGCAAGGAAAGGTTAAGACCTTGGCCTATGTTTACGACTGGTGGCTCAGCGTATCATGCTTAGCTTAGCTATCCAGCAACATCGGTGCACCCCTTTTTTACTTTGCATCATGTGCTGTTTGGGGCCTAGTTTTTAAATCTGCCACTCTGTCTGAAACTGCAGTGCCACTCCTAGGTGGGCCAGGTGTTTGTGTTGCACACTTGTCTCGCTTAGCTTAGTCGCCCAGCAACCTCAGTGCACCTCTTTTACTTCTTTGCATCATGTGTTCTTTGGGGGCTAGTTTTTAAATCTGTGGTCAGCGGTGAGGTTACTTTCGGTTAACCGCTGACCACAAAGTTCCCACCATCGGTTACAATGGAGCGCAGAGGGCCTACATTGTATCACTGCCGTTTGCTGCCTGACAGACACTACAGGAGCACACAGCCAATCAGGAGGGTGCCACAACGTGGCGCTCGCTGATTGGCTTAAGGAACCCTCTTAGGACAGAAGTCAGGGGGGGTTCCTGGCAGTCGGGGAAAGGGGTCCCATGTGAAAACATGAGGCACCTTTCAGTGCGTGGTCGGGTGTCCGTTTTTTTATTTTGCAAAGTACGTGGATTACAAAAAGAACAGAAGAGGACCGATCTACACTGGATTATGTGAGTAAAATTTTTCCCACAGGTACCCCATGGATTCTACATGGAGAAGAGGACCGACCCTCGTGTGAACATAGGTAAGTATGTATGTTTTGTCAAAGTCAGAAAAATATCACTATGCACACTGCCATATCTGCACCTCATGCGAGCTCCCGCTGCGCGTGCAGGAGCTCTCCCGTGCGTGCGCATACTCGTAGCCACGTGCACCCGCAGGCGCACGGGATGTGCATTTACGGTGGAGTTTATGTGTGCGTAGCGTGCGACTCAATCGTTACATATTTTAACCATATAATGTATTTTGTAGATCATGGTCCCTTTGATAGATTCTAAAAGTTTAGTTAATGTAGCATGTTCATGGACAGAGAGATCCCTCTTTGTCTGATACAAAGGGTCAGACAAGGATTATACAGTGGTGTTTAGTATCCATCGGAAGAGTATTTAATTAGCAATATTCCGGTGTTGGTTTGAAGCGAATTAATCGCTCGTGCGAATAGTTATGGACATAAGAAGTTTATGTCCATTTACTATTATTTGCACTTACTTATCCATGCGGCGGGAAACCTAGTTTCCCACCCACCTGAGCAGTTGGAAGTAGACACAGCCCACCTGTATGAATCAACCTATGACCTTTTGTTTTAGTGCGAAGACAAATTCCTGTGTCCAATGAATAATGAGATTGTAGGGACCATTGAATTGTATTGTGTGTGGGACATAAATAGACAAGCCGATCACATCCAGCTCTCACTCTTCAACGGTTCTCATTGCTGATAATCGGGAGCTGGATGTCCAGAGGCGCATGCGATCGTTCCCCTTTGTGCGTAAGTTTTCTCCGCAATCATATTGTCTTTCTTGTTATTCTGAGCCATATCTCTCTCTCTCTCTCTCTCTCTTCTCTTTCTCTCTCGTTTCTCTTATATAGTTATTGTACTGATATTGTATTTCATGTGTAGTTATCTGGTTAGGTAGTCTATGTTATATTGGTAGTGTATGACTTGTATTGTATTATTCTTTTGAACGTTCATTCATTTCCTTAAAAGGCGTTAGACCCTTAGACCGGTATTGTGTGTTTATTGCAGTGGGTAATAGGAGCGTCTCTATCGCTCAAACAGCTTTAGTGTAAACCAGCTTACACTGTGTTGCATTTTCACCTTATCACTACAAAAGGGTTTACAGTATAAGAATATCATTTCTGTGTGTTACATTCAAGGTCTACTGATTGTTATCTTGTGAGCGTCTGCGCCGCTCGTGATCTCCTCGTGGTCTCGAGCGTCCGCTACGCTGATAGCGTAGCATTACGGTAGTCGCTCACCTATAGTGTGCCCGATACCAACAGCGTATTCTCGCGAGCGTTTGTGTCGCTCGAGCGGCTCGCTCCCGATACAGCGTCCGCTACGCTAAGAGCGTACCCTTACGGTACCTCGTGCGCCAGTTGCGTACAGTGTTTCTTAACCTCTGTATAGTGTGTTATATAGGATAAATATCTGGCTTTATCTAGTCGGCAGCCTATAGCGTGCCTGCCTGTGATCCCTTGGCCGTAAGCGTACGTGACGCTCGAGCGTCTCGACTACGGCTAAGCGATTGTTACGCAACGTGCGTGCCCTTACGGTATACCATACGTAAATAGCGTACATTGTTCTTAGACCTCTTAAAGGGTTTTAAGTAAGATAAATATTTAGCTTTATCAATTGGCGGCTCGTCCGTCCTTCACATATCTGCACTAGGTAATTTCAGCAGACATTATCAATCAGCAAAGGGCGGGAGGTCATATTCCTCGTAGTGCTGTCTGGATAAGCGTCTGCTTCGCTTAGTAAAGGGTGCTGAGGGAATCCGGAACCGGAGGTAAGAACAACACGCTAGTGTCTTTTAAAACTGTTTATTTCTGTCTTGCGTACGCACGCACGCATATATCTGCATTTCTTTTCATTCGTGTATTTTCATATATCACTCTCCTGTTTGCCATTTTATAATTGATAAACGTGCTAAGAGAGATTTGTCGCTATTTCATAGTTAAAGTATAAAAGTAATACAAAGGGATAAATTGCAAAGCACGCACGCAGCTCTACCTAAAGATACAAGGAGAGATTGGTGTGGTGTTCGGTAGATGATCGAGGATCATCTACATTGATAAACGTGTAAAATTGTGTTACGGTGGATATTTGCTTTGTGTACACGTGTCTCTAACAAAGGGTGAGACTCGCGTACGCAACTCAAAGGCCGACGCACGCAGCGTATATTACGCAACGGAGCGTCCGGGTATGCCCACGTAACTCAAATCACACGCTAGTGTTATTGTAACAGGCGAAAAGGTGGCAACGCGATAAATAGCGCAAATCTATTTTAGTGTCCGAAATTTAGACTAACAGATCCTTCTCCAAATTTACAACACATCTAGTCTAAAGGAAAGAAAAATTTCTGCGCAGAAATAGAAATAGAAACAAAAGTGTACATGTGGTGAGTGAGTGTTTGCATATATAAGTTTATACAATTTTTTGAGGTTGAACCACAAGAAGTCGAGTTCTCGCCGGGTACATACATGTAAGTGACGTGCATGGTGGCTATGGAGGCATCCCTTGTTAAACATATAAAGAGCATTAGAGTGTAGCAGACCAGGAGGTCATACTGTAGCAGACCAGGAGGTCAGACCAGGAGGTCGCATAGCAGACCAGGAGGTCCAGGTACAGCAGACAAGGAAGTCCGCTATAGAGTCAAGTAGCCCAACACCAAGAAGGGTTGGGGCGGAACCCATATAGGCCATAAAGCTCATGCTGAAGGAATTCGCAGCCGCAATTTTCGTTTCCACTGGTCACTCTGCACATAAGATTAGTTGCTTATGTGCAGACTGATTGTACCGCACGTAATTGTGTGCATTAGTTAATCTGACCAGTACCATTTGTGTACGAAACGGGTCATAAACACTATTTGTACATTCTGACGTGATTTGTGTAATTTTTTATTTTCTAAAGGGAGGTTCGCTGGTCACTCAGGAACTATCCAACAACCGATACTTGCTGGGAAACACGCCCCAGTAAATAAAGGTTCACAGGGGCCCTAGGTTGGGTACAACAGCTCTGGATACAGTGATTGCAGTACTGGCCAACGTGGGCGAGGAGTGAGTGGAGTACTCGGTAAACTTCGCCGCCGGCCTGCCCCGGACATCTTGGTTTTTGTAAGGGTTCGCTGAAGGAAAGCAACACCTGCAAGTTATGGGGGCCAGTTGTTCAGGTAGGGGGCGATCAACCTTGGTTCGGGTTGATTTAGTAAACCGACCAATCGGGTCGGCAAGGTATGTAATGTGTGAAAAATACGGTTCACACACAGAGGTTTTATGTGATGAATGGGAGAGAATGACGGTACATGACGGGGAGAAGTTCCCAAGAGTAGGCAGCTTTAGCCCAGAAGTGTTACTAAATCTAAGGAGAAGGATAGGTCTTATTAAACCAGCAAAGAGACGGATCAAACATTATGATTGTTTAAAATTATGGCAACAGGAAAGTGAAATGCAAAGAGAGTTAACTGACATATCTGACTCTCATCTTGGGAGGAGAGATATGGCAATGGAGAGGATTATGGTTGCGGAGAAAGGCACAATGTTGTACGATAAAAATGCACTTAGTAACCGTATTAAGAATGAAAGTGTAAAATGTAATAATGTTTATGAAAATGAAAGTGAAAAAATTACAAATGTTAACCCGTGCGAGTTGCACTCCATGTCAAACTTCCCTCAGGAATACAAACAAGAAAGTGAGCCCAGCACGATGTCGGCACCTCTTCCAGCAGCCATCACACAAGACATCCAGGTGGACGCGACCAAATCGGTAAAGGCAATAATCAAACCCCCTAACGGAGGGTCAGGTGAGGTCGTGTCCACAGGTACGTACAATGTTTTATATCACGCACAAACAAATGTACCCCATATTGTAAGACCAAAACAAGGTGATGTAATTGAGTTTAGTCCTGCCAGGGTGATCACAGTCCCCAATGGGAAGACTGACGATCAGGGAACCATTCCCGTCCAGGACAGTGCAATGCGCTGTCCCTGGTCCCGGACCGAATTGAGATCAATTATGTCTGAATTTCCTGATCCTAGGAAAAATCTAGTCGCATGTCAAAGGTTCATTAAAGAACTAGGAAACTCAACAGAACCCACCAACAAAGATTGGCGGACAGTGCTGAGGGCATGTTTGCCCTCCGGTGTTGACTCTGCGAAATTTATTACTGATTGTCAATTAGACACAGAAGTACCTCAAACGGAGGAACACAATCAGGAATGTATTAAGCAGATTAACCGACAGTTGGAAGCATATTTCCCTGCCGTTGTCAAGTGGAATTAAATTTTCTCCATAAGACAAAACGAAAGGGAAAGTATTTCCAATTTTTTCAATCGAGCACTGCAAGTAATGGCTAGGAACACTGGGATCACAGACATCAAAACATGCGCACAGCATAGAGAAATAGCGGTTAAGGTATTAATGAATGGTTTAAAGGAGGTATTGAGAACAAGGGTACAGACCACCAACCCAAACTGGAGAAATATCTCGGTGGCCGCATTAAGAGAGGCCGCTATTGATCATGATCGAAATATCACCAGACACAGGGAGTCACAAAGTGATAAGTTAATGGCCGCAAGTATACAGGCCCTAACCACAAGACCACTCCAGCATAAGCCCCAAACCCCTGCGAGAAATTCAAATGTGGAAGTCTGTTACAATTGCCAGAAGGAAGGTCATTTTGCAAGAGATTGTAGATCAGGAAGTAGACAAAAGTCACATCAGCCCCCTAGACAACGACATAATCATGGTATCCAAGGAATCAGGGAAGCACAGGGAAAACGGTTGATGGTGATGAGCATCCGAGCGTTTGAGGAGGCATCAAATCGACCAAGACCTCAGGTCATTGACACTTGGAGGAAACCCAGGGTTTGTTATCTTTGTAAAAGAGAAGGGCATTATGCCAGCAACTGCAACAGCCCACATAAAGTCAGACCCCCTAGACATGAAAATGAGCAAAAGTTATGACACACCAAATTATAATCAGGGATCAGATAGGAAAATTTTTGGCCCACACCCATAATATGTAGTCAGGAAAGGTGATCATTAGGACTGATGGTAAGCCTGAGGTAACGGTTAATAAATTGGGAGGTCATTCTCTGAAGACACTGGAATGACCGGGTGAAACGTTGTAAATGTATCTGTGAAATGTTTCTTTTTCTCTCCCCATCTCTGATGACTATTGATAGGACTCAAACATTGCATATCTGCTTGGTCTTTGCAGAAGTCTACCAAACCCCAGCATGACCTACCCACATCAATGTATCCTGGCCAGATACAGAGGGTGGAGTATGGAGGTGCGGGGGGGAGGGACTGCGCAAGGAAACCATTGGACATGTAGATATGACAGCCTGATGATCTGACAATGTTTTAAAATGTTTGAAAAATGTTTTTTTTTTATTTGTTGTTTATTGATGTGTTATGTTATATATATATATATGAATTGTTCTCTCTCTCTTTTGTTTTTTTTTGTTTTCTCTCTTCTCACTCATGTTTTCATGTTTTAAAAGATAGTATGTCACACATCAGTTAGACAAATGGTAATGCAAGATTTTTGCTCCTTACAGAAAGATCGCTGGTTTGGAAGGAATATTGCATCACCGGAATGTTCGTTTGGAAGACTGAGAGACAGCACCTTTGAGATGACAGCAGAACAAGAAGAACAACAAGACAAGAGAACTAATTATCGTAACAAGTTTCTCTCCCCCTCAAACTGTTTTCCTATACCCCCATTACAAATTTCTCCTTTTCTCCTCCTGTAAGATGGACTTGCCCCAAGAGACTGTGATACGGATTTTCCTGTTGACCATGATGTTGACCAGAGCAGTCTGTTCCGGCGAGAGTACCAGTGAGGTCGAGAAAGGATCCAGAAAGGTTCTGATGACTGAGACGGAGGTGTAAATTTCCAATAGCAACACAACCACCAAGCAAAGGCGAGTACCGGAAACGATCTAGCAGCCATGTTATTTGTAAACATTGTTAGCAGAAAAGAGAACTGTATCTGTAGGCTCTGTGACAATGTAGTTGAGGATGGGTGCATCAAGAAATGCCAATCCAGTTTTAATATCCACATGGACCGGCATCCATTGAGTGACTATCACTCCTTAGTGGGTAGTGTGTTGAATCAAACAGATTGTTGGGTATGCTCTCAAGTACCTCAAGGTCATAGCAAATCAGGGCTAGTACCATTCCCTTTAACGGTAGGAGAGGTACTTGAGCTAAAGGGTGGGAGACCGGTGGACAGGAGGTTTAATATCTCCAGTCCTCCTAGTTTGAAGCTCCACCAATATCATGTGGATAGATCCCTAATATGTTTTAACATTTCCAATCCCCGAAAGCCGGGAAATTGGGAAGTGTCATGGAGTAACCAAACCATGACCTTTTCATATAGAGCAGATAGAATGCCGACAGATACAGAGCTTATACGCCACATAGCCAGTAGAGGAAAATCTTTCCGATATAGGTATACCCTAGGAAGTAGGATTACGAGAGTTGGAGAGGTATCACCAGGATACTGTGCACATATCGTACAAGCTGATACGTGTACTAGACAGATGGGAGAATTAGGGTTAGGAGATTTCACATGGAAGATGTGTAATATGGTTATGTCCTACTCTGTCCCATATGTTCTCCCCGATGATGCATATTTCATATGCGGGAGGAAGGCGTATAAGTGGCTTGCCCCAAACTCTGAAGGATTGTGTTATATTGGAAAAGTACTGCCTGAAGTAATGACTGTATCACATGCCAAAATTAAAGATATACACCGTGTTGCCCAAGCTCCTTATACTCACACCCACTACGAGCACGTAGTTAAACGGCACCTGATAGAAAGAACAGAGCATCCGGCCTCTGACATGATCCATGAATCCACCGGGATTCAGTTTCTACTTGCGTTAGACATCACTCGCACCGCCAGAGGAGTGTTGAATTATAAATACATATCTGCGCTCGCAAATTTGTTAGACAAAATCACAGAAATGTATGATGACACTTTTAGGTATACTGGAAGAGAGCTTCAAGCTTATAAAACAGAACTGGTTCAGCATAGAATGATTCTCAATTATCTCACGGCAGTGACAGGTGGATATTATGTCACACTGGCAACGCAGTACGGCGTGAAATGCTGCACATATATAACGAATAGTACCGAGGACCCGGTCGAGGTCATAGACCAAAAGATGGACGATATTCTCCAATTAAAGTGGGAATTTCGCAGGAGACACAATCTCACCCTTGCTGCTGTGGGTAATGAGCTGACTGGTTGGGTGTCATGGTTGAACCCGCGAAATTGGTTCTCTGGTTTAGGAGAATGGGCTCAAGGAGTCATAATGGATGTAGGGAAGTTTCTCCTATGTATCTTAGGTGTTATCATAACGATTGGCTTGATATTTAGATGCGGTCAGGCTTTAATGAAGTGCAAACGTAGTACCAGGGTAATGAGTTTAAGGAGTGAGGAAATTGTAATTCCAATGGATTTGATTTATGACCCAACGGTAGAGGCAATGATGTGATGAAAATGCGATTATACGGTCCGTTTCTTTCACCTGTTTTTCCGTTTTCTCCAAGGTAAAAAGACCCACCTGGACGAGGAATTTGATGAGCCTGTATACAGACAACTGATGGATTAAAGAAGAAGTTTTGACAACCTTATACACAGATATTTGATGAACTATGCCATAGACCCCCAGTTTCCCTAGAAATTTAAAAATTACGCTAGCCCAATACTTTTTGTAAGTCTATGGACATTGACAAAGCTTTTGCTCACACCTATTGACAAAAGCCCAAAGAAAACTGCATTCAACAGACACCGAACAAGACTTCAACCGACAAATGTTCATTAACCTGACATAGAATACCACTGCATTTACCATAATTGTGTCTTGTCTTCATCTCTACAACCTTCAGGTAATGACACACATAGTCGATAGGGAATACAGGCACAGATATCAGCAATCACATATTCCCCCATTCATGTATCATCAACTAAAATGTGCTTCCCCATTTTGTTACAACCACAGCCGAAAAGAGCTTGGTAAAGTTTGACAGCCCATCCACAGACCCGTACCACGGGATAAGAAGGAATTCAAATGTATACTTCGCAATACCTCGAAGCTTGATTTAAAACACGTACGGCACGATGATACATGACCCCCCAAAACATGGATTCATACACACATGCTTCTGCTATCTCACTAGGTCATACCCTTTTCCTACCTTCTCCTCTCCTCCCCTACCCAACCATAGAAATATTTACACTTGACATATATTTTTCTCGTTTTGAAATGTTTTAGGAAGTGGCAGTTATTGTTGACTGCCAAAGGGTGGACTGTCAAAGTCAGAAAAATATCACTATGCACACTGCCATATCTGCACCTCATGCGAGCTCCCGCTGCACGTGCAGGAGCTCTCCCGTGCGTGCGCATACTCGTAGCCACGTGCACCCGCAGGCGCACAGGATGTGCATTTACGGTGGAGTTTATGTGTGCGTAGCGTGCGACTCAATCGTTACATATTTTAACCATATAATGTATTTTGTAGATCATGGTCCCTTTGATAGATTCTAAAAGTTTAGTTAATGTAGCATGTTCATGGACAGAGAGATCCCTCTTTGTCTGATACAAAGGGTCAGACAAGGATTATACAGTGGTGTTTAGTATCCATCGGAAGAGTATTTAATTAGCAATATTCCGGTGTTGGTTTGAAGCGAATTAATCGCTTGTGCGAATAGTTATGGACATAAGAAGTTTATGTCCATTTACTATTATTTGCACTTACTAATCCATGCGGCGGGAAACCTAGTTTCCCACCCACCTGAGCAGTTGGAAGTAGACACAGCCCACCTGTATGAATCAACCTATGACCTTTTGTTTTAGTGCGAAGACGAATTCCTGTGTCCAATGAATAATGAGATTGTAGGGACCATTGAATTGTATTGTGTGTGGGACATAAATAGACAAGCCGATCACATCCAGCTCTCACTCTTCAACGGTTCTCATTGCTGATAATCGGGAGCTGGATGTCCAGAGGCGCATGCGATCGTTCCCCTTTGTGCGTAAGTTTTCTCCGCAATCATATTGTCTTTCTTGTTATTCTGAGCCATATCTCTCTCTCTCTCTCTCTTCTCTTTCTCTCTCGTTTCTCTTATATAGTTATTGTACTGATATTGTATTTCATGTGTAGTTATCTGGTTAGGTAGTCTATGTTATATTGGTAGTGTATGACTTGTATTGTATTATTCTTCTGAACGTTCATTCATTTCCTTAAAAGGCGTTAGACCCTTAGACCGGTATTGTGTGTTTATTGCAGTGGGTAATAGGAGCGTCTCTATCGCTCAAACAGCTTTAGTGTAAACCAGCTTACACTGTGTTGCATTTTCACCTTATCACTACAAAAGGGTTTACAGTATAAGAATATCATTTCTGTGTGTTACATTCAAGGTCTACTGATTGTTATCTTGTGAGCGTCTGCGCCGCTCGTGATCTCCTCGTGGTCTCGAGCGTCCGCTACGCTGATAGCGTAGCATTACGGTAGTCGCTCACCTATAGTGTGCCCGATACCAACAGCGTATTCTCGCGAGCGTTTGTGTCGCTCGAGCGGCTCGCTCCCGATACAGCGTCCGCTACGCTAAGAGCGTACCCTTACGGTACCTCGTGCGCCAGTTGCGTACAGTGTTTCTTAACCTCTGTATAGTGTGTTATATAGGATAAATATCTGGCTTTATCTAGTCGGCAGCCTATAGCGTGCCTGCCTGTGATCCCTTGGCCGTAAGCGAACGTGACGCTCGAGCGTCTCGACTACGGCTAAGCGATTGTTACGCAACGTGCGTGCCCTTACGGTATACCATACGTAAATAGCGTACATTGTTCTTAGACCTCTTAAAGGGTTTTAAGTAAGATAAATATTTAGCTTTATCAGTTTGGAGGTGTGGATGTATGTAATAAACTTTTGCTTTCAAGGTGTGTGTCTCCTGTTTTTATTGGGGTGTTTTTTTAGTAGTAGTACTACAGGTACCAGCGGGCCCGGTTTTCCTCCGCATACTGGTACTTGTGGTTCTCCAAGTACCAGCTTGCAGGGGAGGCTTGCTGGGACTTGTAGTACTGCTACTAAAAACAATATTCACATTTAGTGAAAAAGGCTATCAGCACCCCATCCGCCACCCTTGGATGGGGGGGACAGCCTCGGGCTTCACCCCTGGCCCTTGGGTGGCTGGAGGGGGGTACCCCTTGATTTAAGGGGTTCCCACTCCTCCAGGGTACCCCGGCCAGGGGTGACTAGTTGGGTATGTAATGCCAGGGCCGCAGGGACCAATATAAAAGTGTCCCCCGGCTGTGGCATTATGTACCTGGCTGGTGGAGCCCGGTGCTGGTTTCAAAAATACGGGGGACCCCTATGCTTTTTGTCCCCCGTATTTTTGGAACCAGGCGCAGAGCCCGGTGCTGGTTGATTAAATATGGGGGAACCCCTGTCATTTTTTTACCCATATTTTTTCAACCAGGACCGGCTCAAAGAGCCCGAGGCTGGTTTTGCTTAGGAGGGGGGACCCCACGCATTTTTTTTCAACAAATTTAACACTTTCCCACCCCTTCCCACTGAAGAACATGCACGGATCTCATGGATCCGTGCATGCCTATCAGAACACGGTAAAAAAAAAGCAGGTTCTTTTGATTTTAGCACTTTTTTACGATTTGAATTTTTTCACGGCAGTGTTTGGCTATTGCCGGCAGTGTTTGTGAATTACACTTTTTAGTAAATTACCGAGTTCTACCAAATTACAGGCGTATTTGACCGATGGTGTATTCATTCGTAATTTTTTTCTTTAAGTTCCAAAAAAATACGAATGCCCTTATCACTGTCATGATTTGAGTTTAGTAAATTCCCGAGATGACACTTTGAAGAAAAAACACCATCTCGGTCAAAATCGGGAGCTTAGTAAATTTCCCTAAATGAAGGGACAAAAAGGACAGCTTGAAGGGCCAGTCACAGAGGAAGGAGGAGAGAGCCATCGTGATTTCCCCCAATCTTGGTTGAGGGGGGAGGGAAAAAGGGAGCTACAAAAGCTTTCTGACAGAAACAGCAGCTAGACTGAAGCCATCTGAGAGGTCTGTAACTACGCACCTTACATCAGGCAGACACTTTATAAGAGTATTAGGGTCTTATAGTAATATATTACAGCTCCATAATCAACCAAAGGGCATAACCAGCCTTAAAGAAACCTGCCCCTTGACTCAGTACAGTAGACAGTAAAGCAGCCTGGGCATGAATCATCTTAGCAGAGTGGATCTTTATTATATTCAGCTGGCAGTAGAAATAAGCTCTCAGTTAAATAATAAGACACTGAACTGGATATAGGTATTTGACTTATATGCTGCATTCACAAGGCAATAAGGACCTAATTCAGACCTGATCACTGTAGTGTGAAATCGCACAGTGGCCGATTATTGAATGACTGCGCGTGCGTATGCACAGCAATGTGCAGGTGCGACGCCAAACAGCAAAATAATCCTGCTTTTTTTATCGCAAGGTAGACGCAGGCTGATTGCCGGGAGGCGGGTATTTGGGGGTGGTAACTGGCTGTTATTTGGGAGTGGCAGAAAAAATGCAGACGTGCCCAAGCATTTTCTGGGAGAGTGTGTGATGTCAGCTCCGGCCCCGATCACCCTGTTTTTATTGCACTGTAGGAATAAGTCCTGGGCTATGCACACACTTCACAGAGTGGAAAAATGATTCAATGGTAAGTGAGTTGCGAACAATTTTGCAGAAGTCCTCTGTAATGCGAAGTTTTCACATGGCATACACCTTAATTCGCACACTCGCATGGGGCGGGTTATCACTCTCTATGGCCAATGACTATCTGATCGCATACCTCTGCAAAAAACAGCGGAGTGATCAGGTCTGAATTAGTCCAAAAGTTACAGATACAGTAATACCAATGTAACTGAATTTTTTTTTACTTAAAATACCAATATTACCATATCTCTGTAACCTAACCATCAATAACTAAAAATTGTTATCCAGATTCCACAAGATGGCACCTACCCAGGATTCAGCAGTTAAAATATATGCATATATATGCATACAAGTCAGGGCTTTGCGGTGAGCTAAATGGCTCAGGAGGCATTGCATAGCACCATATCCAGATTTACATGCAATATTAGCGTGGTCCTTTAGTACTGGGGCCCCTCAAGGCTGTGTCCTCTCACCCCTGCTCTTCTCCCTGTACACAAATGACTGCACCTCAGAGGCACAATCAGTAAAGATCATCAAATTTGCAGATGACATCGTCATCGGCCTCATCAAGGACGGGGACGAATCAGCCAATAGACAAGAAGGAGACCGGATGGCCCAGTGGTGAATCCACAACAACCTTGAGGTCAAACCCCTCAAAACTGTCGAGATGATCGTGTACTTCAGGAAGAAGTCAGCTAGTGCACCACCGCTAACTATTGCTGACAGGGAGGTATCGCTAGTGAACTCCTTCAAGTTCCTAGGGACCACAATCTCCTGGGACCTTAAATTGGAGTCCAACGCTGACGACACTGTTGGGAAAGTGCAGCAGACGTTGTTCTTCCTCAGGCAAATAAGGAAGTTCAACATCCCACAGAAGATTCTGCTCCTTTTCTACTCCGCAATTATGGAGCCGGTACTGTGCTCCTCAATACTGGTATGGTATGGCTCTGCTACTGCAAGGGACAGATGCAGGCTCCAAAGGGTGGTCAGAACCACAGAGAAGATCATCAGGGCCGACCTTCCCTCAGTCCAGGACCTCTATTTGTCCAGAGCTAAAAAGCAGGCAATGAAGATAGTAAAGGACCAGCTACAGCACAGCCACAGCATGTTTAACTTGCTTACTTCAGGCAGGCGTAACAAGGCCATCCCCGCCAGGTCCATCAGAAGCTTTAAAAGTTTCTTTCCCCAAGCGGTCCGCCTGTTGAACTCCTGAACATAGACTGACTAGACGTACATGTAACTCACTTGTGTCCCTATGGAATTCCTATCTGTAGGACTTTACTTGCCCCCCCCACCTGATTATCTGTTGTCTACTTGGCTGTTGTATAGCAAACCAAAGACAAATTCCTAGTATTCGCAAGTGTACCTGGCCAATAAAGCTGATTCTCATTCTGATTCTGAATATATGAGCCAAAGGGTTCATGGTGACATTATACACAGGTGCAGCAGCATAAACTCCTGGAAATTTTCAGAGTTTTGATCAGAGATGTGTGGAAACCCCACCTGCCATATACTTTTTACTACAGAGTTTTGGCTATAAAAATATTTAGATTAATGCAAAGAAGATATTTCTAACATATTCTTTGTATTTTTCATTTATTTTATACAGTAAAAACTCTGGCACAAATGTTAGTATGACAGGAAAGGCTCTGCCTCACCTGCCTCACCCCACCACACGTCACTGATACAAGTGGAGCCTGTCAAAGGAAATATATATTACTAAAGTGATATCACTATAAGATAAATACTGGACGCATCTCGTAACTGCAGTTAAAAGTATTGTTTAATTGTACACAAAGCATGTTCATTTAATTATTATAATGTCAGTATACGTATATTTGAGAATGTATGTATATATTCATAACCAGTGGCACCGAGAGGGGGTGTGAGAGGGTAATAATTACCCAGGCCCAGGTCTGATGGAGGGGCCCAGCTGGGGGCCAGGCCCCCCTTCTTAACTGGTAAGAGTAGCAGCTGAAGCTTTTCTCCTTAGCTGAGCACACACTGCTGTGTGCTGGGTTGCAGTGTGACCAGGAAGGATGCATGGCCACATCTCCAGTGATTTGGTCATGCCACCTGATAAGTACCTGGCCTAGCCAGGCTACCTTCTAGCTATTTTATAAATATATGTTAAATATAAATGGAAGTGTAACATCCACTTAACACCAACAAACAGTAGATTAAAAAACTTACTACTGTGTACTATCGTAAGTAAACCTTTATTTGGGTTTGTTAATACTGAGCTAGGAGGTAGGTAATTTACTTTTTATTGACTCTGGGCCTTATTTCAGGGAAGCAGCTGTGGAATTCCATGCAAATAATATGCAAATGCAGCAGAAGGCTTCTGCAAGAAATAGATGCCTTCTCTATGTGGGTGTAGTATGGTATGCCGGCGGCCGGGCACCTGGCGACCAGCATACCGGCACCGGGAGCCCTACCGTCGGCATACCGACAAATGAGTGCAAATGAGCCCCTTGCGGGCCCGCTGCGCTTGCCTTGCTGCGGGCACGGTTGCGCGCCACGCTATTTTATTCTCCCTCCAGGGGGGTCGTGGACCCCCACGAGGGAGAAAAAGTGTCTGTAAGGCGGCTGTCGGGATTCCGGCGCCGGTATACTGTGCACCGGGATCCTGACAGTTGGTATACTGAAGACTACCCCTCTATGCATGGAAGAGAAGCCCACCTAGTGTTGTTACTTTCTCTCACCTGGATTATGATGCCGGAGTCATGCGTTGTACTGCAAGGAAAGAAAGGCCAAGAGGGACAGGAAGATGACTCTCTCTCTCTCTCTCTCTCTCTCTCTTTCTCTGCTCTCTATTCTATTCTGTTGCTCTCCTGTTGTCTTACTTTCTCACCCCTCTCTCTTCCTGTTCTTTTTCCAACCCACTCTCTTCTGTTCTTTCTGTCCTGTTCTCTCTCTCGTTATCTCACCTCATGTTCTATCTCACCTCTCTCTTTCCCCCTCTCTCTCCTGTTATCTTTCTTTTGTTCTCACTCTCGCCTCTCTTCCTGTTCTCTCTCATGCTCTCTCTGCCCCTCTCTCTCCTATTGTCTTTCTTGCTCAATCCTCTCCCTGTTCTCTATATTTCCTGTTCTCTCTCTCACACTATATCACGACCTTCTCCCTAACTGTTCTCTCTCCCCCTCTCTCTTCTGTTCTCTCTCTCTCTAAGTCTGTGGCAGCCCTCAATCATGCAGTTAACTGGTTGTCTGTCAGCATGGTACAACTCGAGGGATTTGCTTCATGCAGGGGGGAAAAGCAGATGGTGAGGATAGTGTAGGGAGATATTGGTGGGGGGGCTTCAGTCCCTTACTTTGTCAGGGGCTCTCGGAGCCCTAGATACATCCATGCCTGCAAGATCTGAGTGGCCCATCTGAAGCTTACTCAGAATGGCAGTAAGATCTTGGCAGCCAAGTCCAGGAAGTCTGCAATTGATGACACAACCAATGGGCCAGGCATGCCTACAAAGCAGGAGGAACATGACCCATTTAAAGAAGCCCAAGTTCTGCACCCCAAATGACACAGCGCAGACCCACAATAATGGTTTTGTACATAAACCATGGGGTTGTGTACAAATTAGTATTATAAAACTAGCAAAAATAACAGAAGTTGAACAGATTGGATATGAATAGTTTATTGAGTGAGGTAAAGTAGAAGTAATATACTCTTTGGGGAAAGGTCAGAAGGAATATTGTTTTATATAATTTGTGTTACAACAACAAATGTTACATAGTAATAAAACTCACCTCAAAATATTCTGGAAGAAGGAGTACTGGGAAAATAAAAGAAACATTTCTGTTTATAGTTTATGTCATTGTAGAAGTTGTAAGCTACATTGTAGAGCAAATTTGCTTAAGTTAAGAAGCACAGGTAACAAATAGCCACCACCACAGGCAGGTTAGGGTAGGAGAGAGGGAGGGGTAAAATAATGACCCCTTCCCATGATGGCATTCTCACGGTCAGGATCCCGGTGTCAGTTATGTAACCTCCAGCATCCCGACCACCAGTAACCTGTATCACACCCATGCTTACATGTAAACTTTAGATTTTCCTGTTATTACAAATATCACAATATAGAGATTATTTTGTGCTGATGTTCATTAACTATATGTAAGGATTTCAGGAGAAGTCTCCTGCAAGATTGACAATTATCTGTAAAGATTTCAGGAGAAGTAACCTTCAAGATGGACAATTAGAATATTAGGAGTAAAGATGAGTGGGTTCTGTTCTCTGAGAACTGAACCCTACCGAACAACATCACGTTACAAGGTGGATCCGAGCCCAGCTCGGGACTTCCGGCGAGTCTTGGAAACCAGAACGAGGCAAAACGTCGTCATCCCGCTGTCGGATTCTCACGGGTTTTGGATTCCATATAAGGAGCCGTGTGTCGCCGCCATTTTCACTCCAGCATTGGAGAGTGACGTGTCTCCGTCCTCAGTGTCTGTGACAGTGTCTATGTGGGAGGGAAAGTGGGGAGGCGATTCCAGTGCATCCAGTGTATCAGTACAGTGGTAGTGTCTGGTGCTGCATCAGTACAGTCACAGTGGTGGTGTCCTCTGCTGCCATATGTCCAGTGCTGCTGTATAAGTCCAGTCCAGTGGTGCTGTGTTGTGCTGCATCAGTCCAGTGGTGGTGTCTTGTGCTGCATCACTCCAGTCACAGTGGTTGTGTCCTCTGCTGCCATATGTCCAGTGCTGCTGTATAAGTCCAGTCCATTGCAGTGGTGTTGTGTTGTCCTGCATCAGTCCAGTGGTGGTGTCTCTGTGTTGCTGTATGTGTCCAGTGGTACTGCCGTATAAATCCAGTGATACTGACATATATGTCCAGTGGTACTGGCGTATAAATCCAGTCCAGTGATACTGCCATACATGTCCAGCGGAACTGGCGTATAAATCCAGTGATACTGCCATATATGTCCAGTGATACTGCCGCATAAATCCAGTGATACTGCCGTATATGTCCAGTGGTACTGGCTTATAAATCCAGTCCAGTGATACTGCTGTATATGTCCAGCGGTAATGCCGTATAAATCCAGTGATACTGCCGTATATGTCCAGTGGTACTGGTGTATAAAGCCAGTCCAGTGATACTGCCGTATATGTCCAGTGATACTGCCGTATATGTCCAGTGGTACTGGCATATAAATCCAGTCCAGTGATACTGCCATATATGCAGTAGCGGATCTTGCCACGGGCAAGCAGCTTTTTGCCCGGGGCACTGTTGCCCCAATGGTGCCACCGCCTTGGCAAGATCCGCTATTGGTGCCAGAGCTGCGCAGTGCATGATGACATCAGCGTGCACTGCACGGCATTGTTGGAGTGGCCATGGATGCTAAAGGTCATAATTGACCTCTAGTGTCTATGAGGTGTTACGGAAGAGACGTCATGACGTCTCTCCCATAGATCTGAGGAGCGGCGCTGGTGGCCAGAGACAGAGGTCAGCAGTGGTAGGGAATCAGGAGTGGGGATGGTATTTATTTATTTTTGTAAGTGGCACAGCTACAGGGGGCACAACTACTGAGGGCACAGCTACAGGGGGCACAACTACTGGGGGCACAGCTACAGGAGGCACAGTAATAGGGGCACAGCTACAGGGGGCACAACTACTGAGGGCAAAGCTACAGGGGGCACAGTACTGGGGGCACAACTACTGAGGGCACAGCTACAGGGGACACAACTACTGAGGGCACAGTTACAGCGGGTACAGTACTGGCGGGGCACAACTACTGAGTGCACAACTACAGGGGGCATAACTGACCATGCCCCTTCCCCTGTTTATCCTGTCGGGGGGTTGCCGGGCATGCAAGGAAACTTTCTCCCTGGGCGCCACAAGGTCTAGAACCGGCCCTGTATATTTGTCCAGTGGTACCGCGGTATAAATCCAGGGATACTGCCGTATATATGTCCAGGGATACTGCCGTATATGTCCAGTAATACTGCCATATATGTCCAGCGGTACTGGCGTATAAATCTATTCCAGTGATACTGCCATATAATTCCAGTGGTACTGCCATATAAGTCCAGTCCAGTGGTGCTGCCTTATAAGTTCAGTGGTGCTGTCCTGTAAATTACTTACTCCAAATAAAGGGGTTATTAATATTTAATCCAAATAGTTTTTACAGGGTTTGCCCTGTGTGGCGTAGAGGTACACTCTCCTGTGCTGCATTTTGTTATATAACTCAGGAAAAATAATAGAGAACAACAATTTGGAGGATAAAATAGGGAAAGATCAATAACCACTTCCTCTTACTGCTGCTGCCGCTGCTGTTGTTGCTGCTGGGAGTCGATCGTCATCCCAGAGGGGAAGTCGGAAGACCACTTGTACTACTTCAACTAAGCAATTGACTGTCCAACAGTCCTTAGCGAGCAAGATGAAATATGACAGCAGCCACCCTGTTGTAAAGTAGACTACTGAGGCCCTAACAATGATGCTGGTGTTAGACGTGCATCCAGTATCTGCCATTAGTGCAGTGGGACTGCAATGCCACTCCTAGATGGGTCAGGTGTTTGTGCCGCACACTTGTGTTGCTTAGCTTAGTCATACAGCTACCTCATTGCACCTCTTTACTTCTTTGCATGATGTGCTGTTTGTGGACTAGTTTTTTTAAGTGCCATTCTGTCTGACACTGCAGTACCACTCCTAGATGGGCCAGGTGTTTGTGCCGCACACTGGTGTCACTTAGCTTAGTCATACAGCCACCTCGGTGCAACCTTTTGCCTAAAAACAATGTTGGGAGGTGTTAGGTGTTCAGAATAGACTGAAAATGAGTGGAAATGAATGTTATTGAGGTTAATAATACCGTAGGATCAAAATTTCTACCAAATTCTGTGATTTTAGCTGTTTTTATGTTTTTTCCAAAAGTTATCCAGATCCAAAACCGAAATCAAAACATAAAAGGGTGGTTTTGGCAAAACCAATCCAGATCCAAAACACGAACATGGAACCAAAACACAAAACACGAAAAGTGCCCGCCGCACATCTCTAATATATATACACTGTAATATACGTTTATATGCACAAATCGTAAGAAAAAAATTATTATTATTATTATCAGGCTCCAAATAATTGAACTGAGTTTCCAGATATTTTTAATCTATACAAATGATTGTGGATAGTGTGACTGTAGATGGACTGTGACAGTCTACATTGATTTATTTTTCCTTTATCCTGAGACTTGGTGGTACTGGTATTATCTGGATGATTACAGTGAACTGGCATTACAGTCGGTGCAGCTGTTTAAAGTGTATTTTCATTTCATCCAGAATGAATAGATATTTGCAAAGGAGTGTTCTTGAATTTTCATCTAAAACAAAGGTGGTTAAAATGCAACACATTCATTTGGAATGAGTCTAAAGAGAAAAACACATTTCAAGCTCATTCTGAATATTAAGAATTACATTTTTGTAGAAATACCCAGTCTAGTGCAGGGTACAGCTGTTGAGTTTCTATAAGGTTAAACAACAATCATACGATAAGTGTAAAGCACCTGTATTTGTTGTTGCTATGTATTCAAATTTCATCCTGGTATGACCAGAAAGTGGGGCTGATTCAGATCTGATCGTAGATGTGCTCAATTTGAGCACATCTACAATCAATTTCTCTGACATGCAGGTAGGCCCAGCAACAGGGGGTGACAGAGGGGACTTAGTAACATAGTAACATAGTATCTAAGGTTGAAAAAAGACAATTGTCCATCGAGTTCAACCTATTTGTGGTCTCCTATGCACAATTATTTTGTATTACATTTTGACTGAAGTTGATGACTGCCGTTACGTTTTACCCATCTTTTTTATAATAACCATAGTGCGTGACTATGCCCCGTAACCCTGGATATCCTTATCCATTAGGAATTTATCTAACTCATTCTTAAAGGTGTTGACTGAGTCGGCCATTACAACTCCCTCAGGCAGGGAATTCCAAACACGTATCGTCCTTACCGTAAAAAAGCCTTTACGTCGTATTGTGTGGAATCTCCTCTAACTGAGCGAGTGTCCACGAGTTCTCTGTGTTGATCTAACCAAAAACAGGTCCTGCACAAGAACTGTGTATTGTCCCCTTATATATTTGTAGATGTTGATCATGTCCCCTCTTAGTCTTCTATTTTCCAGTGCAAACATGCCTAGTCTTGCAAGTCTTTCCTCGTATTCCAGCGTCTCCATACCCTTAATTAGTTTGGTCGCTCGCCTCTGAACCTTTTCTAGCTCCAGGATATCCTTTTTGTAGTAAGGTGCCCAGAATTGTGCACAGTATTCAAGGTGTGGCCTCACAAGTGATTTATATAACGGGAGTAGCATCAATTCCCCGTTTTATGCATGCTAATATCTTATTAGCCTTCTTTGCTGCAGTCCTACTTAGCAAACTAAGCAGTAGTACCCAATCTATGAGGACACCTAAGTCCTTTTCCAGTACAGAATCCCCTAATTTTACCCCATTTAGTAGGTAGGTGTTATTTTTGTTCTTGTTACCACAGTGTATTACCTTACACTTGTCTGTATTGAAGCACATTCTCCATTTCGCTGCCCAAGCTTCTAATTTAACTAAGTCGTTCTGAAGCGACTCAGCATCCCCCTCCGCATTTATAACTTTACACAATTTGGTATCATCTGCAAAAATTGACTTGTGCAGGGCCCCGAGGTTCAGGGGGTCCCCCAAGTATCAAGGACAGAAAATATAGGGCCACAGTGCCAATATTGCTTTTTAAAGTGTATGCTCCAATTGCTCAATTTAAGCAGGAAAACAATTAACAGGCCACCTAAACTCTCCCGCCTCCTTTTACCCCATCACTTTATCCAGTCCCTGTGGTCCAAACTGTATTGCCATCATTATGCATGTCACTGCGCTGGCGCTTCCTGTATGTCCCTGCCAGTATGAAAACCACCTGCCAGGCTCACTGACAGTCTAAGTCAAAGGCTCCATTTTTTTTAAAGATCCCCTCTGTCAAGTTAAGGGAGGTTGATGGTACCCCTAAGATATCAGTGTACTGGGCCCCAACATTTCTGTTGCTTGCCCTGCATGCAGGGGCATGCCCAGCACAGGGCTAGTCCTCCCCGCAAGTCAGGCCCTGCACCCCCCACATGGATGTGAAAGCATTGCACCGATGCTTTCACACCCACCAAGTAGCTCCCTGCCTGCACAGCCTAGCTGCACTGGCAGGTGGCTACCCGCAGTGTCCCAGGTCACAGTATCTGCATGTGAAGTAACGCAGCTGCCTTGGCCTGCCCCCACAACAGTCTGGAAACGCCTGTGCTTTCCGGACCATGCCCCACCAATGGCGTTCTAATGCCATTGGCATTCCCTCTCCCACCCTGTGACTTCCTCTGCCTGTCAATCAGGCAGAGGCGTCTGCAGCTCTGAGGTACTTTTTCATGTCACTGGGCCTCACAGGGTACGCACGAGAGGGCCTCAGACTGCGATCGCTGTCTATCCACATGGACTATGATTGGGAATAGTAACCTGCAACATGGCGAGCAAAGTGAGCCTTGCAAAGGGACACGGTGCACTAATTGGGATTCCTGGTCATGTTATGGAACAAATTACAACAAAGACATTAAAAAATCTCATGGCGACATGTCCCGTGTTGACATTTTCACTGTGTCGACATTTTCTAATGTCCATCTCGACCAATAGTGGTTGACCTATAGACTGTCGACCTTATCCAGGTTGACTAATGGATCCATAAACTGACCATACAATATGAGCTTCAGTTATGATTTTAAAATGGAAATTATAAATCAAATAAAAATATCTAGAGAGCAAATATATATATAGAGACAGAGGGGGAAGGAGAATGAGAGAGAGAGAAACAGAAAAAAATACAGGAAGAAATTAAGGATTGGTACTCAGTGTGATGTAAAAAATAGAAAAAACATATAAACCCACATTGAGATGTATCATGCCATTATAGTCGTAATCATCATCAGCCTTACAATAATGTTAATTATATAACACTTTTCTCCATCAAGACTTTACATATCTCTATGTTGGACTAAAAGTTTCTAATTTCTTCATCAAAAAAGTGGATTCTGTTGCTTCATTTATTCCTGTATTTCAAAGATTGAGTGTATTATATACATATACTGTATATTAGAGTTGTAAACAAACTAACAGATTTTGGTTTTTGAACTGTATTTATCTTCACATTTTGGTTTTGGTTGTACAAACTGCCTTCATATGTTTTGGTTTTGGTTTGGATCTGTTTTTTTTTTATTTCTAAAAACAGCTAATATCATATAATTTAGGACGGTTTTTGTTCCTTCAGTATTACTAACCTCAATAACATTAATTTCCAGACAATTTATGACCACCTCACAGCTCTCACTATTGTTTTCACCAATATAGGCCATGGGCTGGCTGGTTAAACAAAATTACAGAGCAGTGGCACAAACACACAAAATTTACTTTGAGAATATAGCACCTCTATGAAATATTGCAACACAGTAGCAGCATACAGGATGGCAGTTTAATAAACTATATGACCCCATAGAATAAATGTTTTCAAAAGAAGATGCCACAGGGAAGTACAGGGAAATAGGGGTGGAATATGTATGTAGCGGAAGGCAGGGGAAGGAAAGAAGGATTGATTGATTGTTTGATTGATTGATTGATTGATTGATTAGTTAATTTAATTGTTTGTTTGATTGACGAAGAACATTTATAAGGGAGGAGGGGAGTAGTATGGCCAGCTGGTCAGCCTCCTATATACTTTAACCCTTGTCAGGAATCCTTGACTATTAACATTGAATGTACAACATTAAACCCTTGCTTGAAATCCTTTACTAATAACATTGTTCTTCAAACCTGGCCAGGAATCCTTGATTAAAAGATTGGTCTTCAACCCTTCTCAAGAATCCATGACTACTAACATTGCTCTTCACCCTTTGTCAGGAATCCTTGGCTATTAAAATTGTTTTTCAACCCTTGTTGGGAATCCTTGGCTATTAATATTACTCTTTAACCCGTGTTGGAAATCCTTACCTATTAACATTGCTCTTCAACCCTTGTTTAGAATCCTTGGCTGTTAACGTTTACCTTCAACCCTTGTCAGGAATTCTTGACTATTAACATTGGTCAACCCTTGTTTGGAATCCTTGACTATTAACTTTGATCTATGGGGGTAATTCTGAGTTGATCGCAGCAGCAAGTTTGTTAGCAATTGGGCAAACCATGTGCGCTGCAGGTAGGCAGATATAACATTTGCAGAGAAATTTAGATTTGGGTGGGTTATTTTGTTTCTGTGCAAGGTAAATACTGGCTACTTTATTTTTACACTACAATTTAGATTTCAGTTTGAATACACCCCACCCAAATCTAACTCTCTGTGCACATGTTATATCTGTCCCCCCTGCAATGCACATAGTTTTGCCCAACTGTTTGCAAATTTGCTTCTGCGATCAACTCAGAACTATGGGGGTCATTGCAAGTTGTTCGCTCGCTAGCAGATTTTAGCAGCATTGCACACGCTAGGCCGCCGCCCTCTGGGAGTGTATCTTAGCTTAACAGAATAGCAAATGAAAGATTAGCAGAATTGCGAATAGAAAATTCTTAGCAGTTTCTGAGTAGCTCCAGACTTAATCCTACACTGAGATCAGTTCAGGTCGTTTCGTTCCTGGTTTGATGTCACAAACACGCCCTGCGTTCGGCCAGTCACTCCCCCATTTCTCCAGACACTCCCGCATTTTATCCTGGCACGCCTGCGTTTTTCCGCACACTCCCAGAAAACGGTCAGTTTCCGCCCAGAAACACCCACTTCCTGTCAATCACACTCCAATCACTTCAACAATGAAAATTCTTAGTTCTGACGTGAGTAAATCTACTAAGTTTTGTGCTAAAATACTTAGCGCATGTGCACTGCGTACCATGCGCATGCGCATTTTTGCCTTAATCGCTCCGTTACGAAAATCGGCAATGAGCGATCAACTCGGAATGACCCCCGATATCCCTTGTTGGGAATCCTTGACTATTCACATTAATCTATATCCCTTGTTGGGAATCCTTGCTTTTCAACCATTGTTGAGAATCCTTGACTACATTGCTCTTTAACCATTGTCAGGTACCCTTGGCTATTGCATTAATATTGAATGCATTTCTGGTTAAAATTCTGTTTCAAATGTAATATATTAGAGCATAACCAAAAAAATGTTTGTATATGCAAATAGAAGCAATATCTCCCAAAAATACAGCCCATTATAAAAAGAAAAGTGGTGCAAGACAGAATTATCCTTGGGCCCTTCAACCTAACCTTATATTGTATTTTAAAAGGATATGCACAGTTAAACAAACCTAGCACTTCAGCAACAGGGACAGACACTTTTGCTACTGAAGTGCTTGATTTATTTGGGCACCCACAAAGTAGCTAACAATAGGCTGAAAGTAGCTAACAGTGTTATTAATTCTCTCTACAGTTGGAAAATGTAATTCTCATCCAATTGTTCACCCCATCAGTGTTAATATCATCACCACAAAATAGTAACTCATCCCCACTGCAATCCACCATTACAGAAGTCTCTGTACTTTGATGTAATTAGCAGTTTATGAACATCAGCTTTTCCACAATTTTAGGAAGTAACTTTATATGCCAATCACTCACAAGGTTCCCAACTGTGCTAAGCACTCTTTCTGAGTACAAACTGGACGGTGGGCAGCTTAAGTAAATGCAAAGCTACTTTGTACAGGGAACTCTAAATTGCCTTTTTTTCTCCCAGTAGTTAAAAGGACTGTCTGACATGCTAAATTGTACATTGTTGATAAAAAATAATCCTCCACAATTCTAATGATGATAACTGTGTCAGAATCATGGTAGAGGTGTCAATAATTTTGTGCAATTCTTTTAGGCCTGACCAGAAGTCATAATGTTGTTTCCCTCTGGTTCATTGAGTGGACTCATCCCCATCACCAATGGGTCTCTTGGAAAAGTTTAGCAGTTGGAGGAGAGCCTGAAGGAAGAGACTTTACCATGTCATGTGCCACTTGAACTGTCAACTTGCTCAGAATGAGAACATTGCAACTCTTAAGATCTGTGTCAATTGAAAAGAAATACATTATGTAAAACCTAAATCTGGGAATCAAGCATGGTTGCCAACATGTACTGATCTTATTGCAGGATGTTGACAACCCTTTGGTCCTGGCAAAATGAATAAAGAACTTGATCTACAAGTCTAAAATACTTAGCAGATTTGCTTAATTTCCTCTCCCCCTTCAGCTACTCTACCTGCTTTTTAATTAAGGGAATTATCTGACTAAGGATGTCAGAGTCTGAACTTACTTCATTGGTTGCTACTTCAGATGGTTACAGTAGCTTGCATAAAGTGGAAAGTATTCTCCACTGTGCTGGAATAAGGTACATTTCCCCTCCTCTACCTATACAGTATCATGTCTTATTTTGTATGCTTGAATGGTTTGTTGCTGTCCCTCCATTTGTTGCAGCATATAAAGGATGAAATGTCACCTGGTTACCACCTCTTGCTTTAGTTGGCAAATTGAACTGTTCTTGCAGCAGTCTTTTACATACGGTTGGTGCATGGCAAAAATGTCCAGAATATTTTTGGCCCACAGACAGCATCTGTCATTTTTAAAAACATTCTGTACCACCAAGGTTATCATGTGTGCAAAAGATGGGACATGCTCAAATTCACCCAGTTGTAATGCTCTCACAATATTAGTTACATTATCAGAAATAATAAATCCTGGGATAAGTGCTAGTAGTGTAAGTCATCTTTCTATAATGTCCCTGTTTTTGACACTGGAATGCTTCTTAGTGAAACTAGTGATACAGAAAGTATCCTGCCTGAGAATGAGATGACTTTTTGGTTACATACTGTTGCTGCGGAAGGTGATACATTCACCTAGTGGGCTGTCAAAGTCATATAATCTTTAATTTGACCAGTACTGTTTGTCCACATATCTGTGTTTAAGTGGAATTTTGAAACAAAGACATATTTTATGCCAAGAACTAGTCCTTCTTTTTCCTAAAGGTACAGGCAAGGAATCGCTATTCTGGTAAAATGGAACCAAAAAGGAGTCTGGTAGCAGGGACACAAAATCTCAATTAACTGTCTTAAACCAGATGCATTTATTGTCAATAATTGCCACAGATCTAATACTAGCTAGTCATTGCTTCAGTGATCGCTTTGCAACTGGATAACAGCTTCCATTTAGGGTTGATGTTCTCTTTAACATTGTAAAAATATTGTTTAGATTTCAGGAGTGCATTCTCAAGCTTCTGCCCCCTGGACAACCTTTAGTATATGTTGAAGTACAGCACTATCAATGTCACTTGCAGCAGCCACAGCACTATTACTAGGTTGCTGCTCCTGCTCTTCTACCGACTGATCCATATCGACCCACAGCGCTACTAATTTGTAACAGTGGAACCTACTAAACATTTATTAATGGTGTCTGTACTTGTCCAGAACACACTTTTTTATTTTTAAAACTGCAGTAAGAAACAGATGGGTGACACATATTGAAAAATGTTTTTTAATGTAGTACCTGAACAACAACATGCGTTTTATTTTATTTTTTATAATGAGGATTTTCCTAACACTGACAGTCAGAGCCCACAGCCCTTCACTGATGATACCGAGTCTGAGGGTGACACAATATCCCACTGCCCTTAATCAAAGTCACGGTAGCTCTTTATTAACAGTCACAGTCACCCACAGTAGAGCTTAATCAAACTATACACCCTTTTGTTTCCAGCTTTCTGTGTGAAATGCCACCCAAACCATGAGGGAGGGACTTTTGTTGAATCCAAAACACAACATGCAACACAGAGAGGATGATGTTTTGCCTTGTTTTCATATCCAAGCCTGACGGAAAATACTGAGCCGGGATTGGTTGTACTCGGATACCTGTGTGTACCCTGTCAAATCTAAGTAAGACTAGATGGCAGCAGATGATTATTGTATGTACATTGGCATCTGCAGAGTTAGTAGATGTTCCTTATAACTAAAATACCAGCTTACTTTGGCACTGTAACAGCACACATTGATGCTTTTTTATTGTGTGCCAGGCAGTAGCTCTGCAACCGTGTGCTCCGTCTATTTGCAAGCCATGTGGATGCACAGAGGGGTGCAGCTGAGGATGTGGAATGCAGACTTGCTGAACATGAGCTGACCATCAGACATTCCCAGCATTAAGGGAAGAAGCAGAGGTGAGTGACTGGTGTCCTGCAATGGCACCCTGGAGTATTGGTGGGCTGTGTATGTGTTAACGCATATAAGTATTTGCTTGTATAGTGGCTTGTGTGAATGCCTAAATGAATGGGTGGTATAGAGCCCATTCCAGTTGTTCAAATTGGGTCCATAGATTTTGGCATTTTGTATGTGGATTTGCATGTGGGCATAAATACAAAGACCAGGTGGGGTATGAAGGTGATGGCTGTCTGACCACAATCTGGATTTTTTTGTGACTACAAGTTTTATAAATCAGATCTAAATGTTCTATGTCTTGAGAGAAACCAAAACATCGACCTGACTTTGTAAGTGGACTGTTTGGGCTGTTGTCTAGCCCTGTTTAGGAATAAAGTATAATTTAACATACATACTGTATGTATACTAGAGATCTGTGGTGGGCACTTTTCGTATTTTGTGTTTTGGTTTTGGTTCTGGTTCCATGCTTGTGTTTTGGATCTGGATTGGTTTTGCCAAAACCACCCTTTCGTGTTTTGGGTTTCGATTTGGATGATTTTTTAAAAAAACATAAAAACAGCTAAAATCACAGAATTTGGGAGTCATTTTGATCCTACGGTATTATTAACCTCAATAACATTAATTTCCACTTATTTCCAGTCTATTCTGAACACTTCACACCTCACAATATTGTTTTTAGGCCAAAAGGTTGCACCGAGGTGGCTGTATGACTAAGCTAAGCGACAGAAGTGTGCGGCACAAACACCTGGCCCATCTAGGAGTGGCACTGCAGTTGCAGACAGAATGGCAGATTTTAAAAAAAATAGGCACCAAACAGCACATGATGCAAAGAATAAAAAGAGGTGCAATGAGGTAGCTGTATGACTAAGCTAAGCGACACAAGTGTGCAGCACAAACAACATGGGACATGCTGGAAATTGCCCAGATGTAATACACGCACAATATTGGTGGCACAGGAGAGCATACCCCTAAACCACACACATGGCAAAGCCTGTAAAAATATTTAGGATAATACTAACCCTTTTGATAGGAGCTATTATAATAATATGCAGCACAGGCGAGCGTACCCCTACACCACACAGGGCAAACCCTGTAAAAATGATTTGGAAAATAATATTAGTAATGCATATAACCCTTTTATTTGTAGCAAATAATATACAGCACAGGACACCACCACTGGACTGATGCAGCACAAGACAGCATCACTGGACTGGACATATACTGCAGTATCACTGGACTGGATTTATACGCCAGTGCCACTGGATTTATATTGCAGTACCACTGAAATTATATGGCAGTACCTCTGGACATATACGGCAGTATCACTGGAATTATACGTCAGTATCACTGGAACTATACGCCAGTACCGCTGGACTGGATTTATACACCAGTACCACTGGATTTATACGGCAGTACCTTTGGACATATACGGCAGTACCACTGGACATACACTATACGGCAGTATCACTGGACTGGATTTATATGGCAGTACTACTGGACATATACGACAGTATCACTGGCTTTATACGGCAATACCACTGGACTGAATTTATAAGCCAGTACCACTGGATTTATACAGCAGTACCACTGGACATATACGGCAGTATCACTGGAATTATATGGCAGTGCCACTGGACATATACGGCTGTATCACTGGAATTATATGGCAGTACCACTGGACATATACGGCTTTATCACTGGATTTATACGGCAGTACCGCTGGACATATACGGCAATATCACTGGACATATATGGCAGTATCACTGGGCATATACAGCGGTACCACTGGACATATACAGCAGCACAGGGAGACTGCCACTGGACTGATGCAGCACAACACAGCACCACTGGACTGGACTTATACAGCAGCACTGGACATATGGCAGCAGAGGACACCACCACTGTGACTGGACTGATGCAGCATAAGACACTACACTGGACTGAGCAGCACAAGACAGCACTGGATTTGCCACCCCACTTTCCCTCCCGCACAGACACTGAGGACAGAGACGCGTCCTCTCGTTACACTCTCCGGGACTGGAGTGAAAATGATGGAGATGGGCGGCTCCTTATATGGAATCCAAAACCCACAAGAATCCGACAGCAGGATGATGATGTTTTGCCTTGTTCTGGTTTCAAGTCAGGCAGGAAAACCCGAGCAGGGCTCGGATCCGGGCTTGGGTAGTGAAGTCCGTTAGGGTTTGGTTCTTAGGGAACTGAACCCGCTCATCTCTAATGTATACATTTATGTATGTGTGTGTATGTGTGTGTGTGTACACACACACATATATATATATATATATATATATATAGCAATGCAGAGACTGGTACTTCTTAAAATCCAAAAAAAACAGTAGAGGTGCCCAGGTGCCGAATGTAGGAATGTAGTGGTTAATAGCAGAGTAGAAGAATGCGGCACTCAAAGGACTTCATTGGAGACAGCAAGCTGGTTCAGGAAATAAGCTGACAGCGCAGCATTGTAGGTCAACGTTTCATTTCTAAGCTCTTTTGGACACCTGTTTATATGATTTATGCACTGTTTTTATGGTGATTATCTTTTTTTGCTATCTACAGCACTGTGTTAGCCTCCGGCGGGTAACCATGGAAACGGCGCTGGAGAGCGCGCGTCACCCCGGGGTGACGTCATCAACCCCCGTCCAGGAAGCACACACAGCGTGCATGATGGTCTGTGTGGGGTACTACTTAAGGTAAGACTGTTCTTTTTATGTTATCTTGTCCTGACAAAATTTAGTTAATAAATGAAACGTTGACCTACAATGCTGCGCTGTCAGCTTATTTCCTGAACCAGCTTGCTGTCTCCAATGAAGTCCTTTGAGTGCCGCATTCTTCTACTCTGCTATATATATATATATATATATATATCCATACAGCCGCAGCCGACACTCCCATACACGATCAACACGCTCAGGTGCCAGAATCCGAATGTGTACAAATCCAACAATAAATGGCAGTCTGAGACAGCAAGCGTTCAAAAACAGTATATTCCCCATCAACGTCAGGACAAGCAAGAAGTATAAACAAACCATGACAAATTTACTCACCTACATACCCACAGATGACTGATGCTGCTGCCTGCCATCCGCAGATAGCCGAGGTTTCAAATTACCTAATGAAAGGAGTTTCAGATATCACAAATTGCAGTCTACTAAATCTAGAAGTACAGCAGGAGATATACATCAGAAATAACACCTCCCAACAGAATGTAAATACCCCAAAATTAGGATGAACAGCTCATACAAGGGCACACTATGTGGTAGAGCAAGACAACACAAACCTAATATCATATTCTTTACCACAGTGGGGGTGTTTGAAGGATTTACAATTAAGTATGTATTTACAAGTAGCACAGCCACTACACCGATAACAGCCGGGAGGTTTATAATACACATTGGGAATTTTAGGAATCCCCATGCCAGTAATATCCATCTTAACAATACGGTTTCTAATTTCTTTGTTGATCAAAGAAGCTAGGTGGATCACTAGACTTGGAACTACTGTTCCGGGTGGTCTCAATGACAAGATTAATTGGATACCGCTGGTGTAATTGTACAACATGCCCCTATGATATGTTCATCCTAATTTTGGGGTATTTACATTCTGTGGGGGGGGGGGGGGGGGGTGTTAATTCTGATGGATATCTCCTGCTGTACTTCTAGATTTAGTAGTCTACAATTTGTGATACATGAAACTCCTTCCTTTAGCTAATTTGAACCCTCTGCTATCTGTATATATATCCTGACGAAAGGGTCTAAATAAATGATCCTGAAACGTTGACATAATCCAGAGTGATGGTGTTTTAATTCTTTGGAGAAGTTGTCGCTGAGTGCCACTACTGCGAACTATATGTATATATATATATATATATATATAGATAGATAGATAGATAGATAGATAGATACATATTTATTTGTATTATAATAAGCAATGTCCTTCAATAACAGTCTCACGTAACAGACAAAAAACTAAGAATACCTACATCACATTTAAATAAAGTAACTGGTAATTAATAAATTCACAATTAAGTTAATCATATTTTTGTAAATTGCTTGGTCCATTTTCGGCCGACTGAATGAACTTGTTTCATACAGTATACTGTAGAGGCATGTTAAACACATCAATTGAATGGAGTCCTGCTGAACTCATGATAAACACATCAAAGCTCACATACAATGTGAAATAATGTTTTTATTCATTCATCCCTGTGGAGGTGCACTTCAAGCTCAGTTAGAGGGGAAAGTTACAAAACAGAAAAACTTTTAACACAGTTGCTTACAGTTCAATATAACTAGTAAATATGTTTTGACATGTGACCTGTGCTGCTTATTCTACCTGAGGAGTGATTGCTGCTTATCCTACCTGAGGAGTGATACGACGCAGAGGGATCTTCTGGTGTTGGAGAAATACTGCCCTGCAAGCAGTCCAGACTCCTCCTGACAGCTCAGCACTGCCCTTGTGTAGTTCAGTGTCTCCCAGCCAGCAATATAAGCCCACCCATAATGGGATCCCCTGTACGGATATGGGGCCTAATTCAGACCTGATTGCTTCTCTGCGAAATTGCAGAGGTTTGCGATCAGATAGTCGCCGCCCAGACAGAGTGAATACCCACCCATGCAAGTCTGCATATGCCTTGCGAAAATCTCTGCATTCGCAACTCACTCACCATCGAATGATTTTTCCAGGCTGTGCTGTCTATGCATAGCCCAGGACCCAGAAAACTGTCAGTTACCACCCCCCAAACGCCGGCTTCCTGTAAACCAACTTGCGTACGCATAGCGATAAAAAAAGTTGCTGGATTTTTTCACAGTTTGGCCTTGCGCGCGCACACTACCCGCATGCATGCGCAGTCAATCGATAATCAGCCTCCTTGTGAATTCACACAACAGCAATCAGGTATGAATCAGAGCAATACCCCCCTCATTGTCCCACCTTCAAGATATTAGCCAACCAGCCTGGGGTTGTGAAGGGGCCAATGGGGGGGGCTTTCAAGATTTTGTTATTTAGCCCACTAAGTTCTAGTTACGACCCTGACTGTATATATGGTCTACATTAAGCTGAAAAAGTGGGTGTGGCATTAACGATGATGACAGGCTTACATATGATGGGTTAACTCTTATAGCATGTTAACTCTTTCTTTCATGATTTAAGACACTATGCTCTTAAATCTAGACCATAGGGTCCCAAGTCTTAAATGCCCCAGTTCCCCAAAGCCATTATCCAAATCTGATTTAGAACCTAGAATAGCAGGTTCTAAAATAACTGGTTACTCTCTTTTACACTGCAAAAAGGCCAGCATAAAGAGTAGGGGTGGACATATCCTTTGGGAACTTGAGTTAATTCCTGCTGGTCCATTAGCACCCATCATTGTCATAACACATCCCCAAGCCCTCTACACTGGGCTGATTTATAGCTGTCATATAAATCCAGTGATCCTGCCGTATAATTCCAGTGATCCTGCCCTATAATTCCATATAAATCCATATAATTCCGTATTACTCCAGTCCAGTGTCGCTGCCATATAGGTTCATTGGTCCTGTCCTGTGCTGTATATTATTTACTCAAAGTAAAGGGGTTATTAATATTTAATCCAAATAATTTTCACAGGGTTTGCCCTATGTGGTGTAGAGGTACGCTCTCCTGTACCGCATATTTTTAAATAACTCCAGAAACATAACAGAGAACAAAAATTTGGAGGATAAAATAAGGAAAGATCAAGAACCACTTCCTCCTAGTGCTGAAGCTGCTGCCACTAGTCATGACATAGACAAAGAAATGCCATCAGTGTTGTATGCCAAGGCCTATGCCTAATGTGATAGTAGAGGGCATGTCAAATCCAAAAAGCCAAAGTTCAATAAAAAGACCCAAAAAAAGAAATTTAAATGGTCTAAGGAGAAACGTAAACTTGCCAATATGCCATTTACGACATGGAGTGGCAAGGAACGGCTAAGGCCCTGTTGATGACTAATGGTTCAGCTTCACATGATGATGGAAGCCCTCATTCTCCCACTAGAAACAAAATAAGACTTAAGCTGTTAAAAGCATAGAAAAGTACTGTGCGTTCTAAGATGGTATCACAAATCCCCAGGTAGATTCCAAATGTGTTGGCGGTTGCGCTGCCTGACCTTCCCAACACTGGACGGGAAGAGTTGGCTCCTTCCACCATTTGCACACTCCCTGCAAGTGCTGGAAGGAGCACCCACAGTCCAGTTTCTGATATTCAAATTGAAGATGTCACTGTTGAAGTACACCAGGATGAGGATATGGGTGTTGCTGGTGCTGAGTAGTAAGTTGACGATGAGGATTCTGATTGTGATGTGGTTCATTTAAATCAGGCACGGGGGGAGACACCTGTTGTCCTTGGGATGAAGAAACCCGTTGTGATGCCTGGGCAAATACCAAAAAAACCTGACTCTTCGGTGTGGAATAATTTCTCCACAAATCCGGAAAACAGGTATCAAGCCATGTGTTGCCTCTGTCAATCTGTAATAAGTAGGGGTAAGGACATTAACCACCTAGGAACATCCTCCCTTATACATCACCTGCAGTGCATTCATCAGAAGTCTGTGTCAAGTTGGGAAACTTTGGGTAAGAGCATAAGCAGTCTACTGACACCTAAATCCCTTCTTCCTCTTGTACCCAAGCTCCTACAAGCCACACCACCAACTCCCTCAACGTCAACCTTCTCCTCAGTCAGGAACATCAGTAGTCCTGCAGGCCATGTCACTGGCAAGACTGAGGAGTCCTCTCCTAACCGGGATTCCTCCAGAGGATCCTTGAGTGGTATGCCTGCTGCTGTTGCCGCTGCTGGGAGTCGATTGTCTTCCCAGAGGGGAAGTTGGAAGACCACTTGTACTACTTCCAGTAAGCAATTGACTGTCCAACAGTCCTTTGTGAGGAAGATTAAATATGACAGCAGTCATCCTTTTCCAAAGTGGATAACTGAGGCCTTGACAGCTATGTTGGTGTTAGACGTGCGTCCGGTATCCGCCATTAATTCGGTGGGACTTAGAGAATTGTTTGAGGTACTGTGTCCCTGTTATCAAATCCCATCTAGGTTCCACTTCACTAGGCAGGCGATACCGAGAATGTACAGAGATGTCAGAAAAAGTGTCCTCAGTGTCCTACAAAATGCAGTTGTACCCACTGTCCACTTAACCACAGACATGTGGACAAGTATAACAGGGCAGACTAAGGACTATATGACTGTGACAACCCACTGGGTAGATGTATGACCTCCCGCAGCAACAACAGCAGTGGCACTAGTAGCAGCATCTCACAAATGCCAACTCGTTCCTAGGCAGGCTACGCTATGTATCACTACTTTCCATAAGAGGCACATTGCTGATAACCTCTTACAGAAACTGAGGGACATCATTGCACAATGGCTTACCCCAATTAGACTCTCCTGGGGATTTGTTATATCGGACAACACCACCAATATTGTGCGTGCATTACATCTGGGCAAATTAAAGCACATCCCATGTTTTGCACATACAATTAATTTGGTGATGCAGATTTTTTTGAAAAATGATGGGCATGCAGGAGATGCTGTTGGTGGCCCGAAAAATTGCGGACCACTTTCAGCATTCAGCCACGTGTGCCAAAGACTGGAACACCATCAAACACACCTGAACCTGCCCTGCCATCACCTAATGCAAGAGGTGGTAAATTCTACACTCTATATGCTTCTGAGGATGGAGGAGCAGCAAAAGGCCACTCAAGCCTATACATCCACCTACGATATAGGCAATGGAAGGGGAATGCACCTGACTCAAGCGCAGTGGAGAATGATTTCCATCTTGTGCAAGGTTCTCCAACCCATCAAACTTGCCACACGTGAAGTCAGTTCAGACTCTGCCAGCTTGAGTCAGGTCATTCCCCTCATCAGGCAGAAGCAGCTGGAGAAATTGAATGAGCTAAGACGGAGCGATTCCACAAAGTATGTGGGACTTGTGGATGGAGCCCTTCATTTGCTTTGCCAGGATTCAAGGGTGGTCAATCTGTTGAAATCAGAGCACAACATTTTGGCTACCGTGCTCGATCCTAGGTTTAAAGCCTACGTTGTATCTCTATTTTCAGCAGACTCAAGTCTGCAGAGGTTCAAAGACCTGCTGGTGAGAAAATTGTCAACTCAAGTGGAACGTGACCCGTACACAGCTCCTCCTTTATGTTCTCCCGCAACTGGGGTTGCGAGAAAAAGGATAAGATTTCCTAGCCCACCCGCTGGTGGTGATGCAGGGCAGTCAGGAGTGAGTGCTGATATCTGGTCCGGACTGAAGGATCTGCCAATGATTACTGACATGTCTACTGCCACTGCATATGATTCTGTCACCATTTGTTATGATTCCAGCACTCTGGTCAGAGGAGATCTTGTGGCAAGGACCGTAGCACTGAAACGGAATGCTGGGGAAGGGAGCAGGACAGGAAAATAGCCCTTGGCACCCTAACTCTGTTGTCTCACCCGTGTTGTCAGAAATCCCCTGCGAGACTATGGTTTCTTGAGCCCTTGGCAGCCACGTTTGAAGGGCGGATTATGTCTGCCCAACTTCGATGCCCCCCGGTCTTAATGAGAGACAAAGGGAAACCCGAGACAGGGTGATAACAAGAGGCCCTCTAACTAAACAACCAGGCCAGGGGCTAAGCAAACTCAAAACTATAATATGTGCGGAGAAACCGCCAAGGAAAAGGACAACCAAAATATCCACTTGTCCAATTCTCCTACCCGGCACCGCCGAGTACCAGAGAGGACTTGTGGAAGCGGAACCCTCTGCAAATGCTCCAAACACAAAATATAAAAGGTAAAGCGGCTGAGCCGCAACACACGGCAGAGCCGCAACTCACGAACACCACTGGATATAAAACGGTGATCAGTCAGGACTCCAGGGACGAGATGGTAACTCCCGAGTACAGGACTTCTGAGGACTGGAATGCCCGGATACAGCAGGACTGGAAACAGACTCTCAGCAAACAAAGGCAGCATGCAGGAAGCTATTACCGGCGTCTGTGAGAAGCCCTGGGAGTGTACTTAACAGGGAGTCCTCCAATCAGCTGTTTAGAGGCTGATTGGACTAAATGCCGTGCAGCTGCCTTGCTGTACGGCCAGAGAACAGGTGAACGCATTAAATCCTAAAACCCAGCAACGGGGAACGCGGTCCGCCAGTGGCGTCCCCGTTGCTAGGGTCCGTGCGGCTTCAGCGCGCCCGGCGTCTAGCGTTGCTAGGGAGCCGGCGGCTGTACGTGCACGGCGTCCCTAGTTGCTAGGCGCCGGGTCGCGTGGACAAGCGGACCCCGGCGCCTAACACCATTGAAAGAATGGTGGATGATTATATGAGTGACAGCATCCAAGTAGGCATGTCAGACAGTCCGTGCATATACTGGCAGGAAAAAGACGCAATTTGGATGCCCTTGCACAAACTGGCTTTATTTTACCTAAGTTGCCCCTAACCCCTCCCCGTGGATTGTTAAGCTTGAAAAAAAGCCAAAAAATAATAAAATAAACTCATGTCGACCTTTTGACCTGTCGACCTAGTACATGTCAACCTAATGACCATGTTGACCTATTGACCATGTTGACCTAATGCATGTTGACCTTCAGTGGTCGACCTTAGGACTGTTGACCTAAGATGTGTCGACCTAAAGACTGTACCCAAGGAGAAATTGATTTCTTCTTTTTTGGCTGGGGCCCAAACAAACCAGTCATTTCAGCCACAGTCATTTGGCAGACCCTGTCGCTGAAATGATTTGTTTGTTAAAGTGTGCATGTCCTGTTTATACAACATAAGGGTGGGTGGGAGGGCCCAAGGACAATTCCATCTTGCACCTCTTTTTCTTCTTTGTATCATGTGCTGTTTGGGGCCTAGTTTTTGAATCGTGCCACCCTGTCTGACACTGCAGTGCCACTACTAGATGGGCCAGGTGTTTGTGCCGCACACTTGTGTCGCTTAGCTTAGTCATACAGCTACCTCATTGCACCTTTTTTACTTCTTTGCATGATGTCCTGTTTGGGGCCTAGTTTTTTTAAGTGTCATCCTGTCTGCCACTGCAGTGCCACTCCTAGATGGGCCAGGTGTTTGTGCCGCACACTTGTGTCGCTTAGCTTAGTCATACAGCTACCTCATTGCACCTCTTTTTCTTCTTTGCATCATGTGCTGTTTGGGGCCTATTTTTTAAATCTGCCATCCTATCTGCCACTGCAGTGCCACTCCTAGATGAGCCAGGTGTTTGTGCTGCACACTTTTGTCGCTTAGCTTAGCTTAGTCATCCAGCCTCCTCGGTGCAACCTTTGGCCTAAAAAGAATATTGTGAGGTGCAGTGCTTAAAGTGGTCCTAGGGAGGTGGTGGAACTCACATCCCCTCCACCGCCCGTGCGCCTGTGGTGCACAACACACAAAAGGGCGTGGTCTCAAAAAGAAAGGGGCATGGTCACCTTGTAGTATCCCCAATTCAAATTACGCCACACAGTAGCACAATCCTATTCACATTACACCACATAGTACTGTCTCTTATTCATGTTATGGCACACATTAGTGCCCCTTATACAGAAAGCCCACAGTAGTAGCACCCCAAATACACATAATGCCCACAGTAGTAGTGCCCCTTATGCAATTCCCACTTTAATGGTAGTGCCCACAGTGGTAGTGACCCTTTTGTAGAGCCCATGGTATTGGTGCCCCTTATGCAGTGCCCCCAGTAGTAGTGCCACTTATGTCCCCAGAAGTGATGCCCCTTATGCAGTGGACATTATGCAATGCCCTCATTAGTAGTGCCCCCATGCAGTAATACCCCCTTGTAGTATTGCCCCAAGTAGATATGCCCCATTTAGTTATGCTCCCAGTAGATACTGTATGCCTCCTTTAGTTTTGCCCCTTCTAGATATGCCCCCTTAGTTATGCTCACTTCAGTTATGTCCCCAGTAGATAGGCCCCTCGTAAATATGCTCCCTTTAGTTTGCCCCCAGCAGATATGCACCCTTTAGTTTTGCCCCCTGTAGATATGCCCCCTTAAGTTTTGCCCCTTGTAGATATGCCCCTTGTAGATATGCCCCCTTAGTTATGCCCCTTGTAGATATGCCCCCAGTAGATATGCCCCCTTTAGTTATGTCCCCAGTAGATATGCCCCTTGTAGATATGCCCCCCTTAGTTTGCCCCCAGCAGATATGCCACCTTTAGTTTTGACCCCTGTAGATATGGCCCCTGTACAGTATGCCCCTTTTGTTTTGGCCCCTGTAGATATGCCCCCTGTAGTATGCCCCCTTTAGTTTTGCCGCTGTAAATATGCCCCCAGTAGTTATGTCCCCTTTAGATATGCCCCTTTAGTTTTACCACTTGTAAATATGCCCCCTTTCATTCCCCCCCTGTAGATATGCCCACAGTAGTTATGGCTCCTTTATGTTTGCCCTCTGTAGATATACCACCTTTAGTTTTGCCCCCTGTAGGTATGCCCCAGTAGTTATGTCCCCTTTAGTTATGCCCCTTGCAAATATGCCCCCCTTAGTTATGCCCCCTTTAGTAGTGCCCCTTGCAAATATGCCCCCTTTAGTTATGCCCCTTGTAGGTATGCCCCCTTTAGTTATGCTCCTTGTAGGTATGGCCCCTTTAGTTATTCCCCTTGTAGGTATGCCCCCTTTAGTAATGCCCCTTGTAGGTATGCCCCCTTTAGTAGTGCACCTTATAGGTATGCCCCCTTTAGTTATGCCCCTTGTAACTATGCCCCCTTTAGTAGTGCCCCTTGTAGGTATGTCACCTTTAGTTATGCCTCTTGTAGGTATGCCCCCTTTAGTAGTGCCCCTTGTAGGTATGCCCCCTTTAGTTATTCCCCTTGTAACTATGCCCCCTTTAGTAGTGCCCCTTGTAGGTATGTCGCCTTTAGTTATGCCTCTTGTAGGTATGTCGCCTTTAGTAGTGCCCCTTGTAGGTATGCCACCTTTAGTTATGCCCCTTGTAGCTATGCCCCCTTTAGTAGTGCCGCTTACACACACAAAAAACCACACATCCACACGTCCTTCTTCCTTGCCGCCCACTCCTCCTCGGAACTATGGGAGAGACGTCATGACGTTTCTCCTATAGTGTACACCGCACACTGCAAAAGCCGGAAGTTGGAGCTCAGGAGTGAGCTCTGGCTGCCGCTGTGAAGAGGAAGCTGGGCGCCCGCTGGAAATAAAGTCTCAGCGGGCGCACAGCATCTCCCTGCACCACCGGCTGACAGCGTGGGTTAGGTGAGCCAGAGGAGGCGGAACTGGTTCCGTCTCCAAATGGAACTGACGGAACGTAGTTCCGCCCCATTCCGGCTCACCTCTGGTGAGGTGTGTTGTGTTCAGAATAGAGTGGAAATGAGTGGAAATGAATGTTATTGAGGTTAATAATACCGTAGTAGCAAAATTACCCCCAAATTATGTGATTTTAGCTGTTTTAATGTTTTTGTTTTTTTAAATCATCCAGATCCAAAACCAATACCAAAACACGAAAGGGTGGTTTTGGCAAAACCAAGCCAAAACCAAAACACGAGCGGGAAATTAGAACCAAAACCAAAACACAAAAAAAAATGCTCGCCGCACATCTCTAGAAAGAATGAACAGCAAAAATTCCTGTGGTTAACAGAATTTAATACATTGGCCCTCATTCCGAGTTGATCGGTCGCAAGGCGAATTTAGCAGAGTTACACACGCTAAGCCGCCGCCTACTGGGAGTGTATCTTAGCATCTTAAAATTGCGACCGATGTATTCGCAATATTGCGCTCACAAACTACTTTGCAGTTTTAGAGTAGCTCCAAACTTACTCTGCCTGTGCGATCAGTTCAGTGCTTGTCGTTCCTGGTTTGACGTCACAAACACACCCAGCGTTCGCCCAACCACTCCCCCGTTTCTCCGGCCACTCCTGCGTTTTTTCCGGAAACGGTAGCGTTTTCAGCCACACTCCCATAAAACGGCCTGTTTCCGCCCAGTAACACCCATTTCCTGTCAATCACATTACGATCGCCGGAGCGATGAAAAAGCCGTGAGTAAAAATACTATCTTCATAGCAAAGATACTTGGCGCAGTCGCAGTGCGAATATTGCGCATGCGCACTAAGCGGAATTTCACTGCGATGCGATGAAAAATACCGAGCGAACGACTCGGAATGAGGGCCATTGTTTCCCAAGATTACTGCTATTTCTAAGGACCTTTGGAGGTTGGTACAGATGGATAATGACTTAAATTTGAGTGATTGCCGTTTAATTCCTTGTACGGATATTTCAGGGAAGGGTGTAGAAACATCTCAACACTTTCTTAGAACTTCTAAAAAATGTGGGTGTTTTAAATGTTCCTGTGTGACCTGTAAGTTCTTATTGACAGGAGATCTTTTTTAGCATCCACACTAATGTAAAAAATTATTTATTAGACACCACTTGACAAGTGAGTCTCAATCTGTCATCTATCAGATTATTTGCCCCTGAGGCTTATTTTATATACTGTAGGTAAAACCACTTGTAAGTTTAAAGGTAGGATGGCTACTCATAGATCCGGCATTAAGGCAGCTTTGCTATCAGGAAAATCTGATCAGCCAGTAGCACATAATTTTGTTGAGAAGGGACATAATCTGGTATCGTTGAAATACAGAATGATTGATTATATTCCCCCTTTGCCTCGTGGTGGTGACAGAGGAGCAATATTGTTGAAAAGAGAGGCATCATGGATCTATAAACTTAATGTTATCTCTCCCCGGGGTCTTAATGAAAAAGTGCCATTTGCTTGCCTTGTACGATCAAAACATGTTTTGGCTAATTAGGCAATGTATATGATATAATTACATATGATTCATTGCTTTATATGATTTGTACTGTGATGTCCTCGTTGTTAAAACTTTGCAGTCTTAGGCCAGTATTTACTAAAAATCCGAGTTTGGCCGATTTGTGTTTTTTTTTCTAAGTCCCAATCCGGGAATTCACTAAGCACCAATCTCGGCAGTGTTTGGACTATTCGCAATGGTTTGAATGACAACGTTCCGAAATACGAATGAATAGACCATCGGTCAAACGCGGCTGTTATTTCATACAATACGGGAATTCACTATTCATTCGTATTTGGGTGTTAGTCTCTGAGTGCTCAAATGTGGTCGTATTCTTTTGCGATTCGTTAAAAAAAGTGGCAAAAAAATAGACCTGCTTTTTTCAGGCGTGTTTACATGTGTTGCAAATAAAAAATCTCTCACATCTGAATTAGGATGCCTATAAAAGGATGTTAGGCGCATTTCAATACACCTACACTCAGAAATGGCAGCAGGACTGTGGGCCAGTGATCTTTTGTGTGCTGTGGGATTCCTCAGACTCAGACATCAGCCTGTAAGTACCCAGGGCCAAGAAACTGAACATGGTCAGCAGGTTGTACAGGTTCCGCGGAGGCTGCGCAGGCCTCGTTTTTTAGGGGGCGTTTAAACTTGAACACATTGTCCGATGATAAGGTCATACAGATGTTCCGTCTAAATCGTAACAACATTTTCCGTCTGTATGACCTTGTCAAACTGGGCCTAGACCCTAAGACAGCACGCTCTCGCTCTGTCTCAGGCTTGCACAAACTCCTGGCTGTGTTGCACTTTCTGGCTACCGGCAGCTTTCAGGCTGTGTCTGGGGATGTCATAGGAATCTCACAGCCCTCATTTTAGAGATTCTTAACACAGGTGATGTATACCTAACTACCCACTCTGTTTTTGCTTGGTTTTAATTACTCGGTGGCCAGTTCTGTGCTAAAATCTCATGTATTATTTTCTATCAAATATACAAACAGGTGTTGGCTGTTTTGCAGCCCCACATCGATGCCTCAATCTGCTTCCCTACCCAGGAGTCTCAGTGGCATGCCGTCAGGGTAGATTTATATGAGCTGGCTGGCATGCCCAATGTGCTTGGAGCCATAGATTGCACACACATTGAGCTGAGACCACCTAGGGGCAGGCAGCACATATATAGAAATAGACATCTAGAGCACTCTACAAATGTGCAGGTGGTTTGTGATGCAAATCTCAAAATAATGAGTGTTGTTGTTGGTTACCCTGGGGGCTGCCATGACTCCTTCATCCTCAGTCAGTCATCCCTCTTTGATAAGTTTGAGGACGGACTAATGCCAGATGGATGGCTGCTGGGTATGTAATTTGATATGTGTAGGCCTGTGTATAGTTTGTCCAAACACAGGGGCAGATGTATTGACCTGTAGAAGGCATAAGCAAGTGAGAAACCAGTGATATGTGCAAGGTGATAAAGGCATCAGCCAATCAGCTCCAATATGTAAATGATTATTTAGGTACATATTGTCCGCTGCCTTTATTACCTTGCACATGTCACTGGTTTATCACTTCTTTATGCCTTCTACAGGTTAATACATCTGCCCCACAGTGTGTTAATTATGTGTTGCTGTATCTTAACATGAATCACGTTACTATATCTGTCTTTTAGGTGATGGAGGATATGGCTGTTTCTCTTGGCTTCTAACTCCATTGTCCCGACCTGATACCCCTGCTGAACACAATTACAATCATGCACATAAGTCCACGCGGAATGTGATAGAAAGATGTTTTGGTGTGCTGAAATCTAGATTTCGGTGTCTGGATAAGTCTGGTGGTCTTTTGTTGTATAGTCCCTCGAAGGTGACTCAAATTGTGTTCTGCTGCTGCTTTCTTCATAGCATGTGTTTGCAACAACATCTGCCACATGTTGAGGAGGAGGAGGAGGATGAAGAAAGCAGCCAGCAAGCAGAGGAATTAGAGACATCTGGTGATACTTGGAGTACAGATGTAGGGAGGCAGGTTAGGCAAGAGCTCATCACTCGCTATTTCTAAGGTAAGTTTGGTTTGTTTATTTCATTTGTTGTGTAATCATAAGAGATGTGCACCGGAAATTTTTCGGGTTTTGGTTTTGGATTCGGTTCCGCGGCCGTGTTTTGGATTCGGACGTGTTTTGCCAAAACCTCCCTGAAAATTTTTTGTCGGATTCGGGTGTGTTTTGGATTCGGGTGTTTTTTTACAAAAAACCCTCAAAAACAGCTTAAATCATAGAATTTGGGGGTCATTTTGATCCCATAGTATTATTAACCTCAATAACCATAATTTACACTCATTTTCAGTCTATTCTGAACACCTCACAATATTATTTTTAGTCCTAAAAATTGCACCGAGGTCGCTGGATGGCTAAGATAAGCGACACAAGTGGCCGACACAAACACCTGGCCCATCTAGGAGTGGCACTGCAGTGTCAGGCAGGATGGCACTTCAAAAAAATAGTCCCCAAACAGCACATGATGCAAAGAAAAAAAGAGGCGCACCAAGGTCGCTGTGTGACTAAGCTAAGCGACACAAGTGGCCTCCACAAACACCTGGCCCATCTAGGAGTGGCACTGCAGTGTCAGACAGGATGGCACTTCAAAAAAATAGTCCCCAAACAGCACATGATGCAAAGAAAAAAAGAGGCGCACCAAGGTCGCTGTGTGACTAAGCTAAGTGACACAAGTGGCCGACACAAACACCTGGCACATCTAGGAGTGGCACTGCAGTGTCAGGCAGGATGGCACTTCAAAAAAATAGTCCCCAAACAGCACATGATGCAAAGAAAAATGAAAGAAAAAAGAGGTGCAAGATGGAATTGTCCTTGGACCCTCCCACCCACCCTTATGTTGTATAAACAAGACATGCACACTTTAACAAACCCATCATTTCAGCGACAGGGTCTGCCACACGACTGTGACTGAAATGACTGGTTGGTTTGGGCCCCCACCAAAAAAGAAGCAATCAATCTCTCCTTGCACAAACTGGCTCTACAGAGGCAAGATGTCCACCTCATCCTCATCCTCCGATTCCTCACCCCTTTCACTGTGTACATCCCCCTCCTCACAGATTATTAATTCGTCCCCACTGGAATCCACCATCTCAGATCCCTGTGTACTTTCTGGAGGCAATTGCTGGTGAATGTCTCCACGGAGGAATTGATTATAATTTATTTTGATGAACATCATCTTCTCCACATTTTCTGGAAGTAACCTCGTACGCCGATTGCTGACAAGGCGAGCGGCTGCACTAAACACTCTTTTGGAGTACACACTGGAGGGAGGGCAACTTAGGTAGAATAAAGCCAGTTTGTGCAAGGGCCTCCAAATTGCCTCTTTTTCCTGCCAGTATACGTACGGACTGTCTGACGAGCTTACTTGGATGCGGTCACTCATATAATATTCCACCATTCTTTCAATGGTGACAGAATCATATGCAGTGACAGTAGACGACATGTCAGTAATCGTTGGCAGGTCCTTCAGTCCGGACCAGATGTCAGCACTCGCTCCAGACTGCTCTGCATCACCGCCAGTGGGTGGGCTCGGAATTCTTAGCCTTTTCCTCGCACCCCCAGATTGCGGGAGAATGTGAAGGAGGAGCTGTTGACGGGTCACGTTCCGCTTGACTTGACAATTTTCTCACAAGCAGGTCTTTGAATCTCTGCAGACTTGTGTCTGCTGGAAAGAGAGATACAACGTAGGTTTTAAATCTAGGATCGAGCACGGTGGCCAAAATGTAGTGCTCTGATTTCAACAGATTGACCACCCGTGAATCCTGGTTAAGCGAATTAAGGGCTCCATCCACAAGTCCCACATACCTAGCGGAATCGCTCTGTTTTAGCTCCTCCTTCAATGTCTCCAGCTTCTTCTGCAAAAGCCTGATGAGGGGAATGACCTGACTCAGGCTGGCAGTGTCTGAACTGACTTCACGTGTGGCAAGTTCAAAGGGTTGCAGAACCTTGCACAACGTTGAAATCATTCTCCACTGCGCTTGAGTCAGGTGCATTCCCCCTCCTTTGCCTTTATCGTGGACAGATGTATAGGCTTGAATGGCCTTTTGCTGCTCCTCCATCCTCTGAAGCATATAGAGGGTTGAATTCCACCTCGTTACCACCTCTTGCTTCAGATGATGGCAGGGCAGGTTCAGGACTGTTTGCTGGTGCTCCAGTTTTCGGCACGCGGTGGCTGAATGCCGAAAGTGGCCCGCAATTCTTCGGGCCACCAACAGCATCTCTTGCACGCCCCTGTCGTTTTTTTAAATAATTCTGCACCACCAAATTCAATGTATGTGCAAAACATGGGACGTGCTGGAATTTGCCCAGATGTAATACACGCACAATATTGGTGGCATTGTCCGATGTCACAAATCCCCAGGAGAGTCCAATTGGGGTAAGCCATTCTGCGATGATGTTCCTCAGTTTCCGTAAGAGGTTGTCAGCTGTGTGCCTCTTATGGAAAGCGGTGATACAAAGCGTAGCCTGCCTAGGAACGAGTTGTCGTTTGCGAGATGCTGCTACTGGTGCCGCCGCTGCTGTTCTTGCTGCGGGAGGCAATACATCTACCCAGTGGGCTGTCACAGTCATATAGTCCTGAGTCTGCCCTGCTCCACTTGTCCACATGTCCGTGGTTAAGTGGACATTGGGTACAACTGCATTTTTTAGGACACTGGTGACTCTTTTTCTGATGTCTGTGTACATTTTCGGTATCGCCTGCCTAGAGAAATGGAACCTAGATGGTATTTGGTACCGGGGACACAGTACCTCAATCAAGTCTCTAGTTGCCTGTGAATTAACGGTGGATACCGGACACACGTTTCTCACCACCCAGGCTGACAAGACCTGAGTTATCCGCTTTGCAGCAGGATGACTGCTGTGATATTTCATCTTCCTCGCAAAGGACTGTTGGACAGTCAATTGCTTACTGGAAGTAGTACAAGTGGTCTTCCGACTTCCCCTCTGGGATGACGATCGACTCCCAGCAGCAACAACAGCAGCGCCAGCAGCAGTAGGCGTTACACTCAAGGATGCATCGGAGGAATCCCAGGCAGGAGAGGACTCGTCAGACTTGCCAGTGACATGGCCTGCACGACTATTGGCTTTCCTGTGTAAGGTGGAAATTGACAGAGGGAGTTGGTGGTGTGGTTTGCAGGAGCTTGGTTACAAGAGGAAGGGATTTAGTGGTCAGTGGACTGCTTCCGCTGTCATCCAAAGTTTTTGAACTTCTCACTGACTTCTGATGAATGCGGTCCAGGTGACGTATAAGGGAGGATGTTCATAGGTGGTTAACGTCCTTACCCCTACTTATTACAGCTTGACAAAGGCAACACACGGCTTGACACCTGTTGTCCGCATTTGATTTGAAATAATTCCACACCGAAGAGGTGATTTTTTTTGTATTTTGACCAGGCATGTCAATGGCCATATTCGTCCACACGAACAACAGGTGTATCCCCGGGTGCCTGACTTAAACAAACCACCTCACCATCAGAATCCTCCTTGTCAATTTCCTCCTCAGCACCAGCAACACCCATATCCTCATCCTGGTGTACTTCAACAGTGACATCTTCAATTTTACTATCAGGAAGTGGCCTGCGGGTGCTCCTTCCAGCACTTGCAGGGGGCGTGCAAATGGTGGAAGGCGCAAGCTCTTCCCGTCCAGTGTTGGGAAGATCAGGCATCGCAACCGACACAATTGGACTCTCCTTGGGGATTTGTGATTTAGAAGAACGCACAGTTCTTTGCTGTGCTTTTGTAAGCTTAAGTCTTTTCATTATTCTAGTGAGAGGATGAGTGCTTCCATCCTCATGTGAATCTGAACCACTAGCCATGAACATAGGCCAGGGCCTCAGCCGTTCCTTGCCACTCCGTGTCGTAAATGGCATATTGGCAAGTTTACGCTTCTCATCAGACGCTTTCAATTCTGATTTTTGGGTCATTTAACTGAACTTTTGTTTTTTGGATTTTACATGCTCTCTACTATGACATTGGGCATCGGCCTTGGCAGAAGACGTTGATGGCATTTCATCGTCTCGGCCATGACTGGTGGCAGCAGCTTCAGCAAGAGGTGGAAGTGGATCTTGATCTTTCCCTATTTTAACCTCCACATTTTTGTTCTCCATTTTTTAATGTGTGGAATTATATGCCAGTATCACTAGCAATGGCCTACTACTATATATACTGCGCACAACTGAAATGCACCACAGGTATGGATGGATAGTATACTTGACGACACAGAGGTAAGTAGAGCAGTGGCCTTCCGTACCGTACTGCTATATATATTGGTGGTCACTGTCAGCAAACTGCAAAACTAAAATGCACCACAGGTATAGAATCTAGATGGATAGTATACTTGACGACACAGAGGTAGGTAGAGCAGTGGCCTTCCGTACCGTACTGCTATATATACTGGTGGTCACTGTCAGCAAACTGCAAAACTAAAATGCACCACAGGTAAAGAATCTAGATGGATAGTATACTTGACGACACAGAGGTAGGTAGAGCAGTGGCCTTCCGTACCGTACTGCTATATATACTGGTGGTCACAGTCAGCAAACTGCAAAACTAAAATGCACCACAGTTATAGAATCTAGATGGATAGTATACTTGACGACACAGAGGTAGGTAGAGCAGTGGCCTTCCGTACCGTACTGCTATATATACTGGTGGTCACTGTCAGCAAACTGCAAAACTAAAATGCACCACAGGTATAGAATCTAGATGGATAGTATACTTGACGACACAGAGGTAGGTAGAGCAGTGGCCTTCCGTACCGTACTGCTATATATACTGGTGGTCACTGTCAGCAAACTGCAAAACTAAAATGCACCACAGGTAAGGAATCTAGATGGATAGTATACTTGACGACACAGAGGTAGGTAGAGCAGTGGCCTTTTGCTGCTCCTCCATCCTCTGAAGCATATAGAGGGTTGAATTCCACCTCGTTACCACCTCTTGCTTCAGATGATGGCAGGGCAGGTTCAGGACTGTTTGCTGGTGCTCCAGTTTTCGGCACGCGGTGGCAGAATACCGAAAGTGGCCCGCAATACTTCGGGCCACCAACAGCATCTCTTGCACGCCCCTGTCGTTTTTTTAAATAATTCTGCACCACCAAATTCAATGTATGTGCAAAACATGGGACGTGCTGGAATTTGCCCAGATGTAATACACGCACAATATTGGTGGCATTGTCCGATGTCACAAATCCCCAGGAGAGTCCAATTGGGGTAAGCCATTCTGCGATGATGTTCCTCAGTTTCCGTAAGAGGTTGTCAGCTGTGTGCCTCTTATGGAAAGCGGTGATACAAAGCGTAGCCTGCCTAGGAACGAGTTGTCGTTTGCGAGATGCTGCTACTGGTGCCACCGCTGCTGTTCTTGCTGCGGGAGGCAATACATCTACCCAGTGGGCTGTCACAGTCATATAGTCCTGAGTCTGCCCTGCTCCACTTGTCCACATGTCCGTGGTTAAGTGGACATTGGGTACAACTGCATTTTTTATGACACTGGTGACTCTTTTTCTGATGTCTGTGTACATTTTCGGTATCGCCTGCCTAGAGAAATGGAACCTAGATGGTATTTGGTACCGGGGACACAGTACCTCAATCAAGTCTCTAGTTGCCTGTGAATTAACGGTGGATACCGGACACACGTTTCTCACCACCCAGGCTGACAAGACCTGAGTTATCCGCTTTGCAGCAGGATGACTGCTGTGATATTTCATCTTCCTCGCAAAGGACTGTTGGACAGTCAATTGCTTACTGGAAGTAGTACAAGTGGTCTTCCGACTTCCCCTCTGGGATGAGGATCGACTCCCAGCAGCAACAACAGCAGCGCCAGCAGCAGTAGGCGTTACACTCAAGGATGCATCGGAGGAATCCCAGGCAGGAGAGGACTCGTCAGACTTGCCAGTGACATGGCCTGCACGACTATTGGCTTTCCTGTGTAAGGTGGAAATTGACACTGAGGGAGTTGGTGGTGTGGTTTGCAGGAGCTTGGTTACAAGAGGAAGGGATTTAGTGGTCAGTGGACTGCTTCCGCTGTCATCAAAAGTTTTTGAACTTCTCACTGACTTCTGATGAATGCGGTCCAGGTGACGTATAAGGGAGGATGTTCATAGGTGGTTAACATCCTTACCCCTACTTATTATAGCTTGACAAAGGCAACACACGGCTTGACACCTGTTGTCCGCATTTGATTTGAAATAATTCCACACCGAAGAGGTGATTTTTTTTTGGATTTTGACCAGGCATGTCAATGGCCATATTCGTCCACACGGACAACAGGTGTATCCCCGGGTGCCTGACTTAAACAAACCACCTCACCATCAGAATCCTCCTTGTCAATTTCCTCCTCAGCACCAGCAACACCCATATCCTCATCCTGGTGTACTTCAACAGTGACATCTTCAATTTTACTATCAGGAAGTGGCCTGCGGGTGCTCCTTCCAGCACTTGCAGGGGGCGTGCAAATGGTGGAAGGCGCAAGCTCTTCCCGTCCAGTGTTGGGAAGATCAGGCATCGCAACCGACACAATTGGACTCTCCTTGGGGATTTGTGATTTAGAAGAACGCACAGTTCTTTGCTGTGCTTTTGTAAGCTTAAGTCTTTTCATTATTCTAGTGAGAGGATGAGTGCTTCCATCCTCATGTGAATCTGAACCACTAGCCATGAACATAGGCCAGGGCCTCAGCCGTTCCTTGCCACTCCGTGTCGTAAATGGCATATTGGCAAGTTTACGCTTCTCATCAGACGCTTTCAATTCTGATTTTTGGGTCATTTTACTGAACTTTTGTTTTTTGGATTTTACATGCTCTCTACTATGACATTGGGCATCGGCCTTGGCAGACGACGTTGATGGCATTTCATCGTCTCGGCCATGACTGGTGGCAGCAGCTTCAGCAAGAGGTGGAAGTGGATCTTGATCTTTCCCTATTTTAACCTCCACATTTTTGTTCTCCATTTTTTAATGTGTGGAATTATATGCCAGTATCACTAGCAATGGCCTACTACTATATATACTGCGCACAACTGAAATGCACCACAGGTATGGATGGATAGTATACTTGACGACACAGAGGTAGGTAGAGCAGTGGCCTTCCGTACCGTACTGCTATATTTATTGGTGGTCACTGTCAGCAAACTGCAAAACTAAAATGCACCACAGGTATAGAATCTAGATGGATAGTATACTTGACGACACAGAGGTAGGTAGAGCAGTGGCCTTCCGTACCGTACTGCTATATATACTGGTGGTCACTGTCAGCAAACTGCAAAACTAAAATGCACCACAGGTAAAGAATCTAGATGGATAGTATACTTGACGACACAGAGGTAGGTAGAGCAGTGGCCTTCCGTACCGTACTGCTATATATACTGGTGGTCACAGTCAGCAAACTGCAAAACTAAAATGCACCACAGTTATAGAATCTAGATGGATAGTATACTTGACGACACAGAGGTAGGTAGAGCAGTGGCCTTCCGTACCGTACTGCTATATATACTGGTGGTCACTGTCAGCAAACTGCAAAACTAAAATGCACCACAGGTATAGAATCTAGATGGATAGTATACTTGACGACACAGAGGTAGGTAGAGCACTGGCCTTCCGTACCGTACTGCTATATATACTGGTGGTCACTGTCAGCAAACTGCAAAACTAAAATGCACCACAGGTAAAGAATCTAGATGGATAGTATACTTGACGACACAGAGGTAGGTAGAGCAGTGGCCTTTTGCTGCTCCTCCATCCTCTGAAGCATATAGAGGGTTGAATTCCACCTCGTTACCACCTCTTGCTTCAGATGATGGCAGGGCAGGTTCAGGACTGTTTGCTGGTGCTCCAGTTTTCGGCACGCGGTGGCTGAATACCGAAAGTGGCCCGCAATTCTTCGGGCCACCAACAGCATCTCTTGCACGCCCCTGTCGTTTTTTTAAATAATTCTGCACCACCAAATTCAATGTATGTGCAAAACATGGGACGTGCTGGAATTTGCCCAGATGTAATACACGCACAATATTGGTGGCATTGTCCGATGTCACAAATCCCCAGGAGAGTCCAATTGGGGTAAGCCATTCTGCGATGATGTTCCTCAGTTTCCGTAAGAGGTTGTCAGCTGTGTGCCTCTTATGGAAAGCGGTGATACAAAGCGTAGCCTGCCTAGGAACGAGTTGTCGTTTGCGAGATGCTGCTACTGGTGCCGCCGCTGCTGTTCTTGCTGCGGGAGGCAATACATCTACCCAGTGGGCTGTCACAGTCATATAGTCCTGAGTCTGCCCTGCTCCACTTGTCCACATGTCCGTGGTTAAGTGGACATTGGGTACAACTGCATTTTTTAGGACACTGGTGACTCTTTTTCTGATGTCTGTGTACATTTTCGGTATCGCCTGCCTAGAGAAATGGAACCTAGATGGTATTTGGTACCGGGGACACAGTACCTCAATCAAGTCTCTAGTTGCCTGTGAATTAACGGTGGATACCGGACACACGTTTCTCACCACCCAGGCTGACAAGACCTGAGTTATCCGCTTTGCAGCAGGATGACTGCTGTGATATTTCATCTTCCTCGCAAAGGACTGTTGGACAGTCAATTGCTTACTGGAAGTAGTACAAGTGGTCTTCCGACTTCCCCTCTGGGATGACGATCGACTCCCAGCAGCTACAACAGCAGCGCCAGCAGCAGTAGGTGTTACACTCAAGGATGCATCGGAGAAATCCCAGGCAGGAGAGGACTCGTCAGACTTGCCAGTGACATGGCCTGCACGACTATTGGCTTTCCTTTGTAAGGTGGAAATTGACACTGAGGGAGTTGGTGGTGTGGTTTGCAGGAGCTTGGTTACAAGAGGAAGGGATTTAGTGGTCAGTGGACTGCTTCCGCTGTCATCAAAAGTTTTTGAACTTGTCACTGACTTCTGATGAATGCGGTCCAGGTGACGTATAAGGGAGGATGTTCCTAGGTGGTTAACGTCCTTACCCCTACTTATTACAGCTTGACAAAGGCAACACACGGCTTGACACCTGTTGTCCGCATTTGATTTGAAATAATTCCACACCGAAGAGGTGATTTTTTTTGTATTTTGACCAGGCATGTCAATGGCCATATTCGTCCACACGGACAACAGGTGTATCCCCGGGTGCCTGACTTAAACAAACCACCTCACCATCAGAATCCTCCTTGTCAATTTCCTCCTCAGCACCAGCAACACCCATATCCTCATCCTGGTGTACTTCAACAGTGACATCTTCAATTTTACTATCAGGAAGTGGCCTGCGGGTGCTCCTTCCAGCACTTGCAGGGGGCGTGCAAATGGTGGAAGGCGCAAGCTCTTCCCGTCCAGTGTTGGGAAGATCAGGCATCGCAACCGACACAATTGGACTCTCCTTGGGGATTTGTGATTTAGAAGAACGCACAGTTCTTTGCTGTGCTTTTGTAAGCTTAAGTCTTTTCATTATTCTAGTGAGAGGATGAGTGCTTCCATCCTCATGTGAATCTGAACCACTAGCCATGAACATAGGCCAGGGCCTCAGCCGTTCCTTGCCACTCCGTGTCGTAAATGGCATATTGGCAAGTTTACGCTTCTCATCAGACGCTTTCAATTCTGATTTTTGGGTCATTTAACTGAACTTTTGTTTTTTGGATTTTACATGCTCTCTACTATGACATTGGGCATCGGCCTTGGCAGACGACGTTGATGGCATTTCATCGTCTCGGCCATGACTGGTGGCAGCAGCTTCAGCAAGAGGTGGAAGTGGATCTTGATCTTTCCCTATTTTAACCTCCACATTTTTGTTCTCCATTTTTTAATGTGTGGAATTATATGCCAGTATCACTAGCAATGGCCTACTACTATATATACTGCGCACAACTGAAATGCACCACAGGTATGGATGGATAGTATACTTGACGACACAGAGGTAGGTAGAGCAGTGGCCTTCCGTACCGCACTGCTATATATATTGGTGGTCACTGTCAGCAAACTGCAAAACTAAAATGCACCACAGGTATAGAATCTAGATGGATAGTATACTTGACGACACAGAGGTATGTAGAGCAGTGGCCTTCCGTACCGTACTGCTATATATACTGGTGGTCACTGTCAGCAAACTGCAAAACTAAAATGCACCACAGGTAAAGAATCTAGATGGATAGTATACTTGACGACACAGAGGTAGGTAGAGCAGTGGCCTTCCGTACCGTACTGCTATATATACTGGTGGTCACTGTCAGCAAACTGCAAAACTAAAATGCACCACAGGTATAGAATCTAGATGGATAGTATACTTGACGACACAGAGGTAGGTAGAGCACTGGCCTTCCGTACCGTACTGCTATATATACTGGTGGTCACTGTCAGCAAACTGCAAAACTAAAATGCACCACAGGTAAAGAATCTAGATGGATAGTATACTTGACGACACAGAGGTAGGTAGAGCAGTGGCCTTTTGCTGCTCCTCCATCCTCTGAAGCATATAGAGGGTTGAATTCCACCTCGTTACCACCTCTTGCTTCAGATGATGGCAGGGCAGGTTCAGGACTGTTTGCTGGTGCTCCAGTTTTCGGCACGCGGTGGCTGAATACCGAAAGTGGCCCGCAATTCTTCGGGCCACCAACAGCATCTCTTGCACGCCCCTGTCGTTTTTTTAAATAATTCTGCACCACCAAATTCAATGTATGTGCAAAACATGGGACGTGCTGGAATTTGCCCAGATGTAATACACGCACAATATTGGTGGCATTGTCCGATGTCACAAATCCCCAGGAGAGTCCAATTGGGGTAAGCCATTCTGCGATGATGTTCCTCAGTTTCCGTAAGAGGTTGTCAGCTGTGTGCCTCTTATGGAAAGCGGTGATACAAAGCGTAGCCTGCCTAGGAACGAGTTGTCGTTTGCGAGATGCTGCTACTGGTGCCGCCGCTGCTGTTCTTGCTGCGGGAGGCAATACATCTACCCAGTGGGCTGTCACAGTCATATAGTCCTGAGTCTGCCCTGCTCCACTTGTCCACATGTCCGTGGTTAAGTGGACATTGGGTACAACTGCATTTTTTAGGACACTGGTGACTCTTTTTCTGATGTCTGTGTACATTTTCGGTATCGCCTGCCTAGAGAAATGGAACCTAGATGGTATTTGGTACCGGGGACACAGTACCTCAATCAAGTCTCTAGTTGCCTGTGAATTAACGGTGGATACCGGACACACGTTTCTCACCACCCAGGCTGACAAGACCTGAGTTATCCGCTTTGCAGCAGGATGACTGCTGTGATATTTCATCTTCCTCGCAAAGGACTGTTGGACAGTCAATTGCTTACTGGAAGTAGTACAAGTGGTCTTCCGACTTCCCCTCTGGAATGACGATCGACTCCCAGCAGCAACAACAGCAGCGCCAGCAGCAGTAGGCGTTACACTCAAGGATGCATCGGAGGAATCCCAGGCAGGAGAGGACTCGTCAGACTTGCCAGTGACATGGCCTGCACGACTATTGGCTTTCCTGTGTAAGGTGGAAATTGACACTGAGGGAGTTGGTGGTGTGGTTTGCAGGAGCTTGGTTACAAGAGGAAGGGATTTAGTGGTCAGTGGACTGCTTCCGCTGTCATCCAAAGTTTTTGAACTTGTCACTGACTTCTGATGAATGCGGTCCAGGTGACGTATAAGGGAGGATGTTCCTAGGTGGTTAACGTCCTTACCCCTACTTATTACAGCTTGACAAAGGCAACACACGGCTTGACACCTGTTGTCCGCATTTGATTTGAAATAATTCCACACCGAAGAGGTGATTTTTTTTGTATTTTGACCAGGCATGTCAATGGCCATATTCGTCCACACGGACAACAGGTGTATCCCCGGGTGCCTGACTTAAACAAACCACCTCACCATCAGAATCCTCCTTGTCAATTTCCTCCTCAGCACCAGCAACACCCATATCCTCATCCTGGTGTACTTCAACAGTGACATCTTCAATTTTACTATCAGGAAGTGGCCTGCGGGTGCTCCTTCCAGCACTTGCAGAGGGCGTGCAAATGGTGGAAGGCGCAAGCTCTTCCCGTCCAGTGTTGGGAAGATCAGGCATCGCAACCGACACAATTGGACTCTCCTTGGGGATTTGTGATTTAGAAGAACGCACAGTTCTTTGCTGTGCTTTTGTAAGCTTAAGTCTTTTCATTATTCTAGTGAGAGGATGAGTGCTTCCATCCTCATGTGAATCTGAACCACTAGCCATGAACATAGGCCAGGGCCTCAGCCGTTCCTTGCCACTCCGTGTCGTAAATGGCATATTGGCAAGTTTACGCTTCTCATCAGACGCTTTCAATTCTGATTTTTGGGTCATTTTACTGAACTTTTGTTTTTTGGATTTTACATGCTCTCTACTATGACATTGGGCATCGGCCTTGGCAGACGACGTTGATGGCATTTCATCGTCTCGGCCATGACTGGTGGCAGCAGCTTCAGCAAGAGGTGGAAGTGGATCTTGATCTTTCCCTATTTTAACCTCCCCATTTTTATTCTCCATTTTTTAATGTGTGGAATTATATGCCAGTATCACTAGCAATGGCCTACTACTATATATACTGCGCACAACTGAAATGCACCACAGGTATGGATGGATAGTATACTTGATGACACAGAGGTAGGTAGAGCAGTGGCCTTCCGTACCGTACTGCTATATATATTGGTGGTCACTGTCAGCAAACTGCAAAACTAAAATGCACCACAGGTATAGAATCTAGATGGATAGTATACTTGACGACACAGAGGTAGGTAGAGCAGTGGCCTTCCGTACCGTACTGCTATATATACTGGTGGTCACTGTCAGCAAACTGCAAAACTAAAATGCACCACAGGTATAGAATCTAGATGGATAGTATACTTGACGACACAGAGGTAGGTAGAGCAGTGGCCTTCCGTACCGTACTGCTATTTATACTGGTGGTCACTGTCAGCAAACTGCAAAACTAAAATGCACCACAGGTATAGAATCTAGATGGATAGTATACTTGACGACACAGAGGTAGGTAGAGCAGTGGCCTTCCGTACCGTACTGCTATATATACTGGTGGTCACTGTCAGCAAACTGCAAAACTAAAATGCACCACAGGTAAAGAATCTAGATGGATAGTATACTTGACGACACAGAGGTAGGTAGAGCAGTGGCCTTCCGTACCGTACTGCTATATATACTGGTGGTCACTGTCAGCAAACTGCAAAATTAAAATGCACCACAGGTATCGAATTTAGATGGATAGTATACTTGATGACACAGAGGTAGGTAGAGCAGTGGCCTTCCGTACCGTACTGCTATATATACTGGTGGTCACTGTCAGCAAACTGCAAAACTAAAATGCACCACAGGTATAGAATCTAGATGGATAGTATACTTGACGACACAGAGGTAGGTAGAGCAGTGGCCTTCCGTACCGTACTGCTATATATACTGGTGGTCACTGTCAGCAAACTGCAAAACTAAAATGCACCACAGGTATAGAATCTAGATGGATAGTATACTTGACGACACAGAGGTAGGTAGAGCAGTGGCCTTCCGTACCGTACTGCTATATATACTGGTGGTCACTGTCAGCAAACTGCAAAATTAAAATGCACCACAGGTAAAGAATCTAGATGGATAGCATACTTGACGACACAGAGGTAGGTAGAGCAGTGGCCTTCCGTACCGTACTGCTATATATACTGGTGGTCACAGTCAGCAAACTGCAAAACTAAAATGCACCACAGTTATAGAATCTAGATGCAGTGGCTTTCCGTACCGTACTGCTATAAATACTGGTGGTCACTGTCAGCAAACTGCAAAACTAAAATGCACCACAGATATAGAATCTAGATGGATAGTATACTTGACGACACAGAGGTAGGTAGAGCAGTGGCCTTCTGTACCGTACTGCTATATATACTGGTGGTCACTGTCAGCAAACTGCAAAACTAAAATGCACCACAGGTATAGAATCTAGATGGATAGTATACTTGACGACACAGAGGTAGGTAGAGCAGTGGCCTTCCGTACCGTACTGCAATATATACTGGTGGTCAATGTCAGCAAACTGCAAAATTAAAATGCACCACAGGTATCGAATTTAGATGGATAGTATACTTGACGACACAGAGGTAGGTAGAGCAGTGGCCTTCCGTACCGTACTGCTATATATACTGGTGGTCACTGTCAGCAAACTGCAAAACTAAAATGCACCACAGGTATAGAATCTAGATGGATAGTATACTTGACGACACAGAGGTAGGTAGAGCAGTGGCCTTCTGTACCGTACTGCTATATATACTGGTGGTCACTGTCAGCAAACTGCAAAACTAAAATGCACCACAGATATAGAATCTAGATGGATAGTATACTTGACGACACAGAGGTAGGTAGAGCAGTGGCCTTCTGTACCGTACTGCTATATATACTGGTGGTCACTGTCAGCAAACTGCAAAACTAAAATGCACCACAGGTATAGAATCTAGATGGATAGTATACTTGACGACACAGAGGTAGGTAGAGCAGTGGCCTTCCGTACCGTACTGCAATATATACTGGTGGTCAATGTCAGCAAACTGCAAAATTAAAATGCACCACAGGTATCGAATTTAGATGGATAGTATACTTGACAACACAGAGGTAGGTAGAGCAGTGGCCTTCCGTACCGTACTGCTATATATACTGGTGGTCACAGTCAGCAAACTGCAAAACTAAAATGCACCACAGTTATAGAATCTAGATGGATAGTATACTTGACGACACAGAGGTAGGTAGAGCAGTGGCCTTCCGTACCGTACTGCTATATATACTGGTGGTCACTGTCAGCAAACTGCAAAACTAAAATGCACCACAGGTATAGAATCTAGATGGATAGTATACTTGACGACACAGAGGTAGGTAGAGCAGTGGCCTTCCGTACCGTACTGCTATATATACTGGTGGTCACTGTCAGCAAACTGCAAAACTAAAATGCACCACAGGTATAGAATCTAGATGGATAGTATACTTGACGACACAGAGGTAGGTAGAGCAGTGGCCTTCCGTACCGTACTGCTATATATACTGGTGGTCACTGTCAGCAAACTGCAAAACTAAAATGCACCACAGGTAAAGAATCTAGATGGATAGTATACTTGACGACACAGAGGTAGGTAGAGCAGTGGCCTTCCATACCGTACTGCTATATATACTGGTGGTCACAGTCAGCAAACTGCAAAACTAAAATGCACCACAGTTATAGAATCTAGATGGATAGTATACTTGATGACACAGAGGTAGGTAGAGCAGTGGCCTTCCGTACCGTACTGCTATTTATACTGGTGGTCACTGTCAGCAAACTGCAAAACTAAAATGCACCACAGGTATAGAATCTAGATGGATAGTATACTTGACGACACAGAGGTAGGTAGAGCAGTGGCCTTCCGTACCGTACTGCTATATATACTGGTGGTCACTGTCAGCAAACTGCAAAACTAAAATGCACCACAGGTAAAGAATCTAGATGGATAGTATACTTGACGACACAGAGGTAGGTAGAGCAGTGGCCTTCCGTACCGTACTGCTATATATACTGGTGGTCACTGTCAGCAAACTGCAAAATTAAAATGCACCACAGGTATCGAATTTAGATGGATAGTATACTTGATGACACAGAGGTAGGTAGAGCAGTGGCCTTCCGTACCGTACTGCTATATATACTGGTGGTCACTGTCAGCAAACTGCAAAACTAAAATGCACCACAGGTATAGAATCTAGATGGATAGTATACTTGACGACACAGAGGTAGGTAGAGCAGTGGCCTTCCGTACCGTACTGCTATATATACTGGTGGTCACTGTCAGCAAACTGCAAAACTAAAATGCACCACAGGTATAGAATCTAGATGGATAGTATACTTGACGACACAGAGGTAGGTAGAGCAGTGGCCTTCCGTACCGTACTGCTATATATACTGGTGGTCACTGTCAGCAAACTGCAAAATTAAAATGCACCACAGGTAAAGAATCTAGATGGATAGCATACTTGACGACACAGAGGTAGGTAGAGCAGTGGCCTTCCGTACCGTACTGCTATATATACTGGTGGTCACAGTCAGCAAACTGCAAAACTAAAATGCACCACAGTTATAGAATCTAGATGCAGTGGCTTTCCGTACCGTACTGCTATATATACTGGTGGTCACTGTCAGCAAACTGCAAAACTAAAATGCACCACAGATATAGAATCTAGATGGATAGTATACTTGACGACACAGAGGTAGGTAGAGCAGTGGCCTTCTGTACCGTACTGCTATATATACTGGTGGTCACTGTCAGCAAACTGCAAAACTAAAATGCACCACAGGTATAGAATCTAGATGGATAGTATACTTGACGACACAGAGGTAGGTAGAGCAGTGGCCTTCCGTACCGTACTGCAATATATACTGGTGGTCAATGTCAGCAAACTGCAAAATTAAAATGCACCACAGGTATCGAATTTAGATGGATAGTATACTTGACGACACAGAGGTAGGTAGAGCAGTGGCCTTCCGTACCGTACTGCTATATATACTGGTGGTCACTGTCAGCAAACTGCAAAACTAAAATGCACCACAGGTATAGAATCTAGATGGATAGTATACTTGACGACACAGAGGTAGGTAGAGCAGTGGCCTTCTGTACCGTACTGCTATATATACTGGTGGTCACTGTCAGCAAACTGCAAAACTAAAATGCACCACAGATATAGAATCTAGATGGATAGTATACTTGACGACACAGAGGTAGGTAGAGCAGTGGCCTTCTGTACCGTACTGCTATATATACTGGTGGTCACTGTCAGCAAACTGCAAAACTAAAATGCACCACAGGTATAGAATCTAGATGGATAGTATACTTGACGACACAGAGGTAGGTAGAGCAGTGGCCTTCCGTACCGTACTGCAATATATACTGGTGGTCAATGTCAGCAAACTGCAAAATTAAAATGCACCACAGGTATCGAATTTAGATGGATAGTATACTTGACAACACAGAGGTAGGTAGAGCAGTGGCCTTCCGTACCGTACTGCTATATATACTGGTGGTCACAGTCAGCAAACTGCAAAACTAAAATGCACCACAGTTATAGAATCTAGATGGATAGTATACTTGACGACACAGAGGTAGGTAGAGCAGTGGCCTTCCGTACCGTACTGCTATATATACTGGTGGTCACTGTCAGCAAACTGCAAAACTAAAATGCACCACAGGTATAGAATCTAGATGGATAGTATACTTGACGACACAGAGGTAGGTAGAGCAGTGGCCTTCCGTACCGTACTGCTATATATACTGGTGGTCACTGTCAGCAAACTGCAAAACTAAAATGCACCACAGGTAAGGAATCTAGATGGATAGTATACTTGACGACACAGAGGTAGGTAGAGCAGTGGCCTTTTGCTGCTCCTCCATCCTCTGAAGCATATAGAGGGTTGAATTCCACCTCGTTACCACCTCTTGCTTCAGATGATGGCAGGGCAGGTTCAGGACTGTTTGCTGGTGCTCCAGCTTTCGGCACGCGGTGGCAGAATACCTTAAGTGGCCCGCAATACTTCGGGCCACCAACAGCATCTCTTGCACGCCCCTGTCGTTTTTTAAATAATTCTGCACCACCAAATTCAATGTATGTGCAAAACATGGGACGTGCTGGAATTTGCCCAGATGTAATACACGCACAATATTGGTGGCATTGTCCGATGTCACAAATCCCCAGGAGAGTCCAATTGGGGTAAGCCATTCTGCGATGATGTTCCTCAGTTTCCGTAAGAGGTTGTCAGCTGTGTGCCTCTTATGGAAAGCGGTGATACAAAGCGTAGCCTGCCTAGGAACGAGTTGTCGTTTGCGAGATGCTGCTACTGGTGCCACCGCTGCTGTTCTTGCTGCGGGAGGCAATACATCTACCCAGTGGGCTGTCACAGTCATATAGTCCTGAGTCTGCCCTGCTCCACTTGTCCACATGTCCGTGGTGAAGTGGACATTGGGTACAACTGCATTTTTTAGGACACTGGTGACTCTTTTTCTGATGTCTGTGTACATTTTCGGTATCGCCTGCCTAGAGAAATGGAACCTAGATGGTATTTGGTACCGGGGACACAGTACCTCAATCAAGTCTCTAGTTGCCTGTGAATTAACGGTGGATACCGGACACACGTTTCTCACCACCCAGGCTGACAAGACCTGAGTTATCCGCTTTGCAGCAGGATGACTGCTGTGATATTTCATCTTCCTCGCAAAGGACTGTTGGACAGTCAATTGCTTACTGGAAGTAGTACAAGTGGTCTTCCGACTTCCCCTCTGGGATGACGATCGACTCCCAGCAGCAACAACAGCAGCGCCAGCAGCAGTCGGCGTTACACTCAAGGATGCATCGGAGGAATCCCAGGCAGGAGAGGACTCGTCAGACTTGCCAGTGACATGGCCTGCACGACTATTGGCTTTCCTGTGTAAGGTGGAAATTGACACTGAGGGAGTTGGTGGTGTGGTTTGCAGGAGCTTGGTTACAAGAGGAAGGGATTTAGTGGTCAGTGGACTGCTTCCGCTGTCATCAAAAGTTTTTGAACTTCTCACTGACTTCTGATGAATGCGGTCCAGGTGACGTATAAGGGAGGATGTTCATAGGTGGTTAACATCCTTACCCCTACTTATTACAGCTTGACAAAGGCAACACACGGCTTGACACCTGTTGTCCGCATTTGATTTGAAATAATTCCACACCGAAGAGGTGATTTTTTTTTGTATTTTGACCAGGCATGTCAATGGCCATATTCGTCCACACGGACAACAGGTGTATCCCCGGGTGCCTGACTTAAACAAACCACCTCACCATCAGAATCCTCCTTGTCAATTTCCTCCTCAGCACCAGCAACACCCATATCCTCATCCTGGTGTACTTCAACAGTGACATCTTCAATTTTACTATCAGGAAGTGGCCTGCGGGTGCTCCTTCCAGCACTTGCAGGGGGCGTGCAAATGGTGGAAGGCGCAAGCTCTTCCCGTCCAGTGTTGGGAAGATCAGGCATCGCAACCGACACAATTGGACTCTCCTTGGGGATTTGTGATTTAGAAGAACGCACAGTTCTTTGCTGTGCTTTTGTAAGCTTAAGTCTTTTCATTATTCTAGTGAGAGGATGAGTGCTTCCATCCTCATGTGAATCTGAACCACTAGCCATGAACATAGGCCAGGGCCTCAGCCGTTCCTTGCCACTCCGTGTCGTAAATGGCATATTGGCAAGTTTACGCTTCTCATCAGACGCTTTCAATTCTGATTTTTGGGTCATTTTACTGAACTTTTGTTTTTTGGATTTTACATGCTCTCTACTATGACATTGGGCATCGGCCTTGGCAGACGACGTTGATGGCATTTCATCGTCTCGGCCATGACTGGTGGCAGCAGCTTCAGCAAGAGGTGGAAGTGGATCTTGATCTTTCCCTATTTTAACCTCCACATTTTTGTTCTCCATTTTTTAATGTGTGGAATTATATGCCAGTATCACTAGCAATGGCCTACTACTATATATACTGCGCACAACTGAAATGCACCACAGGTATGGATGGATAGTATACTTGACGACACAGAGGTAGGTAGAGCAGTGGCCTTCCGTACCGTACTGCTATATTTATTGGTGGTCACTGTCAGCAAACTGCAAAACTAAAATGCACCACAGGTATAGAATCTAGATGGATAGTATACTTGACGACACAGAGGTAGGTAGAGCAGTGGCCTTCCGTACCGTACTGCTATATATACTGGTGGTCACTGTCAGCAAACTGCAAAACTAAAATGCACCACAGGTAAAGAATCTAGATGGATAGTATACTTGACGACACAGAGGTAGGTAGAGCAGTGGCCTTCCGTACCGTACTGCTATATATACTGGTGGTCACAGTCAGCAAACTGCAAAACTAAAATGCACCACAGTTATAGAATCTAGATGGATAGTATACTTGACGACACAGAGGTAGGTAGAGCAGTGGCCTTCCGTACCGTACTGCTATATATACTGGTGGTCACTGTCAGCAAACTGCAAAACTAAAATGCACCACAGGTATAGAATCTAGATGGATAGTATACTTGACGACACAGAGGTAGGTAGAGCACTGGCCTTCCGTACCGTACTGCTATATATACTGGTGGTCACTGTCAGCAAACTGCAAAACTAAAATGCACCACAGGTAAAGAATCTAGATGGATAGTATACTTGACGACACAGAGGTAGGTAGAGCAGTGGCCTTTTGCTGCTCCTCCATCCTCTGAAGCATATAGAGGGTTGAATTCCACCTCGTTACCACCTCTTGCTTCAGATGATGGCAGGGCAGGTTCAGGACTGTTTGCTGGTGCTCCAGTTTTCGGCACGCGGTGGCTGAATACCGAAAGTGGCCCGCAATTCTTCGGGCCACCAACAGCATCTCTTGCACGCCCCTGTCGTTTTTTTAAATAATTCTGCACCACCAAATTCAATGTATGTGCAAAACATGGGACGTGCTGGAATTTGCCCAGATGTAATACACGCACAATATTGGTGGCATTGTCCGATGTCACAAATCCCCAGGAGAGTCAAATTGGGGTAAGCCATTCTGCGATGATGTTCCTCAGTTTCCGTAAGAGGTTGTCAGCTGTGTGCCTCTTATGGAAAGCGGTGATACAAAGCGTAGCCTGCCTAGGAACGAGTTGTCGTTTGCGAGATGCTGCTACTGGTGCCGCCGCTGCTGTTCTTGCTGCGGGAGGCAATACATCTACCCAGTGGGCTGTCACAGTCATATAGTCCTGAGTCTGCCCTGCTCCACTTGTCCACATGTCCGTGGTTAAGTGGACATTGGGTACAACTGCATTTTTTAGGACACTGGTGACTCTTTTTCTGATGTCTGTGTACATTTTCGGTATCGCCTGCCTAGAGAAATGGAACCTAGATGGTATTTGGTACCGGGGACACAGTACCTCAATCAAGTCTCTAGTTGCCTGTGAATTAACGGTGGATACCGGACACACGTTTCTCACCACCCAGGCTGACAAGACCTGAGTTATCCGCTTTGCAGCAGGATGACTGCTGTGATATTTCATCTTCCTCGCAAAGGACTGTTGGACAGTCAATTGCTTACTGGAAGTAGTACAAGTGGTCTTCCGACTTCCCCTCTGGGATGACGATCGACTCCCAGCAGCTACAACAGCAGCGCCAGCAGCAGTAGGTGTTACACTCAAGGATGCATCGGAGAAATCCCAGGCAGGAGAGGACTCGTCAGACTTGCCAGTGACATGGCCTGCACGACTATTGGCTTTCCTGTGTAAGGTGGAAATTGACACTGAGGGAGTTGGTGGTGTGGTTTGCAGGAGCTTGGTTACAAGAGGAAGGGATTTAGTGGTCAGTGGACTGCTTCCGCTGTCATCAAAAGTTTTTGAACTTGTCACTGACTTCTGATGAATGCGGTCCAGGTGACGTATAAGGGAGGATGTTCCTAGGTGGTTAACGTCCTTACCCCTACTTATTACAGCTTGACAAAGGCAACACACGGCTTGACACCTGTTGTCCGCATTTGATTTGAAATAATTCCACACCGAAGAGGTGATTTTTTTTGTATTTTGACCAGGCATGTCAATGGCCATATTCGTCCACACGGACAACAGGTGTATCCCCGGGTGCCTGACTTAAACAAACCACCTCACCATCAGAATCCTCCTTGTCAATTTCCTCCTCAGCACCAGCAACACCCATATCCTCATCCTGGTGTACTTCAACAGTGACATCTTCAATTTTACTATCAGGAAGTGGCCTGCGGGTGCTCCTTCCAGCACTTGCAGGGGGCGTGCAAATGGTGGAAGGCGCAAGCTCTTCCCGTCCAGTGTTGGGAAGATCAGGCATCGCAACCGACACAATTGGACTCTCCTTGGGGATTTGTGATTTAGAAGAACGCACAGTTCTTTGCTGTGCTTTTGTAAGCTTAAGTCTTTTCATTATTCTAGTGAGAGGATGAGTGCTTCCATCCTCATGTGAATCTGAACCACTAGCCATGAACATAGGCCAGGGCCTCAGCCGTTCCTTGCCACTCCGTGTCGTAAATGGCATATTGGCAAGTTTACGCTTCTCATCAGACGCTTTCAATTCTGATTTTTGGGTCATTTTACTGAACTTTTGTTTTTTGGATTTTACATGCTCTCTACTATGACATTGGGCATCGGCCTTGGCAGACGACGTTGATGGCATTTCATCGTCTCGGCCATGACTGGTGGCAGCAGCTTCAGCAAGAGGTGGAAGTGGATCTTGATCTTTCCCTATTTTAACCTCCACATTTTTGTTCTCCATTTTTTAATGTGTGGAATTATATGCCAGTATCACTAGCAATGGCCTACTACTATATATACTGCGCACAACTGAAATGCACCACAGGTATGGATGGATAGTATACTTGACGACACAGAGGTAGGTAGAGCAGTGGCCTTCTGTACTGCACTGCTATATATATTGGTGGTCACTGTCAGCAAACTGCAAAACTAAAATGCACCACAGGTATAGAATCTAGATGGATAGTATACTTGACGACACAGAGGTAGGTAGAGCAGTGGCCTTCTGTACCGTACTGCTATATATACTGGTGGTCACTGTCAGCAAACTGCAAAACTAAAATGCACCACAGGTAAAGAATCTAGATGGATAGTATACTTGACGACACAGAGGTAGGTAGAGCAGTGGCCTTCCGTACCGTACTGCTATATATACTGGTGGTCACTGTCAGCAAACTGCAAAACTAAAATGCACCACAGGTAAAGAATCTAGATGGATAGTATACTTGACGACACAGAGGTAGGTAGAGCAGTGGCCTTTTGCTGCTCCTCCATCCTCTGAAGCATATAGAGGGTTGAATTCCACCTCGTTACCACCTCTTGCTTCAGATGATGGCAGGGCAGGTTCAGGACTGTTTGCTGGTGCTCCAGTTTTCGGCACGCGGTGGCTGAATACCGAAAGTGGCCCGCAATTCTTCGGGCCACCAACAGCATCTCTTGCACGCCCCTGTCGTTTTTTTAAATAATTCTGCACCACCAAATTCAATGTATGTGCAAAACATGGGACGTGCTGGAATTTGCCCAGATGTAATACACGCACAATATTGGTGGCATTGTCCGATGTCACAAATCCCCAGGAGAGTCCAATTGGGGTAAGCCATTCTGCGATGATGTTCCTCAGTTTCCGTAAGAGGTTGTCAGCTGTGTGCCTCTTATGGAAAGCGGTGATACAAAGCGTAGCCTGCCTAGGAACGAGTTGTCGTTTGCGAGATGCTGCTACTGGTGCCGCCGCTGCTGTTCTTGCTGCGGGAGGCAATACATCTACCCAGTGGGCTGTCACAGTCATATAGTCCTGAGTCTGCCCTGCTCCACTTGTCCACATGTCCGTGGTTAAGTGGACATTGGGTACAACTGCATTTTTTAGGACACTGGTGACTCTTTTTCTGATGTCTGTGTACATTTTCGGTATCGCCTGCCTAGAGAAATGGAACCTAGATGGTATTTGGTACCGGGGACACAGTACCTCAATCAAGTCTCTAGTTGCCTGTGAATTAACGGTGGATACCGGACACACGTTTCTCACCACCCAGGCTGACAAGACCTGAGTTATCCGCTTTGCAGCAGGATGACTGCTGTGATATTTCATCTTCCTCGCAAAGGACTGTTGGACAGTCAATTGCTTACTGGAAGTAGTACAAGTGGTCTTCCGACTTCCCCTCTGGAATGACGATCGACTCCCAGCAGCAACAACAGCAGCGCCAGCAGCAGTAGGCGTTACACTCAAGGATGCATCGGAGGAATCCCAGGCAGGAGAGGACTCGTCAGACTTGCCAGTGACATGGCCTGCACGACTATTGGCTTTCCTGTGTAAGGTGGAAATTGACACTGAGGGAGTTGGTGGTGTGGTTTGCAGGAGCTTGGTTACAAGAGGAAGGGATTTAGTGGTCAGTGGACTGCTTCCGCTGTCATCCAAAGTTTTTGAACTTGTCACTGACTTCTGATGAATGCGGTCCAGGTGACGTATAAGGGAGGATGTTCCTAGGTGGTTAACGTCCTTACCCCTACTTATTACAGCTTGACAAAGGCAACACACGGCTTGACACCTGTTGTCCGCATTTGATTTGAAATAATTCCACACCGAAGAGGTGATTTTTTTTGTATTTTGACCAGGCATGTCAATGGCCATATTCGTCCACACGGACAACAGGTGTATCCCCGGGTGCCTGACTTAAACAAACCACCTCACCATCAGAATCCTCCTTGTCAATTTCCTCCTCAGCACCAGCAACATCCATATCCTCATCCTGGTGTACTTCAACAGTGACATCTTCAATTTTACTATCAGGAAGTGGCCTGCGGGTGCTCCTTCCAGCACTTGCAGAGGGCGTGCAAATGGTGGAAGGCGCAAGCTCTTCCCGTCCAGTGTTGGGAAGATCAGGCATCGCAACCGACACAATTGGACTCTCCTTGGGGATTTGTGATTTAGAAGAACGCACAGTTCTTTGCTGTGCTTTTGTAAGCTTAAGTCTTTTCATTATTCTAGTGAGAGGATGAGTGCTTCCATCCTCATGTGAATCTGAACCACTAGCCATGAACATAGGCCAGGGCCTCAGCCGTTCCTTGCCACTCCGTGTCGTAAATGGCATATTGGCAAGTTTACGCTTCTCATCAGACGCTTTCAATTCTGATTTTTGGGTCATTTTACTGAACTTTTGTTTTTTGGATTTTACATGCTCTCTACTATGACATTGGGCATCGGCCTTGGCAGACGACGTTGATGGCATTTCATCGTCTCGGCCATGACTGGTGGCAGCAGCTTCAGCAAGAGGTGGAAGTGGATCTTGATCTTTCCCTATTTTAACCTCCCCATTTTTATTCTCCATTTTTTAATGTGTGGAATTATATGCCAGTATCACTAGCAATGGCCTACTACTATATATACTGCGCACAACTGAAATGCACCACAGGTATGGATGGATAGTATACTTGATGACACAGAGGTAGGTAGAGCAGTGGCCTTCCGTACCGTACTGCTATATATATTGGTGGTCACTGTCAGCAAACTGCAAAACTAAAATGCACCACAGGTATAGAATTTAGATGGATAGTATACTTGACGACACAGAGGTAGGTAGAGCAGTGGCCTTCCGTACCGTACTGCTATATATACTGGTGGTCACTGTCAGCAAACTGCAAAACTAAAATGCACCACAGGTATAGAATCTAGATGGATAGTATACTTGACGACACAGAGGTAGGTAGAGCAGTGGCCTTCCGTACCGTACTGCTATATATACTGGTGGTCACTGTCAGCAAACTGCAAAACTAAAATGCACCACAGGTAAAGAATCTAGATGGATAGTATACTTGACGACACAGAGGTAGGTAGAGCAGTGGCCTTCCATACCGTACTGCTATATATACTGGTGGTCACAGTCAGCAAACTGCAAAACTAAAATGCACCACAGTTATAGAATCTAGATGGATAGTATACTTGATGACACAGAGGTAGGTAGAGCAGTGGCCTTCCGTACCGTACTGCTATTTATACTGGTGGTCACTGTCAGCAAACTGCAAAACTAAAATGCACCACAGGTATAGAATCTAGATGGATAGTATACTTGACGACACAGAGGTAGGTAGAGCAGTGGCCTTCCGTACCGTACTGCTATATATACTGGTGGTCACTGTCAGCAAACTGCAAAACTAAAATGCACCACAGGTAAAGAATCTAGATGGATAGTATACTTGACGACACAGAGGTAGGTAGAGCAGTGGCCTTCCGTACCGTACTGCTATATATACTGGTGGTCACTGTCAGCAAACTGCAAAATTAAAATGCACCACAGGTATCGAATTTAGATGGATAGTATACATGATGACACAGAGGTAGGTAGAGCAGTGGCCTTCCGTACCGTACTGCTATATATACTGGTGGTCACTGTCAGCAAACTGCAAAACTAAAATGCACCACAGGTATAGAATCTAGATGGATAGTATACTTGACGACACAGAGGTAGGTAGAGCAGTGGCCTTCCGTACCGTACTGCTATATATACTGGTGGTCACTGTCAGCAAACTGCAAAACTAAAATGCACCACAGGTATAGAATCTAGATGGATAGTATACTTGACGACACAGAGGTAGGTAGAGCAGTGGCCTTCCGTACCGTACTGCTATATATACTGGTGGTCACTGTCAGCAAACTGCAAAATTAAAATGCACCACAGGTAAAGAATCTAGATGGATAGCATACTTGACGACACAGAGGTAGGTAGAGCAGTGGCCTTCCGTACCGTACTGCTATATATACTGGTGGTCACAGTCAGCAAACTGCAAAACTAAAATGCACCACAGTTATAGAATCTAGATGCAGTGGCTTTCCGTACCGTACTGCTATATATACTGGTGGTCACTGTCAGCAAACTGCAAAACTAAAATGCACCACAGATATAAAATCTAGATGGATAGTATACTTGACGACACAGAGGTAGGTAGAGCAGTGGCCTTCTGTACCGTACTGCTATATATACTGGTGGTCACTGTCAGCAAACTGCAAAACTAAAATGCACCACAGGTATAGAATCTAGATGGATAGTATACTTGACGACACAGAGGTAGGTAGAGCAGTGGCCTTCCGTACCGTACTGCAATATATACTGGTGGTCAATGTCAGCAAACTGCAAAATTAAAATGCACCACAGGTATCGAATTTAGATGGATAGTATACTTGACGACACAGAGGTAGGTAGAGCAGTGGCCTTCCGTACCGTACTGCTATATATACTGGTGGTCACTGTCAGCAAACTGCAAAACTAAAATGCACCACAGGTATAGAATCTAGATGGATAGTATACTTGACGACACAGAGGTAGGTAGAGCAGTGGCCTTCTGTACCGTACTGCTATATATACTGGTGGTCACTGTCAGCAAACTGCAAAACTAAAATGCACCACAGATATAGAATCTAGATGGATAGTATACTTGACGACACAGAGGTAGGTAGAGCAGTGGCCTTCTGTACCGTACTGCTATATATACTGGTGGTCACTGTCAGCAAACTGCAAAACTAAAATGCACCACAGGTATAGAATCTAGATGGATAGTATACTTGACGACACAGAGGTAGGTAGAGCAGTGGCCTTCCGTACCGTACTGCAATATATACTGGTGGTCAATGTCAGCAAACTGCAAAATTAAAATGCACCACAGGTATCGAATTTAGATGGATAGTATACTTGACGACACAGAGGTAGGTAGAGCAGTGGCCTTCCGTACCGTACTGCTATATATACTGGTGGTCACTGTCAGCAAACTGCAAAACTAAAATGCACCACAGGTATAGAATCTAGATGGATAGTATACTTGACGACACAGAGGTAGGTAGAGCAGAGGCCTTCCATACCGTACTGCTTTATATACTGGTGGTCACTGTCAGCAAACTGCAAAACTAAAATGCACCACAGGTATAGAATCTAGATGGATAGTATACTTGACGACACAGAGGTAGGTAGAGCAGTGGCCTTCCGTACCGTACTGCTATATATACTGGTGGTCACTGTCAGCAAACTGCAAAACTAAAATGCACCACAGGTATAGAATCTAGATGGATAGTATACTTGATGACACAGAGGTAGGTAGAGCAGTGGCCTTCCGTACCGTACTGCTGTATATACTGGTGGTCACTGTCAGCAAACTGCAAAACTAAAATGCACCACAGGTATAGAATCTAGATGGATAGTATACTTGACGACACAGAGGTAGGTAGAGCAGTGGCCTTCCGTACCGTACTGCTATATATACTGGTGGTCAATGTCAGCAAACTGCAAAATTAAAATGCACCACAGGTATCGAATTTAGATGGATAGTATACTTGACAACACAGAGGTAGGTAGAGCAGTGGCCTTCCGTACCGTACTTCTATATATACTGGTGGTCACTGTCAGCAAACTGCAAAACTAAAATGCACCACAGATATAGAATCTAGATGGATAGTATACTTGACGACACAGAGGTAGGTAGAGCAGTGGCCTTCCGTACCGTACTGCTATATATACTGGTGGTCACTGTCAGCAAACTGCAAAACTAAAATGCACCACAGGTATAGAATCTAGATGGATAGTATACTTGACGACACAGAGGTAGGTAGAGCAGTGGCCTTCCGTACCGTACTGCTATATATACTGGTGGTCACTGTCAGCAAACTGCAAAACTAAAATGCACCACAGGTATAGAATCTAGATGGATAGTATATTTGACGACACAGAGGTAGGTAGAGCAGTGGCCTTCCGTACCGTACTGCTATATATACTGGTGGTCACTGTCAGCAAACTGCAAAACTAAAATGCACCACAGGTATAGAATCTAGATGGATAGTATACTTGACGACACAGAGGTAGGTAGAGCAGTGGCCTTCCGTACCGTACTGCTATATATACTGGTGGTCACTGTCAGCAAACTGCAAAACTAAAATGCACCACAGGTATAGAATCTAGATGGATAGTATACATGACGACACAGAGGTAGGTAGAGCAGTGGCCTTCCGTACCGTACTGCTATTTATACTGGTGGTCACTGTCAGCAAACTGCAAAACTAAAATGCACCACAGGTATAGAATCTAGATGGATAGTATACTTGACGACACAGAGGTAGGTAGAGCAGTGGCCTTCCGTACCGTACTGCTATATATACTGGTGGTCACTGTCAGCAAACTGCAAAACTAAAATGCACCACAGGTATAGAATCTAGATGGATAGTATACTTGATGACACAGAGGTAGGTAGAGCAGTAGCCTTCCGTACCATACTGCTATATATACTAGTGGTCACTGTCAGCAAACTGCAAAACTAAAATGCACCACAGGTATAGAATCTAGATGGATAGTATACTTGACGACACAGAGGTAGGTAGAGCAGTGGCCTTCCGTACCGTACTGCTATATATACTGGTGGTCACTGTCAGCAAAACTCTGCACTGTACTCCTTCTATATAATACTGGTGGTCCCCAGTCCCCACAATAAAGCAGTGTGAGCACAGATATATGCAGCACACTGAGCACAGATATGGAGCGTTTTTCAGGCAGAGAACGGATAAAACTGGTGGTCACTGATCAGCAAAACTCTGCACTGTACTCCTCCTATATAATACAGCTGCTCCCCAGTCCCCATAATAAAGCAGTGTGAGCACAGATATATGCAGCACACTGAGCACAGATATGGAGCGTTTTTCAGGCAGAGAACGGATAAAACTGGTGGTCACTGATCAGCAAAACTCTGCACTGTACTTCTCCTATATAATACAGCCGCTCCCCAGTCCCCACAATTAAGCAATAAGCACAAATATTTGCAGCAACATTAATAAACGGAGAGGACGCCAGCCACGTCCTCTCCCTAACATTTCCAATGCACGAGTGAAAATGTCGGCGACGCGCGGCTCCTTATATAGAATACGAATCTCGCGAGAATCCGACCGTGGGATGATGACGTTCGGGCACGCTCGGGTTAACCGAGCCATACAGAAGAATCCGAGTATGCCTCGGACCCGTGTAAAACGGGTGAAGTTCGGGGGGGTTCGGTTTCCGAGGAACCGAACCCGCTCATCACTAGTAATCATAAATAGATGTTTGGCCATTTTTATTGCCAAAACCATAACTCAGAATGTGTCTGTCTCCTTGACACAAACAAACATACCCTCGCTTTATGCAAAACAAATGTCGCATGTGTATTGTGTGTATTTTAAAACTCAAAACAACAGACTATGAGTGGCATGCATTAAGTCTGGATAAGTTATCGTAAACTTACAGTGCTAATTTATTACAAGCACACATAATCCATTTAGTATTTTACTTTATCATTGTGTGTAACGTCCTAATGCACAGGTTCACAAACTCGGCCCTCAGGACCCCACACAGTGCATGTTTTTCACGTAACCCAGTAGAAGCACAGGTGTATGAATTACTCACAGACATATGTTAAAAGGTTCACAGGTGGAGCTAATTATGTCACTTGTGATTCTGTGAGTAGACCTGCAAAACATGCACTGTGTGGGGTCCTGAGGGCCGAGTTTGAGAACCTGTGTTCCAAAAAAACACTCCTCAACATATAATATGTTAGCCTTGAGGAATACATGTGTCCCTATGTTTGATGCTCCATCATATTTAAGGGACACAAACTTACTGTCATCAAAAATAATTTATTTCCTAATGTTTGCTGCAGTAAACTTGATGATTTGTAAGTAAATACACAGTTTGCCACATATATACATTATTATACACATTCTTCGTTTTTTTGTTAAAAAGTTCTTATTTGTTGGTTTCTGCATCATGTGTAATAACATTCTTACTAATTTTTAACACACACAAACATGTCCCAACAATAATGACATTCATTTTGTCAATGTTTTTTTAAAAATTCAATGCCAACATATTGAAAGCTTTTTATGCAATTCAATTGTGTTATTCTTGTAATGTTGTATAGAGAAGAAAGGTAAAATAGTTAACAATAACATTGTAATTTGGATTGTCTGCAGGATATGAGAATGATTGGAATCTAGAAAGAGCAATGATTAGAAAAAAATCAAGTGGTCTGGTTACTTCCTGCTAACATGTATGTGGCTGCCTGGCAATGATTGTGTGTGCAGGAGAGGAGAATGATTGGAATCTAGAAAGAGTAATGATTAGAAAAAAATCAAGTGGTCTGGTTACTTCCTGCTAACATGTATGTGCGGCTCCATCAACATTTCCCTCCTCCAATACAAAAAAAGATGGTAAAGAATAAATGTGCGTACAAATTTTATGTTGTTGTTTGTACCACTTATAATTAATGATGATGTATAAATTGTCAAGGGGCTAAGTGTTATATATATTTTGCCAAACATACACTTACTATTTAGAGTTACTTATCAGAAATGTCTAATTTGTATTTTTTTCCAGTTTTTTTGGGTGGCTGCTTGTCCTGCCCTTTGCCTTTAGCACTGTCATGTTGTCGTGCTCTGGTGGAGCGTCTTGGTGGTGATGAGACTGGCATGATACTTGGAGTAGTCATACCAGAACTGCTGCTTGTTTGCTGTTGGTGCATGGATCTGAGTGTTTCATTCAGGTTAGTGAGGGTGGCATTGAGTTAACGTGTAGCAGCATATTGATTGTCTACAATTCGGAATAAACTTTCATTAATCTTTTGATTGTTTTGAAAAATGTTCATATAACTTTGCTGTTGTCTGTGCTGTTCTTCCATTAGTCTGTGCTGTTCTTCCATTATGCGCTGTAAGTTGCCCATGACCTGTGTAATGTCTGTACGCATGAGTTCCATGGTATTGGCAATTCTGGTTGTTTGTTCATTTTGTCTACTCATATTTCTTGATATTCTTCTGAGGTGACATGGTAGGCTTGCAAACATTTGTGTCTGCCTGCACAGGCAATCTTTATTAGTGGCCTGCTGTCTAGCCCAAATGGTCCAAAACACCTGATCAGGCCCTTGTGTTACTGGTGTTGTTGGGCTGTGTTGTGGTGGTGGTGGTGTGCTTTGCTGTGGTGGTGTACTCACAGGTGCTGGGGGGCTCATTCCTTGGCTTAATGGCTGCATTTCTAAGATGATTGTCTCCTCCATGTCACTGTGTTGCTGTTGTTGCGGAGGGATGCTGTTAACAGGACTAGAAGCTAAAATGTTAAACAAATCTCCGTTAGTTATCCATATGTTTGAGAAATGTAAACAAATCACTACACATGGAACACATGTCATTCACTGTTGCTTTCAAATATTCTGCCTGGCAACATCATCACTCATAACTTAAATACATACATATGCCTGTTTGTGGCAAATGTGTCTGGTTACTTAATTGTGAAAGCAAACACTTTAGTTTTATTGTAGCTCAGACATACTCCACCATAAAAACACATTGGAATCCATAATGTGTTACGTTATAGCTTTGATAAAACAAACATAGTAATGTTTTTATATGTATTTGCCAATGTTAGCTCAAACACACATGTGAAATTTGGAAAAACAACCTTACTTTTTTCTAAAAATAAACATGATTTTTTGTTGCAGCATCTTACACACAATGTGATACGGTATGGCTCAAGTGGACATACATATCTTTACTGGATGTGGACAAGGCCATTTTGCTTGGATTCCATTTCAGGTTTTACTTACTGCGGTAAGTATCTAAGTTTTTGATTTGTTTTGACTTAATGCGGTTAAGAAAAAGTTTGATTATGTTCTGAAATTGTTTACATTTATTTCAGTTTGATACTCACAATCAAGATGAGGGGAGTGTGGATGACGTCTTGGAGGTGTGTCCAAAATTTGGAGTGGGGGGACAGAACATACTGTCGATAATCTTCGTGGCGGGGTAGCCTGCTGTGGTTGGCCCTGGACATAAGACCTTGCTTTCTTTTCGGCCACAGGTTTTTTGTGGTGATGTCTTACAGAAGTCCCACTTCTGCTGCTCCATACTTCTCTTGATGGACCTATTAATGAAAGTGCAATTTTGTTATGGCCATTCCTTTACAAACATACCCTATACTACAATGGACACTTTACCTGCTTCCGCAGCGTCATCATCATCAGATGTGATAGGAGTTACTGGACGACGAGTAGTACTGCTTTTTTCAAACACTGTATAAAAAAAATTTATTCATGCTATTGTTGATACATCCACCCATTATGCTTATAAACATTTATTCTTTAAGAAATGCTTGCTTTATTTTTAATAAAAACATAAGGACTGGAAACAAAAAATACAATACATAAAACAATAAACATTGTCCAATAGACATATGCACTATGGAAAAATCAACACAGGAAAACATGTACAGGACACTGACATAGGCCACAAGTAAAAAAACAAACATTAACAACCAAAAACACACACATCTTCATTTTGTATTGAAAGGAAAAATATTACAGATGCAATATATAAATTGCTCTGTGATGTGGCACTCCAAACACACATTACCACTATATGAGCCAAACCAAAATGTAAAAATATTTTAAAAATTACACTGCAGTGTCGTGTCACGGTACAAATACAAACTAAAAATTATCAAAGAAATAGTGGTATTTTGTAAAAAAATATTACATTATGTAATAATGACATTACACATGTAAGTGGTTTCCAAACCACTTTCCACTACTCCAGCCTCTAACATGACAACCACTGTTTTTGAAACATTGCACATGGATAACATAAATATAAAACATAGTCACAATTATAAAAAAAAAGGTCCAAAAGGAAAACATTATTGCAGGACAATTCAGTGACACACCAAGTTCAAACTACACATGCAAAATATCTTTGATAAAAACACATGACATACAATAAAGTAAGATGTTACATTGGCTTTTGTATAAAACATTAACCAAAACAATGTATTTGCTGACACACACTTGAAGATGGGAGTAATATGCAACGTGACATGACACACATTTAAAAAAAAAAAATAAGGTCATAGAATGTTAATGCAATACACATGCTCACCATTCTTCCTGGGCCTATCTGAATCCCGGACATGGGTTGCAGAGACTACTTCAGGAGGTATGACACTCCGCATGGGCTCCTCATACTCCAGATATCTTGCAATATAGGGCTGCCCACCACCGGTTTTTCGAGCCGACTTCGCCTCCTTGGCCATTTTGGACTTGACACGTCGCTTTATGTCATAGTACCGTTTGCGGCACGTGTCCTCCGTCCGCTTGACCACCCCCTCACTATTGACAGCAGCTACAACTTTCACCCACAACACCGTCTTCCTCCATGTTGGCACCTTGGCGGACTCAGGCCCAAATAGCTGCCTCTGATACTTTATCAGCTCACGCACCAATTCCACATTTTCAGCAAAACTAAACTTTACATTCCGCCGAGTCTTAGTAGTGGTGCGTGGCTGCGGAGCACTCTGACTGTCACTATCACTTGAGGCTGCTGCAGCAACCTCACCCACCTCCTCCACCTCACTAACCTCACTAACACTCACCTACTCCATCTGACCGACCTCCTCCCCCTCACTCACACCCTCCACCTCACCCACCTCTGAGTCACACATAATTGTGTGTCTAAACAGTTAACACAGAAAAAAAAATAGACAAACAACACACTCCTCCACTACCACTACACAACTCACACACACACACACACACACCCACACACACACACACAAACAAACATTGACAAGGGACTATAAAGAAAAATAACTTGGACTAAAAATTAGACAAAACCACAAAATACAAGTCTACAAGAATGACAAGACGACTTTCAAACACAATACCACACTCAGAAATTGCTACCAACACTCCTCACCAATCCACAAATTCCCCTACCTCCACAGCACAACCTCCCTCCTCCTCACCACTAACTAAACTCACGAGGTGCGGACGGTTTGGGGCGTATTTATATGGTTGTGCACAGACACTCCTACCATCTGAAACACAACCAATCACGAACGGGGATGAAAAACGAAACTAAAAGTGAAAATGCGGCCGCTGAAAAAAAAAAACCTGCAGCGTTTAACTTAGAAAAAAAACAGAAAAAAAAACAAAATCACGAACGCAAACGACAATGACGGCCGTAAATGTGCCAAAAAAAAAAACCGACTGGCATCGACATCGGAAAACACGAAAACCATAAAGTCGACTGCTTCGTAACTTTGCGTATATGGGGGGTAATTCCAAGTTGATCGCAGCAGGAATTCTGTTAGCAATTGGGCAAAACCATGTGCACTGCAGGGAAGGCAGATATAACATGTGCAGAGAGAGTTAGATTTGGGTGTGGTGTGTTCAATCTGCAATCTAATTTGCAGTGTAAAAATAAAGCAGCCAGTATTTACCCTGCACAGAAATAAAATAACCCACCCAACTCTAACTCTCTCTCTGCAAATGTTATATCTGCCTCCCCTGCAGTGCACATGGTTTTGCCCAACTGCTAAAAAATTTCCTGCTGCGATCAACTTGGAATTACCCCCATGGATTCAAAAAGTTGCATGAAAATGTACCCGATACAAAACGAGTTTAAACACTACACAAACCGACTCAAACACGAATATTAGTAAATTTTGCCCTTAGTCTTATTTCATTACATATGCCTCTTCATGTTACATACTAGAGTGCTATAATGACTTATCGGTCTTGCCAGCTATAGCTTAGAATTAATTGGTGGTCATAATATGAATATGCTACATGACATAGTGTTTTAATGTTTACTTCTTCTTTATTATTATCATGTTGATTGTATGTAATGTCCTTGTTTTGTTTTACAGTATTTCACATTTGTTGGTGGGGTTGTCATGGTTACCTAGCAGGGCTTGCGGCTCATTGATACGGGTCTATTTCACTTACCTGCGGTGTTTCCTGACTCGAGTTCCGGTATGGGACGGCACATTGTTACTGTTTGGGGGTTTAAAAGGTAAGCACTGTTACATTTGTTTGTTATCCTGAAGAAAATCTGATTGATTGATTGATTGATTGATTGAAACATTAATAATACATAGCTACAGCGTATGTGTCGTTTTTTAAATCCGAGTGCCGCACCATTTGAGAATATGTGTTATGGATTTGTGAGGGCACCGGAGCAAGTTGCATACAGTTAATTGAGTGCCAGATCATACGAGTTATATATATATATTATATATACTGTATATATTAGTGATGTGCACCGGACATTTTTCGGGTTTTGTGTTTTGGTTTTTGATTCGGTTCCGCGGCCGTGTTTTGGATTCGTATGCATTTTGGCAAAACCTCCCTGAAAATTTTTTGTCGGATTTGGGTGTGTTTTGGATTCGGGTATTTTTTTACTAAAAACCCTCAAAAACAGCTTAAATCATAGAATTTGGGGGTGATTTTGATCCCATAATATTATTAACCTCAATAACCATAATTTCCACTCATTTCCAGTCTATTCTGAACACCTCACACCTCACAATATTATTTTTAGTCCTAAAATTTGCACCGAGGTCGCTGAATTACTAAAGCTAAGCGACCCAAGTGGCCGACACAAACACCTGGCCCATCTAGGAGTGGCACTGCAGTGTCAGACAGGATGGCACTTAAAAAAATAGTCCCCAAACAGCACATGATGCAAAGAAAAAAGAGGTGCACCAAGGTCGCTGTATGACTAAGCTAAGCGACCCAAGCGGCCAACAAAACACCTGGCCCATCTAGGAGTGGCACTGCAGTGTCAGACAGGATGGCAGATTTAAAAAATAGTCCCCAAACAGCACATGATGCAAAGAAAAAAAGAGGTGCAATGAGGTAGCTGTGTGGCTAAGCTAAGCGACCCAAGTGGCCGACACAAACACCTGGCCCATCTAGGAGTGGCACTGCAGTGTCAGACAGGATGGCAGATTTAAAAAATAGTCCCCAAACAGCACATGATGCAAAGAAAAAAAGAGGTGCACCAAGGTCGCTGGATGGCTAAGCTAAGCGACCCAAGTGGCCGACACAAACACCTGGCCCATCTAGGAGTGGCACTGCAGTTTTCTAACGAGAGGATGAGTGCTTCCATCCTCATGTGAATCTGAACCACTAGCCATGAACATAGGCCAGGGCCTCAGCCGTTCCTTGCCACTCTGTGTCGTAAATGGCATATTGGCAAGTTTACGCTTCTCATCAGACGCTTTTAATTTAGATTTTTGGTTCATTTCACTGAACTTTTATTTTTTGGATTTTACATGCTCTCTACTATGACATTGAGCAGCGGCCTTAGCAGACGACGTTGATGGCATTTCAACGTCTCGGCCATGACTAGTGGCAGCAGCTTCAGCACGAGGTGGAAGTGGATCTTGATCTTTCCCTATTTTACCCTCCACATTTTTGTTCTCCATTTTTTAATGTGTGGAATTATATGCCAGTAATATATCAATAGCAATGGCCTACTGTACCATTCTGCTTTATATTATATACTGGTGGTCAGCAAAATTATGCACTGTCCTCCTACTATATATACTGCGCACAACAACTAAAATGCACCACAGGTATGGATGGATAGTATACTTGACGACACAGAGGTAGGTAGAGCAGTGGAGTACTGTACCGTACTGCTGTATATTATATACTGGTGGTCAGCAAAACTATGCACTGTCCTCCTACTACTGCGCACAACAACTAAAATGCACCACAGGTATGGATGGATAGTAAACTTGATGACACAGAGGTAGGTAGAGCAGTGGACTACTGTACCGTACTGCTATATATTATATACTGGCGGTCAGCAAAATTCTGCACTGTCCTCCTACTACTGCGCACAACAACTAAAATGCACCACAGGTATGGATGGATCGTATACTTGACGACACAGAGGTAGGCAGAGCAGTGGACTACTGTACCGTACTGCTATATGTTATATACTGGTGGTCAGCAAAATTATGCACTGTCCTCCTACTACTGCGCACAACAACAAAAATGCACCACAGGTATGGATGGATAGTATACTTGATGACACAGAGGTAGGTAGAGCAGTGGACTACTGTATCGTACTGATATAATACTGGTGGTCACTGGTCAGCAAAATTCGGCACTGTCCTCCTACTTTATACTGCAATGCAGCACAGATATGGAGCGTTTTTCAGGCAGAGAACGTATAATACTGGTGGTCACTGGTCAGCAAAACTCTGCACTGTCCTCCTACTATATAATACTGGTGGTCCCCAGTCCCCACAATAAAGCACACTGAGCACAGATATTTGCAGCACACTGAGCACAGATATGGAGTGTTTTTCAGGCAGAGAACGTAGATATTTTCAGCACACTGAGCACAGATATTTGCAAGCACACTGAGCACAGATATTTGCAGCACACTGAGCACAGATATTTGCAGCACACTGAACACAACTAAGAGAACGCTGCACACGTCCTCTCCCTATCATCTCCAATGCACGAGTGAAAATGGCGGTGATGCGGCTCCTTATATAGAATACGAATCTCGCGAGAATCAGACAGCGGGATGATGAGGTTCGGGCACGTTCGGGTTAACCGAGCAAGGCGGGAGGATCCGAGTCTGCCTCAGACCCGTGTAAAATAGGTGAAGTTCGGGGGGGGGCTCGGATTCTGAGGAACCGAACCCGCTCATCTCTAATAAATATATATATATATATATATAGCAGATATAGATAGAGGACAGCGCTGATTTGTTCTCTTAGGAGCAAAGGTGTATACAACAAATGAAGAAATACACCACATAAACAAGTTATTAAAAGTTCAAATAACACTTAAATAAGTGTAAAGAATGTCACTAGGTCCTTCTTTGCTTTTATAGAACCGCCGCTCCCCTTTTTTATCAGTCCAAAATTCGTCAGAAGTCGATGACGAAACGCGTTAAGGCGGAGTTTACAGACGCTTGTACACCCCGGAGCTGGTAATCCTGAAGCCGACGGCAGGTGTGATCCTACCTGCGGCTCTCTAACGGCAGTGATACACGGCGGGGTGAGGACTCCACTGCAGCCGGGCGGACTTTGGTTCCAGTAGTGTCGGGGATTTGTGTGTGAAATCATGTGGTAACCAGCCCACACTGGTTGCCAGTCGGTACGAGTTCAATTTTAACGTTTATGTTTTTTAAGACATGTCATTTTATTAAATACATTTATGCACTATGGAGCGCCCCCTTTATATGCTTTTTCTATATATATATATATATATATACAGCAAGGGAGAGACGGCGGCACTCAGAGACTTTCACTTTCAAAGGTAATAAAGCAAAGGGTGCATTTATTGGTCAACGTTTCGGGGGACGGACCCCCTTCTTCAGGACACTGCAAACTAGTGATTGTGCAACAAAAAACAACTTAAATACCTTACCTGTACCGCCAACCTGCGTCCGCCTCCACGTCCCAGCCGTCCGGTGTACGGAGCCCGCGCTTCCGGCAGCGTGTGGCATGCAGTATCCGGAAGTCGCGTCATCCCGCGCCTCGGACCTCCCAGTGACGTGGATGCTGACAAAGGAAAGACGGTAACCATGGAGATGCGACGCAGCGTCGCAACGCTGCGCTGCCTCACAAAACATTTGTGACATGTAGTGCTAAATTAGAGCCTACCAAAACTAATATAAATGAATACATGAAAAGATGCATAAAAAGCAAGTGTGATGCCATACAATGAATAACAAATAGATAAAAAAATGGATAAAAATAGATAAAACATGGATATTAGAATGAATAAACAATGCTAGTGTATAAGTAAAAATGTGCAGAATTACACAAAATAGAGACTGCTAATAACCCAGCAAGGTCCACATTGGGCCATGTTGGGTCCTGTCACAACAGGACTGATCGGACCAAAGCTCAATAAATAAATATACAATGGAGTAAAGATAATCTCAACATCATTAAACATCAAACATTAAATGTATAACAGGTGCCTTGCCCAACTCATCCCTAAAACCTAACTATCCGTCTGTGTATACCTTTGAGACTACACATGCCTGAACTGGATTATTAAGAACAGGACGTTAACAGGGTACATGCTGACATCTGTCACCCTAACTAAAGGAAACACTGTAGATTCAGCTGTTCATTGAGGCCCCTGGGGTAGATGGTATCTAATTTAAAGATCCATCGGGCCTCTAATTGTAATAATTGGGCCGCTCTGTCCCCTCCTCGGGCAGAGGCAGGGACATGGTCCACTATCTTGTACCTAACCGTGGCCAGGCTATGCCGCATCTGGACAAAATGGCGTGCGACTGGTTGGTCGCTTTTGCCAGTATTGAGGGCAGCCCTGATGGCCGACCTGTGTAGGGCCATTCGTTCCTTAAAAAGGCATTGTGTCTTACCAACGTAGTATAGACTGCAAGGGCAGACCAACACATACACTACATGTGTAGAACTACAGGTCAGTGGCCATCGGATACTTATTTTTCTCCCTGTATGGGGGTGCTGGATGAAATCTCCCGTGAGCATATAGCTACAGGTCGTGCAGCCTAAACATTTGAAGCAGCCGGGTTTCCGGCTCAAAAAATGCTTGGCTGCCGTGGCTGTTTTAAATCCCGAAATGTCATTTTTGACCACAAGGTCCTTGATGTTGGCACTGCGAGTATAGCATGGCATGATTCTAGAGTGTTTCAAAGAAGGTAAACCCGGATCAGAGTTAATGATGGGCCACATCTGTTTGACCCTCTTATTAGTCCTGGAACTGTTGGTGTTAAATTCATTAACCCAAGTTATTCTGTCAGTGTTAGCCTTGGGGTTTTCCCCTTTTAAAGCCTCACACCTACTAAGGGCCATGACCTTTTTACGTGCCTGTTTTAAAATGTCATTGGGATAACCCCTCTGACGGAATTTCTCAGACATCAGATCTAGCTGTTGTTCAAGGTCCCCAGGGTCGCTGGTGATTCTGCGAACCCTGAGGAACTGAGAAAACGGCAAGCCTCTGACCAAAGATCTAGGGTGGAAGCTGTCGTAACGAAGCAGGGAATTCCGATCGGTGGGTTTGCTATACAGTGATGTATGGATCGTGCCGTCCTTCACTGTAATTTTGATATCCAGGAAGCAAATTTCTGTAGCATGTGAAGTGAGTGTGAATTTAACCGGACTGGTTGATCCATTGTGTTCCTCTATTAAAGTGTAAAATACCTGGGGGTCATGTGTCCAAAACAAAAATAAATCATCTATATATCGAAAATATAAAGAAATATGGTCAGCAATGGACGTCTGTTCAAAAAACAGTCCACGTTCTATTTCCCACATGTAGGCATTAGCCAGTGACGGAGCCACTGCCGACCCCATTGCACATCCTTTCTTCTGTATGAAGAACCGGCCATTAAACAAAAAATAATTATGTGTAAGTGTAAACTCTAATAACGTGATGAAAAAATCTATGTCAGGCCCGGTGTACAGTGGGTTGTTAGTAATGAGGTGTCTTACTGCCGTGAGGCCAGCTTTGTGCGGAATGCACGTATATAAGCTGGTTACGTCTAACGTGTGTAGTGTAGTGTCTGGATCAACCGGCCCAAATTCAACCAGCTTCCTCAAAAGCATATTGGAGTCCTTCAGGTGGGTGAAAGTGGCCTGGATGCAGGGCTGTAAATATGCATCCAGGAAAATAGCCAACGCCTCACACAGTGAACCCCTGGCGGAAATGATGGGCCGGCCAGGGGGGTGTTGGGCGTTTTTGTGTAGTTTAGGGATGGCGTAGAATATGGGGGTGACTGGGAACCTGCAACATAACTTATTAAATATTTCTTGAGAAATAAGCCCTTCCGACAAAGCTGAACTTAGGAAGTCATCTAGCTCAGATTTAAACTCTAAGGTGGGGTCAACTGGTAATTCGCTATATGTCTCACTGTCAGCCAATAGGCGGTCACATTCTGTAATATAGAAATCTGTATCCAAAACGACAATCCCCCCACCTTTATCAGCTCCCCTAATAACTATGTCCTGTCGCCCCTGGAGAGACTTAAGGGCCAACTGTTCTTCTCGTGTGAGATTTTTGTTAGTCCAGGGGGCAGGTAGATCCTGGAAACCATCCATTATCCGGGTGAAGGTCTTGATGGACGGATTCGTGGAAATTGGGTCAAATCTAGAAGCCATGCCAAGTTTCCTAATCTGCGGTGGCAGACTCGATTTAGCTGGGGGCACGGTGGATTTGTCAAAATGTTCTCGTAATTTGAGAGTTCTGTTAAACTTGTAAGTCTCTACTTTCCACTTAAATTTATCCGGGGACTTGGTGGGGACATATGCCAGTCCTTTGGCTAAAACAGATGTCTCTGCCTGGGAAAGAGGCACCGAGGACAGATTAAAGATAACATCTGTGTCTACCTTGGGGGACGACCGCCCCTTTTGCCGCCTCGACTGCCCGCCCCTGCGGGTGGGCGTTTTCTTCTGCCAGAGGCCACTGCGCGGGTGATTGCCCCTAAAGGGGCCCCCTGTGTGGAAGGGGTTTGGTCAACATTAGGTGCATCATCAGTTTCGCTAGCTGACGTACTACGTTGTGAGTACTGGATGCGTTGTCTTCGAAAACCTATACCTCTGTGTTGTCCAGAGGGAGCTGAGGTGTTGGATAGCCAAGTGTAGACACGGTGTTGCTCGTAATCAGCCTGCACTTTCTTTAATTTATCCTTTATAAACTTAATTAACTCGGTGCGATACGCTTCTATCTGAGTTGATAACTTTTCAAGCCAATTAGTAGTCTTGTCTCCGGTAAGGGTATTCATGTGTTGTTCCTCAAATGTTTTCAATTTATCCCGAGTGCAGGTGACCTCTCTGGTAGACTCCTCGATGACAAGTAACATTAGGTCCATCGCACACTTGTTGAGGACTGCAATCCATCTTTTGCAGAAGGTGGGATTGTGCCGTCCAATGGTGGGGGAGTTCTGCACTCGAAACCCCCTGGGGATTTGCTTATTTCTGAAATAGTCCGATAGTGTACGGCCATGAAACATAAAATCTATTTCTCGTTTCTTTAATTTGTAAAGTTCACGGTATAACTCCTCATTCGAGGTACCCGTGTTCTCATCAAACGCTGATTCCTTTATCAAAATGTGATCCGCTTCTATATCTGAGAAGCTCAGCGTGTCATATGTATCACATTGTAAGATATAAGACATGGCGTCTCCTGTGTCCGTGTCGGCAGCCGACATGATGCCGACTGTGTCCAATGTTGTAGACAGGTGTTTCCTGTATGGCTGTGCAAAAGCCCACGATGGTGCACCAAAGTGACAGTGCAGAAAGTGCAAATGCTTGCTGTGAAAAAAAAAGTGCAAAAAAGGTGCAAAAAAATCCCCAGTGTAAGGAGAAAGCTGTGATCCTGCTTAACTTGAACTGGGTAAAGATGCACAGGTGCCTTGGCTGTGGTGGAGCCACTGGTGCAAACCTGGGATCCACTATATGTAGAACATGGAAGCAGCCCGGCACTCCGTTGTCCCCAAAGGGGTATTGCTCCGGTGCCCTCCTAGGGGTGCGGCAACCCCAATATGTACAGCAAGGGAGAGACGGCGGCACTCAGAGACTTTCACTTTCAAAGGTAATAAAGCAAAGGGTGCATTTATTGGTCAACGTTTCGGGGGACGGACCCCCTTCTTCAGGACACTGCAAACTAGTGATTGTGCAACAAAAAACAACTTAAATACCTTACCTGTACCGCCAACCTGCGTCCGCCTCCACGTCCCAGCCGTCCGGTGTACGGAGCCCGCGCTTCCGGCAGCGTGTGGCATGCAGTATCCGGAAGTCGCGTCATCCCGCGCCTCGGACCTCCCAGTGACGTGGCTGCTGACAAAGGAAAGACGGTAACCATGGAGATGCGACGCAGCGTCGCAACGCTGCGCTGCCTCACAAAACATTTGTGACATGTAGTGCTAAATTAGAGCCTACCAAAACTAATATAAATGAATACATGAAAAGATGCATAAAAAGCAAGTGTGATGCCATACAATGAATAACAAATAGATAAAAAAATGGATAAAAATAGATAAAACATGGATATTAGAATGAATAAACAATGCTAGTGTATAAGTAAAAATGTGCAGAATTACACAAAATAGAGACTGCTAATAACCCAGCAAGGTCCACATTGGGCCATGTTGGGTCCTGTCACAACAGGACTGATCGGACCAAAGCTCAATAAATAAATATACAATGGAGTAAAGATAATCTCAACATCATTAAACATCAAACATTAAATGTATAACAGGTGCCTTGCCCAACTCATCCCTAAAACCTAACTATCCGTCTGTGTATACCTTTGAGACTACACATGCCTGAACTGGATTATTAAGAACAGGACGTTAACAGGGTACATGCTGACATCTGTCACCCTAACTAAAGGAAACACTGTAGATTCAGCTGTTCATTGAGGCCCCTGGGGTAGATGGTATCTAATTTAAAGATCCATCGGGCCTCTAATTGTAATAATTGGGCCGCTCTGTCCCCTCCTCGGGCAGAGGCAGGGACATGGTCCACTATCTTGTACCTAACCGTGGCCAGGCTATGCCGCATCTGGACAAAATGGCGTGCGACTGGTTGGTCGCTTTTGCCAGTATTGAGGGCAGCCCTGATGGCCGACCTGTGTAGGGCCATTCGTTCCTTAAAAAGGCATTGTGTCTTACTAACGTAGTATAGACTGCAAGGGCAGACCAACACATACACTACATGTGTAGAACTACAGGTCAGTGGCCATCGGATACTTGTTTTTCTCCCTGTATGGGGTGCTGGATGAAATCTCCCGTGAGCATATAGCTACAGGTCGTGCAGCCTAAACATTTGAAGCAGCCGGAAGCGCGGGCTCCGTACACCGGACGGCTGGGACGTGGAGGCGGACGCAGGTTGGCGGTACAGGTAAGGTATTTAAGTTGTTTTTTGTTGCACAATCACTAGTTTGCAGTGTCCTGAAGAAGGGGGTCCGTCCCCCGAAACGTTGACCAATAAATGCACCCTTTGCTTTATTACCTTTGAAAGTGAAAGTCTCTGAGTGCCGCCGTCTCTCCCTTGCTGTACATATTGGGGTTGCCGCACCCCTAGGAGGGCACCGGAGCAATACCCCTTTGGGGACAACGGAGTGCCGGGCTGCTTCCATGTTCTACATATAGTGGATCCCAGGTTTGCACCAGTGGCTCCACCACAGCCAAGGCACCTGTGCATCTTTACCCAGTTCAAGTTAAGCAGGATCACAGCTTTCTCCTTACACTGGGGATTTTTTTGCACCTTTTTTGCACTTTTTTTTTCACAGCAAGCATTTGCACTTTCTGCACTGTCACTTTGGTGCACCATCGTGGGCTTTTGCACAGCCATACAGGAAACACCTGTCTACAACATTGGACACAGTCGGCATCATGTCGGCTGCCGACACGGACACAGGAGACGCCATGTCTTATATCTTACAATGTGATATATATGACACGCTGAGCTTCTCAGATATAGAAGCGGATCACATTTTGATAAAGGAATCAGCATTTGATGAGAACACGGGTACCTCGAATGAGGAGTTATACCGTGAACTTTACAAATTAAAGAAACGAGAAATAGATTTTATGTTTCATGGCCGTACACTATCGGACTATTTCAGAAATAAGCAAATCCCCAGGGGGTTTCGAGTGCAGAACTCCCCCACCATTGGACGGCACAATCCCACCTTCTGCAAAAGATGGATTGCAGTCCTCAACAAGTGTGCGATGGACCTAATGTTACTTGTCATCGAGGAGTCTACCAGAGAGGTCACCTGCACTCGGGATAAATTGAAAACATTTGAGGAACAACACATGAATACCCTTACCGGAGACAAGACTACTAATTGGCTTGAAAAGTTATCAACTCAGATAGAAGCGTATCGCACCGAGTTAATTAAGTTTAAAAAGGATAAATTAAAGAAAGTGCAGGCTGATTACGAGCAACACCGTGTCTACACTTGGCTATCCAACACCTCAGCTCCCTCTGGACAACACAGAGGTAGAGGTTTTCGAAGACAACGCATCCAGTACTCACAACGTAGTACGTCAGCTAGCGAAACTGATGATGCACCTAATGTTGACCAAACCCCTTCCACACAGGGGGCCCCTTTAGGGGCAATCACCCGCGCAGTGGCCTCTGGCAGAAGAAAACGCCCACCCGCAGGGGCGGGCAGTCGAGGCGGCAAAAGGGGCGGTCGTCCCCCAAGGTAGACACAGATGTTATCTTTAATCTGTCCTCGGTGCCTCTTTCCCAGGCAGAGACATCTGTTTTAGCCAAAGGACTGGCATATGTCCCCACCAAGTCCCCGGATAAATTTAAGTGGAAAGTAGAGACTTACAAGTTTAACAGAACTCTCAAATTACGAGAACATTTTGACAAATCCACCGTGCCCCCAGCTAAATCGAGTCTGCCACCGCAGATTAGGAAACTTGGCATGGCTTCTAGATTTGACCCAATTTCCACGAATCCGTCCATCAAGACCTTCACCCGGATAATGGATGGTTTCCAGGATGTACCTGCCCCCTGGACTAACAAAAATCTCACACGAGAAGAACAGTTGGCCCTTAAGTCTCTCCAGGGGCGACAGGACATAGTTATTAGGGGAGCTGATAAAGGTGGGGGGATTGTCGTTTTGGATACAGATTTCTATATTACAGAATGTGACCGCCTATTGGCTGACAGTGAGACATATAGCGAATTACCAGTTGACCCCACCTTAGAGTTTAAATCTGAGCTAGATGACTTCCTAAGTTCAGCTTTGTCGGAAGGGCTTATTTCTCAAGAAATATTTAATAAGTTATGTTGCAGGTTCCCAGTCACCCCCATATTCTACGCCATCCCTAAACTACACAAAAACGCCCAACACCCCCCTGGCCGGCCCATCATTTCCGCCAGGGGTTCACTGTGTGAGGCGTTGGCTATTTTCCTGGATGCATATTTACAGCCCTGCATCCAGGCCACTTTCACCCACCTGAAGGACTCCAATATGCTTTTGAGGAAGCTGGTTGAATTTGGGCCGGTTGATCCAGACACTACACTACACACGTTAGACGTAACCAGCTTATATACGTGCATTCCGCACCAAGCTGGCCTCACGGCAGTAAGACACCTCATTACTAACAACCCACTGTACACCGGGCCTGACATAGATTTTTTCATCACGTTATTAGAGTTTACACTTACACATAATTATTTTTTGTTTAATGGCCGGTTCTTCATACAGAAGAAAGGATGTGCAATGGGGTCGGCAGTGGCTCCGTCACTGGCTAATGCCTACATGTGGGAAATAGAACGTGGACTGTTTTTTGAACAGACGTCCATTGCTGACCATATTTCTTTATATTTTCGATATATAGATGATTTATTTTTGTTTTGGACACATGACCCCCAGGTATTTTACACTTTAATAGAGGAACACAATGGATCAACCAGTCCGGTTAAATTCACACTCACTTCACATGCTACAGAAATTTGCTTCCTGGATATCAAAATTACAGTGAAGGACGGCACGATCCATACATCACTGTATAGCAAACCCACCGATCGGAATTCCCTGCTTCGTTACGACAGCTTCCACCCTAGATCTTTGGTCAGAGGCTTGCCGTTTTCTCAGTTCCTCAGGGTTCGCAGAATCACCAGCGACCCTGGGGACCTTGAACAACAGCTAGATCTGATGTCTGAGAAATTCCGTCAGAGGGGTTATCCCAATGACATTTTAAAACAGGCACGTAAAAAGGTCATGGCCCTTAGTAGGTGTGAGGCTTTAAAAGGGGAAAACCCCAAGGCTAACACTGACAGAATAACTTGGGTTAATGAATTTAACACCAACAGTTCCAGGACTAATAAGAGGGTCAAACAGATGTGGCCCATCATTAACTCTGATCCGGGTTTACCTTCTTTGAAACACTCTAGAATCATGCCAAGCTATACTCGCAGTGCCAACATCAAGGACCTTGTGGTCAAAAATGACGTTTCGGGATTTAAAACAGCCACGGCAGCCAAGCATTTTTTGAGCCGGAAACCCGGCTGCTTCAAATGTTTAGGCTGCACGACCTGTAGCTATATGCTCACGGGAGATTTCATCCAGCACCCCCATACAGGGAGAAAAATAAGTATCCGATGGCCACTGACCTGTAGTTCTACACATGTAGTGTATGTGTTGGTCTGCCCTTGCAGTCTATACTACGTTGGTAAGACACAATGCCTTTTTAAGGAACGAATGGCCCTACACAGGTCGGCCATCAGGGCTGCCCTCAATACTGGCAAAAGCGACCAACCAGTCGCACGCCATTTTGTCCAGATGCGGCATAGCCTGGCCACGGTTAGGTACAAGATAGTGGACCATGTCCCTGCCTCTGCCCGAGGAGGGGACAGAGCGGCCCAATTATTACAATTAGAGGCCCGATGGATCTTTAAATTAGATACCATCTACCCCAGGGGCCTCAATGAACAGCTGAATCTACAGTGTTTCCTTTAGTTAGGGTGACAGATGTCAGCATGTACCCTGTTAACGTCCTGTTCTTAATAATCCAGTTCAGGCATGTGTAGTCTCAAAGGTATACACAGACGGATAGTTAGGTTTTAGGGATGAGTTGGGCAAGGCACCTGTTATACATTTAATGTTTGATGTTTAATGATGTTGAGATTATCTTTACTCCATTGTATATTTATTTATTGAGCTTTGGTCCGATCAGTCCTGTTGTGACAGGACCCAACATGGCCCAATGTGGACCTTGCTGGGTTATTAGCAGTCTCTATTTTGTGTAATTCTGCACATTTTTACTTATACACTAGCATTGTTTATTCATTCTAATATCCATGTTTTATCTATTTTTATCCATTTTTTTATCTATTTGTTATTCATTGTATGGCATCACACTTGCTTTTTATGCATCTTTTCATGTATTCATTTATATTAGTTTTGGTAGGCTCTAATTTAGCACTACATGTCACAAATGTTTTGTGAGGCAGCGCAGCGTTGCGACGCTGCGTCGCATCTCCATGGTTACCGTCTTTCCTTTGTCAGCAGCCACGTCACTGGGAGGTCCGAGGCGCGGGATGACGCGACTTCCGGATACTGCATGCCACACGCTGCCGGAAGCGCGGGCTCCGTACACCGGACGGCTGGGACGTGGAGGCGGACGCAGGTTGGCGGTACAGGTAAGGTATTTAAGTTGTTTTTTGTTGCACAATCACTAGTTTGCAGTGTCCTGAAGAAGGGGGTCCGTCCCCCGAAACGTTGACCAATAAATGCACCCTTTGCTTTATTACCTTTGAAAGTGAAAGTCTCTGAGTGCCGCCGTCTCTCCCTTGCTGTACATATTGGGGTTGCCGCACCCCTAGGAGGGCACCGGAGCAATACCCCTTTGGGGACAACGGAGTGCCGGGCTGCTTCCATGTTCTATATATATATATATATATATATAAGAAAAAGAATGGAGGGCGCAATCATGAGTAATAAATCACAGGTACTTTACTGACAAATATCCACTCACATACATTTCAATATAGGGTAAACGGTGCAATGAAGAGAACCAGTGTAGCCTCCGGATTGCTAACACTGGTAAACGCCGCTGCTCCTCTGGTTCCACAGTCACCGTAACATCCAGCTCCACGGACTTCACAACGTTGACCTCACACTCCGGTACTCCGGTCAATGCGTATCACGTAACACGTCCTGCTGGCCACGATTGCGCCCTCCATTCTTTTTCTTTTTTACATGATTTGAGGAGTACGGTAACTCCTGGAGAAAGATTGCGGCAACATACATTTCGGACTTATATTGAATGCAAAAGACTTTATTTCTCATTGCGCGGTCTTGTTCTTTGTTCTAATATATATATATATATATATATATATATATATACGCAAATAGAAAACCACAGCAATTGCCACCCCAGAAGCGGGGTACAGCAATGCACTAACCACTCAAAGGGTGGGGTGCACATAACACAGCACTCACCATCCCAGAAGAGGGGTACACCGCTGTACTTACCACTCACATGGTGGGGTGCATGTAGCCCATGACCACATTGCTCTAATACATACAAACAGAAAACCCAGCACTCACCAAAGTAAGCTCACTTATCCTCAGCAATTCAATAAATAAATGTACACACATATGGTCACTCATACGGCCCGGCACTCCCTAATGCTAGAAGCAACAAGCTGCGTGCCCTTGCTAAAAGGAGCCACATGGTACAAATATGAATGTAGAATGCCACAAACATATGGCACGGCACTGCAGTAAACAAATGGCAGACACTTTATTGTGCTACAACGTTTATAGGTGTAACCCTCGTTTTCAGGTAGCTAAACAAGACAAACAAACAAACAATCCTTAAATACCCTCAGAAGTGACCATACAGCGTCAGGGAGTCCCGGATAGCATGACCGTGGGCAGGCTATGGCTCACCTCAGTGATGTCAGTCACTCAACTCCGTGTGCACATGCTGGAGATCCACGGCGCACCTCAGTAATGACTGCAGCTGTGCTTCCCCCGGCCGTTGTCATAACAACCTTGCGACGCTCCCCCGGACACCCAGCGCTGAAGGAAAAACAAACAGAACCAACAATAACTTAAAATAACCATACATAAATAAAAACCCAATGAGTGCAACATAAAAAGAGTGCAATGGACTGATATATAAATATAGCATGCACAAAAACAAATAAATATTAAGAAATGACCTATAAAAGGTGCAGTAAATAATTATACAAATGGTCCTAACAATGATACAACAATGCCTAATCAAATCGCAGACCCCACAAGACTGTCATAAAAGCCAAAGTCATTTGCTATACTGTAATATGCATATATTATACACATAACTGCTTTAAATAAAACATAATAAGCTTGAGCGATTCCAGATCATATCAGGGTATTCCATGTATTGCGTTCATTTAGACCCCGAGGTGCCATGGTGTCTAATTTATATATCCATGAGGCCTCTAATGTAGACAGCTTCGACATCCTGTCACCACCGCATCTCAGTTCGGGTACATGGTCAAGAATCTTGTACCTAAGTGCGGACAATTGGTGTCCGTGTTTTTTAAAATGGACCGCAACTGGCTGGTCATTCTGTTTTCCCTCAATTGCAGCTTTAATTGCTGACCTTTGCAGCGTCATTCTTTTTTTGAACGTACGGGATGTAATTCCAACATAAAACAAACCACATGGGTATATTATGATGTAAATCACAAATCTGGTATTACACGACAAGACATGTCGGATTTTAAATTTTCTACCCAAGTGAGGGTGATGGAAAGAAGATAACTACATGTAGTACACGATGGACATCTATAACACCCTTGCCTCTTTACCGCAACATTGTGTAGCTTGTAGTCGGTCACATCTACATGCACAAGCATATCCCGGATATTACATCCTCTACAGTAGCATGCCATCGACCTTGAGGCATGAAATGTAGGCAGGTCCTTATCACTTGATACAATAGGCCATAAAGCCCTACTTGCCCGCAGGATGACAGAACGAGGACTGTCAAAAGTTGTAGTGCACGTAAATTTGTGATTTTCCATTTCTGTAATTAAGGGTCTAACAGATCATCTCTATTCAAAGCCAGTACTCTTCGCTAACTGGCCTAACTGTCCATAGACCGATAACCTCTGCAACGGAACTTCTGAATCACTTTGTCAAACTCTTGAGGTAGACATGTTACATCACTCGTGATCCTTGCCGCTCTGACCATTTGGGAAAATGGCAAACCTCATTTTAATGGTGGAGGATGTTGGCTGTTGGCAGAGAGCAGAGTGTTTCTGTTGGTCTCCTTGTAAAATACTCCTGTACTTAATCTGCCATCGGTCAAACAGACCGAAACATCCAAAAAATCCACAATGTTATAACTCCACCAATATGTAAATTTGTTGGTTGACTCAGAGTTTTTAAATACTCACAATCATGTGTTCAAAACACTGGGGTCCTCCTTGCCACAAGATGAACAGATCATCTTGTATACAGGCTGATGTATTTGCCTCATTCTGGATTTTGGAAGAATAATAATCTTTCCGGTCCGGGACTCCTGACCCTGCGCTGTAAGATCACTTCTGAGGGTATTTAAGGTATGAATCTGTTTGTTAGTCTTGTTTAGCTACCTGAAGATGAGAGTTATACCCCGAAACATTGTAGCACAATAAAGTGTCTGCCATTTGTTTACTGCAGGGCCATGCCATATATTTGTAACACTCTACATTAATACTTGTACCATATATATATATATATATATATATATATATAGAGAGAGAGAGAGAGAGAGAGAGAGAGAGAGAGATGAGCTGACCCACCCAGACTTCACGATCCGAGGCCAAATCGGACTCTAGCTCTGGGTTTCCCACCAGACTCTGATCCCAAAATGAGATAAAACATCACCATCCCACTATCGGATTCTCTTGGGGTTTTGAATTCTATAAAGATCCCGGTGATCAGTGCCATTTTCACTGCTGCTGTGTAGAGTACACTGAACAGAAGTGTCTCTCTCATAGAAGGGACCATCAGCTCACCTACCCAATATGTCCCATGAAAAGCCATTACAAACGCCAAACTGAATAACAATGATTCGTACGACAAACTACATACACAATCCTGAACTTGCGACAAGCACTGTAGAAAATTCCCATCCATGGGCTTGCATGTATCCGGGAGCACTGGAGCCACGTGAGCCCACCCTTTCATAATTAGAAAAAAGGACTTAGTTATGTCCCATCTTCTCTCTAACTGCAAAAAATATTATATACCCCCCAATAATTTAGCTACTGAAGACCAAGGTCTGCCCTCCGTATAGCATCGCCAAAGAAAAGTTTTAAGTAAGATCTTTCAATCCTACCTTGGTTTTTTCTTAACCAAAACTGAAAATAAATTTTCAGGCGCTATTAAGAATATAGTAAAAATTGCTATATATCTACATTATTTTAAATAGCCGCAAGTAGCCCAGTCGTGTCTGTGTGAACATTGACTAAACGGAACAGCTCAAAGGTCCATTTAAATGGATCTCTAGCTTCCCATATATGCAAAAGAAATTGATGTGGCTATTGCGCTGATTTACATTACTGTTATCAAGCAATAAATTCTGGCTGAATAAAGATGCAACACTTTAAGTTGAAAAATCAGTATCTTGATTTTTTTATTTTTGTTTTCCACATAAAAAGTTATTTTAAACACGATAGTCACACATAAATATAAAAACAAGTAAATAGAATCACATTTAGAAGCACCCAATGTTTTATTCCTTTAAAAAGGGGAAATAACGGTGTATATAGAATGCGACCACGATTTTTGTATGTATTAAAAAATTAATGAAAGTCCAATGTCCATACGTAAAGAAGAAAGAGTAACTGTCCTTATGGAAGCTTAAAGCGTATAAGCAATCACTCACTCCTGTTTGGATGTGATCACCTCTCGGCTCTCTCTGTTGCCTGATCGACAGGTGTTGAATTAGCAGCGCTGTTCCTCTGCTTCGTTACGGGCCTGTCACGTATTTGGTTTGTGGCAGCAGATGTTTAGCCAGTGTAGTCTCACCATAAGCAGTACCGCTGAAATGCAGGGGTGATAATTCCCTTTGATGGTCTGCATCTCATGCAGGAGGGGGCAACTTGTCTCTGTTAGCATATAAGTGTTGATACCTCCGGACGTCCTCGGACTGGGCTGGATGATAGGAATGAGCCTCAACTAGTTTAGCACCTCAGGGTGCTTTTTCAAATAGTTTTTATTTTTTTATTTCCACTCTTTGAAAAAGCACCCTGCATTTCAGCGGTACTGCTTATGGTGAGACTACACTAAATATGTGATGGGCCCGTCACGAAGCAGAGGAACAGCGCTGCTAATTCAATACCTCCAGCTCAGGAGAGAGAGAGAGAGAGAGAGAGAGAGAGAGCTGGGAGGTGATCACATCCAGACAGGAGTGAGTGATTGCTTACACGCTTTTCATCAGATACACGGCACTATTCCAGTTGTGGTAAGCTTCCATAAGGACAGTTACTCTATCTTTTTTATGTATGGACATTGGACTTTCATTATTTTTTTAATGCATACAAAAATTGTGGTTGCATTCTATATACATGGTTATTTCCCCTTTTCAAAGAAATATAACATTGGGTGCTTCTAAATGTGATTCTAATTACTTGTTTTTATATTTATGTGTGACTATTGTATTTAAAATAACTTTTTATGTGGAAAACAAATAAAAAAATCAAGGGCCCTCATTCCGAGTTGTTCGCTCGCAAGCTGCTTTTAGTTACACACGCTAAGCCGCCGCCTACTGGGAGTGAATCTTAGCCTCTTAAAATTGCGAACGAAAGATTCGCAATATAGCGAAAAGACATCTCTGTGCAGTTTCTGAGTAGCTCGAGACTTACTCGGCATCTGCGATCAGTTCAGTGCTTGTCGTTCCTGGTTTGACGTCATAAACACACCCAGCGTTCGCCCAGACACTCCTCCGTTTCTCCAGCCACTCCCGCGTTTTTCCCAGAAACGGCAGCGTTTTTTCGCACACACCCATAAAACGGCCAGTTTCTGCCCAGAAACACCCACTTCCTGTCAATCACATTACGATCACCAGAACGAAGAAAAAACCGTGAGTAAAAAACCTAACTGCATAGCAAATTTACTTTGCGCAGTCGCACTGCGGACATTGCGCATGCGCACTAAGCGGAAAATCGCTGCGATGCGAAAAAATTTACCGAGCGAACAACTCGGAATGACCCCCAAGATACTGATTTTTCATCTTAAATTGTTGCTTCTTTATTCAGACACAATTTATTGCTTGGTAAAAGTAATGTAAATCAGCGCAATAGCCACATTAATTTCTTTCTTTTTAACCAGGCATGCCACTCCCATTCATGCTGAGCTGCTCGACAGGCCCTCAACATACTTGGAGTGAGAGAACAGTCTGCTAGGCCCTCCAAGTTGACTAGACCACCTGCCAGACATAAGAAAGGCATGGGTCACCGGAAGGCATCGCATTCAGCGCCAGATGATGAAATCTCACCACATCAAAGTGCAACAATGCATCTGCCAATCGATTACCAACTCCCGGCACATGGTGCATGCAAAATTATTTATTACTTTGCAAACTGAGCAACTCTATATGTGCCAAGAGCTGTAGAATGTCCAAGCCCAATGCTCACTGCCTATTAACAGCCTGTACCACCCCAAAATATCACACCAAAAAAACAGGGACTTGTTTTCCAAACAATTATGCCAAAGTTCCAAGGCCACCAAAATTGGGAACAATTCCAGCAGCAGCAGATTCCCTGTCCAACCTTTCAACCTTCATTCATCTGGCCACTCGGCCATACACTATCAACCTTCTAAGTAAGAAAAAAAGGCATTTTGTTTCCCCAGCATCCTGAATGATACCAGTAACCAGATTTAAATCCCACACAATATTAGAATTCAGAGATCTCCATTACATATATTTGCGCAAATGTATGAATAAGCCCCCAAGCCGCATCAAGGCCTCTCTGTATATTGGAGGTCCCTAGCGCTATATCTAGGTGCAGGGTGCGGTACCCCAAAAATCAGCATAAGTCAGAAAGCCCAGGGCAGCATACCAGTGAAAAAACTATAGTGTTAATTAATTAGTGTTAGGAAGCCGAAGCTATATACAGAAAGTGATACAAAAAATGAGATGTAATTAAAATAATGAAGAAACAGTGTTAGTAAAAAAATTAGTAAGTGATAAGTGTTAATAGAATGTAAAGGTATGCCACACTAGAGCCACCCAGCCCAGCCAATCCAGAGGCACCGCACTCCACACCTTCATTAACCCAATCTGGGTCTATGATTACCCAGAAAAGAGCCACATGATAATGGCTCCTTACTTAATATATCTAAGCTAAGAGCTACCTACCTTATAGCAACCCCATAATGCTCCACATGCATATCAGGACCTGCACCTCCTCCTAATGCAAGATCCTTTCTGCCTCTCACAACAGACATATATAGTGGCTGATGCTCAATTAACTTAGTGATATCATTCAGGTGCTTGCAAGGGAGAGGTATTTCTAAGTAAGAAAAAAGCATTTTGTTTCCCCCAGCACCCCGAATGATACCAGTAACCAGATTTAAATCCCACACAATATTAGAATTCAGAGATCTCCGTTAAATATATTTGCGCAAATGTATGAATAAGCCCCAAAGCCGCATCAAGGCCCAATAATGGATATCTGGATAGGAGAAATAACATAGTAGAATGCTGTTAAAGTATTTTTTTTCTGTTTGCTTTTAATGACCAGTTAAGTAGATAAATGGCATTATGCAGAGGGGAGGTCACACTAATGGAAGGGGATATGAGCAAAGATTGTACCTGACTTAAATCTTAAGGAACGCTTATTATTTAAGGTTGAAATAAGACACTTCAACTAGGCTAGCTAATTTGCATAGATCATGGGGGGTCATTCCGAGTTTATCGTTAGCTGAAAATGATCGCTGCGCAGTGATGATGCAAAAAAATGGCACTTCTGCGCATGCGTGTGCGGCACAATGCGCACACATGACGTACTTTCACAAAGTCCGATGTAGTTTCACACAAGGTCTAGCGATGCATTTCAGTCACACTGGCTGCCGCAGTGATTGACATGAAGTGGGCGTTTCTGGGTGTCAACTGACCGTTTTCAGGGAGTGTTCGAAAAAACGCAGGCGTGCCATGAAAAATGCAGGCATGGCTGGGTGAATGCAGGGCGTGTTTGTGACGTCAAATCCGGAACTGAATGGTCTGAAGTGATCGCAAGCGCTGAGTAGGTCTGAAGCTACTCTGAAACTGCACAAAATTATTTTGTAGCCACTCTGCGATCCTTTCGTTCGCACTTCTGCTAAGCTAAAATACACTCCTAGTGGGAGGCGGCATAACATTTGCACGGCTGCTAAAAACTGCTAGCGAGCGATCAACTCGGAATGACCCCCATAATTACTTAACTGAAATCTTTAAATATCTCTACACTTTGCAACGGAACTGATAATTGCAAATGCAGGAAAAAATGGTTTCAAATGGATACAAGAAGGTTCCAAAACAAAGGGACCACCACACAACGGTGCACACAATACTTATTTATATAAACAGTCCTTCTGTATAGAAGAGTTCACTGAATCTCTGGTGTACAAGAAAGGTTCATTAACAATTTACAGTACTTCTTAAAAACTGTGCATCATTTTATCAATTTAGTTGTTCTGTGAAATAATTGTAATCATGCTATTCGTAGATAAGTAGTGACCTATTTACAGCATTTTACATTGGATATTAGACTCCTGAACCACAATTATCTGAATGCTTGCTATGGTGAACTTGGAAGTCTGTCACCGCCTGCCCCCCCCCCCCCCGCCCCTCCCCTTCCTCTTACTTGTCAGCAGCTGCAGCCTCTCTCCCCAGCCTAGTACATGTTGTTCTGAGCAGGGCTGTAGTGGAGTCGGGGAGTGCCAGGCAGTCTCTCAGCTTGTGTGTGTATGTGGGGAGGGAGATCGATCACACTGAAATCCATTATCCCTCTATGACTTGGGGATCATGGTGTAACACTTGCTTTTCTATGTTTTTTTATGGGGATGTGGCCATGCCTCCCGTGATTAGACCATGTCCCGAAGAGTAGCCAGGCATGAAAGTTTGACCACCCTTACACAAAAAAAGCTATACAGTAGGTCTCATCTGGAGAAGTGCACCCCATGGGCTGTAAATTGCCAATGATCCAAGACCCATGACATCAGAAGAAACAAGTCATGATGGCCTATGCTCTGTCTGTCATTGTGGCCTGCAATCCAAATCTAAGTACTAGGAACTCCCATAAACTCCAGATGGCTTTGCAGTAGATCTGATGTGGAGAGGGATTAAGCAGCTCCAGATTTTTTTCATTTCGATTTATGATTTATTTAAAAACAGTAAACATGCAAAATGTTGTTTTAATCTGCATGATGACACCTAAGAAGACCAATTTTGAAGTATTTACATAAAAATGGATGAATACAGAAATATATAGTATTAAGGTTTGAACCAAACAGCACCTAGGAACTCTCTTTTCATTTTCCTACAGATATTACTTGGCCAAGGCTGGGAAAGAAGGCCAAGAATTGCAGCTGAATACTTGGCCTTCAGATCCTCCAGTAGCACATCTAATTGGGTGAATGTGTCATATTCAACCTTACGCATGAACTTGTAGTCAATGTGCCTAAACAGTCACATGTAGACTACATAAGCAGCAGCTTGACCATCAACTTCTCGCAAGAGTCCCACAGTTCAAACATGTACAACAAGAGTCCATGTACAATTTACACTGCTCAAGCTCCAGTGAAACAGCCTCCTCTTTTCCCAACAGTGCAGTCCCTACCATATAGCAGCAACTAAGCCCCCCAAACAGAAGTGGGGGCTTTGGCAGGAAGCCAGATGTTTTTGCAGACTACAACGCTGCTCAGTTTACTTGGGTCTGGAGATGATATACATGACCAAAGAGGTTGGAATGCCCTTCCCTGGTGGCAGACAATGTTAACCATGTGCTCATGGGGTAGGAGGATCACTGGATAGGCCCCAATGACCAGGACCAAGAGATACTGAGGTTCACTTAATTATAAAAATATTTCCTTTCTTCTGGCACATTCTCTTAGTCTGGGGGGCCTAAATCCATAATGAGATTAAAATTCCACCTCCCAGTTTTGAAGATTTTGCTCATTTCTATCTCAATTACAGTACATGTGGCACTCCAGTGAAATGTCTGATGTTGACTAATTTACTACTGAGCAGAAAGAAGAGATAAGACCACAATAACATAACACCTAAGGAAATATATTTTATGAATGGTTGCCAAGAAGTAGGGTATTACAGTATATAGGGTTGAAAAAGGTATTTACATTTTTTTTTGAATGACAATATCAAGTAGAAAATATGGTTATATAATAAAATATTAGTAATTTACAATATAAATCACATTAAAAACCCTTGTCTTCGAGTTTGGTAATCACTTTTACAGTTCAATAAATTATGCTATTGCTGATAGTATTTACTAAGCAGGTAATTTAATGTACATACAGTAGATACAAAACCTTTATCTGAAGATGTCAAGGAACTAGCGCTTCAGCCCCAGAGCAAATCTACAAGGTTAGTAGTATTATTTAGTACACTAGAATAATTAGGAGCAATAATATTTAACACTAAGTTTAGCTTTTGGGTTCTATCTTTGTACTAAGGGGGTCATTCCGAGTTGATCGCTCGCTAGCAGATTTTAGCAGCATTGCACACGCTAGGCCGCCACCCTCTGGGAGTGTATCTTAGCTTAGCAGAAAAGCGAACAAAAGATTAGCAGAATTGCAAATAGAAAATTCTTAGCAGTTTCTGAGTAGCTCCAGACCTACTCACAGATTGCGATCAGCTCAGGCCGTTTTGTTCCTGGTTTGACGTCACAAACACGCCCTGCGTTCGGCCAGCCACTCCCCCGTTTCTCCAGACACTCCCGCATTTTTTGTTGGCACGCCTGCGTTTTTCCGCACACTCCAAGAAAACGGACGGTTTCCGCCCAGAAACACCCACTTCCTGTCAATCACACTCCGATCACTTCAACAATGAAAATTCTTCGTTCGGACGAGAGTTTATCTACTAAGTTTTGTGTTAAAATACTTAGCGCATGCGCACTGCGTACCATGCGTATGCGCATTTTAGCCTTAATCGCTCCGTTGCGAAAATTGGCAACGAGCGATCAACTCGGAAAGACCCCCTAAGTCTTGTGTTACTAGTCTGGGTGGAGTAAGATAATTACCCTGGCCAAATTTAAGGGTCTATTGAAAAGACCTGCAATATCATCCACTGTGTATTACAACATATTGTAGCAATACCTAAAACTATACCACTCAGCTCTGTAACAGGGCTTTATGGCACCATGTGCCAGCCATGCTAAAGCTGCTGTTGAAGGATTAAAAATAAATGAACAACTCAGATGGTGTTAGCGTCGCGATACCCGGCAAAATAGGTTCTAATGAGATGCCAGTAGCTAGTGTTGAAAGTATTGCTTTTCCTCAATTGTTAAATTCATCTTTCCACATAGAGATTTGTGGGGATGGCATTAAGCTGAGGAAAGAGACATAGCAGTTGGGAAATCTGTGATTTCTCTTCTCTTTACCTCACAGTAAATGAGAAGCCAAAATAATTTCTCCAGCAAAAAACTTGTGAGGATTTAGCAAGGTTACTTATCTGTTACTGGTTTATTTATTAGAGATTCATCTGTGTGTCAATGGTTTTCCCTCTTTAATGTGTGTATGGTATAACTTTATATATATATATATATATATATATATATATTATTTTATTTTTATTGAAGGTTTTCACAATGCAAAACATATAAGTGAAAAAAAGTATACACGTATCACAGAATATCCAGCATATAGGGGGTCATTCCGAGTTGTTCGCTCGTTATTTTTTTCTCGCAACGGAGCGATTAGTCGCTAATGTGCATGCGCAATGTCCGCAGTGCGACTGCGCCAAGTAAATTTGCTATGCAGTTAGGTATTTTACTCACGGCATTACAAGGTTTTTTCTTCGTTCTGGTGATCGGAGTGTGATTGACAGGAAGTGGGTGTTTCTGGGCGGAAACTGGCCGTTTTATGGGTGTGTGCGAAAAAACGCTACCGTTTCTGGGAAAAACGCGGGAGTGGCTGGAGAAACGGAGGAGTGTCTGGGCGAACGCTGGGTGTGTTTGTGACGTCAAACCAGGAACGACAAGCACTGAACTGATCGCACTGGCAGAGTAAGTCTCGAGCTACTCAGAAACTGCACAGAGAAGTCTTTTCGCAATATTGCGAATCTTTCGTTCGCAATTTTGATAAGCTAAGATTCACTCCCAGTAGGGCGGCTTAGCGTGTGCAAAGCTGCTAAAAGCAGCTTGCGAGCGAACAACTCGGAATGACCCCCATAATGAATAGGAAGGAAAGGAAGACATCACCTGGATTTTCCAAGAGTAAAAAGTGTAAGGTATCCAAAGTCCAGTAGGAGAACCAGTAGTATGTCCATAAATGAAAATTGATAATTGGAGTGTCCAGTAAGCTGAAGATTTGTTTAAGGAACTGGTGAACATACATCTTATGAGAATTACCCAATTACTGTGAAAAATCTTCAGAAGAATGTTTCCTTCCATTACAAATCAATATGATGGTTAAACTAGAGCTATAATGACTGGCCTAAAGAATACACTGTGATAATCAAAACAAAAATAAATGAGTAATTAAATAAATAAATAAATAAATAGACAAACAGTTTGATGGGGGGGTGGGGTAGGAAAAAGTAGAGGAAAGAGGATGAGGAAAAAGATTCCCATGATTCAGCATAAGATCTTAAACAGCTAAGTCCAAATTGTAAAAGACTTTATAGATATGCAGCTATGGGGTGATATATGCCTTATGTAACATACGAATATACACTTCTTGTAAGTAAGCAGAGGTAAGTACTTTCAGTGAAAGAGAATATACAGATGGAGCCCTCCTCATCTATCCCTTCAACCACTTAACTGAAGATTTATTTAGCCAAAAACCGCTCCAAAATTGTCAGGGTTTTTTGAGTGAATTAAGTGAAGAACATGACTTTAACCCTATCCCAAATGATTTTAGTTAAAAAAAGGGAAAAAAATAATTTTTTATTTTTTTTTAAATATTTTTTTTCAAACATCAAAACATCGACCCGGAACATCGAGACCATCGGAACATCGCGACTATCATGGCTTTCACTTTGAAAGCCGGGACAGCCTGCAGGTATACAGAGGGGGTCTGGGGGTGGCTTGGGAGGGTTCATTTACTCTCCCCAGCGGCTGCCATTGTCTGCAGCAACTGGAGGGAGCGGATCCTGCCGTGCTGACCAATCAGCAGTGATCGGCAGCACGGCAGACACAGGGGGAGAGTGCAGGGCGGCACAGGGACCTTCCGTTCCCTCTGACAGCAGCAGCGGAGGGAAGTTTCTCTTCCCTGCCGCTGCTAACACTTTCTATCTGACTGGTCGCATCCTGTGCGACCAGGTCAGATAGAGCACTTGCAGGCATGGTCGCATCTGATGCGACCATGCCAGGCAAGTGGTTAATAGGATTAAGTGAGCCAGGGCAGTTGGATTTAATCGCCTGCTGTAATGACTTAATCCCCTGCTGTATTGTTCTCTCTGTATTGTATTGCAGCTGAGAACAATAGATGAAAGGCTTATGCTAATAAGCCTTGGTGCACCTAAGCACAGCAGAGAAACCTAGATGAGCGAGGCTACATCTGTATCCCAGTTAAATCAGAAAGGTCTATTAATGATGGAATTTCTGCTTTCCATTTTTCTAGTAACAAGTTCTATTGCACATGTTTCATAGAACTCACAATCATATGGTATAAATATTTCACCTTATAAACCTTAGTTAGAAGAAAAGTAAACAATATGTCAATAGACTTGACCTGTGAAAGAGTGACAACCTGAGAGCAAGCATATGGTTTGGGTGCTTTTATAGAAGTTACAAAATGGCGCATTTGGAGATACATAAACATATGAGTGTTTGGCACAGAAAATCATTGGCGAATGTCTGCAAAAGTGGCTATGGAGCCTCCTGGATCAAAAACCTTAGACAGTAAATAAAGCCATTTAAGCTTCCATACCTTGAACAATTAATTAGATAGTGTCAGAGGGAAAGAGGGATTTCCCCATAGGGGAATAAATTGGGTAACATACAGTAAGAGTTAGTATTACAACATTTATTAAGGGAGATCCAAGCCTTATAAGTATCTGCAAAAAGAGTATGATTCCTGACTATCACAGCGATAAGTGTTAATTTAGTTTGTAAAAGAGCACCAGGGGCATATGGATGGAAGACAGCCAGGTCCAGGGAAAGGTCTATAAATCAGATTTATTAAAATACCAAGCACTAATATACCAAAAGAAACTGCAAAGGAGTATGCTTCCAGATCAGGATATCCTAAACCTCCCTTGTTCCTATGTGTAGTAAGTTGGCCCTAGAGATTCTCGGACACTTATTTTGCCATATCAACTTTGAAAACAATGCATCCAAGCGTTTAATATCAGATTTGAGTAGGGCAATTGGTAATAATTGCATACAGTAAAATAGTTTTGGGAAGATAATAGATTGGATGATAGCCAATCTTCCTAAAAGGGAAAGAGGGAGAAATTTCCATGAGTCAAGCTTCGTGGCTATTTTTGTTATCGTGGATGAGAAGTTAGTGGAAAACAGTTGGAATAAATTTGAACAAATTTGTATTTCCAGGTACTTATATTTAGAAAGAGCAATTGAGCGAGGTATGTCCAGAGATTTTAAGAAGTCTGAATTAGTGGTACCTAACAACAGAACCTCTGACTTAGACAAATTGACTTTATATTCTGAGACTTTACCGAAAGACTTAATTAAATGAATTAAAGCCAGCAAGGAGCAACAGGTTTCATATAGGAAAAGGAGGGTATCATCTGCAAATAACCCAATTTTTTATTCTTCTGAGCCAATTCTAATCCCATGGATCAGGGGGAATTACGTACAGCAACAACTAGGGGTTCTATGTCTGTAGCAAACAAGAGGGGAGACAAAGGGCACCCCTGTCTTGTTCCTCTGGCTAAAGTGAAAGCAGGTGACAGGAATCCATTACAGGCGATTCTTGATTTAGGAGTTGAGTATAATGTATGGAGAATATTTATAATCTTAGAAGAACCAAATTTCTTCAAAGTTCGAAAAAGATGGGGCCATAGCACAAGATCAAATGCTTTCTCAGCGACTAGCGTAACTACTATGTGAGAATAGGATGGAGAGGTAGAATTAGAATTAACATGTTGTATAGCTGATAGGACTCTCCGCACATTCACCACCGAATGCCTCCCTGTAATGAAACCAGTTTGGTCCTCATGGATCAAAACAGGTAATATAGACTTCAATCTTTCTGCTAGAATTTTTGTAAATATTATGTAGTCATTATTAAGAAGAGAAATTGGTCTGTAGAAGCCTGTAAGGTTAAGATTATGGCCCTCCTTAGGCAGAACTTGCATTACTGCATCTGAGAAGTTAAGGAAAGAGTCCCATGATCTATTATAAAATTATAACAAGCTTCCAGCGGCCTATCAATACATGAACCGAGTTAATGGTAAAATTCGGTAGAAAAGCCGTCTGGGCCTGGAGAATTTGCTAATTTTAATTGTTTAATAAACCCAGATACTCCTGCAGGTGTTATCGGAGCCATTAAAGTATTTGCTAATGATTCCGAAAGTTGGGGGAGTGGGAGCAAATCCCAAAAAGAAGTTGTAGGTTTAGGATCAAAAACGACCTGCTGAGAACAGTTTTCCATGGACTCTTTAGAGGTAAAATAAAGATTCTCATAAAAAGTTTTCATAACTTCTGCTATCTTTGAATCAGAGTCAGTTCAGGATCCATCTGATTTTAATAAGGGGAGTACCACCATCCTATGTTTATAACCTTGCAGAAGATTGGTGAGAAGTTGTCCAGTTTTGTTACCAAATCTGTAAAATGTAGAATTCACATTAAAAAGAAACTTATTACCACTCAACTGCAAAAGCTCAGTAAAATGTATTTTGGCAGTAAGATACTGTTTTTTGCTATCAGGGGAAGGGTATTGTTTGAATATTTGAAAAGCATTGGAAAGTTTTGATTGTAGGTCCATATGGGAAGCATTCTGCTGTTTAGTCACCTGAATATGATATGCTATGAATTCACCCTGGAGAACTGCTTTAGCTGCTTGCCAGAAAGGGGTTAGAATAGATGATTCATATTCAGCATTGTGTAAATGGTAAGCATTCCACATATTAACTAGTTTTTCTTTGAATCTTTTGGACTTAGTGAGATGCGAAGGGAATTTCCATAAAGGTGTAACACCATCACACCTTAAAATTCAGGACAACCCAAACTAATCCATGATCTGACAAAACAGGGGGCTTGATAACTGCCAAAGTTATTTTAGGAAAGAGAGATTCTGCAATAAGTACGTAATCAATCCTAGACCATGTATTGCGAGTCATGGAAAGACACGTGAACTCCTTTTCTGTGGGTTGAAGAGCTCTCCACGTATCAACCAAATTAAGGGTCTTAGCAAAAAAGGGGATACCTAATTTAGGAAGATTGAGTGGGACCTTTGGAGGAGGAGAACGGTCAAGAAAAGAAGAAATTAAGTTAAAGTCTCCACAAATTATTAAGGAGGCTGGGTCATAAGAATGGAGCTTGGCAAATAATTTTGTAAAAAAAAGTTTGTTATAATGAGAAGATGCATAGATATTACATATATGGTATGTACTCCCCTGCAGATCTATGCCAATAATTAAATACCAACCTTCTGGGTCAGCAAAAATAGAGGAAGTTTGAATATTCAGTGACATTTTAGCCAGTATTGCAACCCCACAGGACTTAGTGTTGAATGAAGCTGAACCTAGTAATACCCAGTCTAACATTTGCAGTTTTTTTAGCCTCAGGGTCCTTTAGGTGAGTTTCTTGCAAGCACACCACATCAGCTGACAATTAATTCAAATATATTTGTTATGATTCTGATACTCAGGTCAGGGGTGATCTTATACGGTAGGACCTGAATACCAGAACGTAATGCTGGGAAAGGGGAATGGAAAGGGAATAGCCCCTGGCACCCTATCTCCGTTGTCTTGCCCGTGCTGTCAGTACACTCTTGCGAGACTATGGTTGCTTGGGCCCATGGCAGCCGCGTTTGAAGGGCGGATTACATCTGCCCAACTCCGATGCCCCCTCAGGTCTTAATGAGAGACAAAGAGTGAACCGAGACAGGGTGATAACAAGGGGCCCTCTAACTGAACAACAAAGCTAGGGGCTACTAACAAAGCTGAAACTAAAGTATGCGCTGATTTCCGCCAGGGAAAAGAACAACAAAGGAAATGCTGTCCACACGCCGACACAATAATTTTGTGTATCGGCGGTGACAGCATAAGCAGAACCCTCTGCAAAACACCAGTGACAGATATAACCAAGGAATACAGCGGCCTAGGCCGACGGACGCGGCAGAGCCGCTACTCACGGAACTGGTACAAATACTGGCAAACGGACAGGAACCCCCAACGCTGCCGACACAGACTTTCAGAACTGGAGGACAGGCAGAATCCCAAACGACAGACCAGTGGACACCAAGAAGCCAGAAACTCGACCAGGCATAGGCAAAGCCACAGGACTTCTGGACAGGAACGCTTCACGGCAGGACACGGGATCAAACACAGGAATCGACACAGGGACTGACACAGGAATCGACACAGGAAACAGCTAGACAGACACTGCTAGACTGGAGCTCAGGAATTGGCAGGAACAAGCTCAGAACTCAAGCAGACTGGAAACCTAGAAATATCACCAGCATCTGTGAATTGCACTCAGCCAGCATATAACAGAGAGGCCTAATTAATTATGTCATGCAGCTGCCCTGTTGCATAACTCCAAACTGACAAGATGCAATTAGCAGCCAGGTGAGGCTGAACACATGGGAACAAGCTGCAATTACACAGACTCACCACCGGCAGCAAACAAGAGTATTCTTAAACAGAGCAACGGGAAATCCTGGCCTGCAAGACAACTTATGAACATAAAATACATAACCAAAATGCAAAATGGAAATGAGCCACAGCCGTGGCTCATAACAATATTAATAACCTCCTACATTTATCGGGAGTATGAATAACCCAAATATTAAATAAAACCTATTTTAAGAGACATTTATAAAGAAGCATGAAATACCATAAAGAATAGTGGACATGAAGGGAACAACGGAAGGGAAAACACAGAAGGGAAAAATAAACAACAAAAAAATATTAAAAAATTAAACAAATGCGAGCAGAGCTGAAGCTTTTCCATTAAGGACTTCCAGGAAAAGCCTATTATCTGCGCCACCAGGGCCGCAAGTAACGGACAAAGTAACATAGTATAACACTAAAAAAAAGAAGATGGCACAGCTCCATCTTCTCCTTTCCAGCCCATGACTAACATATATTATAGCTGAAGGCTGCCACCACAGTATGTAAAGAGCACATAATAGTAATGGAAAAAAATATAGACACCAGTAGTTTCCTCAGAACTTGGTAGAAATGTAGTAAATTGTAACAGAAAAATGAAACACATTTGAGAATAGACGGCATCATATGAGTGAACATGTAGAAATCTCACTCAGCCTGATCATCGGCCATATTACAGTTCCGGTCGTCAGTGGCTTCTTCTCTGAGGAACGCCTCCACATCGGCAGCTGTAGTGAAGTCAGAGAAACCAAATCAATTAAAATAGAACAGACTGGCGAGAATGAACGTCTTAATTTTGAAAACTCTATTGAATAAACCTGAAAGACACATAATGTGTGTCCCTCCCACTGGATAGGGTTATGCTTGCTGGATGCTTACCACATTGCTTGTTTGTGTAAATAATTCAGGGTCTTAAAGATAACTACCCTCGGTCGCTGTGGGGATTGTTGTGTAACCTTACCTATCCGGTGTACCCTTTCTATTATGAGGTCTGTGCATTACGCCTCAGTATGGAGCAACTTGGGAAACATGATGCATACAAATTGTTCCAGATGAATCACTTTGAGTGACTCAGGGAGACCCGTGATTCTTAAGTTATTTTGTCTAGTTATGTTTTCAATATTGTCCAGTTTATCAGAAAGACGTTTATTGTCTATTTCCAGAGCTCAGACAGATTTTTGTAAAACATTGACATTTTCCATGGTGTCACTTACATGTCTCTCAGCCTCTGACACTCAGCTACAAAGGTGGTGAAGCTGACTAGTTATGTCAGATACCGCTTTTTGCAGCAATGGAGCCATGGTGGTTTGAATTTCTGAGACCATCTCATCATAAGATAAAGAAATGTTACCTTTGCAGTCAGGTACAGAAAACAAATCTTAAGGGAGGTCAGAAATAGGTCTCTTAGTTGCTGGCATTCCTGGGGTGTTGTACGTGTCCGGTACCATATTGTGATTTTCCCGGCGCTTCTTTTGGTGCGGCAGCTGAGCTGGTGAGGTTATTTTTACAGCTGGTGATGTGGCCAAAAACTCCTCCATTGCTTCCTCCATTCTGCACGGAGACTGGGAGCGATGTGTATGTGTGGCAGACAGCTTAAGAGCGGTTTAAGCTGGGGTGAGAAGCGAGCTGACAGAAGATGCTGCTCACTCTCCCATGCAGAAATTGTAAGTCTGTGTATGGTATAACTTTTAGTGACTTCCAATTACAAAAGAACCATTGAAACGTACGTGTCGAAGTCAGATTCCCTGTTGTGCATGAGCAGGGATTCCCCCTAACCATTGCATACACAGGCTTTCCACCATAGGTTCCATGGCAGCCTCCTTGACCGGGCAGCAGACGCGAGAGGCCAGACACCGACCAGTGTCAGTTGCAGCAAATAGGAGCTATACCTGACCATACACAGCGAACCTCCAGGCCTTACCTGCACTGCTGACAACCCCCAGCAACTTTGTGGACAAAGGACATATCCAGAGCCAACCTTATCTGACCAGAGGCAGATAAAGAGTTGCATATGGACAACCTAGCCATGCACTAGGTACTAAGGTATTTTTAAAGGGGTCACTTCCTTATTTCATATATCCGGTAAAAGGCTTACTGAAACTTCACTTTGGGACACTGCAGCCCTGCAATACTATTAAGTAACAGGGTGCATACAATTAATGTTACAGCTGCCTATACCTTCTAACCTTCCTTACATACATCACAGTATCCAGTTCAGTATCGTTCACCCATTGCCACTGTCATTATTGCATACAATGGGAAGCAGCATCTGATGGCAATACAGACTGATGTGTAATTTGTGTTTTCTCTTCAATATCTAATTTCATTAACTTTCTCAATGTGTAGTGTGTATCACCTATCCTGCACTGATTTCAACAGGACACCACACATCAGCAGAAACTGTCATTTGCTACTTAACAATATATTTGCTTCTATAACAATATAGGCAGTGGGCCCCTGATATCTTTATGGATACTTGATGAGAAATGTATGATATGTCGATAGTCCAATATTAAAATCTAGCTTACAAGTTGGGATTCTCCAGTGGTCAGACCTTCCCATTACCCATTTCCCTCACATCTCAATGTGTGTATAATGTTCATACAGTCTATTAATTTCTGTATCCTTCACTAGCCCTTTAACGGTTTATTTTCCCTTTACTGCTAATCTCCTGTCTTCTTTCCCATTACAGCTGTCTCTTACTTCCTTTTGACCCCTGGTTATCCCCTTTACGTCTTAACTATGTGGCTAACTACTTTCTCTTAAATGTATTGTATTAAGGATACTCACATGTTAGATTCACTGGAACATGGTAGATGAAGCGGATATTATTTCTCTTATCTTTTCTCTTTCTTCCCTGATCTTCTTTTCATAGTTTCTACACATGACAAAGAGCTGAGCTCCCCTTTTCTCCTTCTCTTTTATCTACACAGGTATTTTTCTATTAAGCTAACCTGGTTGTCTAGGTTTGTGTCTTTTTTTGTCAGCTAACTTATTCCAATGTTTCAACTTTGGATAAGCTTTTAAGAACACGTTTTTCAATTTGAAAAACCTCTACCCTTAGTATAACTCGCATATATCAAACACAAAAATGTAAATACACAAATGTTATCTTTATTTTTCTGTATGCTTCAATTCAGAAAAGGATTTTCCTTTACGTTTCCTTACCAGTGAAACAGGTAATTATGTAATTAACAATTTGTTATTACTGTATGTTTCAAATCCACAACTCATATAACCTGTATTTCAACACTAAATTAATACAATGTATACATTTACAGTAACTTCCTAACAACTCTATGGCCAAGTTAATTTTATTTGTAACATGGTTTAAAATACTATTACAATAATAAATGACACAACTTTTTGAACTAATACACTTAGTATAACCTTCAACAAGTACAATTTATGTGTCTTAATGTTTTTAGTTATATTGCTGCATAAAACTTTCCCTTTCATAGTTAAAAGTCTCTCAGTGTATTAATCTACAGTAGGTTAACATTGGTGGTGCTGAAATTTTACTTCCTACTAGTAGATCCTGAATAGTTCTGGCTGATGGTTGCAATTGTGGTTAGTTTATATTTCAGTGAGTTAGGGGGATTACTACTGCAATTCAACATAGGTGCTGAAACTATTTCCATTGGTGAGGGATAACTCACTTGGCTTACTGTAGCAGTTGTCACAGATGAGTTTTGCAATATACTGTAATTATTAGATACACTTTTGTAAAATCTGGTCATTCAGCCATCAGATAGCAATATGCTTCTATGAATAATTCTTTCACTCTATATTGTAGTGAAAGTTAGCACTAAAAGATTACTCAGTCTATCCTTGGGTACAAGGAGCTGTTGCCAGAATTAATTGTTGGATAGCTGCACTTCCTGCCTGATATTTAAGGTTGACCGCTCTGAACTCTGCTATCTGTGCTTTTGGTGTCAGCCTGGCATTAGGAGAGGCATTCGGGGAATTGGAGCTCGCTTAGGTATATGTTTGTTACTTCAGGACGCCTACTGTTCACAATGTTGGGCACACCACCTCTGGTCCTGATGTACAGTGCAGTGATTAGTGCATGTAGTTGCCTGCTTCACTCACAGCTGTTTCCATATATGTTGCACTACACTGTCACACTTGCAATCAAACACTGTGGCTTATGTGTGCCTCAGTCTCCCCACTGCCAACTCTGCAGCCTGGACAATGTTGTTGGTCTTGTCAATGCTGTTTCAAGGGGTGACACTGTAACACACTCCCTACTCAGTTAGTGAAGTTGTGTTGGTCCCTCTGCCAAAATACACATCTCCTTCTCAACTCTGTCTTAATATTGTTCCTGATTTAAACTCTACTTTTCTGGCCTGAGGGGAGAGCTGACATATACTGATTTCTCCATCCACAGGTACTGCCCACTAAAAGCCATTTAATGCCTCTCTCCACCCCTTTTTATAACTAGTGCAGAGGTTCCCAAACTGTGTGCCGTGGCTCCCTGGGGTGCCTCGGGACACTTGCAGCGGTTCCCTGGGTTGGTGGTCCAGGACCAATTCAAATTATTCATGGTCTATATAATAGGCAAAACCAGTGCTGGTGGCTGCCAGTCATAAAATATGTGGCCAAAAAGAAAGCAAATCTTGTCCCTCACCACACAACTGACCCTAAGGATGACATATAAATGCAATCTAATTAATGTAATATTTCTTTCTAAATTTCTCAATAAGAAATTTTTGGCCTAGGGGTGCCATGAAAAAAATTCTGATATTCTAGGGTGCCGTGATTCAAAAAAGTTTGGAATCCACTGAAGTAGCGGATCATGCTGACTCCTAATGCAACTGCCTGCAGAATTTAAGTCTGACTTGTCATATATTTGCTCTTTTATTTATAAATAATATTTATTTACATATATTGTACATATTATAAACAAGTATTTAAATATCTTCAGTTAAGCAGAACATAATATATAATACAGGGATCTCTTTAAAAGTTTCTGTCCCAAAGCAACTTCATTCCTGGACGCTCTGCAGCCTAGCATAAAACAGCATCTCCGCTCTCTTTATCTGATGTGCAGCTGCCGCTGCACTGGATGGGGGAAGAGTAGCCATGGGCCCTTGCTGGGGCCATTCCTCAATTTTGGACCTGGGTAATTAGTACACCAACCAAATTGGAGCCCCTGATTTTTCCCTTAACTTTAATTACATTTCTTTATTCATTTGCTTCCTTTTTTACCTGGTCATTCTCTTCTTTATGCTTTAATTCTATATGCCTCCTACTCTATACTCTTTCATAATTGCTTTCTCTCACATTCTGCTAATCCTTACTGTCTCCCATTTTCTCCTCTTTTCACTCATATAATACCTTATATTTCTTCTTAATCCTCCTATTTTATGTCATTTCCAATATTTCCTCTTTTTGTTTGTTGTCAGTGCTGCTCTCAGTTTATCTCCATTCTCCAACTGCACTCACTTGCTGTTGGTCCCAAACCTGACTAGGGATAGCCATTGGATATTGATAGAAACCTTAGATGGTCATTTATCAGTGGAGGATGGTTTTACCTTCAATGGTGGAGGGCCTTTGGTTTTTCACCACTGATGGATGCCAGCCAATGTTTTTCCTTTACACTTGAACTGCAGTGCAGAATTACTATGCTATCAACCATTAGTGACCCTGCACTGCAGCTCCACCACCTGCCCGTCTCCAAGTTACACAGTTAATCAACAAGCACGCCACTCACTCACTCTCTCCATCTAATTCACTGCTGGAATGGGTTGACTCACTACTGTTGAACAGCATCCCTCATATGCCCTCTACTAGCTGTATGCACTGTTGACTTGATAGGCACAGCTGTCAGTCAGCAGCCTCATCCACTCTATTTTCATAGGTGTGAATTGCAGCTAAATGAGTCTTTTCCTTACTCTGTGGGTGTGTGGTCTCCCTGTCAGTCGCAATCACACTGCTGCTGTGTATGTAGTATTGTGTGTCTGCACTAGCCCTGCTCTGTGCTGCCCTGCTTTCACTGTCACGTTCTGCAGGTACTTGAGCATGCACAAAACTTCAAAGGTAGGACATTACATTGTTTAATACAATTGATGGTTCATCTCTTGGTTTTCATCAATAGTAACTATTGATGGAAAAAACTTTGGTTGCCATCCCTAATTCTGATTGTACTCTATGAGAGGAATCAGTGGTTCATTGCACTTCCATTTATACCTTAAGTTCTCTTTTCATTGGCTGCTGGCAGAATAAGCAGGAAACACCCTCAAGTAAGTACGGTATCATTATAGCAGAATTAACATTCAGATTGTTCTCATTCCTGTCAACTCTATCTGTAAATATCCAAATTGAGATTATATATGTGCAACTATAAAAGCTTTATTATAATAATTGAAGTAACCAAATTCATTAGAGTATCTTTTTAAAATTGAAACATTAAATTAAACTGAGCCCAGTTGATGTAAAATTATTTTTATTCTGAAACAATATTTAAATAATATTTTTAATCAATATAAAAGTATTTTACTTTTTTATAATTTGAATATTAGTATTTAAACTTCAAATTTCACCAAGAGTCACTGTATACCATTAAATACAGTTGACATTTATAAATTTTAACTGGAGCGGGCTAAAATATAGTCAAACAGACTAAAAAAACAAGTCAATCCAGTTCGAACATGGTCAAACCTGTTCAAATTACCTAAATGTACCAACATATTTAAATTGATCTACTGTAAAAGTCAAAAAGCATTGACAAATGTTCAAAATTAGGTATTAGTTTACTATTTTAATGAACCAGTTAGAGAATCAATTTGATATGGCTAGAACATCCGTACCAAGAACCATTACTCTCATTTTCTGTGAACATGATCATTTTACACAATACTGTACTGGTAAGGGGAATTTCTGTGATGTTGTATGAGAGGTGCAGTGTAGTACCTGCTGCCATGCAGGTGTTGTATATAGCTTACCTTGCATTGCACCCTCTCACCTTAAGGCAGTATGGGTAACAGGTGGTACTGGTATATAGAAATACAAAAATAAACAATGTCCAGTCACATGGAGAATTATATTCAAATGTATTATTAAATTATATATTCAAATTATCAGATGATAATTTATACAATGGACATAAAATACCATAAAACCTTAAAATATATTATAACAAGACACACTATATAATTGTATATAGATTCATGCAATTGATATAAACAATTTTTTTCAATGATTCATAATTAGACCTAATAATAAATATCCCAAATCAATGAGCTTGGATTAGTAATGCAGAAATGCAGTAAACTATTAGTAAAGTCTCTCTCCATGGTCTACTCGGAATATTGCAGATAGAAAACAGAAAATAGTTGTTAGATAACATTGTTATAATGCAAAATGGCTTATTAGTATCAATTATTAGTCTATATTCAGTCAGCGTTATACTAGGATCCATTCACTAATAAATCACTCTTGCTCCCAAAACACATGTCTTGGTGTTTTCTTGTTAGAGAACGTCACATCAATACTAGGGATTTCTGTAATATCCAAGATACAAACAAGGAGAAATGTCACCAATGCGCAAATGCGGCTGCTATAAGTGTGAATGGATAGAGTGTCACCTACACTCAGAATCATATATTGATACACGAGAAGAGACCATCACACCACAAGAGCACATAATACTTATGATCGAAATTATTAATTGTTCACTGATTCCAATTCCCTCTGGATCCTTTTTCAGTACCTCAAAAAAGGGAACAGATAAAACATAATAGAGTAACTCTGTTGATACAATATTATTGGAGTATATAAAGGTAAGAACTCGTACCACAAAATATTTGTCTACCACAATAGCAGACAATATCAGCGCAGGGGGCGGAATATATCCGATGTCTATAAACGATCGTCAGATCTTTCCACCCTTCCAAATTTTCCTCCAGTTTACACATAAAGATCAAAAGAAAGCTTCCATAGTGTAAAAACTTCCAATTAAAAATGTATTGTGTACAACATAAGATGATTCCTCCCCACAAATGGGTCTAATCACGAATAGACAATACAAAATGGATGCATAAGTGTGGAATCATACCAGATGAATTTGTCTACCAGAAATGTAGACAAAATGCACATAAGCTATGGAGAACCTCAGACGTCCACGGTTCCAGGGACACCTGAGGTTCTCCATAGATTATGTGCATTTTGTCTACATTTCTGGTAGACAAATTCATTTGTGGGGAGGAATCATCTTATGTTGTACACAATAAATTTTTAATTAGCAGTTTTTACACTATGGAAGCTTTCTATTGATCTTTATGTGTAAACTGGAGGAAAATTTGGAAGAGTGGAAAGATCTGACGATCATTTATAGACATCGGATATATTCCGCCCCCTACGCTGATATTGTCTGCTATTTTGGTAGGCAATATTTTGTGGTACGAGTTCTTACCTTTATATACTCCAATAATATTGTATCAACAGAGTTACACTATTATGTTTTATCTGTTCCCTTTTTTGAGGTATTTAAAAGGGATCCAGAGGGAATTGGAATCAGTGAACAATCAGTCATTTAGATCATAAGTATTGTGTGCGCTTGTGGTGTAGTGGTCTCTTCTTGTGTATCAATTTCTGTAATATCATCTTCAAATGTCCAAGCAGCTCTGAAGCAAGTGTAATGATGCCATAAATGTGCAAAAGTATATTTTTCACAGCACCATACAGCTTATGCACAATGTAAATGGCAACAGTATTCAGCATATTTGATCAAAGCATTATTTAATAAAACAAACTGTAAAATATTCAGAGAGTATTGTATATAGCTGTTTACATATGTAACGACGATAGAGACCTAAATGGAAATACTGTATAAGCTTGTTTTTATAAGATACATATTGATTTTTAATGACCTTTGAGCATTCAGTATAGCGCCAATGAAAACACGTCATAATTCCTAATATGAAAAGTTGTAAGCACACATCCATTGGCAACTATCAAAGTAAACTGTAGCATCTGGTACAAACCAGCTACAGCCCTCAAAAATGAATAGCGCTACATATAAATTTAGGGAATAATTGATTTAAATCTTCAAAATATAAGTGTGGTCAGTATTCCAAGGAACAAGGCTACTATGTACAAAATATTAATACTATAACGTATTGAACTTTAAATCTACAGCGTAGTTATCAGAGGACCTTTAAGAATTCTTATTAAGATTTCATAAAACTCAGCTAAATATTTTCAAAATATTTTTATTAGTGATTCTGTAGTTTCAAACATGAATGTTTCCAATGACCTATGTTACATGAATCACAATAACAAGCGAAAAGGTACAATATAACACACAAAAGTCTTACAAATAAGCACCATGCATAGTATAAATTATCTTGAATAAAATAGAACATAATATGTAGGACATGCCGCACGAAACCCAGAAAGCAACCACTCTATATTTGCGGATCATTGTCTGCTAGTCTTGTCAAGTACCATGTAGTTGTAGTTGTTGAAAAACATTTGATAAGCAAATGCTTAGTCTGGGTAGGAAGAATTGAGATATAACTTTCCCAAAGATCAAAGAATTTAGCTACTCTGGACTCTTTATCCAAGGATGCCTCTGTCCAATCCATTCAAAATGGATAAAATACCTTTTCTTTAAATAAAGAGAATGAGGGTGTTTCTGGATGGTTCCAGACTTGTAGGATAGTCTTTTTAGCTGCAGAGCTCAAAATTAAGTAGTAGTTTGCAGCAACCCCAGGATACTCGTTGACCGTGGGGCAAGATACCTAGAATAGGCAATTTGGGGATAAATGGTATGTAATTGACCAAATTCTCTATGGCATATCTATAAACTCTAAGCCAAAAGGGCATAACTCTGAGACAAGACCATAGACAATGGTGAATGTTTAAATTATCTTCCTGACACCTGTGGCATTTATGTAAGGAATAGGAACTCATTAGATAACCCCGGTGTGGGTAATGTAAGTTTTTTTTGTGAATGTACAAAAACAACTGCCTGTATGAACTTACAGGAAACAGATAAATTCTTCAACAACATTTCAGCTGTTATGTCTGGGAAATATTGCCACCAATGAAGCAACCCAGATTGTAGTGTGTCATAATCAATCACATCTCATAACACATTATAATGTTTAGATATTGCTTATAATCAGGAGGAGGATAAGATTAAAACAAGACAACTTTATTGTTCCAATCCTGTTCAGAAAAGTTGTGAATAACTTAATTTACATAATGTTGGGTTAACAATAAGCAAAAGGAAAGGACAACAAAAAAATCAAACTTCTCAACACCCTGGTGGAATGTGAAAGGCCTTTTGGATACTCTATCCACAAAGCAGCTGATGGAATTCACTCTCATAGAGGACCATGACGGAAATGGATTCATCGCTTGGCCATTCTGAAATTCTGGGTTACGGATAAGTGTAAGGAAGAGAGTGTTATGGGCATTTAAACCTTTTTTGTGTCGCAATACAGTATGTGCCATAATTTATGAGTGTTCCAAAGCAAGTGGTTTTCCCATACCACCCCTGGTAACTCATGGTCATGTGCATGAAGAAAGGATACTAAACTAAGTTCTTGTAAAAAGCTTTCTTCCAATGTGGTATCTGTGCAAATACTAGTATTATGCAACCAATCTCAAAGGTGACATAGTAAAGCTGCATGGTTGTAGTGCATTAAATTAGGGAAATTAATACCTCTAGTAAATGTGGGTTTTTGGAGTCTATTCCGTGCCGTTTCCGTGCCATTTTAGAGTCCAAATAAATTTTACGAAAGATGAGTTTATTTCTTTTGTGTCTTCTATAGTAAGCAGCAGGGGTATTGGCTGAAGTAAATATAGCAATCTAGGGAATTAAATAAATTTTAGCAAGTTAGTTCTACCCAAGTAGTAGAGCTGGAGATGATGCCAACCTTCTAGGTCATTAATTATAGTAGTAATAGTTCTGGTTTTATTCATTTGGTAGAGAGAAGAGGGATTCTTATTAACCTAAACAAGTAAAAATTTCTTTAGCCCATGTAAAAGGAACACTTGCGTGCCAGTACATGCGAGTATAACCTGGCCTTAGATACTTTGCAACTGATTTTTCAGAGTTGATCTGAAGGTCTGAAATAGGCCCAAAATCTTGCATCAATGACAGCATATGTGGTATAGAAGTTTTAGACTCGGACAAATATAACAACGCATCCTAGGCGAAAGCTGTGGTTTTAATCTCCCAAATTCCTATCTTTATTCCTTGAATATTAGAGTCCTGCTGTATTATCCTAAGAAGTGAATCTAAGGACAGGTTAAAAAATAAGGGGGACAAGGGACACTCCTGTCTAGTACCTCTGTGCATACTCACCCCATCTCCCTGCTGTCCATTAAGAAGAGGAGTTATCCTTGGGAAATCATAAAAATACCAAATCAGGCCTATGAAATCTTGACCAAAAGCTCTACGTGCAAGGGTTTCACATAGGTATAACCATAATATAGTATCAAAGGCTTTACGTGTGTCAAGACTTAAAAGTAAATTAGAAGAATGAGTGTCTTGTGCAGAAGCGACGGTAGCAGCTATAGCTGTTCAAATGCCTTTAACAGAGTACCTACCCGAGCCGGTTAGGAGTTAATAAGTCTGGAAGAATGATTTGCAGTCTGTTAGCCATTATTTTTGCCATGATTTTAAAATCCATGTTTAATAAACTAATTGGACTATAAGATGAGACTAAGTTATGCTCTTTATTAGGTTTAGGCATGAAAATTGTATGAGAAGCGTTAAATGTGGGATAATTGGGAGATTGCCTATGTATTAGATCAGTGGTTTCCAAACTTTTTTGAATCACGGCGCCCTAGAATATCAGAATTTTGTCACGGCACCCCTAGGCCAAAAATTTCTTATTGAGATATTTAGAAAGAAATATTACATTAAGTAGATTGCGTTTATATGTCATCCTTAGGGTCAGTTGTGTGGTGAGGGACAAGATGTGCTTCTGTTTGGCCACATATTTTATGACTGGCAGTCACCAGCACTGGTTTTGCCTATTATATTGACCATGAATAATTTGAATTGGTCCTGGACCACCAACCCGGGGCACCCCTGCAAGTGTCCCAAGGCACCCCAGGGAGCCACGGCACACAGTTTGGGAACCTCTGTATTAGATGATAAAGGACCAACAAAACAGGGCTGATTTCCTGATGCATCATCTTAAAATATTTGCTAGTGAATTCATCTGGCCTTATGGGCCAGAAGACTTGAAATAGGCTTATCTGGTCTGTAGACAATTTAGGTAGGTGTGCCTTATTTAATAGGTTATCTTGTAACATCACATCTATAGGTCGGGATTGATATCATTGTTCATAGAATGATTGAAACTGAGCCAATATGGAAGAATTATGAGTAAATACTTCTAAAGTTACAGGATTTTTAATCAAATAAATGTAGTTCCTTTTGCGACCTGATTTAGACACATGTGCTAATAATTTGCCCGATTTATTTCCCCATCAAAAAGATTATTACAACATCAAAGATTAAGGGCCGGGTGCAATGACGTCCGAGTTTGGTGGCTGTGCGGTTTGCAGCCAAACTCTGACATTTTTTTAAAAGGGCAATCACTTGGAAGGCAAAACCATGCCTTTTAAAAAAAATTAACTCAGACGGCATTACATCCAGCCTTATATTTCAGGAATAGAACTTGTTTTTTTGAACATGTGTTATGTAATACATTACAGTCTTTGAGTATGAAAATCAGTTTATATTATTTCATACTAATGCATCATTAGAGTAGTCACATACTGTATAAAGTCACAGTAACTGCGTTTTTAAATGTGTTTCATAATTCAAGTCAATAGAAGACAGCAGGACAACCTGCGACTGGTGTGCAGTGACTGTAAAGATGTATGCCAGACCATGACCCTTGGGTTGTACATCTGTCAAGCTCATATGGAGCATAGCTATGAGTATTGCTTTTAGTAAAGGATCATTCCAAAGTGGGAAAAGAAGAAATCACATCACATACTTCTGAGATACATTAGCCTCCCTTATTAGCAGCAGGCATGGATACCAACATCTGTTAAAACATTGCCTTTATAAGTTTGTGCGTTTCAGCTCCAAGCTCATAATTATTAAAACCAATATAGCACCAGGTAAAAAAAAAATAGAATTGCAGCACATTTAGCATTAGCAAGTTAAAAACCAGCTCCTGACAGGTCCCATTAATAGATATACATAACAAGAATAAGTGCCCAACAGAGCAGTCTGCTGTAATCAGGGTCTTCTTTGTGAAGCCCAATTTCTTCTGAGGTTTCCCCTAGAGCAGAAGTGGGTCACAGAGGAGGAATCAATTATCAGTCAATCATAACACAATTATACAAAGAAGGGAAGGTATTTTTAAAAAGACATTTGCTATAGTGCAATTAGCCTTTAAGACAAAAAGGAGGTACTGTAAACAATGAATTTTAATCACTGCTCTCTAGCCAAAACCACCTGCAAATGACAGTGTTTAAAAAGAACATGTTAAAAAACCTTGTTTAAATTATTTCTTTTTACACAGGTATTTATTGTGGAAATGTGTAATAATTCTAACATTTGCAATAGAAAAAAAAATTGCTTTCCTGGTTGTGAACTCACATTTGGAGACATGCCGCCTAGGAGGGGAAACTTACTAAAGGTCAATTTGGATCGATTTTGCTATTTATTGTGATACTAAGGACCAATTTGCAAGGAAATCGTATGTCAACCTCAAATTCGCACTCCAAATCATGGCAATCACCAATGGAGCAAACATCATCAAAATTAAATTGAAAATCGCTAATTTACACAGAATCGTTTTCATGAAATCATTCAAAGTCACACCAAGATCTCACCTCAATGCACCAAATCAATGCACTTGCTTTTGGCAAGCATGTTTGCTATGTCGTCTGCACGGATCAGTGATATCTGTGCCGGGTTTTGTGTTTTTAGTGAAATAAAAGGTTTTAGTTTTGTTTTTTAAAAGGTTTGGGGTCTCCCCCAAAGGAAAAACCTTGCTCTTTCAAGAAATACAAAGAAAAAATGATGTGAGGTCCTTAGTATTTCATTGAACCAGCACCAGGCTCTTAAGCTGGTCCTGGTTCTGGAAAATATGAGGGAAAAATGCAATTGACTCACATTCATGGCACTCACTGCCAATGCCAATCAGTACCCTATTCCCCTGACAGTTCCCGCTGATTGGCTGGCGGCTCTGTAAATTATGGCAACCATGTGGATTCCATCATTCGTGGAGAAGAACATTATGTGTTTACACATATGGCTTCTCTAGGTCTGGCCTAGTTCATGTAATTTGTTTTATTTTGATTTTGAATGCTCTGGGATGCCTACATGTCTGCGATGCCTACATGGATAAGAGGACCAACCATCAAAAGGATAGGTAAGTATGTATTTCTTTCCCCCTGAAATGGGTTCTACTTGGACAAGTGGAACGAGTGGCACCAGAGATAAGGTGACTACTGTATATGTGAATGTGAGTTTTTTTTATTAAAGTTATGCTGGTGTCAGTGTACTGTCTTTATTTTAATTTTTTCTAAAGTAGACTATAGGTACCAGCGAGCCCTTTATTCCCTGCATGCTGGTACTTCTGGTTCTCCAAGTACCTACATGCAGGGGAGGTTTGCTGGAACCTTTAGTCCTCCTGTAAAAGACAATCTTTTTCTAACTTTAACTGATTGCTATAAACTTGGCACCCACCACTCAGGGGTGACAGGTATAGCCCCTGGCTAGTGTTGTATTGTGAGTGTAAGTAGTCTTGCATAATTGTGTTGTTTCTTATTGGTTTGTCTAAGTTTTTTGTCCTATATTTTTTTAAGGAGCTGTCAATGTTTTTTTGTGTGTATTCTTTGTGTTGATGGAGTGTAGGTTTGTGCTTGTTTGTTTATCTGTGTTTAATGTTATTCCAGAGATAGTGAGGATGTCCAGAGCTGTAAAAGGGCTATTGGAGAGTGAGATGAAGGAGACAGAATGCCTTGATCCCCATGACAATGATAGTGGGAATAGTGATTTGCAGGCCAGGCAAAGGGGCAAAACTGAGACTGGGAGGAATGTAAAGTATACATTCACAGAGAATATGGCCTTGGTCACAGAGGTTATGGAGAACCATTACATGCTATTTTGCCATCTGTCAGCCCACACTATGACTCGCCGCAAAAAACAAGACCTGAGAAAGAGTGGTCACTGCTGTAAATGCGGAGAGACCAGTGAAGTGTAATGAGGACACCTACAAGAAATGGTAAATCAAGGGGAAAATGGCTAAGTAGGTGAAGACTGTGTGGCAGACGTGGTCTGGCTCCACATACCAGGCTGACTATCTTCAGTATGAGGAGCCACTGAAGGTGCTCATCCCTCCTGAGGTTATCAGCCATTGGCATGTTTGGGACACAGATGCCCTCAGGCAGCTTGGTGAGTATAATTGGTGATCTCATTACTGTTTCTATTTTGTATTTACAATGATGTTTAGTCATATTTAAAAAAAATTGACAGAATTCTTGACATTGTTGTTTGTTTCCTATTACTTACAGTATATGAAGCAGACTTCTTAACATTTTAAAACTATTGTCATTGCGATGTAAAGTATTGTAGGTTGCAAAGTAGCTTTACCCACAATAACACGTCAGTTCTTGTACTGTTAATTCTGCAACAGTTTTGTAGGGTGTGTACTTAATGCCAACCTGATGGCATTGCTTTGTTGTGTTTATTTCCTCGTACAGTAATTTTTTGCAGGGTAAGATGCATCTACAGTAGTCGCAGTAATAACTTCTTAGAAGTAGTTGTGTTTTGTAGTTGTATTAGTGTTGTTGCAGTTCATAGTCCACGTTATTGTTGTAGTTTTTCATTTGTTTATGCAATGTTTGATACTGAAGCACTACAATATGAGGGACACACAGTTATTTATATTGTACACACATATTCCGCAGCGATGTACAGAGAATATTTTTCCATTCACATCAGTCCCTGCCCCAGTGGAGCTTACAGTCTATATTCCCAACAACATGTACACGCACACACATTCACACTAGGGTTAATTTTTGTCGGGATCCAATTAACCTACCAGTATATTTTTGGAATGTGGAAGGAAATCGGAGTACCCAGAGGAAACCCACGCAAGTAGAGGGAAAATATACAAACTCTACACAGTTAGGGCTATGGTGGAAATCAAACCGATGACCTCAGTGCTGTGAGGCAGTAATGCTAACCATTACACCATTTTGAAATACCGTTGCCCACCAAAAAAAAACTACATTTTGATATTGTATTTGAAATCCAGACTAAGGTAGTTGTGTGTAATTTGTGTGATCAAAACTTGAAGGAAGGATCTACACAGTTTTCTTTTCCTTTTTATACCATCGAGGAAAAGAGCACTGAAGAAATAAGTGAGAAATCAATAAAAAAATCCTCTGTTCTGCATTCAGTTATTATAAGACTATAGCTGTGTCCTCATACACCTTTCCCTTTTTGCATCATTTGCCATGAAATGCTTATCATGGCTAAGATGCTCCACCATGTGTTGTGATTGGACAGATTCCAATTTTTATTTTGCAAAATAATTAGTGTAAAGTAGCAGATTAAAATAGCATGACTAATCTGGCCATACGGCTAAATTGGGGAAAGGTGTATGTGAACACATCTGTATATCTACTTGATCACCCAGATGTTTAGACTCATTTAAATTTATCAAAAAAAATCTTTATTTATTGAGCCATAGAAATAGACAGAAAAAAGAATAAATGCAGAAAACAAACAGGTGAGCTAATTTTCATAAGCAGAATAAACACAATATCAAACATTATACAGTACATTACACAAATGAGGAACAGCACATAAATAAAAGGGATAAGGGGAAAAATAAAGATGCAGGGGTGACAGGATGATATAGGAAGGGAGAAGGACTGTGAAGAATATAAAATGGTGAAAGCACTAGAGGAAAGGAATGTCACGCATATTGGAGGAAAGGGGAGAAGACAGATGAAGACCAGCAATAAACAAGAGAAATCCAACTAGAGTAGAAGAAGGGATAGTACACTATCCCATCGCATATGGGTCAGACTGGGAAGGTGAAAGTTAACATAGGGGACAAAGATAATTGGGCACTTTCATAGGAGAGCCATGGGCTCCACACTTCAGTAGACATATGACCCCTGTCATGAAGATACAGTAATAGGTAATACTTTACACCAATGCTATGTGCCAAATTTGTGATTTAAAAACAGAGAGAGAGGGCAGGTGGGTTTCTTCCAGTTGCAGACTTTAAGACAACAACAGTACAAGCAACTATGACATGGGACAGCAGTTTGATGGAAGCTTTATGAAGATCAGTAGGAGGTAATTGTGAAGAAACATCCACAGAACTTTCAGTATGGAGGACTCAAGTAATTGAGTCAGAAGTGTGTGCACCGAATTCCAGAAAGGTTCCAATACAGGACAGGTCTATTAAACATGAGTGTGGGTACTTCGGAGGCCACAGTCTCTTCAGCAGAGGGGTGAGGCAGTAGGAAACATTTGGGAGAGTCACTCTGGATTATAAAACCAGTGACAATATAGTTTATTAGAGATTTCTTTAAGGCAAATGGAAATTTAGGATATAGCAATTGCCAGTCTCATGTCGTTCCAAGCCTTCGCATCAGGTGGTGGCTGAGGTCCATTTCCAAGAAGACATCATAGGTGTTGCAGGCCGGAAGAGCAGTATAAGTAAGCATTCCATAAACCTAGGAAATCATGCCCTTGGAGATAGGATGGTACTTACACAGGCATTCAAAAGGGGTGAGGATATGAAGAAGTTAAGCCTGAGGCATGGGGCGCCATATTTGATGGTATTCAAAGGAACTGAGAGGGTGAGTAGAGTTCAATTGTAAAGCCAAGAGGGAAAGCCAAACCCCATAGGAGCTGAAATCAGCAGGGAATCTAAGGGAAACTGTGGTCCAAGGTTAAATGCAAGTAGTATGTAAACCCATTGGAAAGTCAGGATTATTCCACATGAGAGTAAGAGGGGAGATAGGGGAGGTGATAACATATTCAAAACAATATAGGGTCCATCTGTAGAGAAAACCTGAGGTGAAGAAAGAGGCTAGAGGAAGGAGTATGGTGTTACTAATGGAAGTTCGATAAGGAAGACAGATCTAGGAAATTTATATGGTTTGATTCAATGTCAAGCCAGCATGCTGACCTTGGGGGGGGGGGAGGGTAAGGAGGCAATCTGAGAGAAGTGCAAGGCCAGGTAGTAAAATTTGAAGGTGGTATGTCTTGCCAAATAAAATTGGTGATAGATCTCTGAAGTTTACTGAAGAGGAAATTGATATGGGGAGGTCTGCTTGGAGTTTCATAAAGAGCTGTGGATATTTTTCTTGGTATAGCTGATGACACCTCGATGTTAGAAAGTTCCCAAGATATATATCTATATATTTTTTTAATACAGCCATTTGAAGTTGTAAAAGGATTTAAGGGATTCATAGTCTTGGTTGGAGACATGAAGTAGCATGGCCTCTTACTTAGAGTAGTTGATTTTATAGCCAGAGACCACACCATAATGAGCCAAGAGGGGTTGAGAGAGCATAAACTAGATATAAAGAGAGCAATTTTAGATGTGATATTCTCAACCTACACTCCTTGGATATTAAGATCCAATCAGATCAGGAAGGCCAAAGGCTCAATCACTAGGGCAAAAATCAAATGGCACTGGGGACAGCCTTGCCTGGTGCCATTCAATGTAGAAAAAGTTTGGATTGGATGCTATGGAGACCATGGGGCATATGTAATAGGGTCCGTGATGGTTACACTTAATTTATGATGACTTCCTACAGATAGTAGACTCACAAACAAATGCCATATGTGACCTTCAAGTGTAACAGGTAAGTACTGTGGATGTGTTGTGCAGGTGCAGTTGGACTTACCTGGAATGTTCACCCAGAATCACCTCTTGGACCAGAACTCACTGCTGGAACCCTAGGCAGAGGAACGAGGAACACCAATTCCAGAGGACCCAATATAATAGTCACCACACGTTAGGATGGTGACATATAATTTACTATACAGGAACCACTGGTCACCGCTATGGGATTAAAGGGTTAAAGGCAAATACAATTACACAAATTGGAGAACAGTGCAAATAAGAATATACAATAATTTGACAAAACCAGAATGTAACGTCACAATGTAGCAGTTTAATATCTCCTTATACTGTGAATGTGCTAATCCCCTGTCGAAGTCGAAAATATTATACCCGCATGCATCACGTGCAAACACCACACAGAGTGACCTCTGTGCAGTTGCATACCAGCCGTGCGTGTGCATACCCGGAAGCTGCGTACATTGACTCGTGAAGCCCTGCGTATTAGCATGTGGTATGAGTAAATACAGTAACATACACATTCGCATAGAAAAGCCACAAAGCCATATTCAATATTTTATCCATATAGTGCATAATTTACACACAGTCTGTACACTCTTCAACGGCAAGTTACTTTGCGCACACATTATAAGCAAATCACTCTTATACACATTCAAAGGCGATACTTCCAAGAGCTCAATTGCAAACAGTGTCCTGAATGTATCAGACTGTCTTGTTTATGCAACGCTTTGTGATCATGGTAAATAGACCCTGGGCTATGGGGAATGTAAATACCGTTGTTTTCCCACATTGTTTTAGAGTTGTATAGTGAGTCAACAGATACTGGACTGTCATTGTTGCACTGGGAGCCAGAACAAACAAAAGAACAATATATCCTATACAAGAAAACAAGCCAAACCTTTACTTGTTTAATAACTTGCAAAACCACAAAAAAGACATTTACAGACCAGATATTTGATGTATGATATATCAGAGGTATAACATCTATATTCTCATACATATAGTTAAATACATCTAACTCATGGTAATATATATATATATCATAACTAATTGTAATAGCAGGAATATATATATATATATATATATATATATATACACATATCTCGAGGATGGGAATGGATAAATATATCATGTGTGGGATCATATTGTTTAGGGTCACATAAGCAGTAATCTGGTGGGTATGAGGATATTGTCTCATATTGCAGCAATAAGTTAATAGTAATACCGGATTTATGCATGATAATGTGGTGGGTTTAACTGGTCTTGGGGCGGGAACTAAGATGTAAACAACAGTAATCACATCTCAGGATATAGCCATCACCCACTGTTTGAGCTGACCAATGATCCCCAGTGCACAGGATATGTCCCACCCCCGGACCAATGGAAGAAGAGCATACATTTCCCATTGTATTGTGTTTTGGACCATTGTATAAAAACAAGGCCTCCTGGCTGGTCTCAGGTTAATTCTCTGAAAGTCATCTTGCTAGATTGACTGAGGACCGGATCTGGGTGGCGCAGGCGAACACAACGTATGTATCCATTGGTTGTAGCTTTTTTCTTATATTGTTGCATTTCTGTTGTACCCCTTTTAAGTAAATATTTGTGGCTGCGTTGGACCACAACATAACATATACAATTGGTGTTGCATTCCTTTCCTGTTAGGGGTTTAAAGTGTATTCATCCACACGTGTAGCTGCATTGTGCTCACAGTGTGTCGCGTGCTTACGCAACGTGTACGCATTCATAGAGGTTTAAAACACACACTTAGCGGTCGCAGCGGCCTGAACACTGCTGTCTTAAGGTATTGCTTTTTCCTGAAAGTTAAACGAACTTAACACCCCTGTAATACCCTAACCTCGGCACAGGGTGGCGCATAACATCAGCTGTCACCTGGATATACTTTTAACTCAAAGTATGTACTCAGTTCAGAGCTACTCTAAGAAACAAAGAAGTCCCTTTAAATCTTTTGAAGTGTGAACACCCTACAAATTGCAGTCTCAAAATATAGCAGATAAAGCTAGTCATTGAAAGTCAATAGCAAAATAGAAATATATAATACATTCTGTAGGGTAGGGTAACAGAAGTAAGCACAGTTTGTACATGCAGAGTAGCGACAGCAGTTATACAGTATAGGGTAGCAGTTCAGTCATTTCCCCTGAGAAAATGAGCATGCCACTACCTGACACACATCACAGTTTAGTTCAGAGTATTTGCCCAGTGCAGACATACAAGATTAAGCTGGTAGCAAAAATTTGCTTCAGGGTAGCCATGCTTAGCCTTATGACAGAAAGCAGAGGCAGAAGGTGAAGCAGAGTTGCGTGGTATTGGAGGGCGCAATATAATTCCTGTGTTACGCTGTCTTTCATAACCTGACAGGGTAATGGTTGTAAACCTGAATAAAACTTCCCCTGTTCGTTATCACTGAGGCAGTTTGGAGTTCCTTTTGCTACCTGGCGCCTGCCTTTCCTGAGGTAACTTATGCGAAAAAGGGTTGTGCTGGTCATTAAATGGACTTCCCTGTTGAGAAGTACAATATTTGATCATGTCCAGTACTCTTAGTAGCTGTGTCTGCCAAGTAAAATGAAGAGTGGTCTCCTCAGAGGCGGCTCCGCTCTCCACAGCATGTCTCCTCAGCATCACCTCAGCGCAGCATCTTCCTCTACATTGTTACCTCAGAGCACACACACTGGATGGTAACTCCACCTTCTGCTCTTCCCTCTCTGCACCACCCAATCAGCGGCTTCGATTCCTTCTGCTCTGCAGGTCTGCACCTGGGTCCTAGCTCTACACAAGTTGCTGTACTTTGGTTGCTGGCATTGCCTAGCAACCTAAGCAAGGGGAAGCTGTTAACCCTTTCAGCTGCACTGTGCCAGCTAGTGAGAAGTGAGGGTTCCTTTTCGGGAAAATGTAGGTGTCTCACCCAGGCTGTCTCCAGTATATGCATGATGGAACCTATATAGCCACATATATCCCCATAAATCCAAGTTAGTAGGATATCCATGTCAGAGTGTCACACAAGCAACCATACAAAGTTAAGGCATGCAAATTGTGGCACACTTACGTGAACAAAATGCCATCACGTCAGCAGGCAGCAACTCCCAAACAACCAAACCAGTGTCAACCACACTGCGTTGTACACCAGCACCAGAGGTGGATCTCAGCAGTCCAGGTTTAGCAGGTGAGCAACTAAAAGAAGGCTGTAAATACATTTTCAACAATTTAAAAATATACAGATGTGTCCACATACATCTTTGCTATATCCCGCCATGTATGGCTTGGTTTAACATACTATAGACTCAGAGATTTAGCCATGCCTTGTGATTTTTCTTAACTTGCTTCTTTTTTATGTTACTTTATACATATTCTCTTATGTCAAACCAATTTTTTTAAATCCATCCACTCGTTACTCGTGAAAAACAGCTTAGCCATGTTTTGCATGTTGTGCCAAATTTAGTAAATTAGCAAAGATGTATGTGGACACATTTGTATGTAGCTTGTTGCAGGATGTTGTTAAGATTCCATACACATGTGTTTAATGTGCTTACTAAGGCTTTTGTTACATAGCATTTTCGATTTAGAAATTAAAGTAATACAAGTATTTGGTTGTTTGTCAACTTTTGCCAGCTTAAAATAATTTTCATTGCTTATTTAAATATAAAATAAACACTTTCATTTTGAAAAAATGTGTGTTTAATGTTGGCAAATATTATTTGGGGTAAATTGTAACAAAACATAGGGGGTAATTCAGACCTGATTGCTAGGGTGTGTTTTTTGCAACCCTGCGATCAGATAGTTGCCACCTACAGGGGGAGGGAAAAATTGCTGTACAAGTGTGCGATCACATTTGTAGCAGAGCTGCACAAACATCAGTTTGCGCAGTCTCTGCTCAGGACTTACTTAGCCACTGCAATGGATTCCTGGTGATCGGGGCCGTAGCTGACGTCAGACACCCTCCATCCAAATGCCTGAGCCCGCCTGCGCTTTTCCGGACACTCCTGTAAAATGGTCAGTTGCCGCCCACAAATGGCCTCTTCCTGTCAATCACCTTGCGATCGCCTGTGCGTTCACTTTTTTCACACCATCACGTCATTAGGCACCGATGCCCAGTGCAGTCATCTGACGCGCCTGAGCATTGCGGTGCATACGCATGCGCAGTTCAGATCTATTCGCCCGCTGTGCAGCAATCAGGTCTGAATTACCCCTAGAATACAAGTATAAACACATGCTAGCACATGCAAACACTCTGCTGCTGAGGTGGTCTGTTTGAAACTTCTGCAGTATTTTGGCCGAAATTTGCTTCATTCTCATAGTAAATTCCCATGTATCATTGAAGTGTATGGAAAGTACTTCCGAGTTTGGCTGATGGTGTACTTATTTAAATTTGTATTTGCAGACGTGTTAAAAAATAATTCTGCAGTTTACAGTACTCCCGTGTTTGTCTTTAGTATCTCTCCGTGATTTCAAAAATATGCATGAGAATGCAAACATGGGCAGACACAAATCCAGTGGCGTAAGTTCATCTCCAGTTGCCTGGAGGCAACATAAATATTGGTGCACCTCCCCCCCCCCATATATATAGATAAATATACAGTATGTATGTATTAGGTTAGGTATATGAGGGGAATAGAGGCTCCCCTCCCCATTCACATTCGGACCTACACTGAGATCACAAAGATAGGAGATTTGGATCTGTGTAAATAAAACTATAGAAAAATCTTTATGACCAACCCACCACTACATAACCTAGTAAGGTGTTGTAAACGAAGCACGAGAATTCTAACTATATGAAGTAACTTGTGATTGTCAGAGAAGTAACTTTATATAGTTAGAATTCTCACACTTTCTCTACAGGAGCAGAAAGCTTAATCAGTAAGGTGTCTGTTTCCAGTGTAATGGGTCGTGGGTTCTAATCCTGGGTATGACACTTGTCAAATGTGTTTCTATAATAAAGAGTGTGTGACTTGTAAGGTGCAGGGATGAAAATATAGTGGCAGCTATCAATTAACTTAACTGCATGAACACACGGTATGGGAGGAGAGGTGCCCACCTAATGCCTGACTCCATTGCCTCCCACAGTTAGGCCTCTGCACATATCTTAATAAATTTACCCCGTGGGCTTCTATTAGCCATGCTTAAAAGTAACCTTAGTGTAGACCTATCACAGAAAGGTATATATCTTGTACAAAAAATCATGGAGTAAAGTGATAGATTTTAATTAGCTGATTCATGCAGACAGGTGCAGTATCATAGCCCAATGGGTGAATTATACCCAATAAGTATAATTCACATTCTTGGTTGCTCCCTCACTTGCAACAGATTCACCTTATGCCATGACTGTTCAGAGTAGTCATTGGATGTTTTTCACCTATGCGTAGAGGCAAACATATGGGTCGAGCTGCCACTAGGCACAGTATGATTGCTCTCCCAGATATGAATCCCCCACCAACACTTTCACAACCACTTCTGCAGTGACAGTAGTTAAGTATAGCTGCAGTGCCACCCAGGTGCAATGTAGGCAGCTCTGCATAGATATCATGATAGTATCACTGTTGGCTCAGGCTATGTCCCCAGGTCCCAAAGCTGAAGCCTCCCAGCAAGCAGCAAGTATGCAAGTAGCCGCACCCTCTCCCACACCTCCGAGAATGCTAATCCACCTTCCCCTGTTGGTGCTTCATGAAAAAAGGATCATTGACTCTTATGAGGGGCGGCAGCCCTAGCACATGCCTCATGGGTCTAGTGGGAAATCTGCCACTGCCTATGCACATTTCTCTGGATCGGCCAGATATTACTCAGGTTAGTGAGAATGAGAGTTGTTTTATCCTTTCATGTACAGTACATTGTACTGCAAACCTGGATTTATAGTCTAATTACTAAGTGTAGCAGGATACTGTCAATAATTATAAAGATGAGAATAGTACCCACTGATGGTGCATTTGTAATTTTTGAAAGCAACTACAGCATAAGTAAAAATGCTAGTAAGAAATGCATATGAAATGTCTTTGTGTTTCACATCTGTTTGTTATTAGAATTTTAACTAGCATCTTGAGGTCACTGTTGGCTTCACAAATGTGTTTAACTTGTGTTAAACCATTTTGTATTGAACATGATCTGTACAGAGAAACATGATGCACTTAAACATTAATAAAAACAACCCTGAGTGGGTATAGTGTGTGTGTGTGTTTGTGTGTGTGTGTGTGTGTGTGTGTGTGTGTGTGTGTGTGTGTGTTTTATTTTGGGGGGGGCTAGATAGATTTAAATCAGGTGATAATAGAGTACATCAAAGAAACTCAGAATGCTCAGGAAGAGACATACCTATTGTGAGTGAGATACAGAACATATAGTTCACATCCCGTGTTTTAGGAAGAAATGGGACAACTTGTTTAAAACAGCATTATAAACAGTGTATGAAAAACTATTTGATAATGATAAAAGATAAATGATATTATATCACAGTGCACTGGTAAAGTTGCCCATGTACAACAATTAAGAGAGTGACACTTTTGATCCAAACAACATATATTAGTGTGTGCAATGGCGCTGTTGTACACTATTTTTTGTACTGATGCGTATTTGGTAAAGATGGCTGAATTGTTCAATAGCAAGTATACTCACAATATCTATGAAACCTATTTTTTATGTTTTTTGCTGATTTAAATTTACTGATGTAGCCACGTTCATCACACCCACAGCACGGCCGCATGGGCACACATGGTATGCCATGCCACAGATGCGACTTAATATGTTGGGTTGCAACTAGCAGCAACCCAGTGTATTTCCTATGGCAGCGCACGCATGCACACGTGGGCATCATAGCACACTAACCATGAGAGCTTTGCCACGACTAGGATGCTCGGCGGCAAAACTGAGTACAGCTATATCTGTATATGTCAACATACTTCCTAATACATTGCTGAGAAACATGTTGGCACTACAGTACATAATATAATAATAATTCTTCAGCACCTATTGTACTTATTACCTATTCACATGATTCTGCCTTTCATCTAAAAAATGTTAAGACATGTTCCCATGGTGTCTGTTACTGTATATCCAGGTCGGACTGGCCCACAGGGGTACAGGTGAAACTCCATGTCGGCCCCCACTGCCTAGGGACCCACCCACTTCTCTAGGGATCAGGTTTCAGACTGTGCACTTGCATTATAAATGTTACCTTATAATGCGCAGGAGTACAGTGTATTTTCTATAGTGCATTGCTGTTATTAATCTAATACATTATCATGCATACACAAGCAGTATTTACTATATGAATGTGTCAAGAGGTCCAGCCTATGCACTCTTTAATGGTTAGCCAGGCCTTTGTGGTGGCTGGCCCCAACCCCTCTGGAGACTGGACACACCCCAAAATATGAGCCCCTACTACTGAATTCCCCCGGTGGGCCCTACATGCCCCAGTCTGACACTACTGTATATAGAAAACTTTAAATCAGCCAGAAATTTAGAAACATTGAATGATTGGACAGCTTTATACTGGTATTTGCTGGACACAAGATCTCAATTAGCCGTTCTACTGTGTAATAACAGCTGTACATTCTCAGGAGGGAGGGTGAACAAGGTCTTATTCCACATAGCTGTGGCAGAATACTAAGATGAATAGATTGTACTCATTGTCTGCACTATAAAAAGGAGTAATAAAAATGACATTACCTTTGTTTTTTTCTCACAGTGCATAGGGGATGATATGTAACACTCATTATGGAAAAAAAAAACCTCCAGTCTCTTTATATCCTCAAGCTATAATCAATTGCACATCATTAACACAAAAGAAAATCTTTACTAATTAGCTTTTTACGATCAAATAGATATCACTATGAATGTTTCATAGCAACCAAGATTAGATTGTTTATTGCTCTACAGGCAGACATTAAAAAGTCCAAACTATATTAATATGTTTTAGAAACATGATAATACAAAACGATTATGGAAAAGATAAATTAGAAAAAACAGGTTGTTGTAATACAGTTTAAACCTATTGAGACTGATTCAGTAACAATTAGTGAATTTAGTATGGTCACAGAATTTATAGTATGTCTCTTTTTGAATTGATTGTTAATGTTAGAGACATATAGATCAGTAGATATGTAGAACTCTGTATGTATATATATATATATATATATATATATATAGTAGTATAGGTCTATACTGAAATTCATAATAATGCAGTAACACTTAACCATTAAACTGCTGTACCTGTCTAAGATCATTAACTGTACCTTTGTCACTGATATTTTTTCTTGCAATTTATGCCCAGTGTGAAGTAGATGTGACCCACAAACCAACCTATTACCTAAAGTAAGCATTTGCTATGCGCTGTATCTCTCAGTGTGGGGAATTATGTCTATTTATAGCTCTCAGTGAGCTCTCTTATAAAAATAAGGAAACCTGCAATGCACTCATGGTGCCCACAAACAATGAGATATGTGCTAGGTGCGATTTGAGCATCTCCTATATAATAACCCAAATCTGTGACTCTGTGCCTATGTGTATAATGCTGGGCATGGCTAGGAGCTCTCATTGGGTAAGCAGCAGGTCTATCGCACCCAGGCCACAGCTGATTGGGCGAGAAACGCCTGCCCACACAGGTTACATCCAATGGGAGGCTCTGCCCTTTGGCTGCTGTGTGTTCCCAGAGCAGGATTAACAATGGGGCTGATAGAGCTGCAGCTCCAGGTCCACACCCGAAAATAGGCCCACTGCATCTGCAGCAACATACCCTCCAACAAGTTACACATAAAAATTGCTACAAATTCGAAAAGTGGGCATGGCCACAGGTACAGTGACATGGCCCCGCCCCTCTTCCTATACTTAAGTTACAATGGAATTTTGTAGAGCCAAAAATCGGTACAGACCATAAAAAAGGTACTGTACCTGCGAAAAAGGTAAAGTTGGAGGGTATGCCACTGCATCTGCAGCAAGTCTCTGCGCTGTAGATAGGGGGGAAAAAATCCTTTTACTGCACCGTCCTATGTCCTGCTGCCAGTCCGTCTGCCCCCTCCGGCATCAACAATCCCCACTCCCTAGCTGTGGCGCAGGTGCAACAAAAGCTGCTGTGGCCACCGGCATAGATGCGTATGAAAACGCCGCAGTGGAAGGCTTTCATAGCCCTCCCTGCGCCGCATACTCTCTGAGCCCCGGAGCCTCCTATGCGCGTGATGTCGCAGAAGTGCCTCCCCACCACAGCAGTGCCCAGATCCCCAGAGGCCCTGACTCTGCAACACAGCACCTGGGCTGCCGGCCTGGAAGCCCCGAGTTGGCAAATGTAACGGATAGAGTGGGTGATATCGCAGAGGGTAATGTCTGGACGCTGAATCAATGTAAAAGGTGACAGTGATGTGCTGTGCAGTGGGTGTGCAATGTGATTGACACTGCACAGCACTATCACCTTTTACATTGATTCAACGAGTCAGTCAGTTCTGCCAGCCAGTCACTATTATTAGTGCCGGTGTCCCAACGCACTGCATTACAGGGAAGTAGACGCACTAAATAAACTACACTTCCCAGCAGCCATTAGCACCAAAACATTCCGGCGCTAAGGTCTGCTGGGAGCTGTTGTTTTATTGAGTGCATCTTCTTCCCTGTAATGCTGTGCGTTGGTACACCGGCGCAAACAATAGTGACTGTCTACTTGGTTGCTGTGCAAGTCTCCAGGAGAGTCACTGCCAAAGGGAGGACAGCTGCTTCCAGGAGGAGAAGCAGGAGAAGCATTACTCACCCCTCCCCCACTCACAGTACCTCCAGGACCCATCCGCGGCACCCAGGGGCGTTTTAAGAGAGGAGGAGGCCCTTTGTGCAGCCTTCTGCTTCAGGGGCAACCTCCTCTCTGACTGATGAACAGGTATTTTAATACTTACCTCTCCTGGGTCCCCCGGCGGTGCCATCCCTCTCCGCAGCACAATAGAATCTGAGAACAGACTCTATTGCGCATGCGCAAACCTCCGGGAACACGGCGCGGTGGCCATTTCCCCGAAGATTTTGCTAATGCGCATGCGCGAAACTCCAGAAAAATGGCCGCCGTGCCATCTTTCCGGAGTTTTCAGCAAGCGCAATAGAGTTTGTTCCCCCTAGTGTTCAAACTCTATTACGCTGCTGAGAAGGGATGGCTCCGACGGGGGACTCCAGAGAGGTAAGTATTAAACAAATGGGTGCAGTGTGTGCGGGGTGCCCCCCCCAGGACCCTGGGGACCGTGTGCCTCGCACACACTGCACCCATTATAGATACGCCAATGGCGGCACCCCCACATCCCCCCTCCACCACCCGTGGTGGCTCCGGACCCCCTCCCCCACCTGCAGTACCCCCGCACCCACCCCACCCCCACTCACCACACCCTTCCCTCCCCCACCCGTGGCACCCCTGCACCCGCGGTGGCTCCGTACCCCCACTCGTGTCACCCACACACCTGCCCCTCCCCCACCCATGGAACCACCACACCAGCCCCTCCCCCACCCATGGCACCCCCATTCACATCTCCCCCACACCCATCCACAGCACCTACTAGGTGATTCATCTGGCCCTGCATGCGCTGTTCACGCCATTGCTAGGGGCTACGACCCCTTAACCATCGCACACCCTTTGTTCGTGCAATATTTAACCACTCACATAATTATGATTGGAGGTAATACTCCATATAATACAAATATTGCACGCCACAGGGGCGTGCAAGGATTAAGGGGGCGTAGCCCCTTATGATGGTGTGAAGAGCACCCATAGGGTGCGATGAATCATCTAGTATACAATATGTGCTATGTGATTTGGACTAAGTGGTATGCGATTTGAACCACATGCGATTTGAACTAAGTGGTATGTGATTCGAACTACATGCGATTTGAACTACACCCGATTTTGACTACACTACAATATGTAATGTATGCGATGTAGTACAAAAATACCTGACTGCACATACTATTTTGCCTTGCGATATTGACTATGCAGGAGCGCACATCATATTGCAAAGGAAATTAAACACAGATTAAACACAGTGCAATCTGAACTAGACACGATGCAATTGAACTAAAATTATCAAATCGCATGCGATAATTGCACCATGTGTGGGCACCATTATTTATCCTGCAACTATTTACTGCTTTATGGCTCTCGGCTCTGGTTTAAGTACAGTACATATGGATATATACATACAGTTGCCTGAAGATTTTTTTGGATGTTTTCAAATCCAAAATTTTAAAACATCATCAAGTTTATATTGTCCATTCTAGATTAAAGACAAACCTGTTAAAGCATGGAATTGTTTGCAAATTTTAGTCTGAGAGTCAAGCACAACGAGTAGCTGCCAATCCTTAAAAAAGTTATGCTAGGTATAGAACATTGCCTGTCTTTTCAAGTAGACTTTTTGCTGGAAAAAATGGATGTTCTCCCTGGCAATATGACTTGTTTTTGCATTGCTCTGTACAATAATAGGATTCTTCTAGCAATAAAATGCATTGGCGAAGCCTATTTATTAAACATATAGTGTGTACAGCCCCCCCCCTCCCCCATCGCTGGCTGAACACTGTGATCCGCGGATGTGACAGCGGGACAGTGTCCGAATAGTGGGTCTGTCCTGCTGTGATCGGGATAGTTATGAGGTGTGGTTTATCTGTTTATTAACAGTTTCTTCTACAGTGCAGCATTTTCCATTATACTTTACAATTGGAAACAGTTTTAAAATAAAACTGGGTAGCAAAGACAAAGAAAGAGCTAGGAGCTGTAATGCTCATACCTTGCGAGCAGGGCCTTCCTACCTCTATGTCTGTCTGTTTTTACCCAGTTTTGTTCTATTTCTGTTGTTCTAATTGTAAAGTGCAAGGAATATGCTGCGCTATATAAGAAACTGTTTATAAATAATTAATGTCATGCTTACAAGCTTATAATCTATATGGCAGTGATCTCCAACCTTAATTGAGGTGTGAGCTACTCAAGAAAAATTAAACCTCCTAAAGAGCTACTAACATTTTTGTCTAAAAAAATCTAGCTAATAACCAAAATATTGTAAGTCATTTAATGAAAATTAAATTAAAGTATTATAGGAAAACAACAATGCATTTAATTACTATAGTGATATTGTTGCTATACCCGAGATGGGTGTAGTATGACTGACCGGCGGTCTCCTGACCGCCGGTCAGCTTACCGACGCCGGGATCCCGGCGGGGAGGGGCGAGTGCAGCAAGCCCCTTGCGGGCTCGGTGGCGACCAGCGGTCGCCACGGGTTCTATTCCCACTCTATGGGTGTCGTGGACACCCACGAGTGGAAATAGTCCCTGTTGGTCGGCATGCCGACCATCGGGACAGTGACCCGTCGGGCAGGTGGAGGAGGTCAAGTGACTGTCGGTCAGCTGACCGGCGGTCACATGAATACCACCCCCCGAGATACATTATGACACACACTGTAATGTCCCAGACACATTATACCACACACCGCAATGCCCATGATACATTATTCCACACACCATAATGCCTGTGACACATTATGAATCCCACTGCAATGCCAGTGATACATTATGCAACACACCGTAATTCCTATAACACATTATGCCACACACTTTAACGCCCATTATACATTATGTTTCACAGTTAGGATTCTAATTACTTTTAAATTACCTGCTCTTTGTCAGGGGTCTCATGCTTGTTGCTAGGGGTTTTTCGCTCTCGATTCCATGCTTGTTGCCAGGGGTTTTATGCTCATTGCCAGGGGTTTCATGCTTTTGGTGTAAAGCTTGTTGCCAAGGGTGTAATTCTTGTTGCCTGGGGGGTAATGCTCATTGCCACGGGTTTCATGCTCTGTGTATCATGATCATTGCCAGGGAGTTTCATGCTCTGGGTGTCATTCTTGTTGCCAGGAATTTTATGCTTTGGGTGTGATGCTCATTGCCAAAGATGTAATGCTTGTTGCCAGGGGTTTCATGCTCTGGGTGTGATGCTCATTGCCAGGGGTGTAATACTTGTTGCCAGGGGTTTCATGCTCTGGGTGTCATGATTGTTGCCAGGTGTGTAATGCTCATTGTTATGGGTGTCATGCTCACATTGCCAGGGGTTTCATGTTGTGGGTATTATGCTCATTGCAAGGGGTTTCATGCTCTGTGTGTCATGCTCATTGCCAGGTGTTTCAAGCTCTGGGTGTAATTCTTGTTACCAGGGGTGTAATGCTTGTTGCCAGGAATGTCAGGCTCTGGGTGTAATGCTCGTTTCCAGGGGTGTAATGCTCATTGCCAATGGTTTCAGGCTCTAGGTGTAATGCTCGTTGCCAGGGGTGTAATGCTTGTTGCCAGGTGTTTCATGCTCAGGACATCATACTCATTGCCAGGTGTTTCAAGCTCTGGGTGTAATTCTTGTTACCAGTGGTGTAATGCTTGTTTCCAGGAATGTCAAGCTGTGGGTATAATGCTTGTTTCCAGGGGTGTAATGCTCATTGCCAGGAGGTTCAGGCTCATCATTAGGGGTGTAATGCTCATTGACAGGGATTTCAGGCTCTAGGTGTAATGCTCATTGCAAGGGGTGTAAAGCTCATTGTCAGGGGTGTCAGTGCAGAAGATACATTGTTGCAGAAAGCTGAATCTTCTTCCAGTGCTGAGTACTCCCAATATTTCCTAATAGAGCTGTAGCATGGAGATTGCTGTCAGATGTTATCATCTATCTAGCAGATGCATGTCTCCTCCAAGGTGGAGAAGTGCTACGGATGGGTGGGGGGACTCAGGGGAGTTAAAGGAGAACTCCTCCTGAGGTTGGGCAGCAGCACTCAGAAGGTCAAGCTACCCAGATTGTGGCAGCAAGCTACCTGTTGCTCTCAAATGACGAGTTGATGTCCAATGCTATAGGTAAATAGGCATTCATACACATGTATAGGTGCTATCTATTGCATAATGATCAGGCAGGTTGCACAGTTTCTTAGTAGCCTGTATAACATGGCCGCACAGCAATGTTGACCATTGGTCAGGAGGATGTTCTGGTAATGTCACCTTTTATATAGAATTACAAGAGCAGAAATAATAAAACAAATATTCTTGATTCTTGAAATAAAGCTATTTTTATTGCAGAAATGCAAAAAATATTTTATTAATAACATTTTTAATGGAATTTATAATTATACAGACATCAATGTAGAGCACCAGTATCTTTCACTTGAACCTCCACTGCGTGTTCTCAAATTCAATAAGGCATCACATCAGTGTTGCAGGATTATGCCCTCATATTCTGCCCTGTAACACCACATACTGCTTTTTAGCATAATATTAGAAACCAGTAAGTTAGGATTGTAACAGAGTGCCTCCACTTAGTATTACCCCACTTTTTAATAAGAAAGTAATGCTCCTCCTTTACACAAGTACATAAAGTAAATTATCTTGGATTGATATGTAATGTGCTGGAAAAGCAGGAGCTAGTGGTGCAGTGAATGGGTAGGGTTCAAGTTGTAGCCCCACAGTGGAAGGTATTTGGTCATACACTAAACTTTAATTAGCATGGACCCTACAGTGGAATATGTAATCTGCAACCCCCAAGATGACACTTTGAAGCTGTGGGCTATGTGACCACAAAGTTCAAGAAATGGGACCAAGGCATTTTAAAACAGGATAATGTATTGAAATAAATCACATTTAAAAAAAAAAAAAAATCAACATTCTTGTTACTTAAACAAATGGGACTTGTTGACTGTGGGCATGTTCTTTTTTTAATATGGTGCCCAAAATTGCACACAGTATTCAAGATGTGGCCTTACTAGTGATTTATATAATGGGAGTATAATACTCTTGTCCCTTGCATCAATTCCCCGTTTTATGCATGCTAATATCTTATTAGCCTTCTTTGCTGCACTCCTAGTTTGGGTACTGTTGCTTCATTTGTTATCTATGTGAACCCCTAAGTCGTTTTCCAGTACAGAATCCCCTAATATTACCCCATTTAGTATGTAGGTGTTATTTTTGGTCTTGCCCCCATAGTGCATTACCTTACACTTGTCTGTGTTGAATCTCATTCTCCATTTTGCTGCCCATGATTCCAGTTTAGTTAAGTCATTTTGAAGAGACTCAGCATCCCCCTCCGTATATATAACCTTGCACAATTTGGTATTGTCTGCAAAAATTGACACCATGCTCTCTAGACCTACTGTTAGGTCGTTGATGAAAATGTTGAACAAAAGTGGTCCAAGTACAGAACCTTGTGGCACACCACTTAGTACTTTAGTCCAATTTGAAAATGATCCAATGACCACAACGCGCTTCTCCCTATTATCTAACCAATTACTGACCCAAGTGCATATTGTGCTCCCTAGCCCTATTTCTTGTAGCTTATAGATAAGACGCATGTGTGGTACAGTGTCGAAAGCTTTGGCAAAGTCTAAAAAGATTAAATCCACCTCCTTACCTTGATCAAGGTTCGCACTTACTGTTTCATAAAAGCCCAGTAAGTTGGTCTGACATGATCTGTCCTTCCCAAATCCATGTTGGTTCCTTTTAATGACCTTATTTGCCTCAAGGAACATTTGAATACTGTCCCTTAGAATACCTTCCAATACTTTCCCCACTATAGATGTAAGACTAACTGGTCTATAATTACCTGGTTCAGCTTTGCTCCCCTTTTTGAATATCGGCACTACCTCGGCTATACGCCAGTCTTTGGGAACCATACGCGATTTAACCGAATCCATGAAGATCAAAAATAGAGGTCTTGCTAGTTCAGCGTGCAGCTCCATAAGAACCCTCGGGTGAATTCCATCGGGACCAGGTGACTTATTAATCTTTAACTTTTTTAATCGGTCACAGACTACCTCCTCACTTAAATAAGCATTTATCAGTGGGACATTATCTTTGTTGAGATTTTGTGTTAGACCCAGTATTTGGTCCTCTCTGGTAAATACCATTGAAAAAAACTTGTCTAGTTTGTTTGCTATGTCATTATCATTTTTGATTAAGACTCCCTTCTTGTCCTTTAAAGGGCTTATACTCTCCTTCTTTAGTCTCTTGCTGTTGATGTACTTAAATAACATTTTTGTGATTCGCTTAGCTTTCCTTTGCTACTATTTTTTCAGTTTCTACTTTAACCACTCCAATTCCTTTTTTGCATATTTTGTTACAGTCCTTATAGTGCTGAAATGACTCTTCATCCCCCTCAGATTTGTATTTTTTAAATGCTCGTTTTTTTTGTCCATTAATTCCTTTATATTTTTGTTAAACCACGTTGGTTTGGGATTTTTATTCCTTTTTTTTGCTGCTGGTGGGAATAAATTTACGAGTATTATTAATTAGCAGTGATTTTAATACATCCCATTTCTCTGTAGTATTTTTTCCTTGAAACAGAATTTCCCATTCAATGTCCCTCAATGCTTCCTTCATCATGTCAAAGTTGGCTTTGCTAAAGTTTAGAGTCCTAGTTGAGCCAGTATAGGACTGCTTATGAAAACTGATATTGAATGTGACCATATTGTGGTCGCTGTTACCTATGGGCTCTCCTACTTCAATATTTGATACCAATTCCCCATTGTTAGTTAATACCAGGTCTAAGATTGCATTGTACCTAGTCGGTTCCTTGATTAATTGAACTAAGTAATTATCATTTAGCGTGTTTAAAAACATATTGCCCCTAGCAGTATCACATGAATTGATTTTCCAGTTTATCTCGGGATAGTTAAAGTCTCCCATCACTACTATGTCTCCTACTCCTGCTGCTCTTTCAATTTGATTCAGTAACAATTTATCATCCGACACATTAATACTAGAGATGAGCGGGTTCGGTTCCTCTGAATCCGAACCCGCCCGAACTTCATGTTTTTTCTCACGGGTCCGAGCGACTCTGATCTTCCCGCCTTGCTCGGTTAACCCGAGCGCGCCCGAACGTCATCATGACGCTGTCGGATTCTCGCGAGGCTCGGATTCTATCGCGAGACTCGGATTCTATATAAGGAGCCGCGCGTCGCCGCCATTTTCACACGTGCATTGAGATTGATAGGGAGAGGACGTGGCTGGCGTCCTCTCCATTTAGATTAGAAGAGAGAGAGTGAGATTGATTTGAGACAGAGACACTTGATTTACTGGAGCTTAGGAGTACTGTAGAGAGTGCAGAGTTTACTAGTGACTGACCACAGTGACCACCAGACAGTGCAGTTTTATTTAATATAATCCGTTCTCTGCCTGAAAAAAACGATACACAGTGACTCAGTCACATACCATATCTGTGTGCACTGCTCAGCCCAGTGTGCTGCATCATCTATGTATATATCTGACTGTGCTCACACAGCTTATAATTGTGGGGGAGACTGGGGAGCAGTGCCAGTTATAGGTTATAGCAGGAGCCAGGAGTACATATTATTAAAATTAAAAAGTGCACACTTTTGCTGCAGGAGTGCCACTGCCAGTGTGACTGACCAGTGACCTGACCACACTGACCACCAGTATAGTTAGTAGTATACTATATTGTGATTGCCTGAAAAAGTTAAACACTCGTCGTGTGACTTGTGTGGTGTTTTTTTTTTATTCTATAAAAAACTCATTCTGCTGACAGACAGTGTCCAGCAGGTCCGTCATTATATAATATATACCTGTCCGGCTGCAGTAGTGATATATATATATTTTTTATATCATTATTTATCATCCAGTCGCAGCAGACACAGTACGGTAGTTCACGGCTGTAGCTACCTCTGTGTCGGCACTCGGCAGTAGTGATGAGCGCCTGAAATTTTTCGGGTTTTGTGTTTTGGTTTTGGGTTCGGTTCCGCGGCCGTGTTTTGGGTTCGACCGCGTTTTGGCAAAACCTCACCGAATTTTTTTTGTCGGATTCGGGTGTGTTTTGGATTCGGGTGTTTTTTTCAAAAAACCCTAAAAAACAGCTTAAATCATAGAATTTGGGGGTCATTTTGATCCCAAAGTATTATTAACCTCAAAAACCATAATTTCCACTCATTTTCAGTCTATTCTGAATACCTCACACCTCACAATATTATTTTTAGTCCTAAAATTTGCACCGAGGTCGCTGTGTGAGTAAGATAAGCGACCCTAGTGGCCGACACAAACACCGGGCCCATCTAGGAGTGGCACTGCAGTGTCACGCAGGATGTCCCTTCCAAAAAACCCTCCCCAAACAGCACATGACGCAAAGAAAAAAAGAGGCGCAATGAGGTAGCTGTGTGAGTAAGATTAGCGACCCTAGTGGCCGACACAAACACCGGGCCCATCTAGGAGTGGCACTGCAGTGTCACGCAGGATGTCCCTTCCAAAAAACCCTCCCCAAACAGCACATGACGCAAAGAAAAAAAGAGGCGCAATGAGGTAGCTGACTGTGTGAGTAAGATAAGCGACCCTAGTGGCCGACACAAACACCGGGCCCATCTAGGAGTGGCACTGCAGTGTCACGCAGGATGTCCCTTCCAAAAAACCCTCCCCAAACAGCACATGACGCAAAGAAAAAAAGAGGCGCAATGAGGTAGCTGACTGTGTGAGTAAGATAAGCGACCCTAGTGGCCGACACAAACACCGGGCCCATCTAGGAGTGGCACTGCAGTGTCACGCAGGATGGCCCTTCCAAAAAACCCTCCCCAAACAGCACATGACGCAAAGAAAAAAAGAGGCGCAATGAGGTAGCTGACTGTGTGAGTAAGATAAGCGACCCTAGTGGCCGACACAAACACCGGGCCCATCTAGGAGTGGCACTGCAGTGTCACGCAGGATGGCCCTTCCAAAAAACCCTCCCCAAACAGCACATGACGCAAAGAAAAAAAGAGGCGCAATGAGGTAGCTGACTGTGTGAGTAAGATAAGCGACCCTAGTGGCCGACACAAACACCGGGCCCATCTAGGAGTGGCACTGCAGTGTCACACAGGATGTCCCTTCCAAAAAACCCTCCCCAAACAGCACATGACGCAAAGAAAAAAAGAGGCGCAATGAGGTAGCTGACTGTGTGAGTAAGATAAGCGACCCTAGTGGCCGACACAAACACCGGGCACATCTAGGAGTGGCACTGCAGTGTCACGCAGGATGCCCCTTCCAAAAAACCCTCCCCAAACAGCACATGACGCAAAGAAAAAAAGAGGCGCAATGAGGTAGCTGTGTGAGTAAGATTAGCGACCCTAGTGGCCGACACAAACACCGGGCCCATCTAGGAGTGGCACTGCAGTGTCACGCAGGATGTCCCTTCTAAAAAACCCTCCCCAAACAGCACATGACGCAAAGAAAAAAAGAGGCGCAATGAGGTAGCTGACTGTGTGAGTAAGATAAGCGACCCTAGTGGCCGACACAAACACCGGGCCCATCTAGGAGTGGCACTGCAGTGTCACGTAGGATGGCCCTTCCAAAAAACCCTCCCCAAACAGCACATGACGCAAAGAAAAATAAAAGAAAAAAGAGGTGCAAGATGGAATTGTCCTTGGGCCCTCCCACCCACCCTTATGTTGTATAAACAAAACAGGACATGCACACTTTAACCAACCCATCATTTCAGTGACAGGGTCTGCCACATGACTGTGACTGATATGACGGGTTGGTTTGGACCCCCCCCAAAAAAGAAGCAATTAATCTCTCCTTGCACAAACTGGCTCTACAGAGGCAAGATGTCCACCTCATCATCATCCTCCGATATATCAACGTGTACATCCCCCTCCTCACAGATTATCAATTCGTCCCCACTGGAATCCACCATCTCAGCTCCCTGTGTACTTTGTGGAGGCAATTGCTGCTGGTCAATGTCTCCGCGGAGGAATTGATTATAATTCATTTTAATGAACATCATCTTCTCCACATTTTCTGGATGTAACCTCGTACGCCGATTGCTGACAAGGTGAGCGGCGGCACTAAACACTCTTTCGGAGTACACACTTGTGGGAGGGCAACTTAGGTAGAATAAAGCCAGTTTGTGCAAGGGCCTCCAAATTGCCTCTTTTTCCTGCCAGTATAAGTACGGACTGTTTGACGTGCCTACTTGGATGTGGTCACTCATATAATCCTCCACCATTCTTTCAATGGGGAGAGAATCATATGCAGTGACAGTAGACGACATGTCCGTAATCGTTGTCAGGTCCTTCAGTCCGGACCAGATGTCAGCATCAGCAGTCGCTCCAGACTGCCCTGCATCACCGCCAGCGGGTGGGCTCGGAATTCTGAGCCTTTTCCTCGCACCCCCAGTTGCGGGAGAATGTGAAGGAGGAGATGTTGACAGGTCGCGTTCCGCTTGACTTGACAATTTTCTCACCAGCAGGTCTTTCAACCCCAGCAGACTTGTGTCTGCCGGAAAGATAGATCCAAGGTAGGCTTTAAATCTAGGATCGAGCATGGTGGCAAAAATGTAGTGCTCTGATTTCAACAGATTGACCACCCGTGAATCCTTGTTAAGCGAATTAAGGGCTCCATCCACAAGTCCCACATGCCTAGCGGAATCGCTCCGTGTTAGCTCCTCCTTCAATGTCTCCAGCTTCTTCTGCAAAAGCCTGATGAGGGGAATGACCTGACTCAGGCTGGCAGTGTCTGAACTGACTTCACGTGTGGCAAGTTCAAAGGGCATCAGAACCTTGCACAACGTTGAAATCATTCTCCACTGCGCTTGAGACAGGTGCATTCCACCTCCTATATCGTGCTCAATTGTATAGGCTTGAATGGCCTTTTGCTGCTCCTCCAACCTCTGAAGCATATAGAGGGTTGAATTCCACCTCGTTACCACTTCTTGCTTCAGATGATGGCAGGGCAGGTTCAGTAGTTTTTGGTGGTGCTCCAGTCTTCTGTACGTGGTGCCTGTACGCCGAAAGTGTCCCGCAATTCTTCTGGCCACCGACAGCATCTCTTGCACGCCCCTGTCGTTTTTTAAATAATTCTGCACCACCAAATTCAAGGTATGTGCAAAACATGGGACGTGCTGGAATTTGCCCATATTTAATGCACACACAATATTGCTGGCGTTGTCCGATGCCACAAATCCACAGGAGAGTCCAATTGGGGTAAGCCATTCCGCGATGATCTTCCTCAGTTGCCGTAAGAGGTTTTCAGCTGTGTGCGTATTCTGGAAACCGGTGATACAAAGCGTAGCCTGCCTAGGAAAGAGTTGGCGTTTGCGAGATGCTCCTACTGGTGCCGCCGCTGCTGTTCTTGCGGCGGGAGTCCATACATCTACCCAGTGGGCTGTCACAGTCATATAGTCCTGACCCTGCCCTGCTCCACTTGTCCACATGTCCGTGGTTAAGTGGACATTGGGTACAGCTGCATTTTTTAGGACACTGGTGACTCTTTTTCTGAGGTCTGTGTACATTTTCGGTATCGCCTGCCTAGAGAAATGGAACCTAGATGGTATTTGGTACCGGGGACACAGTACCTCCAACAAGTCTCTAGTTGGCTCTGCAGTAATGATGGATACCGGAACCACGTTTCTCACCACCCAGGATGCCAAGGCCTCAGTTATCCGCTTTGCAGTAGGATGACTGCTGTGATATTTCATCTTCCTCGCAAAGGACTGTTGGACAGTCAATTGCTTGGTGGAAGTAGTAAAAGTGGTCTTACGACTTCCCCTCTGGGATGACCATCGACTCCCAGCAGCAACAACAGCAGCGCCAGCAGCAGTAGGCGTTACACACAAGGATGCATCGGAGGAATCCCAGGCAGGAGAGGAATCGTCAAAATTGCCAGTGACATGGCCTGCAGGACTATTGGCATTCCTGGGGAAGGAGGAAATTGACACTGAGGGAGTTGGTGGGGTGGTTTGCGTGAGCTTGGTAACAAGAGGAAGGGATTTACTGGTCAGTGGACTGCTTCCGCTGTCACCCAAAGTTTTTGAACTTGTCACTGACTTATTATGAATGCGCTGCAGGTGACGTATAAGGGAGGATGTTCCGAGGTGGTTAACGTCCTTACCCCTACTTATTACAGCTTGACAAAGGGAACACACGGCTTGACACCTGTTGTCCGCATTTCTGTTGAAATAGTTCCACACCGAAGAGCTGATTTTTTTGGTATTTTCACCAGGCATGTCAACGGCCATATTCCTCCCACGGACAACAGGTGTCTCCCCGGGTGCCTGACTTAAACAAACCACCTCACCATCAGAATCCTCCTGGTCAATTTCCTCCCCAGCGCCAGCAACACCCATATCCTCCTCATCCTGGTGTACTTCAACACTGACATCTTCAATCTGACTATCAGGAACTGGACTGCGGGTGCTCCTTCCAGCACTTGCAGGGGGCGTGCAAATGGTGGAAGGCGCATGCTCTTCACGTCCAGTGTTGGGAAGGTCAGGCATCGCAACCGACACAATTGGACTCTCCTTGTGGATTTGGGATTTCGAAGAACGCACAGTTCTTTGCGGTGCTACTGCTTTTGCCAGCTTGAGTCTTTTCATTTTTCTAGCGAGAGGCTGAGTGCCTCCATCCTCATGTGAAGCTGAACCACTAGCCATGAACATAGGCCAGGGCCTCAGCCGTTCCTTGCCACTCCGTGTGGTAAATGGCATATTGGCAAGTTTACGCTTCTCCTCCGACAATTTTATTTTAGGTTTTGGAGTCCTTTTTTTACTGATATTTGGTGTTTTGGATTTGACATGCTCTGTACTATGACATTGGGCATCGGCCTTGGCAGACGACGTTGCTGGCATTTCATCGTCTCGGCCATGACTAGTGGCAGCAGCTTCAGCACGAGGTGGAAGTGGATCTTGATCTTTCCCTAATTTTGGAACCTCAACATTTTTGTTCTCCATATTTTAATAGGCACAACTAAAAGGCACCTCAGGTAAACAATGGAGATGGATGGATACTAGTATACAATTATGGACGGACTGCCGAGTGCCGACACAGAGGTAGCTACAGCCGTGGACTACCGTACTGTGTCTGCTGCTAATATAGACTGGTTGATAAAGAGATGTAGTATGTATGTATAAAGAAGAAAGAAAAAAAAACCACGGGTAGGTGGTATACAATTATGGACGGACTGCCGAGTGCCGACACAGAGGTAGCTACAGCCGTGGACTACCGTACTGTACTGTGTCTGCTGCTAATATAGACTGGTTGATAAAGAGATGTAGTATGTATGTATAAAGAAGAAAGAAAAAAAAACCACGGGTAGGTGGTATACAATTATGGATGGACTGCCGAGTGCCGACACAGAGGTAGCTACAGCCGTGGACTACTGTACTGTGTCTGCTGCTAATATAGACTGGTTGATAAAGAGATGTAGTATGTATGTATAAAGAAGAAAGAAAAAAAAAACACGGGTAGGTGGTATACAATTATGGATGGACTGCCGAGTGCCGACACAGAGGTAGCTACAGCCGTGGACTACCGTACTGTACTGTGTCTGCTGCTAATATAGACTGGATGATAATGAGATGTAGTATGTATAAAGAAGAAAGAAAAAAAAACCACGGGTAGGTGGTATACAATTATGGACAGACTGCCGAGTGCCGACACAGAGGTAGCTACAGCCGTGGACTACCGTACTGTACTGTGTCTGCTGCTAATATAGACTGGTTGATAAAGAGATGTAGTATGTATGTATAAAGAAGAAAGAAAAAAAAACCACGGGTAGGTGGTATACAATTATGGATGGACTGCCGAGTGCCGACACAGAGGTAGCTACAGCTGTGGACTACTGTACTGTGTCTGCTGCTAATATAGACTGGTTGATAAAGAGATGTAGTATGTATGTATAAAGAAGAAAGAAAAAAAAACCACGGGTAGGTGGTATACAATTATGGATGGACTGCCGAGTGCCGACACAGAGGTAGCTACAGCCGTGGACTACCGTACTGTACTGTGTCTGCTGCTAATATAGACTGGTTGATAATGAGATGTAGTATGTATGTATAAAGAAGAAAGAAAAAAAAAACCACGGGTAGGTGGTATACAATTATGGACGGACTGCCGAGTGCCGACACAGAGGTAGCTACAGCCGTGGACTACCGTACTGTACTGTGTCTGCTGCTAATATAGACTGGTTGATAATGAGATGTAGTATGTATGTATAAAGAAGAAAGAAAAAAAAAACACGGGTAGGTGGTATACAATTATGGACGGACTGCCGAGTGCCGACACAGAGGTAGCTACAGCCGTGGACTACCGTACTGTACTGTGTCTGCTGCTAATATAGACTGGATGATAATGAGATGTAGTATGTATAAAGAAGAAAGAAAAAAAAACCACGGGTAGGTGGTATACAATTATGGATGGACTGCCGAGTGCCGACACAGAGGTAGCTACAGCCGTGAACTACCGTACTGTGTCTGCTGCGACTGGATGATAAATAATGATATAAAAAATATATATATATCACTACTGCAGCCGGACAGGTATAGATTATATAATGACGGACCTGCTGGACACTGTCTGTCAGCAGAATGAGTTTTTTATAGAATAAAAAAAAAAACACCACACAAGTCACACGACGAGTGTTTAACTTTTTCAGGCAATCACAATATAGTATACTACTAACTATACTGGTGGTCAGTGTGGTCAGGTCACTGGTCAGTCACACTGGCAGTGGCACTCCTGCAGCAAAAGTGTGCACTGTTTAATTTTAATAATATGTACTCCTGGCTCCTGCTATAACCTATAACTGGCACTGCTCCCCAGTCTCCCCCACAATTATAAGCTGTGTGAGCACAGTCAGATATATACATAGATGATGCAGCACACTGGGCTGAGCAGTGCACACAGATATGGTATGTGACTGAGTCACTGTGTATCGTTTTTTTCAGGCAGAGAACAGATTATATTAAATAAAACTGCACTGTCTGGTGGTCACTGTGGTCAGTCACTAGTAAACTCTGCACTCTCTACAGTACTCCTAAGCTCCAGTAAATCAAGTGTCTCTGTCTCAAATCAATCTCACTCTCTCTCTTCTAATCTAAATGGAGAGGACGCCAGCCACGTCCTCTCCCTATCAATCTCAATGCACGTGTGAAAATGGCGGCGACGCGCGGCTCCTTATATAGAATCCGAGTCTCGCGATAGAATCCGAGCCTCGCGAGAATCCAACAGCGTCATGATGACGTTCGGGCGCGCTCGGGTTAACCGAGCAAGGCGGGAAGATCCGAGTCGCTCGGACCCGTGAGAAAAAACATGAAGTTCGGGCGGGTTCGGATTCAGAGGAACCGAACCCGCTCATCTCTACTCGGCAGTCCATCCATAATTGTATACCACCTACCCGTGGTTTTTTTTTCTTTCTTCTTTATACATACTACATCTCATTATCATCCAGTCTATACTAGCAGCAGACACAGTACAGTACGGTAGTCCACGGCTGTAGCTACCTCTGTGTCGGCACTCGGCAGTCCGTCCATAATTGTATACCACCTACCCGTGGTTTTTTTTTCTTTCTTCTTTATACATACATACTACATCTCATTATCAACCAGTCTATATTAGCAGCAGACACAGTACAGTACGGTAGTCCACGGCTGTAGCTACCTCTGTGTCGGCACTCGGCAGTCCGTCCATAATTGTATACCACCTACCCGTGGTTTTTTTTTCTTTCTTCTTTATACATACATACTACATCTCATTATCAACCAGTCTATATTAGCAGCAGACACAGTACAGTACGGTAGTCCACGGCTGTAGCTACCTCTGTGTCGGCACTCGGCAGTCCGTCCATAATTGTATACCACCTACCCGTGGTTTTTTTTTCTTTCTTCTTTATACATACATACTACATCTCATTATCAACCAGTCTATATTAGCAGCAGACACAGTACAGTACGGTAGTCCACGGCTGTAGCTACCTCTGTGTCGGCACTCGGCAGTCCATCCATAATTGTATACCACCTACCCGTGGTTTTTTTTTCTTTCTTCTTTATACATACTACATCTCATTATCATCCAGTCTATATTAGCAGCAGACACAGTACAGTACGGTAGTCCACGGCTGTAGCTACTTCTGTGTCGGCACTCGGCAGTCCATCCATAATTGTATACCACCTACCCGTGTTTTTTTTTCTTTCTTCTTTATACATACATACTACATCTCTTTATCAACCAGTCTATATTAGCAGCAGACACAGTACAGTAGTCCACGGCTGTAGCTACCTCTGTGTCGGCACTCGGCAGTCCATCCATAATTGTATACCACCTACCCGTGGTTTTTTTTTCTTTCTTCTTTATACATACATACTACATCTCTTTATCAACCAGTCTATATTAGCAGCAGACACAGTACAGTACGGTAGTCCACGGCTGTAGCTACCTCTGTGTCGGCACTCGGCAGTCTGTCCATAATTGTATACCACCTACCCGTGGTTTTTTTTTTTCTTTCTTCTTTATACATACATACTACATCTCTTTATCAACCAGTCTATATTAGCAGCAGACACAGTACAGTACGGTAGTCCACGGCTGTAGCTACCTCTGTGTCGGCACTCGGCAGTCCGTCCATAATTGTATACCACCTACCCGTGGTTTTTTTTTCTTTCTTCTTTATACATACATACTACATCTCATTATCAACCAGTCTATATTAGCAGCAGACACAGTACAGTACGGTAGTCCACGGCTGTAGCTACCTCTGTGTCGGCACTCGGCAGTCCGTCCATAATTGTATACCACCTACCCGTGGTTTTTTTTTCTTTCTTCTTTATACATACATACTACATCTCATTATCAACCAGTCTATATTAGCAGCAGACACAGTACAGTACGGTAGTCCACGGCTGTAGCTACCTCTGTGTCGGCACTCGGCAGTCCATCCATAATTGTATACCACCTACCCGTGGTTTTTTTTCTTTCTTCTTTATACATACTACATCTCATTATCAACCAGTCTATATTAGCAGCAGACACAGTACAGTACGGTAGTCCACGGCTGTAGCTACCTCTGTGTCGGCACTTGGCAGTCCATCCATAATTGTATACCACCTACCCGTGGTTTTTTTTTCTTTCTTCTTTATACATACTACATCTCATTATCATCCAGTCTATATTAGCAGCAGACACAGTACAGTACGGTAGTCCACGGCTGTAGCTACCTCTGTGTCGGCACTCGGCAGTCCGTCCATAATTGTATACCACCTACCCGTGGTTTTTTTTTCTTTCTTCTTTATACATACATACTACATCTCTTTATCAACCAGTCTATATTAGCAGCAGACACAGTACAGTAGTCCACGGCTGTAGCTACCTCTGTGTCGGCACTCGGCAGTCCATCCATAATTGTATACCACCTACCCGTGGTTTTTTTTTCTTTCTTCTTTATACATACATACTACATCTCTTTATCAACCAGTCTATATTAGCAGCAGACACAGTACAGTACGGTAGTCCACGGCTGTAGCTACCTCTGTGTCGGCACTCGGCAGTCCGTCCATAATTGTATACCACCTACCCGTGGTTTTTTTTTCTTTCTTCTTTATACATACATACTACATCTCTTTATCAACCAGTCTATATTAGCAGCAGACACAGTACAGTACGGTAGTCCACGGCTGTAGCTACCTCTGTGTCGGCACTCGGCAGTCCGTCCATAATTGTATACCACCTACCCGTGGTTTTTTTTTCTTTCTTCTTTATACATACATACTACATCTCTTTATCAACCAGTCTATATTAGCAGCAGACACAGTACGGTAGTCCACGGCTGTAGCTACCTCTGTGTCGGTACTCGGCAGTCCGTCCATAATTGTATACTAGTATCCATCCATCTCCATTGTTTACCTGAGGTGCCTTTTAGTTGTGCCTATTAAAATATGGAGAACAAAAATGTTGAGGTTCCAAAATTAGGGAAAGATCAAGATCCACTTCCACCTCGTGCTGAAGCTGCTGCCACTAGTCATGGCCGAGACGATGAAATGCCAGCAACGTCGTCTGCCAAGGCCAATGCCCAATGTCATAGTACAGAGCATGTCAAATCCAAAACAATAAATATCAGTAAAAAAAGGACTCCAAAACCTAAAATAAAATTGTCGGAGGAGAAGCGTAAACTTGCCAATATGCCATTTACCACACGGAGTGGCAAGGAACGGCTGAGGCCCTGGCCTATGTTCATGGCTAGTGGTTCAGCTTCACATGAGGATGGAGGCACTCAGCCTCTCGCTAGAAAAATGAAAAGACTCAAGCTGGCAAAAGCAGTAGCACCGCAAAGAACTGTGCGTTCTTCGAAATCCCAAATCCACAAGGAGAGTCCAATTGTGTCGGTTGCGATGCCTGACCTTCCCAACACTGGACGTGAAGAGCATGCGCCTTCCACCATTTGCACGCCCCCTGCAAGTGCTGGAAGGAGCACCCGCAGTCCAGTTCCTGATAGTCAGATTGAAGATGTCAGTGTTGAAGTACACCAGGATGAGGAGGATATGGGTGTTGCTGGCGCGGAAATTGACCAGGAGGATTCTGATGGTGAGGTGGTTTGCTTAAGTCAGGCACCCGGGGAGACACCTGTTGTCCGTGGGAGGAATATGGCCGTTGACATGCCTGGTGAAAATACCAAAAAAATCAGCTCTTCGGTGTGGAACTATTTCAACAGAAATGCGGACAACAGGTGTCAAGCCGTGTGTTCCCTTTGTCAAGCTGTAATAAGTAGGGGTAAGGACGTTAACCACCTCGGAACATCCTCCCTTATACGTCACCTGCAGCGCATTCATAATAAGTCAGTGACAAGTTCAAAAACTTTGGGTGACAGCGGAAGCAGTCCACTGACCAGTAAATCCCTTCCTCTTGTAACCAAGCTCACGCAAACCACCCCACCAACTCCCTCAGTGTCAATTTCCTCCTTCCCCAGGAATGCCAATAGTCCTGCAGGCCATGTCACTGGCAATTCTGACGAGTCCTCTCCTGCCTGGGATTCCTCCGATGCATCCTTGCGTGTAACGCCTACTGCTGCTGGCGCTGCTGTTGTTGCTGCTGGGAGTCGATGGTCATCCCAGAGGGGAAGTCGTAAGACCACTTTTACTACTTCCACCAAGCAATTGACTGTCCAACAGTCCTTTGCGAGGAAGATGAAATATCACAGCAGTCATCCTACTGCAAAGCGGATAACTGAGGCCTTGGCATCCTGGGTGGTGAGAAACGTGGTTCCGGTATCCATCATTACTGCAGAGCCAACTAGAGACTTGTTGGAGGTACTGTGTCCCCGGTACCAAATACCATCTAGGTTCCATTTCTCTAGGCAGGCGATACCGAAAATGTACACAGACCTCAGAAAAAGAGTCACCAGTGTCCTAAAAAATGCAGCTGTACCCAATGTCCACTTAACCACGGACATGTGGACAAGTGGAGCAGGGCAGGGTCAGGACTATATGACTGTGACAGCCCACTGGGTAGATGTATGGACTCCCGCCGCAAGAACAGCAGCGGCGGCACCAGTAGCAGCATCTCGCAAACGCCAACTCTTTCCTAGGCAGGCTACGCTTTGTATCACCGGTTTCCAGAATACGCACACAGCTGAAAACCTCTTACGGCAACTGAGGAAGATCATCGCGGAATGGCTTACCCCAATTGGACTCTCCTGTGGATTTGTGGCATCGGACAACGCCAGCAATATTGTGTGTGCATTAAATATGGGCAAATTCCAGCACGTCCCATGTTTTGCACATACCTTGAATTTGGTGGTGCAGAATTATTTAAAAAACGACAGGGGCGTGCAAGAGATGCTGTCGGTGGCCAGAAGAATTGCGGGACACTTTCGGTGTACAGGCACCACGTACAGAAGACTGGAGCACCACCAAAAACTACTGAACCTGCCCTGCCATCATCTGAAGCAAGAAGTGGTAACGAGGTGGAATTCAACCCTCTATATGCTTCAGAGGTTGGAGGTGCAGCAAAAGGCCATTCAAGCCTATACAATTGAGCACGATATAGGAGGTGGAATGCACCTGTCTCAAGCGCAGTGGAGAATGATTTCAACGTTGTGCAAGGTTCTGATGCCCTTTGAACTTGCCACACGTGAAGTCAGTTCAGACACTGCCAGCCTGAGTCAGGTCATTCCCCTCATCAGGCTTTTGCAGAAGAAGCTGGAGACATTGAAGGAGGAGCTAACACGGAGCGATTCCGCTAGGCATGTGGGACTTGTGGATGGAGCCCTTAATTCGCTTAACAAGGATTCACGGGTGGTCAATCTGTTGAAATCAGAGCACTACATTTTGGCCACCATGCTCGATCCTAGATTTAAAGCCTACCTTGGATCTATCTTTCCGGCAGACACAAGTCTGCTGGGGTTGAAAGACCTGCTGGTGAGAAAATTGTCAAGTCAAGCGGAACGCGACCTGTCAACATCTCCTCCTTCACATTCTCCCGCAACTGGGGGTGCGAGGAAAAGGCTCAGAATTCCGAGCCCACCCGCTGGCGGTGATGCAGGGCAGTCTGGAGCGACTGCTGATGCTGACATCTGGTCCGGACTGAAGGACCTGACAACGATTACGGACATGTCGTCTACTGTCACTGCATATGATTCTCTCCCCTTTGAAAGAATGGTGGAGGATTATATGAGTGACCGCATCCAAGTAGGCACGTCACACAGTCCGTACTTATACTGGCAGGAAAAAGAGGCAATTTGGAGGCCCTTGCACAAACTGGCTTTATTCTACCTAAGTTGCCCTCCCACAAGTGTGTACTCCGAAAGAGTGTTTAGTGCCGCCGCTCACCTTGTCAGCAATCGGCGTACGAGGTTACATCCAGAAAATGTGGAGAAGATGATGTTCATTAAAATGAATTATAATCAATTCCTCCGCGGAGACATTGACCAGCAGCAATTGCCTCCACAAAGTACACAGGGAGCTGAGATGGTGGATTCCAGTGGGGACGAATTGATAATCTGTGAGGAGGGGGATGTACACGGTGATATATCGGAGGATGATGATGAGGTGGACATCTTGCCTCTGTAGAGCCAGTTTGTGCAAGGAGTGATTAATTGCTTCTTTTTTGGGGGGGGTCCAAACCAACCCGTCATATCAGTCACAGTCGTGTGGCAGACCCTGTCACTGAAATGATGGGTTGGTTAAAGTGTGCATGTCCTGTTTTGTTTATACAACATAAGGGTGGGTGGGAGGGCCCAAGGACAATTCCATCTTGCACCTCTTTTTTCTTTTATTTTTCTTTGCGTCATGTGCTGTTTGGGGAGGGTTTTTTGGAAGGGCCATCCTACGTGACACTGCAGTGCCACTCCTAGATGGGCCCGGTGTTTGTGTCGGCCACTAGGGTCGCTTATCTTACTCACACAGTCAGCTACCTCATTGCGCCTCTTTTTTCTTTGCGTCATGTGCTGTTTGGGGAGGGTTTTTTGGAAGGGACATCCTGCGTGACACTGCAGTGCCACTCCTAGATGGGCCCGGTGTTTGTGTCGGCCACTAGGGTCGCTAATCTTACTCACACAGCTACCTCATTGCGCCTCTTTTTTTCTTTGCGTCATGTGCTGTTTGGGGAGGGTTTTTTGGAAGGGACATCCTGCGTGACACTGCAGTGCCACTCCTAGATGGGCCCGGTGTTTGTGTCGGCCACTAGGGTCGCTTATCTTACTCACACAGTCAGCTACCTCATTGCGCCTCTTTTTTTCTTTGCGTCATGTGCTGTTTGGGGAGGGTTTTTTGGAAGGGACATCCTGCGTGACACTGCAGTGCCACTCCTAGATGGGCCCGGTGTTTGTGTCGGCCACTAGGGTCGCTTATCTTACTCACACAGTCAGCTACCTCATTGCGCCTCTTTTTTTCTTTGCATCATGTGCTGTTTGGGGAGGGTTTTTTGGAAGGGACATCCTGCGTGACACTGCAGTGCCACTCCTAGATGGGCCCGGTGTTTGTGTCGGCCACTAGGGTCGCTTATCTTACTCACACAGTCAGCTACCTCATTGCACCTCTTTTTTTCTTTGCGTCATGTGCTGTTTGGGGAGGGTTTTTTGGAAGGGCCATCCTGCGTGACACTGCAGTGCCACTCCTAGATGGGCCCAGTGTTTGTGTCGGCCACTAGGGTCGCTTATCTTACTCACACAGTCAGCTACCTCATTGCGCCTCTTTTTTTCTTTGCGTCATGTGCTGTTTGGGGAGGGTTTTTTGGAAGGGACATCCTGCGTGACACTGCAGTGCCACTCCTAGATGGGCCCGGTGTTTGTGTCGGCCACTAGGGTCGCTTATCTTACTCACACAGTCAGCTACCTCATTGCGCCTCTTTTTTTCTTTGCGTCATGTGCTGTTTGGGGAGGGTTTTTTGGAAGGGACATCCTGCGTGACACTGCAGTGCCACTCCTAGATGGGCCCGGTGTTTGTGTCGGCCACTAGGGTCGCTAATCTTACTCACACAGCTACCTCATTGCGCCTCTTTTTTTCTTTGCGTCATGTGCTGTTTGGGGAGGGTTTTTTGGAAGGGACATCCTGCGTGACACTGCAGTGCCACTCCTAGATGGGCCCGGTGTTTGTGTCGGCCACTAGGGTCGCTTATCTTACTCACACAGCGACCTCGGTGCAAATTTTAGGACTAAAAATAATATTGTGAGGTGTGAGGTATTCAGAATAGACTGAAAATGAGTGGAAATTATGGATTTTGAGGTTAATAATACTTTGGGATCAAAATGACCCCCAAATTCTATGATTTAAGCTGTTTTTTAGGGTTTTTTGAAAAAAACACCCGAATCCAAAACACACCTGAATCCGACAAAAAAAATTCGGTGAGGTTTTGCCAAAACGCGGTCGAACCCAAAACACGGCCGCGGAACCGAACCCAAAACCAAAACACAAAACCCGAAAAATTTCAGGCGCTCATCACTAATTAATACCAGGCAGCCTGTAGCATAACCCCAATAATAACTTTATTCCTTTACCCCCGCATGCAATTTCTACCCATAATGTCTCAATAGTATTTACAGTCCCTTCTTGAATATATTCCCGTATATCAGGTTTTAGAAATGGCTTTACGTAAAGACATACCCCTCCACCCAGTTTATTTAGTCTGTCTCTCCTGTACAGCGTGTAACCCTCTAAATTGACTGTCCAATCATTAGATTCATCCCACCATGTTTCAGTAATGCATATAATATCATATTCCTTGCTTGCTGCGAGGATTTCTAGTTCCCACTTTTTACCTCTAAGGCTTCTAGCATTTACATACATACAATTGAGATATGCATTTCCCCTTATGGTAGGGACATCATAATTCTTATGCAGCAAAGATGACCCATAATCGTCATTGGTTACTGTTATTCTAAAACCCTTTTTAGTTCCCATGTTACTACCTTTACCGTCTGCTCTATTCCTCCCTCCACTCCTCCCCCATTTTGTTCACTTACACCACCCTTGCTATTCTTACTGAATGACCTGTAATTTCTTGCTAAACCCTCCCCCCAGGCACCTAGTTTAAAATCTCCTCCAACCTTCTAACCATTCTTCCCCCCAACACCGCTGCCCCCTCCTCATTCAGGTGCAATCCATCATGACAAAAAAGATGGTGCCTGACTGAGAAGTCCGCCCAGTGTTCTTGGAACACAAACCCTTCTTTCCTGCACCAATCCCTAAACCACACATTTACCTCCCTAATCTCCCTTTGTCTCCCTGGGCTAGCGCGTTGCATGGGTAATAATTCGGAGAATATTACCCTAGATGTCCTTACCTTAAGTTTCTTGCCTAATTCCCTATATTCTTTCTTAAGGACATCCCACCTTCCACTAACTTTGTCATTGGTGCCAACGTGCAGAGTCGGTCTTAGGTATGAGCAAACTAGGCAATTGCCTAGGGCATCTGGTATGCCTAGGGGCACAAGCAGCTTCTGCTGATTAAAATGATATGCAGCATGCCTATATTCTGTGTGCAAAATTTCGTATGCAGATACAGCCACAGTCGCACATAATATATAGGCATGCTGCATATCATTAGTGATGAGCGGATTCGGTTTTACTCGGTTTTACTCGGTTCTCAAAACCGAACTGAGTAAAACCGAGTAAAACCGAATCCGCTCATCACTACATATCATTTTAATCAACTGAAGCTGCTTGTGCAACCTAGCCACATAGCAATGCAAATAAAATGCATTTTCATAAAAAATAGGCACCCGACGTTAGCAGAGCTGCCAGTTGACTCACGCCAGGAACTATATGTGCCATTATTTGTATAAGGGCATTAATAATGTGTAACATATGTGTAAGGGACATTATTTGTGTAATTATGTGTATAAGGGCATTAACAATGTGCGGCATATGTGTAAGGGAAATTATGTGTATGAGGGAATTAATAAGGGTTGGCATAATGTGTAAGGCGCACTATGTTTATAAGGACATTAATAATGTGTGTCATATGTGTAAGGGGCATTACTGTGTGGTATTATGTGTATAAATGCATTTTCCAATGTGTGGTATTATGTGATTAAGGTGCTCTACTGTGTGGCGTAACATATAGAAAAGGCACTACTATGAATAAAGAGCAATATGGTGTGGTATAATGTGAATAAGGAGCAATATGGTGTGGTGTAATGTGAATAAGGAGCAATTCAGTATGATGTTATGTGAATGAGGGGCACTACTGTGAAAAGTAACGTATATAAGGTAAATTGGTACTACTGTGTGATGTAATGTGAATAAGGGACACTATCGTATGATAAATTGTGAATAAAGTTGCACTACTGTGAGGCATAATTTGAATTGGGGATACTATTGTGTGGCCATGCCCCTTGCCAGCAAAAACACATACCTTTTTGGGCTGTGCGGCGAATGTGCACACTGTTCTTATTTAAATTACAGAGGGTAGGAAAACAAAAAAAGGACTGCTATGGGTGGGGGGTGATGGTGCTGGGAAAGGGGTGCAGGGTCAGAGGCGGAACTAGCGGTGGTGCTAGGGGGCACCAGACAAAATCTTGCCTCTGGCATCACATTGGTTAGGGCCAGCTCTGCCAACATGCACCAACACCGCTGGATCATTCCCAGCCCCTCCCAATAATCTATCTACCCGGTCCACGATGTGCTGCACCCGAGCACCCGGGAGACAACAGACAGTGCGGCAATCACGGTCCCGGTAACAGATTGCCCTATCTGTCTTCCTAATAATGGAATCCCCTACCACCACAATCTGTCTAGGTACCTTACTAACTTTTATCCCAACTGCGCCAGAGGGACCGCTCCTCTGGTTACAAGATGGAACAGTCTCCTAGGGCACCATCATTTCCTCACTATCATCCTCCGATTCCTCGTCCAGTCGTGCAAATTAATTTGAGTTTGATAGTTCAGAGATGTCGAGTCTCCCCCTCTTTTTCTTCCAGCTAACTGCCTGGTCATCCTCATCTACCAGTGACCCCTCCCTCAACTCCTCCACTGTTCTATCTAAACTTCGCTTGAGATTGTGAATCTCCCTCAGTCGCATAACGGTTTGCTCCAGATCAGTTACCTGGGCTTCCAGGGCAACTGTTCGCACACACCTAGTGCAGATGTACTCACACTGGGACGGTTGCTCCAGGTGCGCGTACATCTTGCACGACATGCACTGAGTGAAATCCCCAATCCCAGCCCCACCCATATTTTTGTAAGTTCTAACTCCCTGTTACCCAAGAAGAAATACAGAAGCAAAACAATCTAGGCAAAACACTCACTATACAATAATGAAGTTGGGCTTATACTTATCTATCCTTTGCATCCCCTAATCCTTCGCTTTTATGCAGCAGTAGTCACCGGTTCCTTTGCTTTTATTCAGCAGTCTCCGTCCCCTTCCATCCTCTCCTCTGATGTCTGCAGCAGCAGTCTTCTTTGCCCCCTTGTGCAGCTCAGCAGTGGATTCAGACCCCGCTGGCCGATTGTGGGTCCCTGGTAGTACCTGCTGGCAGCAGCAATATGCTCTTTCCCCACCGGCAGCAAATATTTGTGTTCCTGATTGCGTATTATAAAACTCACCTTTTTCTGTATTCTAACTCACCTGCTGCTGTTTCAAACTCACAATTCACTTAAAAAGCCAAGCTATCACTTTAGAATGCAAGCTCTCACAATGCCTACAGACTGATAATTATAGACTCATATACTGTCTGGCATATCTCCACTGGCCAGTCTTCTCTGGATGACCCTGTTGTGACATGCTAAGAGTATAGTGTTGTATGTGGCAGGTTTCTCTTGTGTAGGCAGGGAAAAAACCTAAAGAGTAAGATTCTTTTTTGGGGCACACTTTGTATAAACATATAAATGTAAAATTTAACGTTTATTAATGATCAAGAATAAAATCTAAACAAGTCTAAATGACCACTGACTCATTATTACTTAAATGCCTGAATAAAAACATGTTCTTCGTCACGTGTGTGTTGTATAAATTCAAATGGATAGGTACATAAAGAGAAATTTCATAACCATATACATTTATATATTTATTACTAGTTATTTATATAGCGCACAGTGCTTTACAGAGAGAATGTTTGCCCATTCACCTTAGTCCCTGCCCCAGTGGAGCTTACAATCTATATTCCCTACAACATGTATGTATTACATACATCAGCTATGAGTCCCTTCCACATGCAGTATAACACAAATTGTTAAAAGGTGAAAGATATATGTATATATTTCAATCCGAACCCAAGCATTAATTTTTAGCAGAATTTGCTGTAGGGTGTATATACATATTAGAAAAAATCTTAACACACAATTTCCCAAAACACCTGTAAAGGAGAAATGGTTCAATACCGCTGTTCAAATACAGAAGACAATAAAAAAAGGTATCCATCATCTCCCAGGATAAGAATATCTATATTGGTGTTGGCACTTCCTTCAAATTTAATAATACACAACTCACTCTCCCACTCGTGGTCCTATCCATTGGATGACCACAAGAAGCAGAAGTGGATTGGTGCACTATGGTGGTTCCCACTTTTTATTTCTCTTCTACCCCCCTCCCCCCCATCTTCTCTTACTCTTTCCAACGTTCACAAATTTACCTTTTTCTCTGAGTGGGGCGCCGGAGACCGGGGCAATAAGTGCACTCCTGCAATGCCATAAATGGTATCAGGGGGCATTTGATTCTTTCAGGATCGACCAGTGACCATTCACTTACCTTATCTCAGGGATGCTGTCTTTCCACTCTCTCATCCTCCATCCAATCCTGAGGATGACGGTGGACAGCAGAAGTGGTCAGACGCTAGAGTTCCCCTCTCTTTCTCCACACTACCATTTGACTGAAATATTAATTTCTAAAAATGTTTTTCCAAAATATTAATCTTTTCACGTGATATGTATAAGGCAACAACACAATTCTATAGAGCAATATATTGAATAGTAGATCAATTTATATTGGTATTTTCATCTTTTATCATTGGTGTCAAACTATTTGAGTATATTCTAGGAAAATAACTCTATACATTTGTGCACGCAAATCCTCTACTGTTATTCAATAATATCTCCTTGTATGGTAATTATATTATATTAACCTGCACAAGTGATTTAGAGTAACATTGTGAATATCACTGTTTGATGTTACCCTCTCCCCAACTCTTTTCATTTGACATGCATATTGCAACAAGGTTACACAGAGATACATATTGACCAGCAGATGAATTCATATTGCTACTTCTGTTTCTTATTTGGTGTTGCTTAAGCAAACTCTGGGAAAACAATTGTTTTCATTTATGCAGGATAATCTGAGTAATGTAATTGTGGCAATTTTTTCTGGCCAACGAAAAGTAAGATTAACTATTCCTTAACAGTGATTATTAAATTTGAAGGAAGTGCCAACACAAATACAGTATAGATATTCTTATCCTGGGAGATGATGGATACCTTTTTTTATTGTTTTTTGTGTTTGAAGAGCAATACTGAACCCTTTCTCCTTTACAGGTGTTTTAGGAAATTGTGTGTTAAGATTTTCACTAATATTATGTATATACACACTACAGCAAATTCTGCTAAAAATTAATACTTGGGCTAGGATTGAAATATATACATATTATTTTCACCCTTTAACAATTTGTGTTATATACGTGGAAGGGACTCATAGCTGATGTATATGGGTATGAAATTTCTCTTTATGTACCTATCCATTTGAATTTATACAACACACATGTGACGAAGAACACGTTTTTATTCAGACATTTGAGTAATAACGAGTCAGTGGTCATTTATACTTGTTTATATTTTATTCTTGATCATTAATAAATGTTAAAATTTAAATTTCTATATTTATACAAAGTGTAACCCAAAGAAGAGTCTTACTCTTTGGGTTTTTCCACTGTCCAGGCAAAAGAATCCTACCACATACAAAACTGTAAACCTTGGACTCAGGGGAGCACCAACAATAAGAGTGATACTGTTGAAATACAACAAAATATGCATTTCTTATGGTTGGTTTTAAAAACATGGTGTTAACATTTTTCTGAGATACTTACCCATTGTAGTCAAGTCCAAGTCCTAAGAGTATAGAGTACCTGTAGTCCAGCACTGCAGGAACAGTATGAAATCCCGGCGCATGGTATCCCATTGTTCAAAATACCAATGTCGGGATCCCGCTGGTGAAAAAGTCAACAGGAGTGAGTAAAGGGTGTTCTCTCCTCTCCCCACCCCCGGTATTCAGAATAGGTTTGGACTTCCGGCATTGGTATTCTGGTTCCCGGGAGCCCGATAGCCAGAATCCTGACTGCTTCCCCTGCAATCTTGCCTATGGTCTGCTGAGTTTGTTGCAGACATTTCCAGAGGCTTTTGTTCTTAAATGATTCCAGTTTTCAATCATAGTCCAGGGCATCCTAATTAAACCATTCCCAGGTACCTGCTCATTGCCATAACAACTTCTTGTCTTCAAGAATTTCTTGGTTCCTATGTCAGAAGCTAGTTCTGACTCCTGTGTATCCTGCTATATTTGTTCCAGTTCTCTTGTATCCTGCAGAATACTTCATCTCTAATATTAGCTGCAATCAGTCCAGTGTACACGCTATAGTATCTCAGCAGTATGGTCCTCCTACTCCAGTCTCTTCCTGCTACAATCAAGCACTCCTCTATTACACCAGTTTGTTGTCTGCTCAGGGCCATCTTAACAACAGGGGCCACTGGGCCCCCTACCCGTCCTCCAGTGGTAGGGGGCCCAGTGGCAGCTTTGATGTCCCATAGGTGGTAGGGGGTGTTCTGTCTTACTCTCAGCATGTAGGACCTGGGGCAGTAATTTCTGCTAATTACCCCTGTACTGCACAGATGGGGAAAAAATATAGAAGGGGCATTTTACTGATACATGACTTCCAGGGTGGTAGGGGGTCGTTAATATGTAGGGGAAGGGTGGATAGTGGAGTGGGCTTAATATTTATAATTTTTTACAGTGGGAGGACAGCTTGCTTGACTGCAGATATCTCAGGTTCCTGAAGATAAATTTCTTAGCTTTGAATGGGATAAAAAACTAGAGAGTCCCACCTTTCAGAAAGTTCTGGAGACTTGGGGATTAGAGTTCAGAAGCCAGAGCAATTCACCAATGAAAATCTAAAACTGCATATTATGCGTGTGGAGCTGGAGCAGGGAACAGCAGCTTGAAGGCTGATATCTCTGGCTCTGGGCATAGTAGAGACAAGCTGCTAATGTCTACCAAAAGGGGAGTGTCATGGCTTTTGGATTATATCAGAAAATCTCAGAAAAGTCAGACAGAACCCAAGATATATGTCTGGAAAGAGGAATTAACAGGCTTGGATAGTGACCACTGTTTCAAGTCAAATATCTCCGGTTCCCCAGGGCCAATTTTCAAAAATCTGGTACCCCTGGAAAGAGGGGAACCTCAGCTATCAGCCAAGGTTACTTATACTCCTGGGGCCCTTGGGCAAGAGCCCGTTGAGCCCATACAATAAGACGGCCCTGTGTCTGCTTGTATATGCAATACATACATGTGTTGCCAGCAACTGTCTGTTATCTACATTTATCATCCTGCATGCATCTTTTAACACTATTTGCCATTGTCTGTGTGCTGGGCTGCTGCTGGTACTGACTGTCTTCAATTATTCATGCTGCCATGGCAGATGTAAATATCCTTATTGTATATAGTATATTAGATTGATTCTACCCAGTATCACACACCTCAGGCACTTATGTGTTCTAGGTACAAGTTAGCATTACTACTACCACCACCACAAAGTAGCACTTTATCCTCAGCCTAGTATTTACTCTGTTTTTTTCTGCTTAGTATCCTGAGGGTTGTACTGAATGAGGAGAAGGGCCATCTAACCTTCTAGTTATATACACTCCAGTTCTAGCCTGTCCTGCTCAGCAGCCCCAGTACAAAGTTCAATTCAAACCCAGAATCTGACAGTTTTACAATTAAAAATATTTTTATGCTGTTTTATATCCCATGGTCAGAAACTCCAATGAGCTGAGGGCCTAATTCAGACCTGATCGCAGCAGCAAAATTGTTCTCTTATGGGCAAAACCATGTGGACTGCAGGTGGGGCAGATATAACATGTGCAGAGAGAGTTAGGTTTAGGTGGGTTATTTTGACTCTGTGCAGAGTAAATACTGGCTGCTTTATTTTTACACTGCAATTTAGATTTAAGTTTGAACACACCCCATCCAAATCTAACTCTCTCTGCACATGTTATATCTGCCTCCCCTGCAGTGCACATGGTTTTGCCCATTAGAGAACAATTTTGCTGCTGCGATCAGGTCTGAATTAGGCCCTATGATTTTGAAAATTCACTGCATTGTTAATTTGTCCCTAAACTTGTTTCTGTCCTGATTTTAGATATCTATCAGCATACAGTAGAGTATATCACCAAATTGGGAGCTCCTACGGCTATCAGATCAAATGTTTTATTATTCTGACAGCATTATCTTCTCCATACATCTACCATACCTCTCACCACTCTTTTTCATGTTCCGTTTTTAATATATTTTTTTACATTTTGTTTGTTTCTTATATTTTGAAATACTCTATTTTACTCTATCGATGGCAATGTTGTTACACTTATTTTTATTAATTAATTAATCAGTGGTTACCCAGTGCATTAGAACTCCGGTTTATTCTATAATGCTTGATCACTTTTCCAAAACATGTCAAGTAGCCACGTGTCTAGCCAGATGGCAATTCTGCATTTGTTTGATTTAAATGTTAGAGAAATAATTTACCCTTTTTTAAAAACTGAAGAATGTAATACATATTTTGCAAAACTAAATAATTGCTTTTAAGCACTGACCCTTATCTCTAGCAATGGCATAAATATCATAATAATTATGATCACTTATTCCCATTGGCAGAACTGGACACTTTTTGAGTGCAGAGGTTCCCAAATGTATGCCAGTGCTCACAAATGGGATGCAAAATGAAGGAGACAGGCATTGATGTGTTTACAATTAACTTACGCTTCAGAAACCATGACAGTTCAGAAAAAGAAGCTCTATTTAAAATATATTTTGTTTTAATTGCAGACTGTTGTTCAACCAGATAAATTAAGTCTAGATCACATATAATCAATCAGATAAAATGTTCTCTGTTGTGTTACAAAAGCAAATGCGAATGCTACATTTTGTATAGAAGATAGTAGGCAGGGACATAGCCAGAACTTTGAGGGCCCCATAGCACCTCTCTGCAGCAGTTGTTAGTTTTATGCCCCATAACAGTGCCCTACTTAATGTTATGCTCCATAGCAGTGCCCTAGTTCATATTATGTCACGTTTGTAAGTAAAGTAAAAAAGCAAGCCACTAGGTAAAACCATGCTGCGCTGCAGGTGGGTAGATGTAACATGTGCAGAGACAGATTTGGGTGGGGTGTGTTGAAAGTGAAAGTGAAATGTAAATTGCAGTGTAAACATAAAGCTGCACAGAAACATATAAATGTATTTGCTCCTCTGCATGGCAACATGGTTTGTTCCAGGCACAAGGTTATTTGCTATTTTTGCTTTACTTACAAACCTGAATCAGGCCCATAGTGTCCCCAATTTGCATAATGACATACAGTGTCCCCAGTTCATATTATGTTACATTGCAGCGCCTCCATATCATATTGTGCCACATTACAGTGCCCCAGTTCATATTATGTCACATTGCAGCGCCTCCATATCATATTGTGCCACATTACAGTGCCCCAGTTCATATTACTGTATGTAACATTATAATGCCCTCTAGTTCATTTTTTACCACAACACAATGAGCAGGTCCAGGGGTGTAACTGGATATATATATTGTAGACGTAGAGGTAAAAGTGTGTAATGGTCCCTATGTACTGTACCATCCAATGGTGAAAAATGTATATAACACATGTAACTGTGACAGGGAAGGTGGGCCCCTCTCAGCTCTGGGCCCCACAGCAGCTGCACTCCCTGCACCTATGGTAGCTACGCCCTTGATAGTAGGTACTGTAAATGTTTTTCACAAGTGTCCTGTTTATATTATAAGCTGAGCTGTCATTTGCCCTTCTAGTTTTTTTCCAGTTTTACCATAATTTTCTATACTGTTCAGTATGAACTTGTCAGAGACGCTTTAACAGAGAAGGGGGCCCATGTGCAGGCTCCGATAGGGTCCCCTCATCTTCTGCAGTGTAGTAAACTCTGGCATTGTCCCAGAGTCTACTGTGCATACGCAGGTCTCCAGGAACATGGCATCTGCGCTGCTTTCCCGAGGACATCTCTATTGCACATGTGTGAATCACCAGAAAATGGCCACAGTAATTTTAGTAGCTTTGCAGCCAGCGCCGGTCCAAGGGAGCATTAAATATAATTAAATGGGTTCAGGGTGTGTGGTTTGTGGAGCGCCCCTGGACTCAGGGGCATGTGTGCACCGCATACCTTGCACCTATTATAGATATGCCAGTGGTACTTATCAGTACCAACTGAAAAAAGATACACACACAACTCATAGGGCCTTTTTCAGGTTTGTTAGCAAACAAAAAAATCACACTAAAGGGAAAATCCATGTTGCACTACAGGTGGGGTAGATGTTACATGTGCAGAGAGAGTTAGATTTGGATATGGCATATTCAAACTGAAATCTAAATTGCAGTTAAAAAACAGCCAGTATTTACCCTGCACAGAAACAATATAACCCACCCAAATCTAAACAAATCTCTCTTAACATGTAACATCTGCCACACCTGCAGTGCAGCATGGTCTTACCCATTAGTGTGCTTTTGTGGTTTGCTAACAAACCTGAATAACTACCGTAGTTTGTGCACTTAAACACATGCTTAAAGTAAGACCTCGTGGTGCCCAAAGCAAGATATATGCCTAAATGTCAGCTATAGAGACATAGGGTCCATCACATCTGCTTCCAGCACATCTCCCCCTGCCCATACACAACCCACTCTGTCCTACCTCCTTTCTGTATGTCCAATGTGACACAATACCCCTGCACATAAGCCACTCTGCTCCTCCTCTCTCCCTCCTTGCATCCTCACCTCACACCCATTGGAAAGGCCACCAATGGTGGGAATAGGTACGGATACTGCAGGGGTGGCCAATCTGGGATGCATGGCCATGCTTCCTACAAAAAAAAAAAAAAAATACACATGTTACCGAGTATGTTGGGTTGGGGAGAGAGTCAGCTGGCACTGAGCAGCAACACTCTACTTTCTCTTCCTGCCTGATGGGCCACTGCACTGGGAAGAGATGGAACTGTAACCTTGGCAGGCCCTTCCAACAAGCACGAGCCCAGGTAATTAGTACCCACTCCCCCTCCCTCACAGCAGATCCATGGAGAGAAGGGTTAGGCCCAGGTGCAAGTGGGTAATATGCAAAATTGGGGAGGCATGGCCATTACCCCTATGAACAAATATTGAAAAAATGCTAAGCATTGCACTGCACTCAGGACAGGGGGGCGCCTTGTGCAGCTCAGCCGGGAGTGATCAGTGTGATCACTTACACCCCTGCACATCATGTAAGGAGAGGGGAAAGTGCTGTGGCTCACAGAGTCACAGCCGCAGCCGTAGAAGGTCAGAGTCAGATAGTGAAACTGCACCTGCCATAGGGCTGAGGTAAGTGATGATGAAATGATGACAATGTCTAAAAAATCACCAGCAATATCACAGTGGCAGAGACTCAGAAAGTGATCACCTCAGTCCTAGCACATTCCCACACAGACTACTACATCAGGAGAAGGGCTGACGTAAGCATTTGCATTTTTTCACAGCTGCAAGAGTGAATGCAGTTGCGTCCATCTCTGAATCATTCCCTATAAGTAAATTTGTTTGCAGCTATAATGTGAATTAGATGCAACATTCAGGAAAAAGTATGTAAGTACAGGAATTGCTATAGGGTTTTGTTTTTTGTTTTTTGGAGGGGGGCAATTTTACTTCAGATTCCATCCCAGAGCTGACAAGTTTCTATCTACGTCTCTTTACGACAGTGGTACCCCAAGCTGTGTGTCTCCCTGATATGGAGTTATCACCCCCAACTGGTTCAGTCTGGTGCTAGTTTAAAATAGAAGGAACCCAATGCCATTTCCCCCCCTATTGTACAATATTGGTTCTGGATTGGTTATGAATTTAGGGAAGCGACACTTTCAATCATTATTCATCATGCAAAGCCTGCAAAGATGATAATGATCTGTGACATGCTTTAAAACTGCTGCTGATTTACTGCAGCTTCTATCGGAAAGTTGTTTTCTCTGACGCCATTTTTGGATATCATCATAGAAGTTCTATGGACACTGAAATCCGATGATTATTAAAATTAGACGCAATCCAACGGTAATATCCAGCAGAATGCTATAAACTGCAAACCTGATTCTAAGCAAATTAATCCCCAAGTTTGCTAAACAATCTTTTATGTGTCTTAAAATGAAATCAACATTTATTGCAGGAAGATGTTAAGAGCATATCCATGTAACTGACTCTGCACCAAATATATAAATATATAAATATTTAATTCTAATGTTCCTTTTTTGGAAAGTGTTCGGTTGAAAAATAAAAAGAATATTTCAGTTGTTATAAAATCTTCAAGGATACACTGAAAAATACTGCAGATAAAATAAAGGAATCTGCCATGATATGTTTTCTCTGTATAAAAACAGTATGCGGCTGTACACTGCTTGTGTTAAAAGTGTCACAAGTCTTAGTGATTTGATGCAAAGAGACATTTCTTATGTATTGCTTATATGATGTGACAATAACTGAAATGTTTACATCTAATTCCATTTTCATTTTGAAAATATATTCCATAATCAGTAGTTCTGAGACTCAGTCTTCAGGACCCCAAACAGTCAAGTTTTCCAGGTTACCTAGCAGGTGCACAGGTGTACTCATTCACTGATGGGGTGTACACACTAGAAGATATATTTGCAGATATATCTGTAGCTGGATCGAGCAGTGTGTTGTGTATACACACTACCTGATCTTTCGTGATTGACATCACAAACTGGGCAGGCATTTACATGCGCCCGCCCAGTTCAAACTTCAATCACTACCGGCTACTGCAGCATGTGTACGGACAGTGGGCTGACCGTATGTACACATACAACGATGCACCAGTATATCTGTAGATATATTGGTCATTGTGTGTGCAGTAGGGCCGATGCAATATGTCTGTGAACGACAGCATTCACAGGCATATCATTGGTACACACTGGCCGACGGGCCAGCAATATATTGGTCTTCCAATAGAATGCCCGATGTATCGGACAGTGTGTACCCAGCATGAGATATTTTGAAAGATCCACAGGTGGAGCTAATTATTTAACTTGCGATTCTGTGAGGAGACCTGGAAAAAATGAACTGTTTGGGGTCCTGAGGACCAAGTTTAGTGATCAAATCATGAAAAAAAAAATGTTTATTAATTAAATCAGTTATATACAATCTGTACAATCTTTATTATATTTCTTATGATTGCTCTAAAAGCTATTCATATTTATCGTAATAAGAAGTTACTCTGAGAATATTTGTAAAATCAAAACAAAACAAGAAGGAAAAGAACAATTAAAGTATTGTATATAGTAATCAGGGCTGGCAATAGAAATCTTAGGGCCCGGTACAGTGATATCTCTGGGGCCCCCTCGGATTTTATATATATATATATATATATATATACACTGCTCAAAAATATAAAGGGAACACTTAAAGAACACAATGTAACTCCAAGTCAATCACACTTCTGTGAAATCAAACTGTCCACTTAGGAGGCAACACTGATTGACAATCAATTTCACATGCTGTTGTGCAAATGGAATAGACAACAGGTGAAAATTATAGGCAATTAGCAAGACACCCCCAATAAAGGATTTATTCTGTAGGTGGTGACCATAGACCACTTCTCAGCTCCTATGCTTTCTGGCTGATGTTTTGGTCACTTTTGAAAGCTGGCGGTGCTTTCACTCTAGTGGTAGCATGAGACGGAGTCTACAACCCACACAAGTGGCTCAGGTAGTGCAGCTCATCCAGGATGGCACATCAATGCGAGCTGTGGCAAGAATGTTTGCTGTGTCTGTCAGCGTAGTGTCCAGAGCATGGAGGCGCTACCAGGAGACAGGCCAGTACATCAGGAGACGTGGAGGAGGCCGTAGGAGGGCAACAACCCAGCAGCAGGACCGCTACCTTCGCCTTTGTGCAAGGAGGAACAGGAGGAACACTGCCAGAACCCTGCAAAATGACCTCCAACAAGCCACAAATGTGCATGTGTCTACTCAAACGATCAGAAACAGACTCCATGAGGGTGGCATGAGGGCCCGGCATCGACAAGTGGGGGTTGTGCTTACAGCCCAACACTGTGCAGGACGTTTGGCATTTGCCAGAGAACACCAAGATTGGCAAATTCGCCACTGGCGCCCTGTGCTCTTCACAGATGAAAGCAGGTTCTCACTGAGCACATGTGACAGACGTGACAGAGTCTAGAGACGCCAAGGAGAACGTTCTGCTGCCTGCAACATCCTCCAGCATGACCGGGTTGGCAGTGGGTCAGTAATGGTGTGAGGTGGCATTTCTTTGGGGGGCCGCACAACCCTACATGTGCTCACCAGAGGTAGCCTTACCGAGATGAGATTCTCAGACCCCTTGTGAGACCATATGCTGGTGCGGTTGGTACTGGGTTGCTCCAAATGCAAGACAATGCTAGACCTCATGCGGCTGGAGTGTGTCAGCAGTTCCTGCAAGATGCTATGGACTGGCCCGCCAATTCCCCAGACCTGAATCCAATTGAGCACATCTGGGACATCATGTCTCGCTCCATCCACCAACGGCAGGTTGCACCACAGACTGTCCAGGAGTTGGCGGATGCTTTAGTCCAGGTCTGGGAGGAGATCCCTCAGGAGACCATCTGCCACCTCATCAGGAGCATGCCCAGGCATTGTAGGGAGGTCATACAGGCACGTGGAGGCCACACACACTACTGAGCCTCATTTTGACTTGTTTTAAGGAAATTACATAAAAGTTGGATCAGCCTGTAGTGTGTTTTTCCACTTTAATATTGTGTGACTCCAAATCCAGACCTCCATGGGTTAATAAATTTGATCTCCATTGATAATTTTTGTGTGATTTTGTTGTCAGCACATTCAACTATGTAAAGAACAAAGTATTTAATAAGAATATTTCATTCATTCACATCTAGGAATCTAGGATGTGTTATTTTAGTGTTCCCTTTATTTTTTTGAGCTGTATATATATATATATATATATATATAGAATCTCACCACTCGGCGGCACTCCGGACGAATAAATAAAAACTAAAAAGTCATCTTTTTAGTCTCACTGATGCTATTTATATGGTGTATACACAATGTTTTGTTATGCTGTCTGATAATCTTGATAAAAGTGCCGCCGAGCACTGAAACGTCAATTTAATCCAAGATGACTTTTTAGTCTTTATTTATTCGTCCGGAGTGCCGCCGAGTGGTGAGATTCTATTGTGGGCCGCTGCAACACGGTCGTCACGGAGGGCACCTGGCAAGCTACTTTGTGGGAGGATATGAGTGCCGGATCTGGTGTATGTGTATATATATATATATATATATATATATTAAATTGCAATGGAATTTGCTGTGCTAAATAAGAAACTGTTAATAAATAAATATGTTTATTTATTTATGCACATATATAAATATGTCTGTCTCTCCTTCCTTCCCCACACACACCACGACCTGTGTCCCCCTCTCTTCTTCCAACCACACACTCTGCCTCTTCCCAATGACTCCATGCTGCATTCCCAGCTCCTATCTCAAAGCCCTGTATCCCCTCACCAAGCCACTCTTACCCTAGGGACAGACTCACCTGCGCTGCACTCCCCAGTATCCAGCGCTGAACACCACACAGCAGGTACCATGTGGCCATCACTCCACCAGAAGAGTCCGGCGCAGGGCACAGGAATCCTGGCCAGCGGAGCTGCTGCCATGTCCTGTAACTGCCTGCAGCAGAGTTGGACCCAGAAGAGCGGGCGCACACTCACATTGCATAGTCACTATGTGTGATAGGCTCCTGTCCTGTCACTCTGAGGCTGTGCCCACACTGCCCACAGCTTGCTGCTCTATTTGGTCAAGATGGCTCACATGCCTGCCGGGCACTAAGTGGCGTATCCTTGGGGCCCCTCTGATCCTTGGGGCCCGGTACAAGTGTCCCCTTTGACCCCCCCTGTCACCGGCCCTGTACAGTATTAAAATGCATAA